>NC_135669.1:43159422-43759422 GCF_964188315.1 Podarcis muralis
AACAGTAGACTGAAAACAGATCAAAACCCACATTAAATTTCTAAACAACTGGACAGCCTTGCCTAAATAAGAATGTTTTTAGCAGGCGTTGAAAGGAGCTCAGTGAAGGCGCCTGCCTGATATCAAGAGGCAGGGAGTTCCAAAGGGTAGATGCTGCCACAGTAAGATGCCAAATTCTCCCAAATATACTGGAACAGGTATTATGCGGTCCCTGTAACAGTGCCAGTTCCACCGATCGAAGCAACGCTGTGGGCTTATGTGGGGTAAAACGACCTCACAGGTAAACTGCCCCCAAGTTGTTAGCCGATAGCAACACCTTGAATTTAGCCTGGGAGAAAATCGACAACCGGTGAAGATCTCTGAGCACATATGTTCTGTGCTGACAAGGCCTCACTCTGGTCAGCAATTGTGGGGCAGCATCCTGCCCCAACTGCGCCTTCTGGGTCAAGCGCGAGAGAAGCCCCCTGTGTCCTCACACAACATGAACCAGGGGGGTGAATGGCAGCACACAGGTCTAAGACGGGTCCAATTTTCTCTCCTCCCCTCCCTTCTCTTGACAGTCTAGGAACAGCTGCCAACAGGGAGATGTGGATGGAGCGCGGCGGTTGGGGCGGGTTGCCAGATTCCTCAGCATCATCTCCATCGTCCTGGGGACCCTCATCATCGTGGTTTGCACACTGAAGTTCACAGGTAGGTGCCAACCTGTGTCCCACCCAATTCCTCCAAAGACACTCGCTCACAACCCTAAAGAGAGCTCAAACCAAGACGGCATGTTCAACACCACCATTATTCTTCCATTTGCATGCAATTATTTTGACATCCGGCCGCTGTGTTTAGGCAACCAATTCAAGATGTTTCCTATCAAAAGATCAACAAGGAGCCTAGGATTATACAATACCATCATGTAGTGAGCACAAGACATACAGTCCTTCACATGTAACAGTACACAGGGCCTTCTCGGTAGTGGCACCCTCCCTTCAGATGTCAAGGAGACAAAGTACATTCATCTGAAGGCAGCCCTGTATCGGGAAGTTTTTAATGGTTGATATTTTGATAAATGCTGTAAGCCGCCCAGAGTAGCTGGGAAAACCCAGCCAGATGCGCAGGGTAGAAATAATAAATGAATAAATGAATGAATAGGAAAAAGCCTGGCATTTCAGGTGGCAGAGCATGCGGCTCTTAATCTCAGGGTTGTGGGTAAAAAGATTCCTGCATTGCAGGGGGTTGGGCTAGATGACCCTCCGGTCCCTTCCAGCTCTAAGATTCTACGATTCTAACGAAACTATGTGATTTTCAAAGACGGTCTTTGCAGGGCTACCCTCCCCGCAGCTCCAGGCCAGATCAAAAAACTGTTATTTGCTCCCTTCAAGGAAATGATTCTGCCTCGCCTCTCTCAATTTTGGTGGCAGGGAAGGGGGGGGGAGGAGAGCTTTGACAGCATATCCCAGGCAAAACAAACCCATGTTTCTGTCTGCAAGGAGTTTATAACGCAGAGCGGTTTAGTGGTAGTGCCTGAGCCAATGCATTCAAATGGCGAAAAAGGAGATTGCGACTAAACTTTAGGAAGGAGATTCTGAGAGTAAGAGCCATTCAGTCGTGGAATGGTCTCCCTTGAAGGTGGTAGACCCTCTTTCACTAAAGGTTTTCTAAAAAGAATTTTAAATTTAATTTATATACAACAATTATTCAACCATCATTTTAACATCTCCGACTTCTACTCCTTTCCGCCTCTCTGCAGTTCTTTGCATTCATTTTTGTCCTTTACTGCATGGTCCAAATTATCTTAACTCATTCTTTTATTCCGCTATTCTCATATATATCTCATATATATTTTTGAAACTGCAGTTTTTTACAATAACCTTGCCAATGGCTTCATCTGTTTACACTTTACTTGTAAATACTCAATAAACCATTTTCATTCCTTTCTAAAGTTTGTTATCTTGATTTCTCATTCTCCCTGTAAGTTTTGCCATTTCTGCACACTCCATTAGTTTCTGTAACCATTCTCTTTCGCTGGGACCTCTTCTTCCTTACAATTTTGAGCAAATAACATTCTCACAGCTGTGGTCGCACGCATAAACTAACTTCTATACTGTTGGTAGTTCTGATCCCATAATTCCCAAGAGAAAAGCTTCTGGGTTGGGGGTTTTTTAACGAATGTTATCTGAAATAATATCTTTTTCAATTCATTATATATCACTTCCCAGTAAGCTTTAACCTTATTGCAAGACCACCACATATGGGAAAAGCTAACTTCTTTCTCTTTACATTTCCAACACTTATTCAAATTTGAATTAGACACTTTTGCCAATCTACTAGGTGTTAGGTACCATCTATATAACATGTTCATATAACTTTCTCTTAAACCAGAACATGCTGTCCATTTTATGCCCATATTCCACAATCGTTCCCATGCTTCCATTTATATCTGAAATCCAGTATATCTGAAAGAGCGTCTCCACCCCCATCGTTCTGCCCAGACGCTGAGGTCCAGTGCCGAGGGCCTTCTGGCAGTTCCCTCCCTGCGAGAAGCAACAAGTTACAGGGAACCAGGCAGAGGGCCTTCTCGGTAGTGGCGCCCTCCCTGTGGAACGCCCTCCCAGCAGATGTCAAAGAGAACAACAACCACCAGACTTTTAGAAGACATCTGTTTAGGGAAGCTTTTAATATTTAATGCTGTATTGTTTTTAACACACGATTGGGAACCGCCCAGAGTGGCTGGGGAAACTCAGCCAGATGGGCGGGGTATAAATAATAAATTTTTTGGCCTGGATTGGGTTGGCCTGGATGACCTTTGGGGGTCTCTCCCAACCCTAAAATTGTAACAGGAGCACACCTGTCTTGTGCTTGTAAAAACTGCCTGACCAAAACGACTCTCTTTCTCTCTCTTTCTCTCTCCTCACCTCCAGGTTACCTGCAATCAAATTAGCATGAGCAAAGCTTGAGGGGAAAGGAGGTCCTTCGACCTGCATATTTATTTGTGTTTTTGAGTGGCCGTAGGATGCCTCCCATTTCCGCGCAAAAGGAAGGACTTTTTCAGCGGGAGAAAAACGTGGGGATCCTCCACAGCCCAACCCTATTCTTGCTCCCATCCTTGGACAGAATTACAGCATGCCCATCTTCACCATTAGCCTTTTGGATCACAAAAAAAGTTTATTTCCAGGGGACGAACAAAACGTACAACCCGAGGAACAGGACTAGGCAGGAGGGGAAGAATGAAGATCCCTTCCTGCCTGGCACAGGAACTCTCTACCTCGTCATCTGCCACACAGAGAGAAAGACACGGGTGGGCACGGAGAACCGTCAAGAGGAGGCGCATTTCTCCCAAAGCAAATCTCTCCTTGGTCTCCCGCTTCCCCCCACGCCAGCGGCAGTGAACTGGGTTTTGTATAGCTGGATGCTTTGCCTCTCCGCCGGGGTTGGGCAGAAATCACTCCTGTTGCCGTGCAAAAAAAAATTGAGAAGGAAAATCCACCGAGCCACCCAGCCCATTCCAAATACTGCTTCTCCCCTGCAGGGATGGTTCCGGAGCAGGGATCAAGGGAAGGTGTGGGCATCGAGAGGGAATTCTGTTTTGTATATTTTTTATGACCATTTGCATGCCTGTACGTAGGAATAGCAGAAACTCATAGCTGAGCCTTGTCTCACTGCCCAGGCACCATCCTTGTGCTTGCTTGGTCCTGCGCGACGCATGATGGGTTGTTTTGTGGGGTGTTTTTTTCCCTTTTTGCAAGAGAGGCCCACGCTGGAGAATTAGTGGCGGTCCACTGCCTCTCTCCGCGACCCAAGGACGTTTCATCCCTGGGGCGGCTGAGGGGAAAGGGCCCCGCTTCTGCGTCTCCCATCAGCTTGATCCGGCACCCGTCAGGGCTGGGATGTGAAAAGGGATCGTTCCGCATCCCTTCGTTAAAATAAATTATAAACCTGTTTAAAAATAATATGCAGGAGAAGCAGATGCAACGGAGGGAGGCAGTTCCAGCCTCTGAAGGCAGCACCAGTTCCCCCAACGGGAAAGTGGGTGTAGAAAACCTTTTTCTCCCTCGTTCACAACACTAGAATACAGGGACACCCAGCAAAGCTGAACAATGGAAGTTTCAGGGCACATAAAAGGAAGGACCGGTGACTCTCAAGTAAGGCTGGGGTTACGTTTTGGGGGTTGCACGTAAAGCCAAAATCGTTTATAGTCAAAACACATTGGGTTCAATGGCGGGCGGAATTGCCAAAGTCCTTTTCCACGCAACTCTGCCGCCTTTTTAATTACCATATTTTTTGCTCTGTAAGACTCACTTTTTCCCTCCTAAAAAGTAAGGGGAAATGTGTGTGCGCCTTATGGAGCGAATGCAGGCTGCGCAGCTATCCCACAAGCCAGAACAGCAAGAGGGGTTGCTGCTTTCACTGCGCAGCGATCCCTCTTGCTGTTCTGGCTTCTGAGATTCAGAATATTTTTTTTTCTTGTTTTCCTCCTCCAAAAACTAGGTGCGCCTTGTGGTCTGGTGCGTCTTATAGAGTGAAAAATACAGGTAATTGATTGCCAAGCGAATAAAGCTGAATGCACACAAATGTTTGCAAGCTGCGAGGTACCTGTACTGATTTAGGCTCTTGTGCTCAGGTTCTGCTTGCGGGTTTCCCATAATAGGCATCTGGTTGATGCCTGTGGACGCAGGCATCTAGACGCAGGACTAGATGAGCCCTTGGCCCGACCCAGCAGAGCTCTCCTTAACGTTTTTATGGCCAAGGGACAGAAGGCAGATTCCTCTTTAAATCAACCTTTTTTCCAGAACCATGAGGACTAGGATCTTAGGGAAATGGCCATAGGGCATCTGCTTGGCATGCAGAAGGTTCCAGCTTCAATCCCTGCAATCTCCAAGTAGGGTGGGGGGGAAACTCCTGCCTGACTCCATGGAGAGCCGCTGCCAGTCAGGGGTGGGAGGACTTTTCTGGCCAAAGGGCAACCGTCTGGAAGCTGCATGGTGAGGGTGAAGGCAAATGAACACAGCGATGGATAGAATCATGTAATTGTAGAGTTGTAGCGTCCACATGAGGACTGAGCTAAGATACAGCAATGATCTGGCTTGGTAGAAGGCCATTTCCTGTGTTCTGGGATGTTCTGGGGAAGTTCTGATCATTCCTGCTGTAAACATCTGGATTCTACACATTCCATAGAATCAATTATCAGAATATTTGGAGATTTGTTAATCCACTGGCCTAGCAATGGAGTCAGCATTTACTTTTCACTGGGGATCAGGAGGCCTGATCCTTTGCGAGAGATCACGCAGGGAAGCAGCCTTCACACATCCATCCCAGGGAGAAAAGAAAAGAAATTAAGACAGCCAACCTGTCTTTATTTTCTCATTTCTACAGACTCTAGGTTGGTGTTTGGGAATTCTGGGGGGAAGGAAGAGGGGGGTCTCCTTTATTTTTGGATGAAAATATCTCTGTCTTCCATTTCTGCAAGAGATTGTATCGTATTTTTGTCTTTATACTTCTTGGCATGATGACAAATAAACAGAAAAGTTACCATGCATGGTCAAAACCTGGGCTGGACTCAAGTCTGTTGAAACAGTCCCTTCCAGATCGTGAAGCGGGAGGTCCCAGTTAAATACAAGCCCTTGCCAGAGGTCTCTTAAAAATGAAATACCCATTGCTCGCTGCACCCAGCCTCATTTTCTACGCCTGACTGCTGAGATGCTGTGGAATTCAGGACTTCGTAAGAGGCTGCCTGCTGTCTCTCTCCAGGAGTCTCCGCTCTGAGTCAGGCAATACACCTGTGTTGACCCCAGCCCTGGGTGTTTCAGAGGTGAGCTCCTGTGGGGATGGCCAGCCCTGCTCTAACCAACACGAATGGGGAGGTTTAATGCAGGTGCAATTCAGGAAAATAATAATAAATTAGGTCTTGCCTATCTGAAGTTTGGGGAACAGCAATCTGGTTAAAGCAACATTGCAGCTGCAAAGAAACCCTGTAAACTGCAGCCCTTAAAAATGCTTCTTTGCCTGAGCAGCTTCTCTCCTGCAATGGGTGCGCCTTGTGGAAACTCGTCGGCATCTCAGTGCAAACCTCTTCCAATATAATAATAAATAATAATAATAATAATTTATTATTTATACCCCGCCCATCTGGCTGAGTTTCCCCAGCCACTCTGGCTCACAATCGAGTGTGAAAAACAATACAGCATTAAATACAGTGGTGCCCCGCAATACGAATGCCTCGCAAGACGGAAAACCCGCTAGACGAAAGGGTTTTCCGTTTCTGAGTTGCTTCGCAAGATGATTTTCCCTATGGGCTTGCTTCGCAAGACGAAAGGTCTTGCTAGTCTTGTGTTTTTTTCCCCTCACTTTCCCCCCCTTTTTCTAAGATGCTAAGCCGCTAATAGCCTTTTAGCAGCTTAGCCGCTAATCCTTTAATAGCCGCTAAGCCGCTAATAGCGCTAAGCCGCTAATAGGATTGCTTCGCAAGACGAAAAAACCGCTAGACGAAGAGAATCACGGAAGGGATTCTTTTCGTCTTGCGAGGCACCACTGTATTAAAAACTTCCCTAAACAGGGCTGCCTTCAGATGTCTTTTAAAAATAGGATAGCTGCTTATTTCCTTGACATCTGGTGGGAGGGCGTTCCACAGGGCAGGTGCCACCACCAAGAAGGCCCTCTGCCTGGTTCCCTGTAACCTCACTTCTCGCAGGGAGGGAACCGCCAGAAGGCCCTCGGCGCTGGACCTCAGTGTCCGGGCAGAACGATGGGGGTGGAGACGCTTCTTCAGGTATACAGGACCGAGGCCGTTTAGGGCTTTCAAGGTCAGCACCAACACTTTGAATGGTGCTTGGAAATGTACTAGGAGCCAATGTAGGTCTGTCAAGACTGGTGTTATGTGGTCTCGGCAGCCACTCCCAGTCACCAGTCTAGCTGCCGCATTATGGATTAGTTGTACTCCTTCTACATGCAGTGCATAAACTATGGAACTCCCTCCCACAGGAGACAGTGGTGCCACCAACTTGGATGGTTTTAAAAGATGAATTCGCAGAGGATAATGTTACAGTGGTACCTCGCAAGACGAATGCCTCGCAAGACGGAAAACTCGCAAGACGAAAGTTTTTTTTGTTTTTTGAGCTGCTTTGCAAGACGATTTTCCCTATGGGCTTGCTTCGCAAGACGGAAACGTCTTGCAAGTTTGTTTCCTTTTTCTTAACACCGTTAATACAGTTGCGACTTGACTTCGAGGAGCAACTCATAGCACGCGGTGTGGTAGCCTTTTTTGAGGTTTTTAAAGACTTTGGTGATTTTTGAAGCTTTTCCGAAACTTTCCCGACACCGTGCTTCGCAAGACGAAAAAAATCGCAAGACGACAAAACTCGCGGAACGAATTAATTTCGTCTTGCGAGGCACCACTGTATTATGACTCCGAAGGCCATGTCTCCACAGTTGCAGGCAGAACTGCTTTTGCATCCCAGTCCCTGGAAACCACAGCAGGGAAGAGAGCTCTTGTGCTTGGGCCCTGCCTGAGGGTTTCCCTCCAGGAGGCATCCAGCTGGCCACTGTGAGACCAGGATGTTGGTCCTGATCCAGCAGGCTCTCCTTATCCTTATGGTCTTCACGTTAACCAGCCTGGCTGATGCGGAAACGGGATGCTGGGAGTCTTCAGTCCAGCAAGATCTGGAGGGCTGCAGGTTCCCCGACACAGATAAGCAGAAAGACAAGACTTTCAGAGCTGGAAGCTGAATTCAGCTACCAAAACGGAAGCAGCAACTTTGTCCGGAATGAGTTGCGAGCTGCTGGGAATTGGACTGCAGGGGTCTACAGCCAGCGGAGACAGAATCCCGCTTTGCAGCAAAGGCCGCCAGCCACCTCCCCAAAAGCAGGTTCCCTCCAGAGGCGTTTTCTTCCCCCGAGTGGATCTCTTCCCATCCGGCTCTCCCTGCCAAATGGAAGCGAGTTCACGGCAACAGCCAAGCTTGCATTATCGCAGCAAAGCAAATTAAAAATAAAATAAAACACAACCCGCCTTTCCCCCCTCGTCACCATCTCCCGAGCACCGGCTGTAAGCCAGTTTACACAATCAGCAGAATTGATCTGTAAAGTGTGGGAGGAGGGGGGGCTGAGAGCATCTGTTCCGCTTGCAGAAAGCGCCATGTTCAACCTGCCCCTGTGACATATCTCCAGATGTGGCCAGGAATGTCTCCTGCTTGAAACCCCAGAGAGCTGCTGCTGCTGCTACTGCCGGTAAGTGTGGAAAACACTGAGCTGTCTGGACCACAGGTCAGAATCTGCATAAGGCACATGCTTGCATTCCAAGCCTTTGTTCAGAGCCATGAGGACTAACATCTTGGTTTATTTTAAGGGGAGCAACCACAGCTGTTTGGTACATCTGCCTCCTTTACATGCAGGAGGTCCCAAATTCAATCCCTTAGTGGCATCTCAAGTTAGGGCTGGGAACGCAGCACTAAATGTCACCCCAGAAAGCCCCCAGCCAACACTTTCGGGGGCTACACTGCTTCAGCATATTCTGGGTTCGTAGAGGGATTTTTGCCTTCTCAGCTCGTGACTTTATGGGCCGGTGGACAAGACCCGCAGCACGGATCTTTACAGCTAAGGCAAAATTCGTGTTTCCATCTCTGCTTGCCTGGTGGGAGACGTGCTAACTGGCTTGTCCAATTAGATTAAGGCTTTGGGTACAGAAGCGAGAAAACATAATGCCTCTTAGATGGAAGAGGGGTAGGAACCACGAACAAGCACATTCCTTGAAAAGCTTACAGCAGGGGCCAGCAAACTTTTTCAGCAGGGGGCCGGTCCACTGTCCCTCAGCCCTTGTTGGGGGCCGGACTATATTTTGAGGGGGGAAATGAACAAATTCCTATGCCCCACAAATAACCAGAGATGCATTTTAAATAAAAGGACACATTCTATTCATGTAAAAACACACTGATTCCCGGACCATCTGCAGGCCGGATTAAGAAGGCGATTGGGCCGGATCTGGCCCTGGGGCCTTAGTATGCTGACCCCCAGAACCTATTTGAAAGGCCACAAACATATTTGCAGTCCTGAAGGGAGAGGGGGCACAGACACTATTCTAATCCATTAACTTTGCAGTGAAAAGCTTGATCTGTAGGACTTAGTAGCTGATTGAAACCATGATGAATTTGGGAATACCTTCACTGTCGGAGGCTGGATGCCCCCGAATACGTCTGCTGGGAGTCACAGACAGAGAGAGTGTTGCTGTGGTGCTCAGAGGTCCTGCCTGTGCGATTCCCTTTGGGGCACTGCTTGGTCACTATAAGAAGCTGGACTAGATGGGCCTCCTCTGGCCTGATCCAGCTGTGGGCTCTTCTTATGGAACCTCCAGGTCCAAAGGCAGTCTATCTTGGTTCTTAGGGGAATTTGATCACTGTCAGAAGATGACGCTGGATCAGAAGGGCTTCCTTTGGCCCAATCCAGCTGAAGAGCGCTTCTCATTAATTAGTCAGAGGCAACTTTTTACCATTGATGTACTTTTAACATACAATTAAGGTAATAAGAGATACCTTTTCCATTATATTCAAGGCTCAAGGGTGTTTTTTAAAGAAACCATGTTAAGGAATGACAAAATAATCATACAAGAGAGAGGAGCAGCAGCAGCAAACCCAACCCAATTCTGTAGCCAACCTGCAAACCATGTAACAACCACCAGGCATTATATAAGCAACACACCCTCTCAATTCATTTGGAGACATTAAAATTCACAGGTTAAAATGTCTTCAGGAATCAAATGTCTGCACAGAGGCAGAAAACCATCGGCGAAGGAGCGATACTGGCCTTCCTTGGCGGGAAGATCCAAAGTTGTCCTTATCTTATGAACAAGAGGACTAGAAACTTGGATTTTAAACACAAACAAATCCCGCCCCCCACACCTCCAATTGCTAAGAAATTCTTAAGATTCAAAGCACAGAGGCTGCGTCCTGGGAGGTTGTTCCAATTCTTTCCATGCGTTTGACCTGCTTTTGACTCTCGGCCACGAGAGGTTCCCCTGTGGCTGAAGTCAGCCTGGGAGGTGGGATTTGGGGAGCAAGTCCAAAGTGAAGCACGAGAGAAGGATTGGACAAGACAGGAAGTAATCCCAAGGAGCACCCTCACCCTCCACCCTCCTTGGCTGGAGATCAGAGCAGCTGCAGAGACCAGCTTCTTCCACCTTCTATATTATTAATAAATACAACAACCCGATGGGTCCCCATGAATAATAGATCCCGAAAGGAAGATGATTTCCCCTTTGCAGGAGTACATTTCCATCAAAAAGGGCTAGGGCAGATTCATTCATTTCTTTACACACATACTCGCCTCACCCTTTTATTTTGCTTAATTGCCTTTGCGTCTTATTTTAGATCTAGAACCAGCTTGCAATTATTTGACCCTAACAGACCTGAGGGGGGGAAAGAGGGGATTCGAACAGCAGAACTGTGGAAACAGGGAGATTAAGGAGAAGACCTTGAGGACATTATTATCAAATTTCTTCCATCTGAAGATCACAGGGCAGCTTGCAATAGAAAAGCACCAAAATCCATTATCAGTATGATTGCCAGTTGCTTGGGTCTTGCTTGTGGCATTCCCTGTGGGGCATGTGGTCAGCCCCTGTGAGAACAGGATCCTGGGAACTAGATGGGCTACTGGTCTGATCCTGCAGGCTCTTTTCTGATTTTCTTATGCTTTTCAGGAGTTTAAGGAAAAAGTAGGCGGAGCTATGACCACAACTATAGCCCCTCCCCCCTGCCAACAGCACAGAGGGGCCCTTTTCTGCAGCGGCCTGAGACAGAACCGTTGGTTCCTACCTGAAAGGTGGTTCTGTGTCGCAGCATCATTGTGTCGTTGACAGAGATGAACCATGCTTCCATACGCCCCTTTGTTTTCAGATAATAGATGGCATGTTGTTGTTGTTTAGTCATTTAGTCGTGTCCGACTCTTCGTGACCCCCTGGACCAGAGCACGCCAGGCACTCCTGTCTTCCACTGCCTCCTGCAGTTTGGTCAAACTCACGCTGGTAGCTTCGAGAACACTGTCCAACCATCTCGTCCTCTGTCGTCCCCTTCTCCTTGTGCCCTCCATCTTTCCCAACATCAGGGTCTTTCCCAGGGAGTCTTCTCTTCTCATGAGGTGGCCAAAGTCTTGGAGTCTCAGCTTCAGGAGCTGTCCTTCCAGTGAGCACTCAGGGCTGATTTCCTTCAGAATGGAGAGGCTGGATCTTCTTGCAGTCCATGGGACTCTCAAGAGTCTCCTCCAGCACCATAATTCAAAAGCATCCATTCTTCGGCGATCAGCCTTCTTGATGGCCCAGATCTCACTTCCATACATCACTACTGGGAAAACCATAGCTTTAACTATACAGACCTAGATGTGTCTAAAAAGTCCGTGACACAACTTTTCATTACACTCTAGCGGCTATTTATCAGAAGTAATGTACAGTGGTACCTTGGTACTCAAATGGCTTGGCTCCTGAACAAATCGGCTCCTGAACACTGCAAACCTGGAAGTGTTTTGGTTTGTGAACGTTTTTTGGAAGCTGAACATCCGACGCGGCTTCTTCTTGAGTGCAGGAATCTCCTGCAGCCAATCGGAAAACACACCTTGGTTTTCGATCAGTTTCGGGAGTCGAACAGACTCCTGGAACGGATGAAGTTCAAGAACCAAGGTACGACTGTACTTGATTCCGACCAAAGCCTCTTAGAGTGAAATATACAGGAGGCCTCTGCAAGATCTCACGTGGCGTTACACTGGAAATCAGAATTGATGCTGGTGCCCCTTCTCTGCCAGGGCGGTGAGGTGGGAGGCACACCCACTGGGGTGGTGGCTTCACCCCACCTAATGGTAGGGCCAGCACTGTTCCTATTCCTGGTTCAGCTATTGATGCCGCTGGTGGTTGTGCTGGTGGCTGGGCCCTTTGGAACTGGTAGGGCAGAAGAGAGGGAGACCAACAGTAGGGGGCGCCAGATCCAATGGGAAGTGGAGACACTCCCTGGCCTGGTTAGAATACCAGAATCATAGAAGCACAAAGGTAATCTTGCGACGCAGGAAACTTTTGCCCAACGTGGGGCTCGAACACCCAACTCTGAGATTAAGTCTCATGCTCTACTGACTGAGCTTGGGTTGTAGGTAAGGAAGAAGGCTGAGGTGGGGATTGGATGAGGGCAGGCTGAGGTTGGTGGGGTAGCACCCCCAATTGCCCCAATGAACCAGTGGACTGGTCCCAAACACATACATATAAATGGATGGATACATATCCTACCTTACCTAGCTCAAGGTGAACATGGCTCTCCCCCTCTTAATTTAATCCCCACAACAACCCTGTGAGGTAGGCTAGGCTGAGAGGCAGTGGCTGGCTCACGGTCGGCTAGTTAGCTTTGTGGCCAAGTGGGAATTTGAACCCTGGTCTCTTGTATCCTCGCCTGACACCCAAACCACACCACCACCACCACTGGCCACCTGCAGCTGCTCCGTCAAGAGAGCGGAGGACATCCTTGCAAAGCCCGACTTCACACGAGCCTTCTTGTGGCTGGAGGACCGGGCAAAACTCGAACTCACTACCCGCTCTCTGGGCTCGGTTGCAATGCATTTTTCCTGGGCTGCAGCAGACTGTGACTAATGAAGGGTGCGGTGGAAGCAGCAGCGTTTGTTGGGAGGCGGCCACTGGGGAGACATCACCCGGCACCGCTTCTCTGCTTCAGAGCTGCCGGGCCTCTTCTGGGAGGCAATTACGCCTGGCCAATTTGCAAGAGCAATGGCCTTGCACTGTGTGCGCTTGTCCCAGGATTTCCCTGTCCGCGGGCAGGAAGTGGAGAAGGCAGCTTTCAAAAGGATGTGAGAAGAGGACTCCTGGGTCAGAGCGAAGGTCTCTCCAATTTGACGTCCAGTTGCCCACAGGGGCAACCAGGGACCTGCAGGAAGGTCCCAAGCAGGGCGTGAAGGCAGCAGCAACCTTCTGTCGTTGTCATGGTATTGAAGGATGGGCAGCCACTGAGGAAAGGGGGTTTATTTGGCTGCCCCCACGCTCATTGCCTGCCTGCCTCTCCTTGCCATCTCATCTGTAAGAGCTTTGGGAGAATGTAATGAGAACCTGCTGGACCAGGGCAATGGCCCATCTAGTCTAGCACCCTCTACTCAACAGAGGCAACTTCTGAAAAGCCTGCAAGCAGGACTCGGGCACAAGAGCTCTCTCCCTTTCTGCAGTTTCCAGGAACCGGGATTCAGACATCATGGGCTCGTAGCCATCCTCCATAAATTTGTCTTATCCTCTTTAAAGCCACCTAAGTTGGTGGCCATCACTGCCTCCTGTGGCAGCGAGTTCCATAGTTTAATTCTGCGTGGCATGAAGAGATCCATTTTTAATCCATCCCAATGTTCAGCTTCACTGGACGTCCACAAATTCTAGTGTTAAGAGAGAGGGAGGTAAGTGTCTCTCTATTCACTTTCTCCATGAAACGTATTGAAGGTGTCCATTGAGAGGGATAAAGGTAAAGGGACCCCTGACCATTGGGTCCAGTCGTGACCGACTCTGAGGTTGCGGTGCTCGTCTCGCTTTATTGGCCGAGGGAGCCAGCGTACAGCTTCCGGGTCATGTGGCCAGCATGACTAAGCCACTTCTGACGAACCAGAGCAGCGCATGGAAACGCCGTTTACCTTCCCGCTGGAGCGGTACCTATTTATCTACTTGCACTTGGACATGCTTTCGAACTGCTAGGTTGGCAGGAGCAGGGACTGAGCAATGGGAGCCCACCCCGCCATGGGGATTCGAACTGCCGACCTTCTGATCGGCAAGTCCTAGGATCTGTGGTTTAACCCAGAGTGCCACCCGCGTCCCATTGAGAGGGATATCTGGCCTCTAAAAACCATTTCCTTCAAACCCACAGCTGACAATGCATAGTCAGTTTTCCATGAGCCAAACGACACGTCTGGCAAAATTGCACAGCACAGATCCTGTAGGAGTGTGTACCAGTATGGATTACAGCCGGGGAACTCGTTTTTGTTCTTTTCAATGGCTCCCCACATTTAAGAAGTAACAAACCACCCTGCACATTGAAAACTAGAGGATCAAGGATTTAATATGAGCTAGCATTCCACAGGCAGGGGGTCTCTGTGTGTGTTCTGAAACATGGAACGTGCTGTTACATACTGATGTCTGCACCCTCTCTAGCTGAAAGACATCGGTTCTGTATCTCCTTCTCCACTCCTCCTACCTCCCCACGAGTTCTCAAGATATGCTCCAATTAGTCTTCCGCAGAATCTTGGGGAAGGGGAAAAGAACTAACAATTCTAAGATTAAATAAATGGATTTTATTTAGGATAGTGCTTAACTTATTACTTTGCCAGCTACAAAAAGCAACCCAGTCCTTCCCATCTCAGCAGAGTACAACCACCGTCGACATGTGGCCAAGAAGTACAGAAGAAAATAAAAGAGAATCCAGGGGTCATCCTTTCCAACTCTGGTTGCAGAAATTTGATAGCAAATCCACTTAATTGCCCTTTAACCTTCTCCGCCGCCATTTCCCAAGTCAACAGTTTGTATGGAACTGAAGATATTTCCCTACTATCAACCATCTGTCCGCTCCTTGTAGGCAAAGGATATAAACCCTGTAATTTTTTTGTTTAAGAAAATCAGCACTAACGGTAAAACGCCTTCAAAACCCAAACAGGATCAACAGTTAAATCAGCTCAAGGAATTTGGAGCATCTGTAAAATGGCAATTTTCTGAGTCTATCTGAACAGATCATGTATTAATTCCAATGGTTAGGGTGTTGTTGCTTTTTGCACAATGTGCACAGGATATGGTCTTTGCTGGGTTACTTGGAAGCCTCTAAGTTAAAGCAGTGACTGATGCAAAGTCTCTTGATCAGCCTTTGCCAACCTGGTGCCTCCAGATGTTTCGATGGCGTGTCATAGTCCAGAACACCTGGAAGGAAGGGCACCTGGCTGTCACAGGCTGGTCTAGTCTGACTCCCCACTTTCGCTAAAAGAATGGGCGCAACACGGAATCCGCATTTGCTTCTATGGAAAACGGCGATCTCTGAGTCTGGAGAGGCTGCCACAACAATTTGGTAATTTTTTAAACCTATTTTTCTTTTTTTAAAAAACCCCAAACCCCTGGAAATCCAGTGTCTGTTGTTAGAAGAGAAGCAGGCTGCTTTAGGACAGGTTAGGAAGCCCGGGAGAAGAGAGCTCACAATTTGATTTCTTTTCTGGTGTGCAAAGGTGACATCTGAAGAGAAGACTGATTCATGCCGGTGAGGACAGAAAAGACATAAAAATAAATGCATCTGCAGCCATCCCACCCTCCCCACAATGTTGCAAGATCCGAAAGGACGTGTGTCTCTCTCTTTCTTAAGAGAAGTCCTTTAAAAATGAGCATGGCCATCTATATCTCAACAGTTTTACGAAGAGAGATTCCAACAACACACAAGCCCTTCTCCACATCAAACATGATGGCCCTTATGTGTTCCCCTCATGCTCTGACTGCGCCTTCTCCCCCCCCCCAAAAAAACGCCACATACATTACGGTAGAAAACAATGTTTAGAATAGCTTTCCATCTAAATTAAAATAGATTATTTTTTTAAAAAAACGGGTCCTATGTGAAGCCCTGGCCAGAGATATGAGTCAAGATGATAGGCTTTGGTCACTCTCAAAAAAGTCCCTTTCTCCAAAATGGGGATTTTATATCCCTCGCCCCACCCCCAGAGGATCTCCCCTCTTCCTTAAATCCACCAAGAATCCCTCCTGAACATGCACAGATTGGTGTGCTGTGAAAAGGGAGCCAAGCAACTGGATCTCTCGCAGGGATCTCCAAGAGGCAGGCAGCGGCTCAAAGTAACGCAGGAACAATCGAACGGCTGGACCAGGCTAAAATTATTATATATATATTTTGAAAGAAACCAAATGTCTTCAAGCTGTATTCATAATAAAACCAGCACATGCTGGCTTGAAGCCACCTCAAGATCTCAAAACATTTGAGAAAGGCTTGACTCGACATTTTATGGGCAGGTGGGTTTGAGAAAATTGGGGATGGATCTTTTTTGGGTCCCAACCCCACCAAAATATGGTCCTAGGTGACACTAAAGGTGGCAGCGTTGTCACGCAGGTTTACTCACCTTGAGCCTATGCATATGTGTGTGTTTTTCAAAAGAAGGGAGGCGTTAATGCACATGTTTTGAGTACAACCGTAACTGAAAAGGAGATGAAGGGAAGACCCCTCTGGGGGCTGTGGCCGACCTCAGAGAGAGGGAGCGTAACCCCATCCCATGCCGCCCTCCTCTCTGCGTGACCCTCGGCTTCGATTTCACCAGAGGGGGGAGCACTCCAACAGTCTTTGCCTGCCTGTCCCTCCCAGACCAGGCAATGGACACCCCCCTCCAAGCTCAGAAGTCTCTGTGCAAAGCGTCCCGTCAATGGAAAGCGTAGAGTAACAAGAGGATGGTGCAGATCCCGATTACGCCGCCCAGGATGAGGGAGTCCCGCCGCTTGCGGAAGTTGATCCGCTGGATCAGGCTGTTGACAGCTGGAAACCGGTCTTTTTTGGGGGGAGCAGAGTTAAGGTGATCATTGTGCCAAGGAATGGATTTTGTCCAGGAAGTGTGCCCTGAGTGTTCCTTCCCACTCCCTCCCCGTGGCCCCTTGCAAGGCTACTGGGCTTTCCTTCCTGGAGGAAACAAAGAATTGGAAGGGACCCCCCAAAGGCCATCTAGACCAACCCCCTGCAATGCAGGAGTTGCAGCTGAAGATGCCCTGCCAGACGGCGACCCAACCTCTTAAAAACCTCCAGCCGCATAAACATTCATGGCTTTGATATTCAGGCGCATCCACCCCTCTCTCCGTCCTCTATGCAGGCAAGCGAAGAGGCATGGCCAGTTCAGGGACACGTTTCCAGGCAGGCAGAAACTCTCAAGGGAGGGCATGACGGAGGGCCAGAGAGGGGTGTGGCTTGAGGAGAGGAGGCGTGGCAAGGGAAGGGATGAGAGGTCTGAAGGCCAGAGGTTCCCCATATTGCCCTGAAGCTGCCCACTTCCTCCCCATCCCTGGACAGGCAGCCATGCTTTCAAAAGCTCCACGATGAGCAGAAATCCAACCAGTGCAGATACTCAATCACAGAAGGGCCCTTTTTGATTCAGAAGGATTTTAGGAACTAGATACATGGTGTGGAGAGGGGCAGATCAATGGGGTGGCCAGTATCTCCCTCCTTTCCTCTCTTTCTTCACCTCAAGGAGAGTGTAAAGCAGGGCTTGTGAACGGCATGGCCTGGGGAGGATCATGGGGGGCAGGCAGAGAGGCTTGGAGGGGGCCACATTCAGTGCCCAAGGGCCTGAGGTTCCCCAACCCAATCCATGAAGATTTGAATTTTTAATATGAGCAGAGCATAGGGGAGGGGAGAAGGGGAAAGGAACATGTCAGAACCCCGTCCCCAAGATCATTAGTCATCAAAGAGGGGAAGGAAAAGTCCCCAACTGCTGAGATTAAGGAGAGACATGTGGCTTTAACCGCTTAACAGCTTATTAGTGGGATTGCAATTGTTTTTTTGTCGTCAGAATAAAAGAAAAGTGGGGAGCAATAATGAGAAGGGGGGGTGAGGAAGCTTAATGCTCACAATTATGCAGAATCCTAGTATTTAATCTTCCTAAATGACTGGCTTAGTTTGTGATGAAGAGGGAGCTTAGCTGATTTAGATAATTGTTTAGAGACCATAACAACCAACCGAGGGGCGGGGGGAGAAGGAGCGAGGGAGAGAAAGTAACATAGCATATACTGAACATACGCAGGCCAGGGAATCAGGGTGCAAAAAAAAGAAGAAAATGTGCCCTAGTGGTTTACTTCCAGTGCAAGGGAAAAGCATTATAAACATCCCTAATAGACATGGCTTTCCCCAGAGGGAAGAGCAACAGTGCCCTTATGAAGGGGACAGGAAAGATGCCATTGGACTACAACACCCATCATGCTCTGCCACCAGCCATGCAGGGGATATGGGGAGTTGGGAGTCAAACATCTGTGGGACCACAGGTGTCCCTGTGCTTGGTGCACAAAGAAGGATTCTTCCAACTCCTCCTCCTTAAACGGGGATGGGGAGCGGCTATGGCCCTCCAGATCTTGCGGTACTACAACTCCCATCATGCCCTGCCATCTGCCACAATGGGGCTGCTGGGAGCTGGAGGCCAATGATGTCTCCATCCCTGCCTTCCAAGATTCCCTTGCAGGTCACGCAGCAAGGAAGCAGGGCTTGGGGAATCTCCTTTGCTCTGGGCCTCGCCTATGAGGGCGTCCCTTGGAGTCGACAGCGATGGCTTCGCAGGAGCAAATAAAAAGCTTTCCCTGCTGATCAGCAGCACCGGAAAAGGCTGCACCTTCTGCAGGTCTTATACCTCCTTCCCCAATAATCTTTTAAGGGCGATGCTAATAGCCAACGTCACTTTGTTTGCGCCCGATGCTGGAGGGGAGGGAGGGGGGAACGAAGGAACGGGGGAAAGAAAAAGGGAAGCCTGAATGAAATTTACGGTTCATCAAGCTGCGCATCTTTGGGAATGTGATCTGTCTAATCAAATGAGGCTTAATGCCTTTTCTTTGGGCTCATGCAAGGGAGGCAGGAGGGGGCAAAAGCTTTGTTCTTAGGCTTGGGGAGCGAAGAGGAACGAGGAGAACGAGTCGGAGTGGGTGTGGAGACACACAGACCAGGACAGGAACGAGAGCAGCCTGGGGGATGCGCTGAAGTTGCAGCAATCTTCCGGTTGGCTGCAGGAAAGGGAGGGAGAGGCAGATGGAAGAAACCTCTGAAGAAGACTCTGCCAAGCTTGCCCCCCCCCCCCAAGGACTTGGACTATAACTCCCATTAGCCTGGAAGTGCCAGCTGGGGCTGATGGGATCCAACACATGGTCGCTTCGTCAGGGGATGATGGGGACTGGAGTCCAAAATACGGCTGTTCCAGCTAGGGCTGATGGGGGTTGTAGTCTAAAACACGGCTGTGCTGACAGAGGCTGATGGTAGAATCAGAGTTGGAAGGGACCACAAGGCTCGTCCAGCCCAACCTCCTGCAACGCAGGAATCTTTTGCCCAACTCAGGATTCGAACCCACAACCCTGAGATTAATAGTTCCGTGGTCTACCATGGGAGCTTGCAAAGGCTGACCTAAGCGATTTCCTTTGGTGTTTGTTGGGAAAGTTTGCTTGTCCTTTAGAATGCTTCCTCCAAATGGGGGGGGGGGCAGGTGTCAAAGGAGAATTCTCACGATCCCCATGGAGATGGGTTGGAGAGAGTGGGGATCTGGAGCTAGACAAATTGGCAGAGGGGCAGGCGGAGTCTGAGCGGGATGAGAGAGGGGCGAAATCGGGGCAGTGCCAGTCATCAAGAGGAGACAGACCCTGGGGAAGGTTCAAGGGGGGGGGGTCAGAGAGGTGTCCCACACACCCTGTGATATTGGACACCTCTAGCCTGGTCCACCCACCCTGTTGCTGTCAGCCCCTTCTGCGAGTAAGCAGCTTCCTTGAGAGCAAGTTGGATACTGAAGTAGCGCTTCCATCTCCAAGGACATGGGGATGCCAAAGCCATGATGAACAAACCTCACGTGCCCAACCCACTTGCAGGAGTCACCATTTGCTTGCCCAGAGCAAAGGTGCCTGTTCTATGCCATGCTCAGGCTGGTGCCCGCACCACAGGGGTGGAGTGCAGCTTGTTGGATCGATGTCTTAGCTCACACTTTGCCACCCAGTTCCCCTTCTGTGCCTTTAACCCTGGCCTGGGACACTGCTCAGATTCATGCGTTGAATAATCTGGCAGGAACAGAAACCCAAGTTTGAGTTATTTCACCCGGCAGAACAAGAGTCTTGCTACGTGCAAGTAAGATTCGCACTCCGGAGCAGGTCCAAGGTGAAGTTTAGCTAGAGGAAGATCGCACCCACCCTGCCCAGCCGCAGTGAATTGCAACGTGCAGATTTCAGTGGGGACGTTTGAAAGCAGAACCAGCTTTCTTTGAAAGGATACTGGCCAAAGTGTTCATCTTGCTCTGTATGGACTTCATCATCCCTCGCTGAGAGGTCATGTTTTCTTTCGTTGCCATGGCAATGCTGGAAAGGAGGTGGGTGAGGAGAGAGAGAGAGAGAGAGAGAGAGAGAGAGAGAGAGAGAGAGAAGGAAAGAAAGGTAATGTCACTGGTACCCCGAATAACTTGCAATCTGACATAACAAAAAGCTGCCACACATATATGTATGGATGCAAGTGGAAGCATGTTGACAAGTACAAGCTGAATGTGGCTGCAATACGGTTTCAACCATCATGGTTTCCCGCTTTCCAAAGAATTCTGGGAGTTGTCATTTGATGAGGGTGCACGGGAAAAGCCTCTGTTAGAGATCCCAAGGCCCCACTCGGATCCCAGGGTTCCCTAAACAGAGGGGATGGCTGTTAAAACCAGCAGAAGGCCCCACGAGCAGGTACCGTCTCGTGTTTAAAGCTCCATGAAGGTGCTTCCTTTTCAAAGTTGGAAGCGGTCTAAAGTGTGCTGCTTATGACAAGAGGACTGACCACAGAGGGTGAAGAGAAGACCATAAGCGACCCAAAGCCTAGAATGTTTTAAGGATGCAAGCAAGCTAGCAGGGAGCGGCCGCAACAAGGAAGGAGAGAGGCGGTGGCAGCTGGTGATGACAGTGAGAAGGCACTTTGCTGAGTGACAGGGAGTTGTGCATGAGGGTGTCGGAGCCAGCCCTGCTTGCTGTGGGGAGAGGTCTTGCGAAGCACAACTTGCGGACAGGCTGGGCAACACAAAAGCTAATCAGGAGCGGAGAGGAAGATACACACACAGGAAGCTGCCTTATACCGAGCCAGACCATTGGCCTACCCCACCCAGGGTTGTCTGCACTGGCTGGCAGCAGCTCTCCATGCTTTCGGGCAGGGAGTCTTTCCCGACAGCCCTACCTGGAGATGCTGCTGGGGTTTGAACCCGGGCCCTACAGGGATGGGGAAGCTTCACTTTGCTGAATCCTGCTCTCTTTTATTTCTTGAGGTCTGCTTTGTTTCAGAAGTGTTTAGCCATGTTGAGATGCGGCCTTTATGTCGGGGCAAACCCCAAGGCAGATGTATAGGAGGTTGTTGGGGTTTTGTATGTGTTTTTAAAAACGGGAACCTCTGTATACGCAGTACGGCAGATCGGTGTTTGTTTCCACAGCTACCCAGGCCCAAGGGGAAAGAGAGGCAACCCGCCGGCACTCCTGGGAGCCCTCTTCTGAAGATCAGGCGAGGAGGGGACGGAGGCAGGAAAACAAAGCAGCAGAAAGTCTTCTCCTTCTGTGGTGTGGCAAAGGAAGGGATCCAAAAGGGGATCCTCGAAGCTGGAGGAGCTGCCGGCAAATGCGCAGGAAGCAGAAGGAAAAGGGGCGAAAAGGAGAAAATGAAAATGGGAGACAGGAAGCAAGTTCTGCAACACAGGGAGCAAGAGGGAGAGAGAGAGGTTTGCCATGCTGCTCCGTAACACTGGAAAGTGCATTTCCTGGGTGGATTTCTTGCTGAGAGAGTGTCAGGTAACAGAAGCTGCCTCATCCCAAGCTAGACTCATTCGTCCATCTAGCTCAGAATTGCCTACACTTGACTTAAAGTGGCTCTCTGGGGTTTCGGGCAGAGGATCTTTCTGGTCCTGCTCAAAGATGCTGGGCATCGAATCTGGGGCCTTCTGTGTGCAAAGCAGATGCTGTATGCCGCTGAGCTATGGTCCTTCCAATCCAAAAGGAGAGCCTTATGTGTTCCACCTAGCACTGTCTGAACTGACTGGCAGTGTCTGTCCAGGTCTCCCCAGCTGGGGATTTCTGCATGCAAGGCAGCTGCTCTGCCACGGAGCTATGGCCCGACTTAGAAAGTCAGAGAAACTTTGCACTGCCGTGAAATAAACAACCATAATTGGCTTTACGTAATTGGTGAATGACAGCAAGTGATTTATGTGATTGGCTAATGAAAACCTCCACTCAAATGATAACACTTCCCAGCCTAAGTATCCGCCTTCTTTACGTAAAGCCACCAGAAGAGCTTGGCTGCTGGATCAGACCATGCAACTGCATGCTCCCTGTTTATGAGTCTCAGACTGAGATACAGCGGAATACTGCCTCTGGCAGAGAGGGAGTGTAGCCATCATAGTCAGTAGCCATTCATAGCCTGATCCACCATGAATTCCTCCCCCCAAATCCCCTTTTAAAACCGTCCAACCTGCTGGTCATCACCTCTTGTGGCAGTGAGTTCCACAGTTTACCCATGCACTATGTGACAAAGTCCTTCCTTCGTCTCCCTTGAATCTCCCAGCATTCAGTTTCAATGGGTGACTTTCTGGGGTTCTAGTATTGTGAGGGGGGTGGGGAGGAATTCTCACTACCTACTTTCTCCATGGAGGAAAAATTTATTCAGCTTCCTTGAGTATTTTTTCGACCTGTAAAGGAACCCACCTCATGAAGTTTTCCTTTCACCAGAAATCCAAAGCATTAGCTTTTCTGCCTCTCAGTTTGTACTCTGAGCATACAAATAATAAAGGTTTGTTCTGCTGGCCAATATGGATTTGCGGCAGCCCATGTAGGGACATTTAAAAAAAATATTCAAATATTCAAAAAGCCCCAGAACTGAGCACAGGTCTTGCCAGGGAGACGTGGTGTGACATTTCTGTATTTATAGGTAAAACATAAACATTCATCAAGGGGAGGGCATATGACTAGACTAAATTATTTGCATCCCTAAAGCAGAAAATTCACTCTGATAATGCTTCTTACTTTTGCAGATGGAGTATAGAATCATAGGAAGCTGACTCAGTAGTCAGATCACTGGGCCCATCTAGCTCAGGGTTGTCTACACTGGCTGGCAGCAGCTCTCCAGGGTTTCAAGCAGGAGATAGTTTAAACTTGGCAGATGCTGGGGACTGAACCTGGAAAGCTATGGCCCTTTTCCAAGAGAGAGGCAGCTGGGTGTGAAGAAACCAGCCTACGGAAGAATTACAAGATTTGCATCTGTTGCTCCACCTACTTCCACGTCTAGCCCCGCCCACCAGAGGCATGTGGCCCTCAGATGGTTGCCCAGGACTGGATGCGGCCCTCAGCTGGAAAGGGTTTCCCTGGGCAAGGGAGCTGCCGTTTTCTGCCCAAGAAATGCATAATTGTTTTTGTCCAGAACCACAATCCTTACCCTGGGCAACTGAGCGGCCCCCGATCTGCGCAGGGCTGGGTTTGGGGGCTTGCAGAGGCAACCCAATCGACCCGCCACGATGCCCTGCCAGCCAGCCGTGCGGGTGGGAGGGCCCTGAGCCAAGCGCTAATGTTAAATACATCTCAGGCTCGCTCGCTGCAAAGGCCGCCGCAAGCGCTCCCCTCGCTTCAGCTGGCGGGAGGGGGGGAAGGCTGCCAGATGCTTTTCTGTTGCATTAAAAAGGAGAGAGAGAGGGAAAGGGGGGGGACACACCATTAAGGAAGAGAAGCTTGAAAGGAACCTTTTCCGACAGCTGCTTAAAAACCTCCGGTGAGATGCTTGGAGCAGCAGAACCGCCTTCTCCAGCACCAACCTCAGAGCAGCAGAAAGGGGCTGGGTTTTTCCGCTGGGGGAGGCAGTGGGAGGGGGAGAAGTCCAAGGGCCAGTGAGTAAGTACCAGCACAGAGCCCCCGCTTGGCATGTGAGGCTGCGTCCACAGAAGGAGAGTGCTCCAATCAAGGGAAGTAATAGTCCCACTCTGTTCTGCCTTGGTCAAACCACACCTGGAGTACGGATTCCACTTCTGCCTACCACAATTAAGAAGGATGTTGACAGGCTGGAAGGTGGGCAGAGGAGGGCGGCCATGATGGCCATGGGCCTGGAAACCAAGCCTGATGAGGAACGGTTGAGGGAATTGGGGATGTTTAGCCTGGGAAAGATGAGACACAGAGGAGATAGGAGAGCCATCTTCCAATATCTGAAGGACTCACATGGAGGATGGGGCAAGCTTGGTTTCTCCACTCCGGAGGGTAGGACTTGAACCAGTGGCTTCAAGTTACAAGAAAGGAGATTCAGGGAGAACTTTATGACAGCAAGAGCTGTTTGACAGTGGAATGGTCTCCCTTGGGAGGTGGCGGACTCTCCTTCCTTGGAGGTTTCAAGGCAGAGGTCGGATGGCCACCTCTCTTGGGTGCTTTAACTGAGATTTCTGCATTGCAGGGGGTTGGACTGGATGACCTTGGGGTTCCTTCCAACTCTACAATTCTACGATTCTATAATCCCCAGTGGCACTTCCTGGTAATGTCCCTCCTGGCTGGCAATGTCCCTCCTGCCTGACATGCTAGTGTTACGCACTAAACCTTCCACACCTGCATTTGACCATGAAATACCTCTGTTTGTGTGTGCAGTAGAAACTGGTTTGGGAGCTGCACAGTCAGGGAAAAGACAATGCTGTCCAGGGTTGTAAAGACTGCGGAGAGAATAACTAGGTGCACTCTTCCCACCTTGGATCAAATCTATGCTTCCGGGTGCTATAAGAAAGCTGCAGAGATGGCACAGGATAGTGCGCACCCCGGAAATGATCTCTTTCAGCTTCTGCCTTCTGGAAGAAGGTCCAGGGTTATAAAGACTAGGACTAGCTACCTGAGAAACAGTTTCTACCCAAATGCAATCTTGGTTTTAAACGCAGTGTAAGGTAGTCTCTATGGGAGTATATTGTATTTAATTATGGGGTATCAGAGTTTTTAGGGGGCTAACCAGGCTGGGATAGCAGGCTTCTTGGTTTTGAATGTTTGATGTAGATTTTTTCAATTTCGTTGTTCTGTATGGGACAGTGACAATAAAGATTATCGTATCGTATCGTAGCTACTGAGGGTAACTGGGGCACTGCCCCACCAAGGTGATTCTTCTTGCCTTCAGCCAGCCCCACACCTGACTGCCTCTTTACTCAAACCAGCCCCCTGGGGCTGACCTTGCCCACCAGCTCCCTCCTCTTCCTCCTCTGTGTTGCCCCTTGTTACCTCTGGCCCAGCCTACCGTTGGCATCCCTACCTTCCGTCCCACCAGTCTCAACGGCACCAGTCACTGCTGAATATGACTAGGGGCTGGGGAGAGAGTTGAACCACTCGGGCTGTTGCCCAGAGCTAACAGAATTCTCTCACTAGGTCACTCTGCTAAATGCCACACCCTGGTACATCCTTCTCCAATTTTCAGAAGGAGGTTTAATGTACCCTGAAGAGCTGAGAGAGATCACCCCCCCAAACCCCACTCCCAATTTTCTCAGGGTTTGCAGCTAAAGAAACAGAGCCACAACGAAGAGTGCTCCTCCCCTCAAAAATCCCCCAGCAGTAATAAAACTCTGGAGGAGCCAGCAAGGAGCCTTTCTTGATGATGGCGCACAGGAATTTCTGCTTCATTTAGGTGGCGCATGGAGCGTAGCCGGTCATTCGTTTTACTTCATTTCAGGGAAAGCTGACATAACAAAGGGGGAGGGAGGAAGGAGGGAGGGAGGGGAGAATGAGGACATGGTTTTGCAAGAGAAAGCACTTCCAAAAGTGCTCTTTTCCACGGAGTTGGCAATGGAAGAGAAAAGTGAGGGAGGGAAGGAAGGAAGGGGAAATTTTTGTTTAGGATGCTGGAGCTGAATTTCACATGTGCAAAAATTTAAAATTAAATTTATCTCACTAGGACAGATTACGGGGTCATCTCCCCCAAATTCCTGCAAGACAACAGATCTCAGAGGAACAGGTGAAGCTTCCTCATACAGTCAGCTCATCGGTCCTTCTAAGCCCAGTGGTGTCCACCCTGAAAGGGAATGGCTCCTCAAGGTTTCAGGAAGGGAGTCTTAACAAGCTCTACCTGTCAGGGATTGAACCCAAGATGTTCTGTGTCCACAGCACACAGCACAGTTGACCACTGAACTGTGGGTCTTGCACTAAAAGCAAAACAAGGTTCAAGTCCTCATGGTTCTAAATTAAAGGCTGCCTTATACTAAGCCAGACCGTCAGCCTATCTAAGCTCAGTATTGTCCGCGTTGACTGGCAGCAGCTCTCCAGGACCTCAGGCAACATTCCCAGCTCTACCTCTGCAAAGCAGGGTCTGTGTACCACTAAACTATGCTCCTTTCCCTAAAAATAAGCTAAGATTCCAGTCCTCATGATTCTAAAGAAAGGGATGGTTTAAACAGGGACACAGGAAGCTGCCTTACCCTGCGTCAGATCACTGGCCCATGTAGCTCAGTACAGTGGTACCTCTGGATGCGAACGGGATCCGTTCCAGAGCCCCATTCGCATCCTGAAGTGAACGCAACCCATGTCCGTGCGTGTGTCACGATTTGCCGCTTCCGTGCATGCGCGTGACGTCATTTTGAGCGTCTGCGCATGCATGAGTGGCGAAACCTGGAAGTAACGCGTTCTGTTACTTCTGGGTTGCTGCGAAGCGCAACCCAAAAAGGCTTAACCTGAAGCGACTTCAACCCAAGGTATGACTGTCTTGTCTACACAGACTGGCAGCAGCTCTGCAGGATTTCTGGCGTTATTACCACTAAGCTATGGCCCTTCTCTAAGGGCTCTGTCGCAAATCTCCTCGGGACCTGTGGAAGACCCCTGGGGCAGATCTCCAATCTCTTCCTGCTCTCCACTCCCCAGATTACCACCCGCCTTAAGCGATGATGGAAATACACCAGGAAGCCAACCGCGCTCCAGTCACCCAAGCAGCCATAACTCAACGCCGCTCAGGCTCTGCATTGCCTCACGTGCTCCCACTGGGTGATGACAGACAAGGAGCTAATTAAGAGACGGGCGAATTCCTAGTGGGTACAATTCCCTCAAGCAGCAGCAGCAGCAGCCGCGCTACCACCAATTAATCAGATACACAAATGTTTGCAATTACAGTGAAGAAAACTGGGGGGCGGGGGGAGGGAGAGAAGAGAACGAAAACATGGCATTTGTTCTCACAGGGTGTTTTGCAGAAGCCACACCTGAAACGAGGACATGAAAGTTTCCCTCCCTCTCTCTCATCCAATGAAGCTGAATGTTGGAAGAGTCAGGAAAGGTTAAAAAAAAAAGCCCTTCTTCACGGAGCATGGAGTTAAACTGTGGAACTCACTGCCACAGGAGGCAGTGATGGCCATGAAAGACGAATGCACAAATTCACAGAGGGAGAGGACTATCAATGGCTATGAGCTACGATGGCTATGCATTGCCTTCAAAACTGGAGGCAGCCATGCTGATATATGTGTGTGTGTGTGTGTGTGTGTGTGTGTGTGTGTGTGTGTGTGTGTAAAGCAAGTAGGCTGCAAATTGAAAAGGCAATGAAAACTCAAAACAGAAGGTGATAGTCTGAGTAAAGAGGGGAGCTACCTCTCACAACTTTGCAAACACCTCTGCTCCTCACTGGCAGCTGCTGCTAATCTATATTTAAAACACCCTCAAATTGCCTTTCAGCTGCCCAGCAGTGCTGAAGGCGTCATGTGACGTGACACTGTGCATTTATAAGATAATAAATGAACGTTCAGAAATAAAACAGGAGGTCTGAAGAACAGAGTCCAGAATGAAGAGCTTTGGAAAACAAACACTGGCTTTGCATCCCACCCAAGGAGAGCAGTGAAGTCAACTTGTCAAAGTAACAAGGACTCAAAGGTCATTTAGTCCAACCCCCTAACAATGTTTATTTTGTTGAACTACGTCAATGTGGCTTTTAAAAGAAAAGTTATGACTAAAAGTGTCAAGTGGCTGGTGGCAGTATTCAATTTCCCCTTTTTTATTTTGATACGTCAGTGACTTAGAAAAGATCTACAAAACGTTCCACTATCCTGGTTATTGTGGGGGCAAATGTCTTCTTTTTGTGGGGAGTGGGAGAGATAGTCAAACAGCGGCTCTCAGGCAATTAAGTACTTGGGAAAGTAGCTTAATAGCATGAGGTCTCATTGCTGTATAGGATCCTGGATGACACAGTCATAAAAGGTAAAGGTAAAGGTACCCCTGCCCGTACGGGCCAGTCTTGACAGACTCTGGGGTTGTGTGACCATCTCACTCAAGAGGCCGGGGGCCAGCGCTGTCCGGAGACACTTCCGGGTCACGTGGCCAGCGTGACAAAGCTGCATCTGGCGAGCCAGAGCCGCACACGGAACGCCATTTACCTTCCCGCTGGTAAGCAGTCCCTATTTATCTACTTGCACCCGGGGGTGCTTTCGAACTGCTAGGTTGGCAGGCGCTGGGACCGAGCAGCGGGAGCGCACCCCGCCGCGGGGATTCGAACCGCCGACCTTTCGATCGGCAAGCCCTAGGCGCTGAGGCTTTTACCCACAGCGCCACCCGCATCCACAGCGCCACCCGCCCACACAGTCATAGGTATGACTATTACCCTAGAATCCCAGTGGAAAAATTACTCCAGTTGTATAAGAAATTTAGTGGGCAGCTATATGGATTAGAGAACTATCTCCATCGATCTTTGCACCCACCAGAAGTGAGATGGCTGGTTGATGGCTGGCATTAGGACCCCTCAGAAATTTTATAGAGGCTAAACTCTGAAGCAGGGAGGGGTGAGCTTTGCAAGTCTGATTGTACAAGCAGGAAAGTGCAAAATGCATGAGCTTAGAAACAAGATGGGTATGAGGTGGTAGGCTGCGTCTTACCTTATTGTCTCTTCTACCAGCCGGTCAGAGCTGAAACAAAACAAAACAAAGGTGGGGAGACATTTAAAAGAAATAGAATTTTATACATCACGATTTCTATACAGTAGAAATATATATTATATAAAATAAATGTCCAGTAGCACCTTAGAGACCAACTAAGTTTGTTCTTGGTATGAGCTTTCGTGTGCATGCACACTTCTTCAGATACTTGAATAGATTTCTATACACACAATCAGAGCAGCTTACGATAAAAGCAGGAAAACAGAATGGCTTTTTTTGAATGTCACAGTAAACCATGGAATAGAGAACCAAATACGGCCCCCAGGCCTCTCTATCTGGCCCTTGGGACTCTCCCCCAAGGCCACACCTCCTCAACAGCCCTACTTTGCAGCCTCCTGGAGTGTGTTTTTTGCCCGGTTGAAATGTCAGTGTGGACAATACTGAGCTAGACAAGGCAGCTTCCTGTGTTCCTGAATTAAACCTACACGATTTTCAGGAATGCAACTGGTGAGGACTTAAACACAAGAATGTCCCTCAAATCAGCTGAATTAAAAAATGGAACGAAAAACCTTGTCAGTCATCAACACTGTTAAAAGCAGAGACATCACCTTGCCAACAAAGGTCCGTATAGTTAAAGCTATGGTTTTCCCAGTAGTGATGTATGGAAGTGAGAGCTGGACCATCAAGAAGGCTGATCACCAAAGAATTGATGCTTTTGAATTATGGTCCTGGAGGAGACTCTTGAGAGTCCCATGGACTGCAAGAAGATCAAACCTCTCCATTCTGAAGGAAATCAGCCCTGAGTGCTCACTGGAAGGACAGATCCTGAAGCTGAGGCTCCAGTACTTTGGCCACCTCATGAGAAGAGAAGAATCCCTGGAAAAGACCCTGATGCTGGGAAAGATGGAGAGCACAAGGAGAAGGGGACGACAGAGGACGAGATGGTGGGACAGTGTTCTCGAAGCTACCAGCATGAGTTTTACCAAACTGCGGGAGGCTGTGGAAGACAGGAGTGCCTGGCGTGCTCTGGTCCAGGGGGTCACAAAGGATCGGACACGACTAAACGACTCAACAACAACAAGCAGCCTGCAACTTTTCTCACTTCTGCTAGGTACAAAGGCGTTGCTGTCAGGTAACAGGTGGGTCTACATTGCCCAGGAACCAGCTTAAATTTGCCCCTCTTCATCACATTTTTACGTTAAACAATAACATCAACATAACATACATAACCCACAGAAGCTTATTTGAGTGCAAGAGGGAACCGTTTGCCCAATAACAATCAAAAGTTACCTGTTGGTAGCAATAACGTGTTTCTAACACAAAGCTTACTAATAGCTCAACTGTCAAAAAATCCTTTCCATATACAAGTTTGAGATTTTGGAGGAAGAAATGGGTTCTGCCCACTGTTGACTAATGAACACTCTCTCTTCTATTTATCCCCCTGGCAGCTCTTCTGTGCTTTGTCAAACGGTCTGCAGGGGCCACCATCCACACAAGGCTGACCCAATCTATCAAAATGTATCTCAGATTTTGTCTTCCAGTGTTCGAAGCGTCAAAAATCACCTGCTTGGCCAGAAATGCTGGGAAAGCTACAAGGAATCTCCCCCTGTGTGAGTTGCAAGAATGGCAACGCAGGATACAGTGCACAATGTATTTGATATGGCCTGATTGCTACCACCATGGGAAGGGTTCAAGTTAGTATGAATGTAAGGGTGGCGCTGTGGGTAAAAGCCTCAGCGCCTAGGGCTTGCCGATCAAAAGGTCGGCGGTTCGAATCCCCGTGGCGGGGTGCGCTCCCGTTGTTCGGTCCCAGCGCCTGCCAACCTAGCAGTTCGAAAGCACTCTCGGGTGCAAGTAGATAAATAGGGATCGCTTTCTAGCGGGAAGGTAAACGGCGTTTCCGTGTGCGGCTCTGGCTCGCCAGAGCAGCGATGTCACGCTGGCCACGTGACCCGGAAGTGTCTCCGGACAGCGCTGCCCCCGGCCTCTTGAGTGAGATGGGCGCACAACCCCAGAGTCTGTCAAGACTGGCCCATACGGGCAGGGGTACCTTTACCTTTACCTTTAAGGGCCTCCTGGATCAGGCCAAAGGGGGCTCATTTAGTCCAGGATCCAGATCTCACAGTGGCCAACCAGGTGCCCCCAATGAGAAGCTCGCAAGCAGGACCCGGGTGCAACGTTTTCTTCCTCCCCAGACCCCAAACTCTGCAACTGCTTGCCTGCTGATTTCAGCCTGCTGCTGAGCTCCGAGAAAGAGCCCGCGAGCCCCCCCCCCCCAGAGCAGGATTACGCCTCCAGTTTGCAGAGAAAGAGAGAGAGAGAGAATCTGCTCATTTGGTAAGTTTTAGAAAAAGCTCCCCCTCGCTGCCGCCACCCCTCCCCATCTCAGCGCATGGATTTCCACATTTAGCAGAACGCTTCCCTAAGGCAACATAACTTTTTGCAGAGCCCCCCCCCTCCCCCATATTTTCTCAAAATATATTTAAACCCCTTGCAGGGAGCAGATGCCAAAGCAAGATGCCCACATTTTATCTAATTTAAGGAGTGGAATGGAGGAGTGGGGAGGGGGGGAGAAAGCCAACAGATTCCTACTTTGGAATGCATGGCACCCCCTGAGTAATATCATGGAAATGCATGGAAAAGGGGTCGCAAAATAATAATAATACAGAAAATAAATCAAGGACGGTATGATACAGAAAAGAAATGAGAACGTTGCCTCTCTGTATGAGTTACTGTTCTGAAGGTGTCTCCCCAATACAGAAACATAGGAAGTTAGGGTCCAACCATGTGAAGACCCACTGAAATCAATGGTCGGGACTAATACAGGTCCATTTATTTCAGTGGGTCTACTCTGATGCAACCCAGGTGTTCATCTGAGGATGGGAAATTTTCCACATGCTTTAGAACAAAACCAGCTTGGCTGAAAGTGGTGAAGTGTGTCTCTGGTTTTAGTTTAGATAACAAAGGATGCGTCTAAGCCTGTTGGGAATTTCAGCAACACTCCTCTGGACACTCAAGGGTTAAAGCCCCTGCTTCGCATGCAGAAGGTCTCCTGAAAGCCTCTCCAGCTAAAATGAAGATTAGGCGACCTTCCTCTGTTTGGAACCCCAGAGAGCTGCTGCCAGTCAGTGTAGACAACACACAGCTAGCTGGACGCAGCGTAAGAGGTAGCTGAGTGGAAGAGCACCTACTTTGCATGAAGAAGGTAGGTATGTTTAAAGCACTCTGGTTACAACCACTTTAACAGTCATGGCTTCCCCCAAGGAATCCTGGGGACGGCGGTTCGTTAAGCTCACAGCACCACAATTCCCAGGACTCAAAACAAACTACAGTGGTACCTCGGGTTAAGTACTTCATTCATTCCGGAGGTCCGTTTTTAACCTGAAACTGTTCTTAACCTGAAGCACCACTTTAGCTAATGGGGCCTCCTGCTGGCACCGCGCCACCGGAGCCCAATTTCTGTTCTCATCCTGAAGCAAAGTTCTTAATCCGAGGTATTATTTCTGGTTTAGCAGAGTCTGTAACCTGAAGCGTATGTAACCTGAGGTATCGCTGTACAGCTTCCAGGGTTCTCCGTGAATTTTAAAGTGGAGTGCTTTAAAATGGATGGTATGGATGGGCAAAGTTCACAGGCTTGGGCCTCGTCTACCTGACCACACATTTTTTGATCGAGATTCTCAAAACAGAAGCATTTGGGGGGTTGCACTGCAGGGGGCTGGACTACATGACCCTTGGGGTTCCCTCCCAACTCTAGAATTCTTAACATTTCAGACAACTAATGGCAGACCTAGATTTCCAGGTGCCACGGGAGACGGATCACGTGGCCCGTTTGATCTGGAGCTGAAATGCTTTTGCAAAGTACACGGGCTGGTGACACAGCTCCAGAGAGAGGCCTTCTCAGTAGGCACCCGCATTGTTTTAAGATCAAGAGAAATAAACAAGCCCCATATGCACTAATGGAGTAATTAGCAGCAGCGTCAAGAAAGCTGGGTTTATATTTTCAAAAGGCAACAGGGCGGTGGGTGGGGGAGAGCGAGGAAATCCGGGCCGTTTTCCAAAACCTTCCAAGGAGAGTTTGCGGCTCGCTCTTTTCCGAGGAAAAGCGCAAAGCTAGACTATGGAGCTCGCAACTGCGGGGTGCAGCAAGGACCACCACCATGGATGGCTTTAAGAGGTAAAGTTAAAGGGACCCCTGACCATTAGGTCCACTCATGGCCGACTCTGGGGTTGCGGCGCTCATCTCGCTTTACTGGCCAAGGGAGCCGGCGTACAGCTTCCGGTTCATGTGGCCAGCGTGACTAAGCCGCTTCTGGCAAACCAGAGCAGCGCACGGAAACACCATTTACCTTCCCGCTGGAGTGGTACCTATTTATCTACTTGCACTTTGACGTGCTTTTGAACTGCTAGGTTGGCAGGAGCAGGGACCGAGCAACGGGAACTCACTCCGTTGCGGGGATTCGAACTGCCAACCTTCTGAACGGCAAGCCTAAGAGGCTCTGTGGTTTAACCCACAGCGCCACCCGCGTCCCGGCTTTAAGAGAGGACTAGACAAATTCAAGCTGTCAATAGCTACTAAGCATGGCAGCTATGCTCTGTCTTCACGGTCAGAAGCAGCAATTTCTCAATACTGGAAACCACAGGAGGGGAGACTTGTTCTTGGGCCCAGATCCTGCTTGTGGGTTTCCCAGAAGTGGCACCTGGCTGGCCACTGTGAGAACAGAATGATGGGCCTTTGGCCTGATCCAGCAGGGCTATTTTTGCATTCTTGAAGTTGCTATGGGCCAGACCTTCTAAAACATCTAAAAATGGACTGATAAGGAATGGATTTGCCATGTGCTCCAAACATGCAACTTACCCCTCCCCACCCCCCTTCTTCTTCTTTTACCTGGCAAGACAGATGGAGAGCTGACAGAAACATTTTTTAAGCAACAACAACACGCCTCTTGGAAAGGGATGGCGTATAAAGATGCTGATGCAAGCTAATGGCCCAGATCCAAGAACAACAGCAGCCGGCGTCTTCCAAGAAAGATGACCCAACACAAAGCACCTTGTTTACAGTCAATCGTGGCTTTGAAAAGGAATTCCCGAAGAAGTGCCTCATAGAATCATAGGGTTTGAAGGGACCCCCCAAGTCATCTAGTCTAACCCCTGGCCATGCAAGAATCACAGCTAAAGAATCCCTGGTAGGTGGCCGTCCAACCTGTTTAAAAACATCCTTTGAAGAAGAGTCCATCACCTTCTTTACCATCACACGGTTCTTCCTAATGTTTAGTCGGAATCTCCTTTCTTGTTATTTGGATCCATTGGTTCGGATCCTTCCCTCTGGAGCAGCAGAAAGCGAGCTTGCTCCATCTCCCATGTGACAGCCCTTCTGATGTTTGGCTCTCCTATCACCTCTCAGTCTTCTTTTCTCCAAGCTGAACATACCCAGCTCCCTCAACCATCCCTACCAAGGAATGGTTTCCAGACCCTTCAATGAGTTTGAAAGGGTTGCCATATTTCAAAAAGTGAAAACCCGGACACAAAAGTTGCAAAATAATCTGCAAAAAAACCCAACACTTTTTTCCTGGACATTTTTGTTTCTGATGGACAAATCCCAGATATGTCCAGAAAATTCTAGACACACGACAGCCCTAAATTAGACCTCTTAGCCTCATGTTCCCTTTTCATCTGGCACCAATCAACTATGGCCCTCCAGTTCACTCTGTCTAGCCTTGAAACTCTCCACAAGCCATGCCATTCTCCAGCCCCATTCTGCATCCTGTGCGTTTTTACCTGGCTGCCAATGTGTCCCCGAACCGTGACGGACCTTGTCCAGTCTCAGTCCGCTCACCATGAGCTCTGACAAGGCCGCACCTCATTTCAATCCTTTGCAGCCGTGGTTCATTTATTAAGCTTGCAATTCTATCCTGCTGTTCCTGCAACAGGGAGAGCACTTGCCAGTAGAGATTCTGCCAAGCCTGCCTGCCTGCCTGCATAGATTCCTGGACGCACCCAAGCCCCAGACCACCGCTCCAGCTCGGATGCTTGGAGGAAGACAATCCAGTCATGAACCCTATGAACGCACAGAGGACGCTCCCACTCTCATCCTCACACACTGGGTGGAGCAAGAAAATGACAAGTACATTATCTGTAACCCAGTGGTCTCCGAAATATGTTATCTCTCTTTCAGAAATTGAATGTGTGGGGTGAAGCAATACACTTTGCCCCCCCGTTATTGCCTGGTGCCACCAGCTGGTGTGGGCACGTCCTTGGGGCCGTCAGAGCTCCAGGGCTTGGCGCTGCAACTCCTGAAACAATGTAAGTGATACATCATCCCATCGCCATCCCAAAATATCCACAGAGCCGACCAGCGACAATCCTCATTTATGTGTTGTTGGAATGTACGGCTTTGAGTGAGGATGTTTCTATGCAGCACGATGAAGGCAGAGCCCATGATTTGCAGAAGGGAAGTTACAAAGCTGCTAACGGCTGGAGATGAAAGGCTGCTTTCAAGGCTGAGCCACTTCCGTTTGGAGAGCAGATGGAGGGGAGCGCTGCTCTCCTGCCCAAGCAGAAGGCCGCAAAGGAGAACTAAGATGGAAAAAGAACTGTGCTTAAGAATAAGGAGCAGCTTGCAGGGATCGAACCGTGCAACCTGGCACTGGGGATAATAGCTTCACTGATGCACAGGAAATTGAGGTGGTGCTCCAGAAACCTGCTAAAGGGAAAGAAACTACAGGAAGGCAGCAGCTGGAGGGAACGACTCATGGTTTCAGTTGTCTCTACACAAATGCACAGAGTATGGGAAACAAACAAGATGAATTTGAGCTCTTAGCACAGGGTGGCAAATATGACCTGGTAGGCATTACTGAAACCTGGTGGGATGAGACTCATGACTGGAATGTAGGAATGAGGGGTATAACCTGTTCAAAAGGAATAGACCAAACAGGAAGGGAGGAGGGGTGGCGTTGTATATAATGGATGTGTACACTTGTGAAGAAATACATGACCTGGAGCGTGAAAAGGAGATTGAGGGTATATGGGTAAAAATTGTAGGAGAGAGAAACAACAGTGACCTTACTGCGGGTGTCTGCTATTGGCTGCCAAGCCAGACTGAAGTCTTAGATGATGCCTTATGAGAGCAAATTACCAAACATTAAAAAAGGAGAGAAATAGCAATCATGGGGGACTTCAACATCCCCAATATCTGTTGGGACTCAAACTCTGCCAAGAGTGTAAGGTCTCACAAATTCCTCCACTGCATCGCTGACAATTTCATTTCCCAGAAGCCGGAAAAACCAACAAGGGGGTCATCTATCCTGGTCCTCACCAATAGGGAGGGAACTGACTGATGAAGTGCTCAGAAACTTGGGAGGAAGTGACCGTGTTCTCCTGGATTTCAGGATACAGAGGCAAGAGAAACACACACTCTGGACTTTAAGAAGGCCAATTTCGAAAAGCTGAAGAAGCTCCTGGGTGTGATCCAGTGGTCATAAATACTCAATGAGAAGGGAGTCCAAGAAGGATGGGAGTTTCTGTAAGGAGAAATATTAAAGGTCCAAATGCAGATAATACCAAAGAGAAAGAAAAGTGGGAAGCATCTATGGAAACCGGTGTGGATGCATAAGGAGCTTGTAAAAGACCTGAGAGTTAAGGAAGGCATGTATAAGAAATGGAAGAAAGGGGAAGTATACATGAGTAGCCAACTTGACAAAGGAGGAGTATACAGTGGTGCCTCGCAAGACGAAAATAATCCGTTCCGCGAGTCTCTTCGTCTAGCGGTTTTTTCGTCGAAGCAACCCTATTAGCGGCTTAGCGGCTTAGGGCTATTAGCGGTTTAGCGGTTAAAAGGCTATTAGCGGCTTAGCGGCTATTAAAGGCTTAGCGGCTTAGCAGCTAAAAGGCTATTAGCGGCTTAGCGGCTATTAAAGGCTTAGCGGCTAAAAGGCTATTAGCGGCTTAGCGGCTTAGAAAAAGGGGGGGGGAAGCGAAAAAAATCGCAAGACTCGCAAGACGTTTCCGTCTTGCGAAGCAAGCCCATAGGGGAAATCGTCTTGCGAAGCGCATCGAAAAACGGAAAACCCTTTCGTCTAGCAGGTTTTTTGTCTTGCGAGGCATTCGTCTTGCGGGGCACCACTGTACATGAGTAGCCAACAGTTGCAGGGAGAAAGTCAGGCTGGCTAAAGCTCAGAAGGATCTCTAAGATTCTATCATTCCATGAACCATTCAATGTGAACAGAGATGCACTGGGTGGTGGGGGGTAAGGAGGAAGTGTGTGTGGGAGGGTTCTATAGGATTTGGGGGGACAGGCCCCATCCCAAAATGCAAAGCCACTTCAAGTCCTCCAGTTAAGACAGGGATGGCGATTAGCATTGGTGCACTCTAAGCTAAGGTTACCAGATTTTTTCCAATGAATTCGGGGACACTTTTCAACTTTAATGGATTTTGTATGGGGACTGATTTGTAAATCTGGGGACTGTCCCTGGGAAATTAGGACGTCTGGTAACCTTACTCTAAGCCGGCCTACTTAAGCTGGTGCCCTCCAGATGTTTGGGAGTTGTAGTCCAAAACATCTGGAGGGCACCAGGTTTCATTCATTCATTCATTGAATTTATATACCGCCCTATACCCAGAGGTCTCAGGGCGGTTCACAGAATAAAATCAAAATATAAAGCCACAAAATACATAATAAAAATAAAAACAACTCAATAACCCCCCAAAAACACATTTTAAAAGGGCTGTGCTGGGGGGGGGGGTGTTGTAAGCATCTCCACTGGTCTTCCAAAGCGACAGCTCTGTTTTACAGGGGCTCAGCACTCCCTCTTCATCCTCTGCGCATGGGAAGTTTATTGCATTTAAGCTGCGACTCCTGCACTGCAGAGGGTTGGACTAGATGACGCTTGGGTGTCCCTTGCAACTCTACAGTTCTCTGATTCCACGATTCCCTGTGTGTAAGAAGAAGGGGGAGGCTATGCACTCTCCTTGGGGGTGGGGAGGTGGGCCTAGGCTAGCCTATCTGCCTGCTCCCTGGTGCTGCCAAAGCCAGGATCCTTCCTCCCTCCTCCCTGGAAGGCCAGTTCCTGGAGAGACTGACCCTCCCATGTAATTGCAGCAGATTCCCCCAGGAACCAGGATAAATGAACTTAAAAACAAAACTGGGCGGGCATTAATGTAAGTCATTACCACCAACCACATCTGTCAGAACAAATTCCGGTAATTCACTAATGGACTATGCAAAGCTTCTCTCTCTCTCTCTCTCCCCCACTCTTACCCATTTCAGCTTTTTCACAGCCTTGCAAAGCTCTGAGCCAGAGAAATCTGCTGGAAAGGAACCACCGTTGAGGAGCTCTATAGGGACACCCACCCACATAAAAAAAAGAGATTTGTAATTAAGAATAATTCAAAGGAAACGTGGCGGGGGGAGGCACTGAGGCCTTCGTTAAGACAAACTAAGAAGAGAGAAAGTTTTAAGGGAGGCTTAAAAAAAGGAAAATATTCTTATCAGACTGAATGTTAATCAAAAGAAGGCATGGGGGGGGGGTTAAGGATGCTATAGTGAGAATGATGGGAAAATGTCAGCCTGCCATTAGGAATAAGAGCTCTTCTGTGCAAATAGACACAATTTTGCCCTCTGCTTTTAATTAAAATATAAATATGCGTGTATAGAGATAGAGGCATTGACACACACACACAGCCTAAACCTCATAGGGGCAATAATAATAATAGCAATAATTAAATTTATTGCCCGCCGTTCACCAGCAGGCCCCAGGATGGGTTACTACAATCTAAATGTAATTAATTCTTTATTAAAAAAATAATTGGTATAATAATTCTGTGAAATAAAATTTAAGTTTAACTTGCAAAATAAATCTGCTAAGGTGCATCCAATAATATTCAAACAAGAATGTCAACGCAGGCACAGGTGCCTCAGTAACCAGCACATACCCAGAGCCCAGAAGAAGTTGGACTCATCCATTATGCCGCACCAGCAGAAGTAAACACTGAAAACAGCCTTTCCAGAGCATTTCACCTAAGTCATGCCTCCTTCCATCCACTCCTTCCCCGCAGAATCAGATGCTTCCAAAAGAAAACATCCTGCCTAAGGCAATTCTCATCCTCCAGGGAGGGGGAGATCAGGTTCAGAAGCACACTTAGAAAGGTGCTAAATGGCTGGCCTTTGCCCCTCCCTCCCTGTGATTAGCAAAACAGGAACAAATTAAGCATCTCAGCAGAGTTATGCAAAACAAAGTAGGCGCATTTGCTCAATGACTAAGGATCTCAAAATCCACCTTTTACTGATTTGCTTCTCTCTCTCTTTTTAAATTAAAGCATGGAGTAAACACAACTATCTTCTAAGGATCGGAAACTAACTTTTCTCTCTTGTTTTGGTTGGTTTTTAAAAAAAACAAATATGAAGGCACTGTCAGACCAACATCAGATTCCACGCTTGGGCAAGAGGTGGCAGAGGCAAGTGGTACATACACTTCAAGGGAGAATAGTAATAAGATCTGGATGCTGGAACTTTTTAAAAAAATAGCCAAGAGCCATGCTCACCAGGGGAAGGAACATTGGTCCACCAGGCTCAGTACTGTCTGAACTGACTGAAAATAAAGATAGATTCTAGTCTTCATGGCTCTGAATAAATAGGACTGAAATAGGAACCCGGGAAGCCCCCTAAGGGTTCTGAATTAAGGACTGATTTAAACAGGCAGTTGTCCTATGCTGAGTCGGCCCTCGGATCCATCTAGCTCAGTATTGTCAGCATTAACTGGGAGCTCTCCAGAATCTGAAACAGGGTTCTGCCCCAGCCCTACCTTGACATGCCGTTGGGGATTGAACTTGGAACCTTCTGCATGCAAAGGTGATGCTCTGCCACTGTGCTGCGGCCCTTTCCCTAGAATCATGATGCTAGCCCTCATGATTAGAAATAAGTAAAGGGTAAAGGGACCCCTGACCATTAGGTCCAGTCGTGGCCGACTCTGGGGTTGCGGCGCTCATCTTGCTTTATTGGCTGAGGGAGCTGGTGTACAGCTTCCGGGTCATGTGGCCAGCATGACTAAGCCACTTCTGGCGAACCAGAGCAGCACACGGAAATGCCGTTTACATTCCCGCAGGAGCGGTACCTATTTATCCACTTGCCCTTTGACGTGCTTTCAAACTGCTCGGTTGGCAGGAGCAGGGACCAAGCAACGGGAGCTCACCCCGTCACGGGGATTCAAACCGCCGACCTTCTGATCGGCAAGTCCTAGGATCTGTGGTTTAACCCACAGCGCCACCCGCGTCATGATTCGAAATAAAGAGATGGTTTAAACAGGAGCAGAGGAAGCTGTTTTCTGCTGAGTCAAACCACTGGGCCATCTAGCTCAGTACTGCCTTCCCTGGCTGGCAGCAGTTCTCCAGGGTTTCAAGGAGGGACATTCTGAGCCCTACTTGGAGATGCTGTTGGGGACTGAACCCAGAACGCCCTGCATGCAAAGGGAGAGTTCCCCGACATCCAGCTGCGAATCCTTTCCTCCGTGCAGGGAGTGAGCACCGTGACCTCACCACACCGCAAGCAGAACGTTCATAAAGACACAAGTCATCCTGCCAAAGCTTCAAGGAACATTCGCCTCACTGCATCCTTTCCAAGTTACAAAAAGCGAAGCAAGAAAGAAATTCAATGGGGAAGCAGCTGGAGAAGAATGTGTGTGTTCTGCAGTTCCAACAAAAGCCCTTCTTGCATTCCTAAATTTATTTTTTATAGAAGAGTATATTTTGGTTCAAGCCACCGGAGCATCAAAAATAGCAAAGCACCAGGGTGATTCAAAACTCTGCAGAGAGAGAAAGAGAAGGGGGGAGAAAGAGAAGCACCTTGCCCATCTGGGAGAGAACAGGTAGGATAGGACGGCAGCTTTATTTAGCGATCTTCCTAGCTGAGCGAGCGATTTAGAAGTGCCAAACTGGGCTTCTTTTATTGGAGCTCTTAAAAGCTACATTGCAATCTGGCAAGTGGAGACTCTTCATCCAGTTGGAGCCCTTTGCAGACTCTGCTGGCAGGACCGAGGGTGGGTGGGTTGGAGGCAGAAATGCCATAAGGATAAAGGAATTTTGGGCACAGTGCAGCCAGACTCCTGTGCATGGGAGGTGCTGGTGAAACCTACACTCTGTTTATTTACGTATTCCATAAAATTTAGAGCCCCTTGGCAGAATATCTGATCTGCATGAAAAAGATCCTGGGTTCAAACTTAGGAAGGGTCGAGGGCAATCTCTGACTGACACCCCGGAGAGTCACTGCCAGCCAGTGTGGGCAAAGCTAAGTTTGATGGAACAATGGTCTGTCTTGGTAGAAGGTGCTGCCTCCTGAGCTCCAAGCTTGCACACCTCACTCTGTCAACGCCAGGGTTCCAGTAAACTAATGAACAAAGTGTACCCTGTAAGGCTGAGGTCTGCCACACCTGGTCTAAACAATGCGCATTTGCTGTGGGTTTAAAGGTAAAGGGACCCCTGACCATCAGGTCCAGTCGCAGACAATTCTGGGGTTGCAGCGCTCATCTCGCTTTACTGGCCGAGGGAGCCGCCTTCTGAGTCATGTGGCCAGCATGACTAAGCCCATGGAAAAGCCGTTTACCTTCCTGCTGGAGCAGTACCTATTTATCTACTTGCACATGACGTGCTTTCAAACTGCTAGGTTGGCAGGAGCAGGGACTGAGCAACGGGAGCTCACTCCATTGCGGGGATCCGAACTGCCGACCTTCTGATCGGCAAGCCCTAAGCTCTGTGGTTTAGACAACAGCGCCACCCGCGTCCCATTGCTGTGGGTTTACGATCAAGCAAATAAATACGTATTGCCATTAGGGAAGCTTGCCCTGGAACGCCACCCCAAGGAAGTCTTGCCACAATGCCATTTCTCTCCCCTCCACTGGCTGGAAGCTCACCTCCTCTGACATGAACTGCCAACCGAAAGGAACGCCAAGGACATAACCAGATTTGTCTGTACCCACCCTCTATTACCCTTGCCCTGCCCGTGATTTGGGGCTTGGAATACACAAAATACGATGAAAATCTAATAAAGCAAATGTTAAAGAGGATGGTGACCAGGCGCTCTTCATCCTTATGAACTGGCAGTCATAAGAATCAAACAGGGAAGAATATAATAGGATCAGTTTGTACCAGCCTTTGCAGACCTAATGCTCTCTGGGTGTTTCGGACTGCAACTCCCATCAGCCCCAGACAGCACTGGTCAGAATCCGCAAGTAAATAGAAGGGGGGACCCTCAAGCCTGGGCCTCTTTAGGTGGCCCTCGGGAATTTCCCCAGACCACGCCTCCTTTCTCAAGGCCACACCCCTCCATGGTCACATCCTCCCATGACTGCTTCTGCCAGGCTGGGAAAAGTGTCCTTGAACTATGGTCATGCCTCCTGGGTGGAGAATAGAGAGAGGAGGGTGTACAGAATCTGCACCCGCTGCTTCCCCCAGAAGGTTGCTCAGGAAGGAATGTGGCTCTTGGGATGGAGAAAAAAAAAGAATTCTCAACTCCTGAACTACTGGGTTGCAGTGGGTCAAAGCCACAGCACGTTCACTGTACAAATAAACAATTAACAAAAAAGTGGGTCCCCAAAATGCTTTTTGGGCTAAAGGTGGAGCCTCAGGTCTCAATTGCTGAAAATTGCTGTTTAAGTTCTTGTGCTCTGATATATATAGAGAGGGGGGGAGGGAGGAAGAGAAAACAGTTCTATGAGTTCTTGTGTTCTAGTATATACATAGAAATCTGCTGCACGAGTTCTTGTGTTCTGATATACAAGCAGAGACCATTCTGCATGTGTCCAATTAATGTGTGACTGCTAACATGCACACCACTTTTGGCCCCGGAAGGTGGCGGAATGGGCTGGCATTTGCAATGACCAGGAACGCAACCCATATGCAAACAGGGAGTTGCCAGCATATATAAAGAGAAAACTGCTGCACGAGTTATTGTGCGTGCATGAGAGCGCTCTCTCTCTCTATATATGTAAAACTGCTGTACTAGCTTGTGCTGATTTTAATATATATATATTGGGTAAATCCCTTGCCAGGGAAAACAGATGAAAGAAATGCACGTACAGACATAAAAGACCGGCTGTTATCTGTACTAATGATGCTCAAGCAAGCCCACTCTCTCTACCGCATCTGCCTTTCATGCTGGTTATTTATAAATACCAACAACAATAGTAATGATAATAATAAGGAAGCCCAGGAGAGCTCCTTTGCCCCTTGGAGCATCGAGCGCACGCACTCACAGGCACGCAGAAAAACCCTAATTAAGCTGTTCAAGGACCTGCCTGGCTCCGTTATGTAACTGTGCTCCTCCATCACAGCCATTGTTTCCATAAATGGGAACTCTGAGGGGGGAGACAGGGAGTGGCCCCACCGGTAAATATGGCAGGGCATCTGCCAGGGGCCCCCACCCCACCAAGGGGGTCTCACCCTGGACTTTCTCCTCATACTTCACCAGTCTGCTACCCTTCACAACAGTGGTGGAGAGGAGAAGAATCAGTAGATGTCACTTCTTGCTGGTTTCTGTATGCAATGGGCATGGATGGCTAAAAAACCCCTCACTATACCAATGCATATTCCACATGGCCACTGCCTAGGAAAGCTAAACCCTGGAATAAGCCCTCAAGGACCAGCAGTCCTGATGGGGCACCTGTGCTGCCTGTGGAGAACCAGGTCCCTACGTTATCCCACTGCTTGCCTCTGCTGCCTTACTGGGCCAGCCTCCCCAGACCAGCTTCCTGCTTCCAGTGGTGGGCCCTGCTTCTAAGCCATGCTCTGCTTGACGGCCATTGACCTGTGACAGGGCCTTTTCAGTGGTGGCTCCCCGTTTGTGGAACACCCTCTCTTGACTTGCCTTTACTCTAAGAGACACCAATGCTCGACTGTAGCAAGATAAAAAGATAAGAAGAGCCTGATGGATCAGGCCAACTGCCCGTCTAGTCCAATATCTTGTTTCCACAGCGGCCCGCCAGATAGCTATGAAAATGTTTTTAATGTTTGATGTTTTATTGTGCTTTTCATATTTTGCTGGGAGCCACCCACAGTGGCTGAAGCAACCCAGTCTTATGGGTGGCATATAAAAAGTAAAATAAAATAGTAATAGTAATAATAATAATAATAATAGTTGTTATTTACCCTCCATGTATAGGGGCGTGGGTGGCGCTGTGGGTTAAACCACAGAGCCTAGGACTTGCCAATCAGAAGGTTGGCGGTTCGAATCCCCACAACGGGGTGAGCTCCCGTTGCTCGGTCCCTGCTCCTGCCAACCTAGCAGTTCGAAAGCACGTCAAAGTGCAAGTAGATAAATAGGTACCGCTCCAGCGGGAAGGTAAACGGCGTTTCCGTGCGCTGCTCTGCTTCGCCAGAAGCGGCTTAGTCATGCTGGCCACATGACCCGGAAGCTGTCTGCAGACAAACGCCAGCTCCCTCAGCCAGTAAAGCGAGATGAGCACGCAACCCCAGAGTTGGTCACGACTGGACCTAATGGTCAGGGGTCCCTTTACCTTACCCTCCATGCATAAGTCCAATCCTCTTTTAGAGCCATCCAAGTTGGCTTCTTTCATAGGGGAGTTGCTCCACGCCCCCCTGAACACATTGGGCTGCCCTTTTCTGAACCTTTTCCATGTGGGGGGAGCAGAACTGCAGGCATTCAGGGAAGGCCACATAGCAAGGCCTGACACCAAGAGCTTCCACCCTTCAGAGGTAAACCAGGTCTTCATGGAAAGAAGGCAGGCTTTCACCATCCTTGGTATTCTATACTGCCCCCCAGGGAAAAAAAAACACTTTACACATACAAATGAATTCCTTCAGTGCTGATTTAGGAAATTACTCCTCCCCCCATAAGCCATTAAGCTTCAGAAGCTCTCAGGGCTACACTCTCCAAAAACACACACACACACAGAGAAGTGAGTGCTGAGCTGACAAACTCATTTCCTCTTAGCCCAGCACTTTGCAGGATGAGCAGCTGAAGCCTGTCCATTCATCACCCAGCCCTGTGCCTCCATTTGATGGAAAGCCTCGCCCGCTACAGGAGGGAAGGCCGGGGGGGGGGGGGGAGGAGAACCACACAAATGGATGAATTATTTACTCTGCTCGCCTAAAAGGGTATTAAGCTGGGAAAAGTGGGGCAGGGAAAGGGAGAGGTGCTTTGCAGAGCTGGTCATCAAGGAAACCCAGCAGGCTGCTACGCTTATTACTCATACGCAGGATGGGCAGAGGAGCATCTCTGCCTGGGAATCCCTAATGCAAACAAACATTAGGATTCCAACTCAACTGCGGAACGGGCTGCCTCAAAAGGGGGTGGATGGACTCTCCTTCAGCAGAGGTTTCCAAACAGGGGTTGGATGGCCATCTGTCAGGGAGTCCCTTCCAACTCCACAATTTCTGGGGTTTACGCCACCTTCACTGGTGGCGTATTACACCTGGCACTGGTGACCCATTACACCCAGAGCAGTCTGGAGTGCCAGGTGTAATGCTTTAGGCTCTAACATGGCCTTACTTTACTGGGTGCCGTCCAGATGTTCTGGACTATGGCTCCCGCCAGCCCAAGGCAGCATGTCAAGCCACTGGTCCCTCTAGCTCAATACTGTCAACACTGACCGGCAGCTGCTCTCCTGGGATTCAGGCAGGAGCCCTACTGGAGATGCCCCTGGGGACTGAACCCGGGACTTTCTGCATGCAAAGCAGATGCTCTGCCAACTAAGCTTTGGTCCTTCCCGTAACACAGAGCAAGACCCCAGTCCTCATGGGTTTGAACTAAAGGCGAATTTAAATAGGAACATTGGAAGCTGCCTGAAACAAAGTCAGTCCGTTGGCCCATCTAGCTCAGCAAGGACTACACTGACCGGCAGCAGCTCTTCAGGGATTCAAGCAGGAGTCTCTCTCCTAGCCTCACCTGGGCATGCTGGGATTGAACCTGGGACCTTCTGCATGCAAAGCAGATGATCTGCCCCACCTTCTTCTGGGGCCGAAAATGGCATTTGCCTCAGTGGTTGCGCATGCAAAAGGGGAGTTGCCTGTATACATCCCCGGAGGACCCTGCTCCTACCCACCCACCCACCCCTGATTTGGAACAGCCAGCCTTGACATCTGCACCTCCATCAGCAGCTAAATCTTTTGTTACCATCTTCCCGCTTTGCTACTACTCCCTCCTGCAGGGCCCATCCCTGGAGGACACGGATTTATAATAGCTGGCCTTGACCCCAGACTCCTAGGTGGGGTGGGGAGGTTAAAGGGGGGAAATTGCTGGTTCACTGTGAATGATTTTGGGTCTAGGGGGAGGTTGAGGTTTTGTTTATTTGTTAATTAGTGGATCTGAGTACAGTGGTACCTCGGGATGCGAATGGGATCCCTTCCGGAGCCCCGTTCGCATCCTGAATAGAACGTAAGACGTGACTGCGTGTCTGCACATGCACGGGTCACGTTTCGCCGCTTCTGCGCATGACATCATTTTGACCATCTGCGCATGCGCGAGCGGCGAAACCCGGAAGTAATGTGCTCCGTTACTTCCGGGTGGCCACGGAGCGCAACCCGAAAATACTTATCCTGAAGCATATTTATCCCGAGGTATGACTGTATTGCTTTGTTTATTATTTCACTGTTTTTTTTAAATAGATGTCATGTTTTTTGAAATATTAATGTATTACATGACCCCCCCCCAACTTTCCCCCCATGGTACTATGTATAGTATATCTTTCTTTTGTTGTAAGATGCTCGGAGACCTTTGGGTGACAAGCGACTAATATGTCTAATAAATGGAAATGGATATTTACGGGCTTCAAGAACAGTTGCAAAACAACCCTGTGTGTTTGGAAACGAGCCCATTAATCTGTGGCTACCGGTAAGGTAAGCTCCTGAGTGGAAGCTGCCCAGCAGCTGCGGTCTCCTTTGCAAAGGCTGAAACAACAGAGCTAATTCCCGAGCAGAGAATCCGCCGACACACATCAAGGCTTGCACAAGCGTCGGTGGGGTTTTCCGATCCCTCCACCTGGCCTGTCTAAATCGAACGCCGCTGAAGGGCCCCTTGGCCCTTCCGTGAGATGGAGCAGGATGGAAAATGCACTGCTTGAAAACATCATGTAGGGAAAATGAAAGAGGGCCGGAGCTTGGAAGGGTGCCATCCAGCTGGCAATCAGGGTAGGTAGGGGGAACTACAGCTGAGGAATTAGTAACCACAAGGTATCTTCTATACGGTTTCAAAGAATGCAAGCATGCTATAAGCACTCTAGCCTCAAAGCCTTGGATATTACATTTTTGTAAATGATAATAATAAAATAGGCAAAATGCCCACCGAGCTGCAGGCAAAATACTCTTGGGATGATGCAAGGTTGCAAATCCCCACCATTAAAGCTGCCGCACTACAGCTGCTGTCTCTCTCTCTCTCTCTGCTCTGGGCTAGAGAGCCCCACTCTCAAAAGGAAATTGCATTAGGAGCGCAAGGCTTTCCGGCCAGAAAAGCCCTCCAGTCCCGTAGCAGCAGGGCCAGAGCTGCATCGATCCTGACAAGCCACCCACCCAGAGTGCCACAAACGTCCGTGGCAATTAAGCAGAGGAAGGAGGTGGGGCTGGGCCGCGAAGAAAGAGAGCAGTGCCTGGATCCCTGGGTCAAGCGAAAGTATTCAAGCTGGCCACATGAGAAGTTAAAGAGAGTCTGGACAGATAAGCGTTTCCTCCTCTTCTCATAACACTATAACTTGTGGGTGAATGTTGGAAGACTCAGAACAGATAAAAGAAAGTCCGTCTTCTTCACGGAAGGCATCGTTAACCTATGGAACTCACTCCTGCAGGGGGCTGTGACGGAGACAAACTTGGATGGTTTGAAAAGAGGATTAGACAAACTCAGTGAGGGCTTTTGATGGCTGCCAGCCAGGATGGCTCTGCTCTGCCTCCACATTTGGAGACAGTGATGCTTACAAATACCAGTTGCTGGAAATAGCAGGAGGGGAGAGGGCTCTTGTGCTTGGATCCTGCACAATAGACAACACCTGGTTGGCCACTGTGAAAACAGGATACTGGACTAAGATGCCCACCCCCTTGGCCTGATCCAGCAGAGTTCTTATCTTTTCATATTCTTAGACTTCTAGCAGAGGAGAGGGACTGCTCCTCTCATCTGGCCAGAAACTGATGGATGACTTCCTAAGACTCAAGGGAGGAAGGGAATCTACCTGTCCTCTATCAACCTGGAAAGGGAAAGGGAGGTTGTCTTCCACGAGATGGATTGAGAAAGTGTTTTATCAGCCTCAGCAGCCAACTCAATTAGCTTTCGGTCAAAAACCCTATTAGAAAAGATGTGATGAATAGATGTCTTTTTTTAGTCGTCAAGATTTGTGGCATATCCATCAAACCACACACACACACACACACACACACTTAAAGCCTTGGACTTTCTTATTAAGAATGTTCAAGACAAATGGATCCTTGGGGACTTGCCTGACAGGTGCTGTACCTGCAAATTTGCGATACCTGCAAATTATGCATGAGGGGCCACAATGCAGCAGGAATCAATCTGGCACAGAAATTGTCATAAACCATGATAAATGGGAGTTGCTCCTTATTTGTCACAATGGGATTTGTGCAGAAGTTCCTCAAACCCAACGGAAGTAAAAATCCACAGGCTGCAGAATGTAGTATCGGGTGCAGAATGTCGCTTGCTGAGAACTTTGGCCTTTTGCCTTTAAATATGAAGTTTTGAGTCCTTATAAGGCACACGGCCTATCGGCTAAAATCTCAGTAGTCGGAGAGGTAACAGAGTAGGGCTGCTATTATGGGGTGTGGGGTGGGTGGGGGCGCTTCAGAGCCCTATTGAGCAGCTCATGGCTCCCCTCCCTAGGGAACAGAGCATGCAGAATGATTTATGCAGGTCACAGAATCTAGTTTCTCTTAGGGCAGAATTGGCTTTAACTTGGCAAAGTACTGATCACAAGGATGATGCTGCTTCCCATTGTTCAGCCTACCACTGCCCTACATCCTACCAGTCCCAATGAACCCCAGCCACCAAATAGCCCGCAGGTCCCCTATTCCTGCTCCACCCACTACACTACACTGCACGATCCCTTCCTCCACCGACGTTTCAAAGCCAGAAGGTGCTCAAAGCTTCAGGACACTCCTAACTAATAACATTTGCCCATTATCTGTTCGCAATAGACATCCTGCAAGTGAAAATCAATGGATGCCTCTCCCTCAGCCCTTCCAAACTTTGCAAATGCCAGCGAGAGCCCCATGGGGAAATTGAGGGATGCACAGGCACGGTTTCTCAGATTCCTTGGCCAAGCAAAAAATTTAAAAAGCCATTTCCTGTAAGAGGTTTTCATGCACCTTTGATTACAGAAAATAACAAAACTGCCTTCACCAGGAGCGGATATTGGAGAACGACTCTTTTCGAGGGAAAGAGCGCCCCCTGGAGCCCACATGCTGCTATGGCTTTTGCAGAAAGCATCCAGCTGCTATCACATTTCCCGCAGATTTTTTATTAGGAATGCAGTTTCATAAAATTAATCAGACACCTAACGAAGGTGCACACTGGAAGTGAAGCTGTGCAACGGGAAGGGACAGAAACACGCCTAAAATCTAAAAGTGAAATAAATAATAATAATAATAATATCATTATCCCTGGGAAGCACATTATTTGTGTGTGCAGCTCTTCAGAGGCACAGTAAAATCAGTACGTTGTTTTTTTAAAAAATCATTTTCACTGATTTGCTTTTCCCCCTAACACTCTAAATAATGTAAGGGAAGTCTGTGTGGGCAACTGAGCTGTACATTGCTAAGTACCGCTGTAAAAAAATGGCATTTGAGCAAGGGTGCCTTTGCCAACCGATGGCCCTCAAGCTGTTTTGGACTACAGCTCCTATCAACCCCAGCCAGCAGGGTCACATTGTCCATTTGGATGAATGAGACTGTGCCCCACCAACCAGCGCCTGCTCTCAGCCAGCCCCTCACCTGCCTGCCTGCCTTTCTACTCATAACCAATCCAGGAGGTTTCCCTGCCTGCCATCTTCCTCCTCTTTAGTCTCAGTGTTGTCCCTCCTAGAAATCAGCAGGATGGAAGACAGGTACAAAGCCAGAATTAGTTTTCTCCGGCTGTCATTGGCTCTGGCGCCACCTGCTGTTGGGCTCCTTGCTTTTTGCCTAACCAGGCCCAATGGGCAGTGCCCACCACTGCTTTAAGGTGGCACAAGGCTCCTTGGCTTTTCTGGCTGCAAGAGTCTAACACAGCCACCCCCACTGGAAACGTCCCCTGGATGTAGGAAACAGTGGGTTATGACAGGAGGTGTCGCGGGTGGCGACCAGTTCTCTTTGAGGAATAATCTGATGCTAGGCACAGACTTACTTCCGAAGGTGCTCGTGTTCCTTTAAGAAAAGCTCTGTCCTTCTGTTGTTGACGCCACACCCGCTTTTGTAGGACCTGAAAGATAAAGGTAGAAAGCCCCCCCAAAATGAGATTGCAGGAGCAGTGAACAATGTTATAGTTAATTGCTGCAGCTTGTCTTCACTTACCCCGCCCCACTGCCCAGCTCACAGAAGAATATTCCTATGTTATGAATGGTCCATGTCACCATTAAGAAAAAGAGGTTGGAATAGGCCAGTATAAATGTGGACTGTCCCTGGATCAAGGGACTTCTCTTCTTTAAGTTCTCAAAGCTCTTAACCAAGCTCAAGGTTGTCATCTGAACTGGTCAGATCTTTAAGTGGTAATCAATCACAGTCAGTCCATCATTTGAAAAATAGGACTTTAGAGCCGCCTTGCCACAAAATGGCAACTAGGCATTCTGTTTTGGTGGCTGTAATCTTGGTTCAAGGAGCCATTTGGTGCCTAGTTTATATATCTGAGGGATGCGGGTGCCGCTATGGGTTAAACCGCAGAGCCTAGGACTTGCTGATCAGAAGGTTGGCGGTTCAAATCCCTGTGATGGGGTGAGCTCCCATTGCTTGGTCCCTGCTCCTGCCAACCTAGCCGTTCGAAAGCACATCAAAGTGCAAGTAGCTAAATAGGTACTGCTCCAGTGGGAAGGTAAACGGCGTTTCCGTGCGCTGCTCTGGTTTGCCAGACGCAGTTTAGTCATGTTGGCCACATGACCCGGAAGTTGTACGCCAGCTCCCTTGGCCAATAAAGCGAGATGAGTGCCGCAACCCCAGAGTCGTCTGCGACTGGACCTAATGGTCAGGAGTTCCTTTACCTTTACATATCTCAGTTTCTAACAGTGTCTGCAGGCCCCAAGCCCCAGCAGAACAGAATGTTGGCTGTGCCACCAAGTTTCCTGGGAGTGAATCAACAGGCAGGGTCAGCCTCGCTGCTCCTTCCACCATTTGGGCAATTCAAATTGTAGCCCCTGTGAAAAAGCCAGTTGCCAATCGCAGCAACATAGCACTACTTTTGCTGTTCGGGAGGGCAAAAGGCTATTCTGTGGTTCTCAGCAGACAGAAGGCAGCCACAGGCTGAGCTCAGTTCAGAACAGCAGTGGCCTCCAGGAAAGTAAATATTTGCTGGTGGGAAAACACAAGCAGGGAGTGGCTCCTTGCATGAAGCAAAGATCCGATTCTCCCTGTTGGCAAATCCTGCACAGCTTTGGGGAAGCAAAAGAGAAATTCCTAGGGCATATTTTTCTTGGGAATGAGGCAAACTATCTTTTCCATGCTCTGTCAGCCTAGGTTTTATTGGAACAGAAATTTTTGCTGCGTCTCTCCCCCTGCTCCTCTTTGGTGTCTCTTACAAAGAGCAGAGATCTGCCTTGCCTTTGAAAGCTAACTCTGTAACACCAGACTTCTTCAATCTTGCCACCACAGACGTTGCTGGACTACAACTCCCATTGTCCCTGATCATTAGGCTAAGCTGGCTGGGTGTGATGGGAGTTGGGAGTCCAGTGGCCCCCCAGGCCTTTTTATTAGGCCCTTGGGACTCCCCCTAGGCCTTGCCCTCACTGGCCCTGCTTTGCATCCTCCATCCTGTGTCCTTGAATTCCGATCATGCCTCTCTGCTGACTTGGGAGAGGGATGTGTGTAGAGACGAACCTTCACTGTCCCCATCACTTTCTCCTCTGGCTCTGTCCACCAGTGGCCTGTGGGCATCAAGAGGCTGCCCAAAAGGCAATGTTGGCCCTCAGGCTGAAAAGCATTCTCTACCCTTGGGCTCTGGGTCACCAAGAATGCCTTTCTGCCCTGGTGGAACTCGGGTGAAGGCCACGCTCCCTAACGACTGCAGAGAGCGCTAACTTACTCAATATCCTTCCGCACCGAACCCATGAGATTCTCTCTTTCCCGCACTGCCAGGAAGTTGGTTTTGGTTTTGTGGAATTCGTGTGTGTAGTCCTGTAACAAGAGCAAAAGATTTCAAGCATGTTAGACTTTGAGAAGTGCTGTTCTTCCTCTAAGGATGAAGCTCAAAACGCTACAAATCTTCCGAGAGCCTTTCCCAACCCACTGACCTCCTCCACATGTTCTGAACTACAACTCCCAGCAGGCCCTGCAAACGGTGTTCAGGGATGAAGAGGGCTGGAGTCCAATAGCACCTGAAGGGTGCCAGCTTGGGGACGACTGTCCTATAGTATGTATGTACCAAGTGTAAAACTAAGGCTCACACAGAAACAGGTCTACCAAGGACTCTGGCTCAGTAGATGCCTACTCTAGCCTAACAGTTGCGGCTGCAACCCATTTAAGAGCAGGATCAGAGTCACATTTATTTTCTAGCAGATGTTCGGAACTTCATACATGACACGGTGGCCTTGTTCACACACAACAGTAAACAGTAGCTAACTGTGTACTGCGAATGCACCAATCTTGACCAATTCGCTCCTCCCAACTAGCTCAAAGAACAAGCAAAACTATACAAGGAGAGACACTCGCTCTGGAAGACCAGCTCTATAGTCTTGAGGTGTGCCTAGTCCCCATGGTGTTGGTGAATGTCCAAGCGTCCTCTAGAGCATGGAGCACCTATTTCTGGCTGCTGCCGGTTTGTTCCCAGACAGGGCCAGCTTGCCCACTGCACTTCATGCTCCAATAATGTCCCACCTGGACTCCTGCAAAGCACCCTATGCTGCCCTTGAAGACGGCTTGGAAGCTGCAGCTAATGCAAGATGCAGCTGTGAGAATTCCATTAGGCTTCTCACCTGAGGACCATGGAAACACTGCTTCTGAAGCATTTGCACCCGAAGCCAATTAGCTACCCAATTCAAGGTCTTGGTTTTGATGTATAAAAGCCCTATGAGGCTTGGGACCCACTTATCCAAGAGACTGCCTCTCCATGTATAAGAAACAGGGAACTGATCATCATCCCTGACCACTGGCTACTCTTAAGACACACAGGGCTGTATCCAACGTACTCTGTCCACTAGTGCAAAGGCTCTTGTGTTAGAGGACAGATGAGTTTTAACGTTGTGCAATGGAGGAAGGCAATGAAACAGTCTGCCAGCAGAAACTCATTGCACGATAGATTGTGCAACTTACTTCACAGCAAGGTTGCCAGCTTGTGCATTCTTTAACTTACCACCTCACTGGATACAACCTGCAGGCTTTACAAAACATATGTTTTTTAAAAATACTTGTTGTGTATTTACTTCTGCAGTTGTAACACCCTACCTTACAGGGATAGAGCACGTATAAATCATCAAACTAACTGATGAATGCAAAACAAATCCATAGTCAATATTTGGTGTTGGTTGAAAGGTCATGGTTTGTTCGAAGTGAAACAGAACAAGATTCCTGGTTCAGCTGTAACACTCTACCTTTAAAGCACATTTCTCTCCCGTCCAAGAATTCTGGGAACTATAGTTCCCCCTGCACTATAATAATTTATTTCTACCCCGCCCATCTGGCTGTACTTCCCCAGCCACTCTGGGCAGCTTCCAGCAAAAGATTAAAAATACATTAAAACATCAGTCATTAAAAACTTCCATAAACAGGCTGAAAGAGCCACCGAGTCTGGCAAACACCAGAGCGTCACCCCCAGAGCTTCTTCCTACCTGCAAGATGTCTCTGTGCCGCTGCAAGGTGTGCATCAGAGCCGCGTTGAGGGATGGGACTCCGGCGCTGTTGGTGTACTCGGCCATTTTGTCATTTATCCCTGTCAGCTGCGAGAAGGAAAAAGGGAGCACACAGGTTGGACAGGACACAGGTTCTTCACAGGAAAGTTAAGAGCATGCATTTGGAAAGGGAAAGGGAAACCACTGCTTTTTGGAGCACACAGCAGCTGTTTTAAAGAAGCACAAGGCTGGCAGAAATCCTGGTGGCGGGTGTGGAAGGCATTCTGAAACAAACGTACAGGCTTTCCAAAACAGATGCTCAACAGTTCCATAATCACTGTTTTGGGCCAGTGCTGTTCTGGGACTTCAGAACATTACAAGAGCCTTGATGAATCAGGCCAATCCAGCACCCTCTCCTTGCAGTGGCCAACCAGATGCCCCGGTGAGAAGCCCAAAGTAAGACCTGGGCACAACAGCATCATTATCCCCATCTGCAGTTTCCAGGAACTGGGAGGCATACAGAGATATACCACTCCAATGGCGGAGTCAGTACACTTTGATGCAATTTGTGCACAAACAACTCAGACCACCGTCTTTTGAATATTTCTATACTACTCTTTAGAATATGTATCTGAGGGCTGTCTACGGTAAGAAACTATCAGCGGTAAAATAAGCAGCAACAATGTCAAAGTGCTTCAAAAATGACAAAGTGTGAAATCAGACAAAGCGATCAGTGTTTAGAATTTAAAAAAAGGTCTTGTTACCCAGCCTTGCACTGCAACTCTTGTGTGGGTGAAATACGCTGGCATTTTTCAGGCCTCCCCCTTTGGATTGAGTTTGTAAAGAGCAAAACCCATGACTGAAAAGCAACCAGACAGTTCTGGTGGAGGCAAAGAGGCCATTCCAAGATCCTCCGGGTGGTTTAAATTGGGGTGGATGGAAAGAATGTCAGGATCTACTGGAACATCTCTGGATGGATGTGCAGCAGCAGTAGATTCCTTCGTTTGTTTGCCTTCACCAGACTATCCCAAACCAAAAAAAGGTTTAACAGTACGAAACTAACACAAGACACCGTCAATGGACGTTAACTCAGATAAAATACAACATAAGTAATCTTAAAATGCTGCATTACCCTGGCAGATCACAACATGCCTCTTTAAAAAGGGAGAGAAAGCTTCCTCTCTTAACAAAGATTAAATGAAAAGGAGATGAAATATAATGAGTTTGCACAAATCTAAATTAAATTATGTAAAACTGCAATTTGATACGCATTGAGGGTTCCTGTTATTAGCAATGAGATAATTATATTATCATTCACTAACAGTGATTTTCTTATTTTTGTTCCTTATGAAAAACCAAAATGAATAAAAAGCATAAAACTAACATAAAAAAACTAAAATTGTCCCAAGTATTGCTCTCCGAGATGGTATATAAAGGAAAATATATAACATATACGACTTGCAATAGGTTGGCAAGGGTTTCTGGCTCCTGACTGTTTAACAGCAGCAACAACAACAACTTTAAAAAGGCCTTTCCTTACCACCTTTGAAATTAGGCTTCTGGGATTTCTGATGAATTACAGCCACCTAGCTGTAGATAAATACTTATAAATACTTATAATCAGGTGATTCCAGGAGATGGCTTGTGGAATGAGGAGAGAACTGGCTGGGCCCCTGGACCATCAATCTGCATCTGACTTCAGTCCTAATTTAATCACTAATTTCTTAGCAGTTAAGAAATTCCCTAATGTCTGCATCACAGCAGTAGAGTACAACTTAAAAAGGGGGGGGGGTGGATGGATAGATAAGGGAATTGAAGCAGAAAAGGCATCCATTCCAGGCAGGAGATGACTTTTTTGCTCGTGGGAGAAAACACACTTTAAGGAAACAGAGCCACCACTTTCTGCACTGTCGTTTTTTAAGCTGCTCCAGCAGCTCGTGTCAAAAACCTCGAAGGTCACAACAGAGGCCTGGGAATTTAACTGGCTGAAATCCCACTCACCTTCCCCAAGAGCTGCTCAATTTCCACAGCCATTGTTTCGAACATTCGGTCTTGGCTCGATCCATTCAGAAGAGGGGTTGTGTCGGAGCTGAGTGATGAGAAAGAAAGACAGACAGACACCCCTCTGTAAATATTATGGCAGAGTAAAAAGGTGCACCTAATTGTCACAAAATGTCACGGGGGACCCTGCAACCCAGAAGGCCCTGTTAACGCTGGGGATACCAATTGCCCACAGGCAAATGCCCAGGAATCCCAGGTGCTGATGCCAGCCTCTGTGGTTCTCACCTGCAGAGGGGGGTGGGGGGACAGTTGCACGTGTGCTCTCCTGGGCCTTAAAGGCATAGGAGGAAAACTGCTGTTGCCAGGCTCTTCAGCCTGTTCCTTTAAACTGCCATGATGCTGAGCTGTGGCTTCCTATTGTCATGGACAATAGTAGTACTGGGAGGCACCAGCCAGGGAATCCCCAAAGGAAGAAGGCTCAGAGCCCAGGGATTGGTGGTGGGAGGACAGTGAGTGGTCAGAGGGAGAAGGAGCAGAATGGGAGGAGGAGGTGACAGAAGCTGAATAGGCAACAGGGTTTAATGAGCAGGAACAGGCTGGGGAAGAAGACAGTCCAGAATCAGAGGCAGAAGGGGAAGCTGGGGAGGAGTGGAGGAGGGTTGTTGAAGCAGCCAGGGAGTCTCTCCCTACTGCTGTGACCAGTTCCCCTCCCTGCTGGTCTTCCAGAAGACACAGGGGAATTAAGAGAGCAGAGCAAAGAGAGACAAGACGAAGGAGCTTCAGGTTGCTGGGTAAGGAGTCTTAGGGAGCAGTGGGGCAAGACCTACGGGGAAGAGTTGCTGTGACCACTAGGCCTGCACCATTTTAGTTCCTTTGAATAAAGAGTCAACTTCACTGACACCAGGTGTTTTATTGCTCTTGACTCTGGCTCCTGACACCTATTCTGGAAAGTACAGCACTGACGAGCTACTCCAGACGCTATGGTTTCAGGACAGGCCAACAGCAGCTAGGAGAAGAAGTGGGAAGCACCTGGAAGCAGAACACCCCTCTTTTCCTGGCCCCTCAAAGCTTCTGGAGAAGCCTCTCCCTAGATGTAGTGTAAAAGCAATTAGGAATTGTGGGTGGGGCACAAGCACAACCCCTAAACTGTGTCAGGTAAGCCACAAGGCAGGAGTCTTGAGTAATGAAGCTCAAAAAGAATAGAGAAAAGACAGGTTTAAAAGAAAAACTATTTTGAAATGGTAAAAATGTCAAAAACAAAAGAAAAGTAGGACAGTAGTACCTATACCTGTCGCGCCTTCCCTCTCGGGAGCTGCTGTGGCTGTAGCTGGTGCAGAGCTTGCTGAAGGAGACCAGCTTGAGGTCCAGCTCATTCTCCAGCTGCCGGGCTTGCTTCCTCAGATCTGCACCAACAAGAGAAAGGGGGAGTGAGCCTTTCCTGCCCACACACACCCCTACATACACATCCATACCCCTACATGCCTACACACATACTTTGCTGCTCCTAAGCCCTCAAGGGCAAAAAGGAAGAGGCTTCATTCAGCTCTGTTTCCAAAAATGGATACGAATTTCAACAGTGTAATGAGATGCAATGTTTCTAATATGATCTGTCACGGATCAGCAAAATGGAAAGCATTCTGCTTTGGAAATGTTAATAGTGTACAGGCTGAAGAGAACAGAAAATGTGTGCTTCTACTACTGATTAAATGATTGCATTTAGATCCCATATTTTTCCCAGGGTGCTCAAGGTAGCATAAATGATTTTCCTGCTGCTCATTTCATTTCCACAGCAACCATGTGAGGTCAGTTAGGCTGAGAGGCACTGGCCGGCCCAAGGTCGCCTAGGGAGCTCCATGACCGAGTGACGATTCAAACCCTGGACTCTTGAGTGCTAGTCAGACACTCTGTGACACCCCACCGGCTCTCTCACTGCATCACCCTAGTGAGGTAGGAAACCTGTTGCTCTCCAGAAGCTGCTGTACACTGAGTCACACCATAGGTCCCTCTAGCTTCAGCCCTGCCTACACTAACTGACAGTTAGCTCTCTGCGGTTTCAGGCAGGAGGCAATTCCCAGACCTAGGTGGAGATGCTGGGGATTGAAACTGAGGGCTTCTGCCGTGCAGCTATGGCCCTATTTATTTTATTTTTGAGAAAAGCAGGCTATGCAGCATTATAATAAGTAAATAAAAACTGGGGTCATAGAATCATAGAGTTGGAAAGGAGGAGGATCGTCTAGTTCAACCTTTGCCTAACATGGGGCCCTAACCCACAACCCTGAAATTAAGAATCTTGTGCTCTACTAACTGAGCTATCCCTTGGGTGGCAGTTGCTAGAGGCAGAACACCTAAGAGGAGTGCCTGCTTATGAACCTCCTGGAAACAAATGTACTCTCATCAGTGCATAAAAGCTCCACGTTTAAAATAAAACTGGCTTCAAAATCCACAGGAAAACAAGATATTTCAGATAACCTTCAGTCTAATCCACTAAGCCATAAAAAGATAGTGTCTATCAGTGCAACTCAGATGGCAGGGTCCCTCTTAGCACCAATTACTGGGAGGTGGGAGAAAGCGAAAAGTAGGGTGCCAGGGGCATGTAAATGCTTTTGAACCATTTGCCTCCCTGCAGGCACCTTTCAGGTTTTGACCTATAAAGCCCTGTGCATCTCAGAACCTCAATACTTCAGGGACTGCCGCTCCCCCCATGAGCCAACCCAATCCCTGCATTCAGCATCCAAGTCCTCTCTCCTTGTGCCCCCCTCCAAGGAAGCTGTGCAGAGCGGTGACATGAGAATGGGCCTTTTCAGTGGTGCCTCCCTGCTTATGGGATGCTTGAAAGCATACCAGTGCAAATGGATAAATAGGTACCACTGCGGTGGAAGGACAAACAGCATTTCCATGCACTCTGGCACTCATCACGGTGTCCTATGCACAAGAAGCGGTTTAGCCATGCTGGCAACATGACCTGGAAAAGCTGTCTACGCCTGCAGACAATCGCTGGCTCCCTCAGCCTGAAAGCAGAGATGAGCATTGCATACCACAGTCGAATCTGACTGGGTTTAACTGTCCAGGGGTCCTTTACCTTACCTGATTTCCCCAAGGAGGTACAACTGGTGCCATCACTAGCTACATTAAGGCACCAGGCAAATGCTTTTTTCTTTACCCAGGTCTTTGACCCTTAATTTGGGGTTTTTTAAATATTTGTGGCCTCTTTTCAGGGGGTGGGATGCACCAGACCCACCTTTTATACATATGAATGGGTTTTTAGGTTTCTATTTTGCTTTGGTTTTGAACTGTTTTGTAAGTCGCTTTAAGTCACTTTTTGCGACAAAAAGAAAGCAAATAACTGCAACAAACAAACAAAACATAGAATGAAAGTACTATATAAACACCACAAATAAATAAATGGGTGGTATTCAACTAAGTTTTATTCAGAGCTCTTGTTGGCATCTGTTTCGAGAGACAACTTGAGCGCCCTCTTGGGGTGAAGTGAAGACCGCTGCATCGAAGTGACCTCCCCAAAGTCCAGTGGGTACAGAGATGCTGAGTTGCCCAGACAACAATATCCTCCTTCAGCCTCGCTGAGGTGGTCCAAAGGAAAGCAGAGCAAGATGTTCAGCACCAGCTTGGCTGCAGGAGTTGCTGGAAGGTGGTGTACAATGCGACATCCAACTGTCTCAAGGACTCCACTCCAGATTTGTGTAGGGTTTAGTCCTGAGCCTTTTCTTCTCCCAAATATATCCCCCACAAGGCAGCAGAGGCTTAGGATTAGAGTTTTCCTTCTCCTACGTGGGCTACCTTCCCAGGTTGACAAGCCCCATCTGCCCCTCACTTTCCTCTGCAGCACGTGCAGAAACAGCCTTTCTGACTGTTGAACTCATTACTGGTATCATCCACACAATCTGCTGGGCCTGTCTTCGCATGCAATGGAAGTCCCTAACTCACCAAGGTTCTGAGAGACCCATCGGCTACCCTCCCCTGGTTTAGCCAGTCAGTCAAAGCCATTCTTGGGGTGCAACCACAGCTTCCCGGAGCCACAGGTGAGAGCAGAGTGCAGGGTGGGGACCAAAGCTGGACAAACTACCCCAGAATGAGCATGTCATGTCCCGCACCTGAGGTACGACCCCCTCCCCTAACACCCCATAACCTATTCAGAGCGGACCCAGTGAAATGAACAGATCACCCATCTTTGTGGTGAAGGCTATGAAAACTAGGGTACGGTTCCTGGAGGAAACAGTGAGGTCCCTCCCATTGCTCTCTTAACCTGTTGCTGTATCTTCTTTCCTGAATGGTGGGGTTTTTTTTGGGTAGTTTCCTTGCTGGGACAGCATGGCATGAATTTTAGCTTACTTTTATAATTTTATTGTCTATCTTTCAATAATGTTTTATGGTATTTTGTGTAAAGGCATGGACCTCACAAATTTAATAAACTTGAACTTGAACTCGGTAAGGTCTTTGTCAACAGATCACCCAACGGACGAAGCCCCCAAACAGGACCCGAGCACCACAGAATGCCTCCCCTTCTGCAGCTTCCAGCAGGTAACCCTTAGCTGTGACAAGCAAACAGAACCTCCTTACACAGGAGCAGTGTACCACGGAGCCCTTTTCATGTGTGTGAGAGAAAGAGAGAGAAAGAAAGAGAGAGAGAGGGACCCATTATGTCTTGTTTGTGGGTCTCCCATTTGCTGGCCCTGGTTGGAAACAAGGCCCCTGGTGCTCTCTGCTGGGCCCCACACCTCACCACGCCCCCCCCCACTCCATTTCCCCAGCCCTCCTCCGGAAATGAGGCCCCATAGAACCAAAGCGCCCCCTTCCCCCCGCCTCAGCCCCCTCCCCTTCTTGGCCCCCTCCCCCCTAGACACTTGGGGGGAGCCCTCGCCCTCCCCAGTCGCAGAAGATGAGGCCTTCCAGGACCAAAGCGCCGCCTCCCTCCCTTGGCAACCCCAATGGTCCCCTCTCCATTTTCCTGCCCCTCACCCGGCGCCTCCCTGCCCCTCCCAGCTGAGCTCCCCCTCCCCCTCTCCCTCCCCTCACTCTTCTTCCCCCGCTGCCCCACCCTCCCCCCGTCCCGCCCTACTCACCCTCCCAGTAGTTGCTGCTGCCCCCCGCCGCCGCCATCTTTGTTGTCCAACGTCAGCCCTCGGCGGCCTAGGCCGGCGGCGCGCTGGGCTACGGAGGCGGCGCGGGCCAGAGCGCCTTTCCCGCTCGGCGCTTCCGGGTCATAGAGATGGGGAAGGAGAGCAAGGGCTGTTGCAAGAAACCGTAGGCCGGGAAAGGAGGGCGGTGGAGCGTGGAGGTGGAACCATAGAGATGGCGAGGAGCGGCGGTGGAGTGGGGATTCCTAGAGCGCCAGCCGCGGCAGCGCCACTCGGCGGCTCGCGGCGGTAATAGCTACCCGCACCCCGCAGGGCGGACTTTGGGCTTTCGGTTCTCTGCCCCGCCCAGGTTACCAACTGAAACTCGGTCCTGCGAGGGCGAAAGAGGGCGGGCGGAAAGACAAGTTAATATCCCGTGCGATCCTCGCTATGCCTTTGCATAATTTTAATTCTGGTGTAATCTGATTTTTCTTAAAAAAAAAAAAAAAACCCCATGGATTTTATCGTATGGCTTTATGTACTATTGTTAAACCGCTTTGGTATTAAATAAATAGCGGTCTAATGAATGAATGATAATAATAATAATAATAATAATAATAATAATAATAATAATAATAATAATTTATTATTTGTACCCCGCCCATCTGTCTGGGTTTCCCCAGCCACTCTGGGCGGCTTCCATAAAAACCAAAGAGACAGTAAAATATCACAGATTAAAAACTTCCCTGAACAGGGCTGCCTTAAGATGTCTTCTGAATGTCAGGTAGTTACCGTATTTATCGCTTTGACATCTGATGGTAAGGCGTTCCACAGGGCCCACTTTTCTATCCCACTTTTCCCCAGGGAGCTCAAGGTGGCGTGTAATAATAATAATAATAATAATAATAATAATTTGTTCCCCACCCATCTGAGTGGATTGCCCCCGCCACTCTGGGCGGAAGTGACTGGCACCCAAGGTCACACCCAGTGATCTCCATGGTTGTGTGAGGATTTGAACCCTGTTCTTCAAGGTCCTAGTCTGACACTTACTAATACTCTGCACAGGCTCTCGCTGAATAATTCAATGGGTCTTGCTCCCATAAGGTTATGATTGCAGCCTAATTAATTGATTCATTTATTTATCATTATACATACACAACCCAGCTTTGTTCCAAGGAAGTCAACGTGGTGCCTCATGTAAGAAGCCACCGTGTACCAAATCAGATCATTGGGTCCATCCAGCTCTGCCTTGTCCAAAAAACTTTCATCACTACTGCATTTATTTACTTATTTTGTAAAATTTATACACCACTATATTAAAAAAAAAAAAACCTGAAAGAGGTTTACAAAATATAAAACAGTAAAATCAAGAAAAATTCACAACTATACTTTAAAAGAAGCAAAATTTAAAATACTAAAACAAATTAAAATTACTTCAACTTTCTAAGCATCTGGGTAGGCAGGCCTAACAAGGCACCAAAAATAGTGAAAGCACCTGCTTGCTCTCAATAGGCTGTGAGCTCCAAAGTGCAGGTGCTGCCATCCTAAACAACTGAGTTCTTACAAATGCAGGAGGGATATTTTATGTGGCACCTGTGGTGTGGTAGCGCCAATTCTGCCAATCAAAGTGGCTGAACAGACACATTTGGGGTAAGGAAATCTTGTAGGTAAACTGATCGTTGATGTATCACATTAGACTGCCTATTGGAGGAGTTAGTTTAAATGCAACTGAAAAAGACTGGAGGCCTTTGTGATTATCTCTGTTGCTGCACCACAACTAAAGATATCCATCCCATTTTGATTCCATGTTTGTTACTTGCTGATAACCAAGCATCCTAGTGACCGAAAGATGCTGTGGATTAAAGCTGGGCCCTTCTGAACATAAAACGAATGCCGTTTAGTTTTGGCTTTATAGCAAGAAGCTTAGTTTGCTTGGTGAAGGGCATGTAACTGGGTCAGTTGCATATTGTTTGGTAGGAGCGGGTTGGTTATAAAAGCTGTCCCTGAGAAAGTCCATTCCTGTGCAGCATTAAAATGTATGAAAACTTTGTTGTAAACACAGGCTAGTAGTCATCGCCTGCAGAAGGTTTGATCTTCAAATTTCATTTCAAAAGGACCTCAAGGAATTTTCTTTGTGTGTAAATCCCCTCTCTGCCTGAGCCACTGCCATGCAAAAGATGCAACAGTGGAGCAGACAGGCCAGTTACGGTATCTAACTGAATAGGGCGACGTTGTATATTCAGCTCCCCTAAAGCTGTGGGTGGCGCTGTGGGCTAAACCACAGAGCCTAGGACTTGCCAATCAGAAGGTCGGCAGTTCGAATCCCCACGACCCCGTTGCTGTCCCAGCTCCTGCCAACCTAGCAGTTCGAAAGCACATCAAACTGCAAGTAGCTCCCTCGGCCAATAAAGCGAGGTGAGCGCCGCAACCCCAGAGTCATCCGCGACTGGGCCGAAAGGTCAGGGGTCCCTTTACCTTTAATGCCTGTGTAAGGGGCTACTGCTGTAACAAGCTGGTGGTCCCAAAGTGTGTTTCAGCTGCTGTATTCCTATCATGAAGGGGCTGCCCTGTTTCAAGACCACTAGCTAACCCTTTTTAAAAACAATACAGCAGGACTCATACTACCTGGAAACTTGTCTGTGGTGCCTCCCCTTCTCAAGCTGAAGTAGCACCCTATGTTTAATTTTAGGTGGAAGTTTTTAAAAACTCCACCCTTGCCCAGAATTTTGATTGAGAGGGATGGTAGGGCCACTGGTGATTTATCGCCGCAGGAGCAATTAAGTATTGTATGTTGAGGACTTCAGTTTTGTTTGATGGGTATTTAATATGGTTGGATATTCTTATAGAACCTGTGTTGGGGATCAGTGTGCAAAGAGGACAGGAATAGAGCATAAATACTGTACTGAAGGCTTGGGGGGGGGGGAAGCTTCCAGCAACTTGTACAGGTGAGCTGACTCTTGCATTGCACTTTCCATGTTATTTCAAGGGAGAATTCCAAAATGTGCCTCTTTGCATAATGGACATTAGGAACAGCCCTTTGGGAAGAGTAAAGCAAGACTGAAAGAAGCTTTTGGAGCAGGAGTGGACTCCAATTCCCACTAGCCCAACGATCAGGCTGATGGGAGTTGCAGCCCAACAACAACAGGAAGGCCACAACTTCCCTCCCTTGCCCCAATGGCAAATACACAGGAACAAATGAGGCAACTGTGTGTGTGTGTTTTGCATTTGATCTAGAAAAAGATGCCCCTGCATATAAGCTCTGATCCACACCAAGGAATGTAACCAGCGGTGAAGCAAATAAGACACAGGAAGAAGAGACGTCATAAAATAGTTTTATACAGATTAGAGCTCAGTGTACATGTTAAAAAACCCAACGCACACTCACAGAAGAGTCATCAAGCCACCCCACCCCCCATTCACACCCACTGGTTTGCATTCCCAAGTCAAGCCCCTAATTTCAAACTTTGCTTTTGAAGGCACAACAGTGCATGGACTAAGACAGGGATGGGGTACACACCAGCAGCAGTCGCAGACCACTCTTCCGCACCACAGAAGCAAACACCAGATCCTCCAAAGGCATAAGGTGTCGCACAGAGCAGGAGCAGGACACACTTGTGTTGTTCTTTAAGCACCTTTGCATAATTGCTACCAAACAGAGGCAGCCACCTGTGATCATCAAGGCAAGACTTGCCTCCACATTGAGATTCTACATTTCAAACAAGTTCTGCAAAGAGGTCTGGTGCCCCACCCAAATACCACCTTATTGCCAACTGGGAAGTTTAGGAGGAAGAATGGCAGGGAGAGAATCCTCTAAATATGTGGTAGGAAGGCCCAACCCAAGACCCATAATATGGCAACAAGGATATCTGGAATCCGCACTCAATAATTTGTACTTCAGAAGATTATATATTAAAAGCCAAACATCAATTAAGGCAGAAGATTATTAGGATAGCATTGAAGACTCTTGTAACAGTATTTTGGGATGGATAAAACAGGTAGGAAGGTTGTTAATGGACTTAGGAACTTGATTTCATAGAATCTAATCCTGGCTGATATGAGGGGGACAGTGTTAACTCACGTCTTCAACCTTTTGATGCCCAGGGGGCACACGTGGAATTAAAATAAAAAAATTGTTGTGGGCACCACACAATACCCATTTCATGGAATAAGGCTGGCAAGGCTGGTCACTGCGTTTCCTAAAGAGGCAAAAACATACCCCCCCCCAACAACAGAAAAGCAGACAAGACCCCAAACCACCTCAACTTTTTAAAAGGGATAAAAATGGGAGGGGGAGGGGACCTTTGTGGGTGCAAAGAGGTGTGTACGTGTCTGAGCCCACAGGCACCATGTTGAGGATCCCAGGGTTCATATTCCCTGCAGTTACTTAAGAAGGAGGGAAACTGAAGTTAAGGAAGCCCAGGCCAGGGAGCATATTACCATCAAATCCTGAAGGGAACATCAGTCTGCCTGAGAGGCCGTCTTACATATTACTCAGTTTAGTATTTTACAACTGTAAACAGCCTTGAGCGTCCTGGCAGAATGCAATTACTATTATTTATTAAATTTCTATACTGGCCTTCATCCGAGGATCACAGGGCTGTTTACAGTGAGCAAATCCAGACAGAGAACAAAAGCTAGAGGGTATTTCTATCCCTAGCTGTTAGAGAGGGTATACTGAAAGCATCATCTCATGGTGTTTCAGATAATTATGGTATATGTACTTAGCAGTAAGCCATAGAATAAGTGTGGCAATCCCAGTCACTGTGTTCCCAATCATGGCAAGTTTTAAGAGGTTTGAGAAAAGCATCTGGTTTAGGCCTTGTGGATCACTTATACCAGCCTTTGCCATGCCGGCAAAAAACCCCATAGGTTTTGGACAAGCTGACCAGGGCTGATGGGTATTGCAGTCTAAAACATGTGAAGGGGACTAGTTTGGCAAAGGGTGACTTATAAGCATTTCTCACAACAAACTGAGCCAGTATAGGTGGAAGTATTTAGCCAAGTTCCAATAAGAAAGCTAGCAAAGGATGAATGACTGAGCCTTGTTTACCTCCCACAGATTTCATTATCTTTCTTCAAAACAAAAACAAAAAAACTGGTCTGTTTTGTTAGCCCGACTCCGTGACAGGTTGCATCTTCCCACACAGGTGGTGTAAGAGCCCAGGACACAAAGATACATATTGGCAAGAGGACGTCACCCAGCAGATAAATACTTGCAAATGGGTGGTGCCTGTCCAGTCTTGCCTGGCAGCAGCAATGCAGAAATCAGCACGATCCTTTCCATTCCCCAACCCTCAAAACAGCCCAGCTTCACTCGGCTGCAATTCATCCGCTTCATGGTTTGACCCCTAGCGAGCGTGCACCTGACTGGATTTTAACCCTGATGCCTTCCCCAAATGAAGCTAACAAGGCTTAAGAAACGGTGACGTTTAACGAGGAAACAAAAGACACACACACATCCATCATGTACAAAGAGGGAGCTGGTCTACCTTCTAAGAGATTTTTCTAGCCCAAACAGTGAAACGTAAAACGTCAGAAAAATAGGAGGCAGCCTTAAATCAAGCCAGACCATTTGGTCCATCTAGCTCAGTACTGTCAACACTGCCTGGCAGTGCCTCTCCGGGGTTTCAGGCAGGAGGAACATCCCCAGCCCTATGTGGAGATGCTGTTGGAGATTGAATCTGGAACTGTCTATATGAAAAGTGGATGCTCTACCACTGAGTTGCAGCCCTTCCCCGAAGCTTGTGGTAATTGTGTGTCAGCTTTGCAACAGCTTTTTACTCTCACTATATGCAAAGTCCATAAATGAAATTTCCGAACAAGTGGCTGAAGGGGGGGGGGGGGAGACTAGACTTGTACCATGCAACATGAGGAATAACCACTGTAGTGCCTTCCCTTCCAGAACAGGCCCACTAACATTCTCTCTCCTTTTTGGAGATACTTTGAGAAGCAGCAAAATCTAATCTCAGCAGAAGAGCAGGTTTGCAGTTACAGACTTGGTGCTCAAAAAAGGAAGGATCAAGAAGGAGGTGCCCACCCCCCCGGTCTTGTTTTATTGTGGTTAGGAGTAGCCTGGTGAGTTTTCAAAGCAATTGCATATTAATAAGGTTTACTAGGAGGAAATATTTTTCTAGACTACAGATACACAATCACGAAAGCCACTAGTCTGGCTGCTTGTACAAAGGCTGCCTGAATCCAAAAAAACGAGCTGCGAAGGACCATTTGGCATCCAAGCCAGGAATTCTGGCTCACAATCTAGCTAGCATTAGACATTAGACTCTTGCTAGTCTACATTGTCAAATAGTGAACATCAGAACTTCTGAAGCAGGATCGGTGCGAGAGAACTCAACCAAAACACGTTTTTTATTTTTCAAAAGAACTGTCGCCTTTACTGGAGACATAGATTCTTGCATCTTGATACAACGCTCCTCTCTTGCTAGGAGTCAAAGGTAACCATGAACCAGGCTTCTGCCAAAATAACCTAACCTGAAGTCATTCTTAACAGAAGGAAGAGCTTAATTCCTCTAAGTAGTGAGCAAAGACCAGTTTCCTAACACCCTGCACCCATTGACCCTGCCCCAGGCAGAAGAGAATAAGAGGTTCCAGAGACTTCCATATGCTGCTGGAGCAGCAGTAGTTTAGACAAACATCTTGGCAGCTACAGTGAATTTCCCACAGATAATTGCATGGAGTGAAAAGTCTCAGATGGGCTTAGGGAAAACATTGCCGAAGTGCTAGCAACGCCACAAAACCATTTGGTTGTTCCCCTCCCTGGAGTGGGCTTGTAAGCAACCAAGCTTTCAGTTGCACTCCTGACTAGAAGAGAAGCCAGCTGGAGGGTGGGGTGGGGTGAGGTGCCCTCCTTGTGCATAAACCAGGAACTGGCATGAGCCAAGAGCAAAGGTTTGGGAGGACACAAGTTCTGGGTCCATCGCTTGAGAAGGGGGAAATGCTCAGTGTTGCAGGATCTGTCTCTGCAGGGAACTTCCCTGCTGCCGGGTGGGTCAGTGTTTGCTAGAGTAGAGTGTCTCCTCCTCAGTGTCCGTTTCATCCTGGAACTCGTGGCTCAGCAAGGACTTCTTGGAGCCCGTGGACATCATGCGGATCTCGTCCTCATAGTCGTCATGGTGCTGTCGTAGGCGGTGGAAGCCGTCCTTGTGCCGGTTGGACTTGATGGAACACACACACCAGATGATGCAGGCTGTCAGGATCACAGCTGTCATGGTAGCCCCTGGGAAAAGGGGGTTGTGTGTGAGAGAAATCAAAACCCACACATCAACATCAGGACAAGGGCAGAAGCTTCTTTAACAGAAGACGACACATGCAACTCCATGGGTTTATCATGCACCTAAGTTACATTTACACACATTACATTTTGCATGTTTACGTAAGAAAATACCTCCCACATATTAATATATGAAGCTGTTCTTCATGGCAAGCAAAGGCATCCTAGATTCAGGAGCCATGGGGCATGCAGGGGACACAGGAGGAGAAAATGGCTCAAGTCTTTAAAGAGCCAGAGTGGGGAAATGTCTTACTTTCTAGCCTCCTAAATAGACATTCAGGCACAGACACTTCCCCCCACAACACACAAGAGGGAACAGTAATGTGGGCTCTCACCTGCTACCGTAACCACCAACTCCCTTGGAAGGCCAAAGATCTTGTTGTCCGTGTCAAACTGCACATGGAGAAAGCTAGCCATGTCATGGCGAACCAAGACCTGGAAAGAAGCAGTACACATTTCAGCAATTGTGTGGATGAAAGCACAAGTCCAGGGTTAAGGGGGAAAAGAAGCCAACACGCCCCTCTCCGAATGTACCAGCAGCCAGGGGCTTGGGACTCTCTTATGGAATAAGGAAAAAGTCTGCACTGAACTCATTTTGTGGGGAGGGCAAGGACAGAATCTTAGGGTACATTTTAAGCACAATGGTTGGGGGGGGGGGACTCTGTCCCAGTCCCTAAAACACAAATGTTGTCAAACTCAAATAGGTTAGAAAGCCAAATTCCCAGGTGCTTGGAATGTGGTGGGATACCTTTCGGGTGGAGTGGGAACCTCTGAGAGGTTCACATGTAACATTCTTGCCTTCAATGTGAAGGTGAGTTCATGTTTCTCTTGCAGTGGCAGACCCCCTTTCCTCATGATCTCCTTGCCCACAACAAGAGAGACGACTCCTCTCAAAGAGTTCCTGGGCACAAAGAGTTCCTGCACAATTTGGTGTCCTAACTCCCAAATCCCTTCTGACCCTCGGAAAGTACACAGCGCCCCCCTTTCCAACCCCCCCCCTGTTCTCAGTTCCTCTTTACAGCCAGGACTTCTCGTCCGCCTTCTGTCACACAGCTCCGGCTCCCAATTCCCAGAAGGTTCTTGTGTGATGGTCGCCTGCCAAAGAAATGCTCCAGGGCTCACACTGCATTTCTTCCCAACTCAAGCCAAAGCTGCCTCAATCACATCTTCCACCAGGATCATGAAACAAGGCTGTGGTGTGCCTTTCCCATACCTTGACATGCTGCTGCTGATAGCCTTCTGCTATAGCATGGATCTTATGGTAGCCAGGAGCCAGCAGCACATGGAAATAACCACCTTCCTTAGTGTAGACTTTTACCCCTTCGTTGAGCACAATTTGAGCTTTCGACACTGGCTGTCCATGCCTGTCTCGGACAAACCCGTAGACTCCTTTATGAACCTGGAAGGAAAGGAAGGAATCTGAGGAGGTGTACATCAAGAAGTCCTTTTCTGTAAGGATACAAATCTTCTCTTCTCTATGCGATAAGACAAAAGGTGGGGAAACCTCTGGGCTGCAGGCTGGATGTGGCTCTCCAGGCCTCTCTACGTGGACTGTGCAGCCCACACCACTCTCCCTGGTCCTGCACCCCCCCACTCTCTGCAAATTCTTTTGCCTAGCTGCCCTCTTCCTTGCCTGGACTGAGAGATTGCCACAGGAGGGTAGACTATAGAAACCTTTACAAGTCTGGAATGTATAGCCAACTGTACAAGAAGAAGAAGAAGAGTTTGGATTTGATATCCTGCCTTTCACCCCCTTTAAGGAGTCTCAAAGCGGCTCACATTCTCCTTTCCCAGGTGAGTGAGGCTGAGGTGAGTGAGGCTGAGAGACTTCAAAGAAGTGTGACTGGCCCAAGGTCACCCAGCAGCTGCATGTGGAGGAGCGGAGACGCGAACCCGGTTCCCCAGATTACGAGTCCACCACTCTTAACCACTACAGTCTCTCAGCCTCACTCACCTCACAGAGTGTTTGTTGTGGGGGAGGAAGGGAAAGGAGAATGTGAGCCGCTTTGAGACTCCTTAAAGGGAGTGAAAGGCAGGATATCAAATCCAAAAGAAAGAGTTGCATCTGCTTCTTCGTCCATTTGTGGCTCCCAGAAGTCTGACCGTGAGAAGAATGCGGCCCTTGGATTGAAAAGGATTCCCCATCCCTGAAGTAAGAAAACCTCCACAGAACAAAATACGCACAAAAATTAAGCAAGACCCAAAATGTATGTTCCTGATGTTACGCTTCCTCATTGCCTTACCCTCAAGGCTTATGACTGGGAACGCAACGCATTATCAGGCAGAGTGGCAGGCAGTGTGTCCAGGATGACCCAACAAACCTCAGAGCCAAGGAGGATTTAAAACCAGCATAAACCTTGTCCAAAATCCCAGCTCACTCATTACACCTCACTATATCACCCAGAGGAGAGCTGTTAGTTGTCCTCTGTATCATAGAGGTCTGCCTGGCCTCAGCTGGAAGTCAGTACTGGGTGCCACTGGTCCCATGCTTGGGAACACAATTCTAGCAGAGATTCTGCTGGCAGCCTCACTCTGGATTTTCAGGCTTTTCCTGAAGTCTTTAATGCTGACAGTTGTTTAATATTTGCTTGAGTAGACAGTCGTTTTAATGAGTGCTCTGTGCTGTTTAATGATTTATGTGTATACATTTTTTAATATCGGTTCAGTCTACAATGAATATCCAACAGTAAACAGCTACAAGAAATCCCATCCTTAAATCTAACGTGGTGTCCAGCCCATTCTGAGCAACTGCAAACAAAAGCTTGAATGCGTTCAAGTCCAAACTCACCTCCACCAGCATGCTGAGAAGAGATTTCTTATTCTCCGCCCAGAGAGTAGGAAGCTGCCCCGCACTGGGGAAGTAACAGCAGCCAGTGTATACCGTAATCTCTGGGCAGTGTCCGTAGGAAAGACTGAAATCCTGAGAAAAACAAATGCAAAAAGAGGGTTTGTGGCAGGAAAGAGAGACAGGACTGGACCAAAGCACCACCATTGGCAACTTTGATTTAATTTGGCTAAGAGAAACAAGATCCCCAAAGTGTAGTACAACTGTGAAATACCTTCATGCTTCCCAGGTGACTGTTCCATTCAGCCCCAAGCAACACTCCTCCAGGAATATTCTCATCTGCAAGAGAGAAACATAAAATCAGAAGCTCTTTGTAAGAAACAAGCCTGCCCCAAAAGGTCCAGAGCACCCTGGGCACATACCTGACTTGTTTGGACAGCTAGGCTGGCCCAGATGCATTGTGGGATGGTTGTTTGCATACACAGATGCCAAATATCTCAGAGTCTCTTTGTTCTCCACTATAAAAAGAAAAGGGAAGTTAGAGAGTCAACAAGTGTGTGATTCAGCCTGTGGTGCTCGAGGCAGACAGCAAATGTCATGGTCTCATTATAAGAGCCGATGAGAAGCCAAGCATGCTCAATGGCCAGGGATGAATGGTGAAAGGTTCCCCATGCCTGGTCCAGGTTCTCCATGTCTAGTTTACTCTCTCAAGAAGCAGCAGGGAATGGAGTGCTCTTTAAAAGATTGAAGATAATCCCACAAGTTGCTTCCAAAGTACTCAGAGGATGGCACAACCATTACCTGTCTGCACAGGCTTGTCATAGGGGTAAGTGACAAGCAGAGATCCTCCATCCAAGGCAACAGAGAGGCTGAAGTCTTGCTTCAGTATCAGGTTGTCCATGATGGCCTTGGTTTCCGGTTCTCTTGCCCCAGAGGAATTGCCTAATGGAGTAAGACACAGAGGTTCTCAAGACTTGAGGCAAGCAAACAACTCAGTAGCAACCTGGTGAGTTAACAGGTGACTCCAGACAGTACACAAGCTTTGTCAAGGCTGCTGCCACAGCACTGAAGCACCTGACCATTCACTCACATTTCTACTCAATGGCAAGCCATCAAAGTGCGTAGATAAAGGCAATTAGTGCAGTGCCGCAACAGGGCTCTCTTTAACCCATTAGACACCCCTCCCCAGGTTAGGATTAAAGGATTTGGCTCAGGAAGGGTGTGTGTGCTTTACTTGTGAAATCAGTGTCCAGATCTTTGCCATGAATGTTGGTCAGGCCAGTCTTGGAAGTGCAGTCTCTCTCCTGAGCAATCTCTCGCCCATCTGGATTCAGGGATGGCACGATGACAATTCTTGTATTGTCAATCAGCTAAAAAAACACACAGAAACAGTAAGGAAGAATCATCAAGCATCAGCCGACCCTATCCATCTAAAGGGGGTGGGTGTGAAGAAAGTTGGTTTTTCCTTGGATAAGTGGCAGGACTAGGGTGGGAAGGAGCAGCCAAGGCTGTTTTGCACAGAACTGCCTCTACTGGAGAAGCGGGAAGTGCAGGAGGCCCTCCACCATTATTCCACATCCCACAACTGTCAGCAGTTTAACAGTCTGGGAGAAGAACTGAAGAGAAGTTGAGGAATTTCCAAAAGTGAAATGAAAGCAGTGTTTGCCCCTCCCATAGGTACCTGTCACTGCTTGGATGGCACTGGGGCCACTTCGAATGCTCTCACGGCTATCCCTTGGTCTGAAGGCAGCCCTGTTTAGGGAAGCTTTTAATATTTGATGAATTACTGTATTTTAATATTTTGTTGGAAGCCGCCCAGAGTGGGCGGGGGTATAAATACTAAATTATTATTATTATTATTATTATTATTATTATTGGTCAGATTTATTGAAGTCTCGTGGTGTTGTACTCTTAGCTCCAATATACCACGTAAAAGCCATGTCTTTCCCATCTGAGAAGTAGAGGCTGACAAATCAGCCTTTGCACTCAGCATCACTTTGGATCTCCTGAGGCAGGGGTGGGGATCCTTGGGCCCTCTGGATGTTGCTGAACTGCAGCTCCCATCACCACTGTTCAGCAACACCTAAAGAGCCATAGGTTCCCTCACCCAACCTGAGAGTTCTTCTCAGACATATCCTCTGTTAAGCCACATCCCCCTCTAATAGTCCACAGAGTGCCCGGAAGGGACATCCTGAAGCTGATAGACATGCAACAGCCTACCTTGGTAATGGCCAGGTTCTTTTTGTAGTTCATGCAGAGGAACTCTGCCAAGGCCAAGAGCAGCTCTGTGCCAACAGGGGCATTGCCATGGATGCCAGCCACAAAACGGATCTTTGGCTCCTCTGGCTCAGATTCTTTGGGTTTGTTGGAGATTTCCAGGGACCAGATATGACGAAACTCAACACTTTGGCCCAAGCTGACAAACAAACAAACAAATAGAAGTACAGCTGGTTAGCTTTTTAATGGAAAGAACAGCTTAAGCCTTGTGTGTGTTTGATGTGTGCAAACACCAAAGGCTGCAAAAACAGGATTTTTCAGGAGCCTAAGATCCCTGCATAGATTGTTGCCCCCTCTATGTTTCACAAAAGCAGAATAAAGAACAAAGAATTCAGAGAAAATTAACAAACTTTGCTCTGTTTGCAGAATACAGAGTTTGGGATTTCTCAGGACAGAATGTGGTTTGTGTGGATACAGTGTTCAAATTTGTTTTTTGTTTAGCCAGAAATGTACACAGGGTCACTCCCTATTCAGAGTAAGCTTGTCAAATGCTTGTTCAGGATTACATAGAGGACTCATTATTACAGCAAAGCTGTGACTTCTCCAGAACAAACAGAATTCCCCATAGCCCAGGAGTTCCACCTACCTAGAGAGATTTGTGATCTTCCGATAGTTCAAGTTGAGGCCTCTAAGAGACTCGGAGAGTTCATTGTAGGAACGGTAGCGATGAGGCTGGACATCTGCCGATGACGACAGCAGGAGGCGCTCCAAGCCATTCTCTGCTGAGAGGTCTTTAATCAGGGTCTCAAACTCTTTGGTGACTGTGCCGTTGAGGCCAACCATATTTATATCTGGTACTGTCCCCTCCTCTACCTTGGAGTCTTTTCGAGTCAAAGTAAAGTTGACCTGCACTGCACCTTTACCTCCAACTTTCACTGTCTTAGTTTCTGAATTATACCTTTCAAAAAAACAAAAAAAGGAGGTAGGGGGAGAATTTGAAAATTGCGTACAATAAAACTGAACATTCTGACTGCTTGTGGCAATAGGATGTAGGCTGTTGTTATTTTATAATGATTACTGAGAAAAGTAATAAATATTATTAAACTTCAGCATAACAATTAAATATATGTTAGGAATTTTGAAGGAATGTCTGTGCAAGAAGAAACAGGCACATGCCATGCTGTTGATTCCAACCACAGATTCAGTGGACAGAATGCTATAGTTGCATATCATGGTTTAAAGCTGGGTTCATATCATGGACTGTATGAAAGCTATTAACAATAGTCTCTGGGTTCACCCACAACGGGAAGCTCTGGGGTTAAGTGACGAATCTGGGTTTGTTCAGTGGTTCAGGTAAGAAGAAGAACGAAGTGGCTACAAAGGAGCTCTGGGCTCCAGCATACAAAATGGGCATCTCCTGGTTTCTTAAAACAGGGTTTTTAGGGCATGGCCAGGAATTGAACATATGCTTTGCTTCTTGGCCAACAGATGGTGCTACAGGCTCTAACTCAGTGACTGTCAAACAAGCTCATAAAGGGAGTAGCAATATTAAATAGTGTTTGCTGAAAAGAGCCACTGGCCCAGCAGCTTAATCAACAACAATAGCAGTTATTGATCCCAGAGTATTTATTTCTATTTTCATACCATACGGCCTCAGGGTGAGTTCCAACACCATGCCATATAGAGAACATTTTATCCTACAGGCTCACAGTCTATTTGGGAGAAATCACCCAATTCCATGTTAAAAGCAAATCTTTCCTTTTACAACCCAAGTCACTTTCTTCCAACACAACATATTTTCATGGACCAACTCCTAATAGTAGCACCTTGAATTTGCCCTGGTAGCAAATCGGCAACCAGCGCAGATCTCTGAGCACAGGTGTTATATGTTGATAATGCCTTACTCCTGTCAGCAATCAGGCTGCAGCATTCTGCTTTAGGCGAAAGAGGAAAAGATGTCAAATACAAAGTTGAAAGACTCACCCTCGTGCAGATGCTGTAATTTTGTATGTTCCCTGGGTCAACAGGCGCCAATAGTCTCCACTCTTATAGGTAGAGACAGGGTGATCAATGTCCGCAACACTGATGGTCGCATTTAAGATGCCCCGTCCATCTGTGGCATCTAACACAAACCCTTTGACGCCTTGGTGGACCTGGGCAGGGAGAGGGAGAGAGGGAGAGAGAGAGAGAGGGAGAGAGGGAGAGAGAGAGAATATGAATATGAATCCTGGGCAAAAAGAGAATGGAGTACCGACCCCCAACCTCTGGCTCTTCTCACTGCTGGTAGGCATTCACACATACACACACAGATGCAACAGGAGAAAAGGTTCCCCACCCTTGGGTTTAGAAGGTGCCCTATTCTGGAAGTTCAGAATACAATAAATTCAAAGGGAAACCTTTTTCATGCAGGCATCCTCAAAGGCTGCCCATTCCTAAGGCTTAGTGCCTACTATAAAACATATATGCACACACTAACTGGAAAATGAGTGTCTTGATTTTTTAATGGTGAAAGCCTCAACCCTGGCCACACACACACACCCTTTACTGGAAGGGGCTTGTGCTCAGTCTTAGAAGAATCTCCTAGAAAAGCCACAGAATGTCATTCTACGATTACTCATTTATCCAAATTTGATACTTGAATGAACTGTTTAACAGGGCACTCTGTAAAGAGTTTGTCTTCTAATTGTGACAGTACACAAAGATGCTGTCATGCCTGTTCCAACAATTCATGGCACAAGAGATTGAGGCAGCAAAAGGCAAACAGTTGTGAAGACAACACACCAGCTCACCTGCTTGATGAATTGCAGCAGAGACCTGTGGTTCTGCTTCCAGTATTTTGGCAGCTCCTCTGCCTGAGGATATTTGATGCAGCCCAGCTCAATGGTCACTTCAAAGCAATTGGTGTTTAAGTAATTCCAGTCCTGCATGCCACCTGAAGAACAATGATTTATCAGAAGAGCCCTATCAAATGCCTCTGCTTAGCAAGGACCTTTGTAGCATGATACACAGAAATAAATCTGTCACTTAATGAATTGAGAGCTAGGATTCTAACTCCAGAATGATGCCCTGAGCCTGTGAAACAAATAAGGAATGTTGCTTTTGAGCAGGTATGCGTTAGTACAAAGGACGACAGCCCAGGCTTAACATGAGGCCTGCACAAAGGCAAGCAGGATTGTTCTTTAATGAAGAGTGTGCTTTTGACTCTTCATATAAAAGATGCAAAAGTAAAGCAAAATCACAAGGGAGATGGGAAAAACTGTCAGGAAGAACATACAAGTTATTCTTTCTGCAGCACTTGTGCCCAGGCAGATTTGGAAAGTTAGCTTGTTTTAAACTTTTTTGGGGGGTGGGGGGATTTGAAGAGGATGCAGCCCATTGTACAATTTCCTTACACTAAAAGAATTTCAATATAATTCTTGTTGTATTTCAATCTTGTTTGTCAGAAAGAAGGTTTTCTTCACCTCTAGAATGCAAAACCACCTAGAGTGGATTGGGATGCCACAAGCTATGGCAGACAGGATTGGTTTTGCAGACTCCCGAATGAACGGTGCCTTGGTTTTACCTGGAACATTATACCACTGAGCTCCATTGGTGATGCCATGAGGGAAGTACTCGCCAGGATACATGTCCGCACAGGGGTGACCCTCAAACATCCGTGCATTCTCCTGGAAGAGCAAAGGATGACCACCTGTGAAAACTGGATTTCCTGACAGCACCAGAGTTAATGGGCTGTTTCTAGCCAACTCCTACTAGAGTAGACCTAACTGGCTACAACCAAGTGCTTTTATTTCCCAGTTACTGTGCTGCATTTGAAAACATGGACAGTTCAAACATAATGGCACCAATTAATATGCACCTGATTATCACTGTACATAAACATAAGCCCTTGAATTCAGGCCTCCCAAAATCCAAGTCCAAACTATTTATTTATACAATTTTTCAACTTCTGTTCACAAACTTGTGTACTTGAGTAGATTAAGCAATTAATGTAATAACTTTAGTTTTTGTTCAAGAAGCCAAGGCAATATACAATGTTTAAACAATCTCACCACTTTTTCTACAAACACCTTGCAAGGTAGGTTAAGCTGAATGTGCCCCCAGTAAGTATCATAGCTGAGTGCAGATTTAAACCAAAGACACCCCAGTCTTAATTGGACACCAACCACTGCAGACCAGTGGTTCTAAATCTTCGAAAAAGACAAAGAGAGAGAAGGAGAACAGAAATCTGAGCTATGGCCAAAGCCATCAGGGAAAGTATTTACTCCCCCCAAATGGACAAGCCGATGATAGGAGATGTAGCTCAGTCCACAGACCGTGCCATTATCCACCATCTAAAACAGACATCTTATTTGGTTCACGTCACAGAATTACTCTATGTCTTTCACAGAGCTAACCTTCCTGCCATGATCTTGTACATACAACCTAAAACATCTCTGTTTACAGAAGGAAGGAAGTGTGAAACAGCTTTCCATGTTAAGAACTGAAAACTCTGAGAATCTGATTTCAGGATCTCAAAAGGACACACTGAGAGAAATTTTACCTTGGCATAGGAAAGTGCAATTTGCTGAAAGACTGCATCATCAGGGGATCTACTATATGTCGCAACTCCTTGTTGGTCGTCATCATAGGGGTAGTTAACCACTAAAGAGCCTGGAGGGAAAAAAGGAAAATATGGAAAATATGGACCTAACAGTTTTGTTTTTTTTACAAGGTGGCTGCTTTGCCAACGTACTAAGGAACAAATATTACATTTTTTATATGTAACAGTGTATTTTTGTAATATTTGGTTTAAGTTGTCTGTTGTTGCTTCAGTTTTTTGTACACCACTTAGATTTTTAGTATATTAAGTGATATAGAAATTAAATAACCAATCAATCCATCAACAAGAAAGCCTGCTACATCCCTAGTCTCAGGGATTAACTACAGGACAAAAGCTCAGTAAACACAGGCAACAATGAAGATTGTGTAGCAACACTGAAGCCCCTTACTGGAATTCACTTGGTCTAAGAGACAGCAAGTCACATTCGCTTGTCACTTAGTATGGCAAAAGACAAGGAAATGAAACAGCTACTGAGAAGCTTTGACACTGAATGCAAATGGCACTTTACTACAGGTTGTGACTTAAAAGTTGAGCAAGGACAGACTTCCCGGCTAAATGTCATCAGACAAAATGCAACTTTTTTTTTTAAAGGTATCAATCTTGGGTCACAGCAACAGCAGCCAAGTAGCCTAGGGAACTACTAGCAATGCAATAAACTTGGGGGGGAGGGGAAGGCTAACAAGGTTGGGCTGAGCCTTCTAGAGTGTTTCTATTTACAGACACCCAAAAGGTCTTAGGATAAAGGGTGTAAGTTAAAAAAAATACCAAGCTATTACCGTTTATTTATGAACTGCTTTCTCAGAAGCATCTCAAAGCAATTTCACAATACAATAAATACATATATAAAATAATGGCATGTATAAAAACCATTTCAAATCCAGTACAGTTACCAACTGGGTTAAAAATCTCTTTTCAAAAAGCTTCAGAGAGCATGTTTTATAATGAGTCTCATCACTATACAACAGAGGTGGTGAGCTACTGGCCCACAAGCCTCATTAGGTCCACCATTTTGGTCAAGTCATGCCCACCTGCTCTACACCCAACATCACAGGTGACATCAGGTATGGGTGGGGCAAGTAAAAACCTGGCTCAGCCAGTTTGCAGGCACTACTAGCAGTGTCTGCAACCCCCCATGCAAAATAGTGTTTTGAAAGGGCTTCCCAATAGGGGCTTGTGGAGAGCTTTTGCAAGACGCTCTTGCAAGACCCACATGGTGCAGAAAAGTCATTGTGACATCAGGTGATTGACAGGTGGGTGGCCACATAGGAGATGGGGGAAGATAACTATCTGGCCCACTGGCAAGATCCAGTTCCAGACCTTGAAGCACAGTTTCCTCAACGTCCTTCCAGCCACTTGCTAAATTTTCTTGCAATGACTCCAGAGTCAGAGAAAAACATTTAGAAGGGATGGAGCTTCCACAGGCACAGTGAGATCCAGTTTACCTCCACAGCTGCTTACTTAAGCTTTGCCTGCAGGGTACTCAGCAGCACAACCCTACCTTAAACCTACGAGAGACCAGGATTCTCTTACCTCCATGCAAGTTTGCAGAAAGCACAAATGGGTAGGTCTTCAGCCAGCTCATGACAGCTAATGTCTCTGGCTGTGGAGGGTCAGTGATCTGGAAGAACTGATCAGGGAAGTTCCGATTCAGGTCATAGTTGTTGCTGTTGTTTCTGCCAACAATCCCCAATCGGTCTCCTAAGGAAAGAAAACAAAACCTGTTGAGCTTCTCAGAAGAGGCATCTCGTTGGCCTACATGAGATCAGGGTGCTGGGTTAGAAGAACCTTGCAGGGTTCTTCTGGGATTCTATTCTTTGTGTCTCTGGTCCCTCTGCTCTTCATAAACCCAAGATTACATCCTCCAAGTCCCTGACTCCACCTGTTTTTACTTGCTGCCTCCTATCACTGTACTACCTGATACCTCCCTCCAGCCTCTTCCGATATATTTAAATGCCTGATAAAAAAAACACCTCTCCACCAAGAACAGCCATTTCCTTCTACTCTTCTTTCCTTGCACATTGCATGTTTGAAAGCAAAAAAGGCATCTTAGCTTTGTTTTATGTGAAGTGCCTGGTCTTTCTAGGCGCTCCAGAAATAATAATTCTCTTGGACCATGTTAAAATGCCAGAAGATCTGATGAAATATCCCTGGATCAGATCCCTGCCAAATAACTGTCCTCTTGCTAAAATGGAGACAAACGGAATAAGTTGCCCTTAAAAGACCGACTGGGGAGATAAGATGCCATGAACAAAACAAAGGCAGGCATTCTGCCATGGCAAAAGAAAAAACAAGGAAGTGGGACCCTTGTGGTAAAACCTGGGTAATGAAAACAAAGGAAAACTGTTGCCTCTCAGGAGGATTACCTTTGCCTTCCCTTAAAGCAAGGGTCAGCAAACTTTTTTTGGAGGGGGCCGGTTCAACATCCCCCAGACCATGTGGCGGGCTGGATCGCATGCGTGGGGGGCAGAGAAGGCTTCTCTCTCTCCCCCAGCCCCTCCACTCCCCCTGCCTACCTATGCTGCTGCCATTAGCGCAGCGCCTCTCCCAACCACGGCTCCTGTGCCTGCCCTTGCGAGGGCTGCTTTCGGGCCGCTCGTCCTGCTGCGCCACTGCCGCCGCCAGCCTCTGCCGCTCGCAAGGGCAGGCACAGGAGCTGCAGTTGGGAGAGGTGCTGTGCTGCACTCTGCCAATCGCGGCTCCTGTGCCTGCCCTTGTGAGCGGCAGAGGGTGTTGGCGGCGGGACAAGCGGCCCGAAAGGGCTGGCTGGATCTGGAGAGGCGCTGCCCAAAATGGCGCTCAGCCAGCTCAGCCCAGCCCCCTTCCTCCACTACGCAGGGTGGGGAGAAGGGCGGGGAGAAACCAGGAGCAGGTGCTGTGGTGTGTGAGGGGGGGGGGGATGAAAAAAACAAAACAAACAGAATCACCGATCCACGGAATGTCCACGAGTTGGATCTTGAGAGCAATTGGGCTGGATCCGGCCTACGGACCGTAGTTTGCTGACCCCTGCCTTAAAGCCACTAGTGGTGGAAAGCACAAAATGAAAACACACAGCTACCTTCATGGGCTTTCTCGTAGCCGTCAGGATTCATGGATGGCATGATGTGGATCCGAGTGTTTTGGACCAAGTCAGTTACTTCAGGATCTGTGCCATAGTTCTTGCAGAGGTACTCAATGAGATTAAGGAGAAGCTCTCTTCCTACTACCTCATTGCCATGCATATTTGCAATATACTTGAACTCTGGTTCAGCTGGATGAAAGCAGGGGTGAGGGAGGGCAGAGAGAAACATGTTAGACCAAGTAACCTCCTCTTAGTTGTTTGTCTACCTGGATAATGCACTGCATCTAGTGAACTCTATTCTAATGAAAATAGCAAAAACAAACAAACACACAAATAAAAAAATACCCACAAATGCTTAACATACTTGCAAAATAATTTGAGACAGTCAGGCTAGCATAAGAAACCACATATTGAAAGTTGCTATGCCCAGCTTTGAGCAAAACAGGCTTTCTTCATCCCCAACTGTCAGGCTGTCCGTATAATAGGCTGAATAAGGGTGACCACTTGGAATAGTGGCTCAGGCCACCTCCCCTGTAGAGTGTTGAGAAGCCCCATGTGTTTTGCTGAGGTCTCTTCCCTGGTGGGGCCATGCTTCAGACAAGAAGTGACCAGCAGACAGCAGAGAACACCACAAGACAGGGCATCCTCATGCCAATAGAAGCCAGTGTAATGGTAAGGATCAGGGGCTGCACAATCCAAAATAAGCTTTGGGACACTGTAAGTCAAACACCCACACCTCCAGGGGAGCCCCTTCTGTGAGATGGCACAGAATGGCACCTAGTCCTACATTTGCTTGGGGTGCAAGAGATTGTCAAAGTATTTGGGGTGGCCCCACATTTCTTGGGGTTCTCAAGTTCCTTATTGCTGGCATAGAGATGCCATGCTTGGCCGTGTCTTCTGCCCAAATAATCAGGCTGGACACAATTCTTTGCCAGAAGATTATGGTAGTGGATGCTAATGTCAATAGGTGTTAGTACTAATATAGCAATGAATATTTATAGGATGAACTACAGCTTGCCCCATATTTGCCTATTGGCAATGGTGACTGGGGCTGATGGGAGTTTGGAGTCCAACAGCATCTCAAAGACCACAAGTTAGTCACCCCTTCACAACTGTTAGAGGGTTGTACTTTCCTTTTGTGGTTTCCATTATTATTGTGCTGGTAAGATGTATACATTGCCCTATTAAACATTAAAAAAGCTAACTTACAAAAAAAAGGAGACACACTTCGACCCCATAGGAGCAAAGATATGAACATGTCAGTCAACTGTTGACTTTCCAGCCATTTCCAACTACTGGGGAAGAAATGACCCATTATGCCTTTAGCTGGGCATTGTGTTTTTTGCAAGTGTCAAGTAATTTTAAAGGTCACTCTTACATTTACTGGACTATTCAAGTACTGCAGATTCAAGGAATGTGAACACACACACACAGGGGGAAATGTGCAAGCAGCAAAAAAAGGAAGTAATAATATAGCCTCAACCAGCCCCTTCCTTGGCAGTAAAGGAATTCCTTTGGCACTACAGTAAATTAGTTGAAGCCACAATACAGAACCAAAAAATGGATGCAAGCATCCTTACTTCCTATGTGTCATAATTTGCTTTTCTTTGAATAGGAAAAGGAAAGGATAACAAAAAATGATCACAGTAACAATAACAGTGGAAAGTCTCAAGGAGAATCATTGTAAAATTCAAACACACCATCCAGACACATTTTACATCTTTCCTGGGGAAGTATAAGTGTAAATAGCAGCAACTGAATAATCAGTGAAAACATTATCACAATGATGGAGAGGGGAGACAGACAACTGTCAAAAACCATGAAAATATCAAATGGCCAAAACGTAAGGGGGGATTATCCAATGTTAGTCATGCTCAGAGTAGCTCCATTATAAAGAATGGTCATTACTTAAGTCCATTGATTTAAATGGGTTTGCTCTAAGTACGCCAAACATTGGATTTTATCCAAAGTTATCTTTTAAAAACATACATACATCATATTTATAAACTATTTATTTCTTGAACCGTCTTGGATATTCTTACCCAAACATATACACTTAAAATGATAAGTAATTCTGGACTATCATTTCTGAAATAACAAGGAGAATCAAACCCAGTGCAGCCATCATTTAAGCAAAAATAATGGGCTAGTTATATTCAACATAAGTTATAATAGAACTTGCGTTTAGGAAACAGAACTCAAGAATCCCAAAGGAGTCCCAATAAAAGCTAAAGCTGTAGTACAAAAAAAATCAATCTATAAATCAAGCTCAGTCTCTAAAATACAATCCCCCTCCCCTTTCATTGTTTAACTGAAGAAGTCTCTGTTACAAATTCTTATTACAAAAAAGAGCTTCCTGACAAGTTTTGACTTGCATAGCATGTTCCAGAGAATTAGGAGTTGACAATAAAGATTTTGATAGCCCATCTCCAAAATCTAATAAAGGCAGAAAGAGAACCAGTAGCTGGCAGCTGACTAGTTAATGAGGCTAATTTCCCCACTTGCAATTAACCATTTCAGTACTGCACCCTATTAAGAGAGAGACAGAGAAAGATCTCCTGAGGTTTTAAGATAAAAAGGAAATGGGAAGAACAAAAGATATCTGAAGTATTCTGCCAAACCAGCAACAACAGCTTCCTGTGGAGCCCAGCACAAGGTATCTGATACTAAGAGGTTCCCTTTTTTGCAAGGAGACTGTTTATTTGCTAGCAGAAACTCCCCAGTTCAATCCACAACTGCACCCCCAGGTCAGGCTGGAAAAGAATCCTTGCCTGAAACCCTGGAGAGCCACAGTCAGTGAGTGTAGACAACACAGAATTGGCTTGACTCAGAATAAGGCAGGTAATCCTCATATTCTGCTGAGCTCACTGGAAGAAAGCACTACATTTTTAGAGATGCTACCTGCAGAATGCTACCTGGATAGGAGCAGCCACAGTAACAAGGTGGCTTCAGCCAGCTGCACACAAACCCAGCTCAGTTAAATGCTTTCTCTTATACCTTCAGAGATTGGAGTGTCAGTGCTGCCTCTGCGGTGCTCTAGTGCCTGCACCCTTGGAGGAATATCAAAGACAATGGTATCTTTTTTGCTCCAAAGTTTCTATTGAAGCACACCAATTTTTTTTTAGGAGCCCTGGATGGTTAAGTCCAGTCAAAGGTGACTATGGGGTTGCGGCGCTCATCTCACTTTCAGGCCAAGGGAGCCTGCGTTTGTCCACAGACAGTTTTCTGGGTCATGTGGCCAGCATGACTAAACCGCTACTGGCACATGGATGACCATGACGAGTGCCAGAGCGCAAAAAACGCCGTTTACTTTCCTGCCGCAGCGGTATCTATTTATCTACTTGCACAGGCATGCTTTCAAACTGCTAGGTTGGCAGGAGCTGGGACAGAGCAACAGGAGCTCACTCCGTCTCGGGGATTCAAACCGCTGATCTTCTGATCAGCAAGTCCAAGAGGCCCAGTCATTTAGACCACAGCACCACAGCCCTGGGAAGCACATTCATAGAAACAAGAGAGCCATAGGCTAAATTACCTGCTTCGTGGATGCCTGGGTTGTCAGATATTTCCATGACATACAACTCCAGCTGCTTCACCGACTTGCCAACTGAGTAGAGGCGAGCAATATTTGGGTACTCGGTGGCATATTTCCTCAGGAAGATCTCCATGTCAGGGAAATGATGATGGCGGAATTCCTCTGGTTGGATCGCTTCGTGGAAGGAAGTTGTCCTATTTGCATCAGTGGTGTTGGTAGTGTTGGTAACAGACTCTGTGGTGGCTAGTGGCCCATCCTGGGTTGGGTCAGAGGCCGGCACCGCTATTGTAGGTTGCAAGGAGAAGTCCACAACAGTTGCATTCCCTTCCTTGACTTCTACGTTCACTTTGGTGACTGGCAGGTAGCTGCAAAAAAAGAGAAATGGATACAAGAACTTTCCTTCTGCTTCAAATTCAATCTGCTTGGCCTCACCTAGGAAGGGCTAACTAAAACTCTGGAGGAAAATGTATTACAACATTCAGGCTGTATCTACATACAACTGCTATGAAGAGAGTCCCCCTGGATACAGTGGAACTAACTCTTGGGTAAATATGAACAGAATTGTTGTCATTCAATACTTGGTAAAACGTGGTTTTTAATATAAAGTCCACTTCATCTTCAGTATTATTCCCATTTCACAGACAGAAAACTGATCCCAAAGCCACCTACTTAATTTCTGCATCTAATCCCATGGTCCCCATGTCAAAACCCAATTCTGTTTGCTGAGCCAAAACAGCTTGTCATAAAAGTCTTTCCACCTTATCTACAAAGAATTTAGCAAAGCACAGTTAAGGGTAGGAAGGGTGCTTAACTCTCATGGGAACTCAAGGAGCCCTTCCTTGCCCTTGGACTTGGCCTGCCTCTTGCTTCTGTTTGCATAAAGCAATATGAGCAAACCGTTCAGGGTGATACGAGACAAGGCAGCAAGAATGGCTTCTACTGTTTCAGGGAAGGAGCTTCCAACTAGGAGCGGCCTTGCCAAGTGCAAGAGACAGCAGCACAGTGTCTTTGCCAGCATCAGAGACTTTACCCCATGACAGCAGCTGTGATGTTGTAGGTCCCAGGCACCAGCAGTCTGTGATAGTCACCAAACCAGTCAGTTGTGATGTTGTGATCAATCCCAGCCACAGCAATAGTTGCATTTTCCAAGCCAGCCCCAGTCACCAAATCCCTCACAAACCCTTTGATTCCAATGTGAACCTGCACAGATTAAACATGAAACAGATCAAAAGACAGGCACATCATTGAAGAGCAATATGATTCTTTGCCTCATCACCATGGTGGTTGTTGTTGTTTTTTACTCTATAAAACTTCTCATTTCATGCTTAGAGTTCACTGTGAAAGGTACATAGTGCTATTAAATTCATAGGCAAACAATGACACACATAATACAGCCTTTTCCACCAAGATATAAAAACTGCACCTCCAATGCACAAACAGAATTAGAGACTGGCATATTTGTGTGTTACCTGAAAGTGCATTTATGCTTTTCTGAATCACTTTTTATTATCTGAGTTACAGAATATTCAGTAGACAAGACAAAAAGAGTATCGGCTATCAGCATTTAGATCTGCCTGAAATGTGAGCTGCTGCTGCAGATTAGTGTAACTATGCTTGCATTTCCCATTCCTTTATCTGCAGGGGGAAAAGAGGCTGCATTTGTCCCCCATACTCTTCCACTATAATAGAACAGAGAGTGTCATTCAGTCCTGTGACAGAATTCTGTAAAACAGCAGCAAAAGACAACTTGTGCTCTTTTTATCAGGCTTGCAAAAGGCAACGGCAGACGGAGACACCCAGTCACCACTTTAGGGGAAAGGTGTGCTATTTTTTTTAGTTGCAATTGCTTAGAGGCCTGTCTCAAAATGGATGTTGTTTGACTAGAATGCTCGCTCTGTCTTGAAAACACCACACCACACACAGAAAAAGCCTTTCAAAACACATCTACAGCAACAACCATCTACAGGAAGGTTTATACTGAACCAATGCCACAATTCTGAGGGCAAAGGAAGAAAGGGGATTCATGCTAAATGACATCAAGGCTAATATATAGGTAACATTAGCTTAATGGACACACCTCTCGTTTAGGGTGAAAGAAAATGATTAGAAACAATATAAAACATACATCAGTGATATTTCCTGATTGTTGCTCAGTCATAAATATGGGTTGTATTCAATGTTGGTCCTGTTTGGAGCAGACCCGTTGAAATTAATGTCTATGACTAGCTTAAGTTTAATAACTTTAGTGGGTCTCCTCTGAGTAGAAATTAATTGGAGACAACTCCTAGTATCTGCTTGTTTCATTTGTTATTATCGTTATTGATTTTTTCAATCACTTTCCACAGAAGTGTCTCAAGGGTGAAGTTTAATAAAAATAGCCAAAACAAAAACAAAAAAAACCCAGTCGATATATTTAAATGAAACAAACCAATAAGACAAAATAAGATAAATAAAATAAAGAATATTATACCCATGGAAGACCTACTAATCCAACTGAGAAAAAAACCCATCAGGACAAACATGTATTCAGTTGTTTCCAGAAAATGTAGGTATCAGTCATATCACATTTTGTGAGCTTTCTACTTTGTCTGATTGGCCTAGGGTGCAGTTGAGGCACGCTCAACACTTACAGGAAATGAAACCCCAATGCCTGTGAATTGGGTCATCACCTTTCAACACAAGTACATATCCATGTGACAGATGGAAGTATCTGACATTTCAAACAGCCTGCAAAAGGGCCAAAACAATATCTTACTTTTTCAATGAAGGTGAGAAGAGATTCCCGGTTATTCTCCCATTCCTTCTCAAGCTGCGAAGCTGGTGGGTATTTACAGCAGGAAAGCTCAAAGGTGACTTCAAAGCAATTGGCCCACAAGTAGTTATAATCCTGCATGCCACCTAAGGAATTTAAAGGGAAGTATTAAAGTACTATCACTCAAGAGACTTCTGCCATCAGCAGTATTTCTTTACATTATTTTAAACTAGAAGCCTTTTACTTTCCAATGCTTATGTATTCTAAGCGGGGGAAACCAGTGCAGTTTTGAAATCAGTCTGCCACTTTGATTCAAAATGGCATCCAATTGTATCCAAACACAGCTGAAAACTAACTCATTGAACTCAGGAACCATCATGCAAAAGTTGGTTGCAATATCTTAAAAGGTGTCCAAATAGTGTATTATCAGTTTTCTTACTAGACTAGAAAAACTCAGTGTGTCTTTAACTGAAGTGGGGGAGAAAATTAAGCCAAAAGCAAAACCCAGGTGCTGTGGCTTTGGCACTGGAATGGAACATAGAAGGTAACACATTTAATAAGTAAATACCCCAACCCTTTACAGGCAAACAGAACTGAGGATCCAGCAACTTCTCTTATTTGCCACCTCTAGCCACATTGTCAGAAAAAGCTCAGAATGTGATTAAAGCAACCCTCCATGAGAGGTCCAGAGGCTGGCAATACGAGAACAGGCATTTTCTAGGGTGGTTCCCCAATTGTGGAATGCTCTCCCCCGGTAGACTTGCCTGGTGCCTTCATTATACATCTTTAGGTACCAGACAAAATTGCTTCCTCTATAATCAGGCCTTTGGCTGATTAAACAATCTATGGCCTTTTAAATGTGTTGGTTGGAGGGGGGTTGTTATTGGTTTGTTTATGTATTCTGTGTTCTCATTTTGTATTATTATGCTGTAAATTGCCCTGTGATCTTTGGATAAAGGGCACTATACAAATTTAATTAATACATAAATAAAATAAAGGCATTTTTACTTCTTTTCAGAGCAATTTTATCAGACAGGATCTTCTGTGTTCTTAACCTCCAGCAGTTCAGCACTTGGTGATAAACAGGATTAGAAGTCCCAAGGGACACTGGCCAGATCAGCATATCATTCTTTAAATGCCTATGTAAACTTATATGGGTTTCAGTACCACAGCGACAAAGGCTTTCTGTTATTTGTTACTCAGTATAATGCTCTTCAAGATACTCATGTTATACAAGCAAGGCATCTCTTTGGAAGGCAGCACTCTATGGAAAGCAAGCTACAAGCTTTATTCCCTTGGAGGAGAAAAAATATTCTATTAAACATCCCATACCTTTATTTCAAGGATCTCCAGGCAGTGTACATCCCATTTTTAGCCTTACAATAACCCTGTGATATAGGCTAGGCTAAGAGAGAAGGTTTTTGTGGTAAAGTAGGGATTTGAATTATTATTATTATTATTATTATTATTATTATTATTATTATTATTACTATTATTATTAATATTATTATTATTTCTATGCCACCCATCTTACTGGGTTGCTCCAGTCATTCTGGGCAGCTTCCAACAAATTATGAAACCACAGTAAAACATCAAATACTATAAACTTCCCTATACAGGGCTGCCTTCAGATGTCTGACAGGAGGATGTTTCACAGGGTGGGCGCCAACTACTGAGAAGGCCCTCTGCCTGGTTCCCTGTAACCTAACTTCTCACAATCAGGGAACTTCCAGAAGGCCCTCAGAGCTGGATCTCAGTGTCTGACCTGAATGATGGGGGGTGGAGACGCTCCTTCAGGTATACAGGGCCGAACCCAGGGCTTCCCTGTCCTAGACTGACTCACCAACCACAACACTGAGCTGGCTGGCTCTTCACATTACCAGAAACTGCAGCACGAGGTTGATTGCAACAGATCAAGACCAAAGGCAACTCTTAGGTAGACAAAATTGTTGGGGTTTTTTTGTGGGTTGGGAGGGGAGGTAGACACAAAAGAATGCTAACAAGGTTAGTGAAATATGACCGAAGGAAAAAAGCCTTGCCCATCCAAGCTCATGTAACTCTGCACCTTTGAAAGTGCCAAGTAACAGAAAGATTCTGCTCAGAAGAGTTACAACATTTGGGTTAGTGTGCAATTCATTTAGTAAGTGACAAATCTGAGAAAATGTGGTGCGGATGGTGCATAAGAGATGAACTTAACTGGATGGTTAATGGCCATTTCCCTAGATAGCCTTTAGCTCCTCCTGGCAGCTCTATTTCAGCAGTTGCACACTTAAAATGAGTGGGTTATACAGTACCAAGTTTTTAAGGCAGAAAAAATACCTGAAGGGAATTAAGAAGGAAGTGGCCTTAGTGTGAACCTGCTCTCCTTCTGAAAATCTACACTAGTTGTTGCTTATTTTCAGACTACCAATTCCCATTACAACACATTCATGGTGGTGACCTCTTACCAAAAGGCATTGCTTAGTTTCCTGTTTTCCACACAGTGAAAGTGTTCTAACACCACAGAAATCACACTAACAATATGATTCTATGCATGTTTAGGAGATGAATAAAAACTTTTTAACTAGTGGTGAGATACTGGAAGGGAATGTATTTCTATGGCATTTCCACAGGCCACTAACCACCTGACATTAGCAACCAAGTTAACCTGATTCACCAAATCTTTAAAAGCTAGTCAGAATATGTGGTCCTTGAGAAAGCCACTAAAAAAATACAGAATAATCTTCAGTTCAAGTAGGCAATACAGAGATGAATGTGCAAGTAAAATGGCACCACCAGGCAAACCAACCAAACTAAAGAGGTCACATCTGAACTAAAGAACCTACATCAGGGATAGGAGATGAGAGCAAACCTTATCGCTCATCAGCCAGAAATCATGGAAGATCATGGCCAGAGTGCAAACAACAAAACTGACAACATTTTCCTGGTGGTTAGAAAGTTATGCAGCTTATGCTTGGCAAAAAGGAAGCCCTCACAAACTTGGGAATCAAACTGGCTTCTGCAGGAGCTCACACAGGGGATGCTACTGTTGATGAACCTATATTCTACCTAACAGAGGGCTCTATCCACCGTTAATAATAATAATAATAATTTATTTATACCCCGCCCATCTGGCTGGGTTTCCCCAGCCACTCTGGGCGGCTTCCAACAAAAGATTAAAAGTACATTAAAACATAAGTGATTAAAAACTTTCCTAAACAGGGCTGCCTTCAGATGTCTTCTGATGAACGTCTTCCAAAGCAACTACTCTATTCCGAACTTAAAAATGGAAAGCATAATGCTGGTGGTCAACAAAAGAGGCTTAAAGACTGTCTCAAGGCACATCTAAAAAAATGTGGTATAAACACTGACAACTGGGAAACACTGGCCTGCGAGTGCTCCAGTTGGAGAACAGCCTTTGCCAAAGGTGTCATGGGCTTTGAAGACACTCAACCTCAGGACGCAAGGGAGAAATGTGCTAGGAGGAAGGCACGCTTGGCAAATCCACACCGTGATCAGCTCCCACCTGGAAACCAATGTCCCCACTGTGGAAGGACGTGTGGATCAGGAACTGGCCTCTATAGTCACTTATGGACTCATTGTTAAAACCGTGTTTATGGAAGACAATCTTACTTGGCTACAAGTGATTGCCTAAGAAGAAGAAGAAGAAGAAGAAGAAGAAGAAAAGTTGTATAGTTCTTTATCTGTTTGACATCAGATGGTAAGGTGTTCCACAGGGCGGGCGCCAATACCAAGAAGGCCCTCTGCCTGGTTCCCTGTAACTTTGTTTCTCGCAGTGTGGGAACTGCCAGAAGGCCCTTGGCGCTGGACCTCAGTGTCCAGGTTGAATAGTGGGGATGGTCATACGTTAGTCGTACATAGAGCAGACCCATTTAAATTAAGGAGCATGACTAGCTTATCATCCATTAATTTCAATGAGTTTCTGAGTAAAATTTATTTGGATGCAACCCTGAACTTTTGAGCAGAACTTGCCACTGTGAAGAGTGAATTAATTTAGTCCCTTCAGGATATCCTGGTTCAAAATTAAATGACAAGTGTACAGCTTCACAAGGATTTACTCATTCTGTCTGCTTGTGAAACGCTGTTGATTTAGTAAACCCAAAGCTTCCACCACAATTTGGGTGTGTCTGTAGTGGAAAGGAAGCAGGAAAAGAGCTGGCGACTACTGGTAAACAGCATGAAGGAGAACCTTTATTTGAACAGTTAGTTAGGCATGTGGCCAGCCAAAATAAGATGTGTTCACATGACTGGTCCAGTATTTCTAAAAAGTTTAATGCTACTAGGAGAAAAGAGAGATGTTTATCCATCAACACATCTGATACTTGTGTTGATTAGAAATACAAAATTAGTTAAATGCTGGGCAGGGTTGCTATAGACACGAATAATTCACAATACACATAATTCTCATTTTTAATGTTAACCGCAATTGCAATTCTAAAATTAAGGTAGTTTGGCATAAAATCTGATGATGTTTGAAGTATCTTTGTTGTTGTTGAGCAACTATTGTAGTGATTAGTTGACCAAATAATTTTGACAAGCCAAAAAGAATGTCAGGGGAAGGACAAGTATAAAGAGCTCTGGCTTCACTTTAAAAGTCAACTTCTATCAGGCTACAGCAAGTGAGAGAAGGGAGGGAGGGCCACCTCTTAGGCTCAACTGAGAGACCAATAACTTTTGGCTTTCCTCTCTTTGAACTGCTTCCATTCCAGCTGGCCATTGTAAGAACACTAAAAACTAGTGTCTGTCTGTTTCCTTTTCTCTCCTCCCTCCTAATTCCTTTTGTGTTATGTATTTTAGACTGTAAGCCTGAGAACAAGTACTATTTTATTACTGATCTTTGCAACCACTCAGGGAACCTTTTCAGTTAAAGAGTGGGGCAAAAAGACTTTAAATAAGGAGAAATGAGATTATCTACAAGCAATTATTGCAAGTATTTTGTAAATGGTTTTAGGTAAGAAAAAAATACCAGAAGAAATGTGGGTCTAAAGCAGGCAATGAAAAAGAAACGGTGCAATAGGCTTTTCAAATTTGATTAGTATGTCAAAAAAATCTAAGTAAGTACGCATAGCTTTGACACTGTAAATCTGTATGGAAATACTAACATAAAAACCTTTCTAATGCAACTGATGCTACTTTTTGAGATGTGTTATAACCTGGGTGACATACCCAAATTACTTCTGTTGAAGTTAAATACCATTTCAAAGTCGTAAATCCTATGCTCAGCCATCAGTAAAGCTCAGAAGCTCACCATCAGGTGTGGAAATAAAGGCTAACATACCATACTGGCAGTCACTCCCACAGGAAGACCCTATAATTTTTTTTCTATCACAGTTAAATTCCCAAAAATGAAATTATTTTATGCAACCTAGGAATTGTAAGTTTTGGAAGACTGGCCCTTGGGTTCTCTCCAATTGCACCATGTGTTGCAATTATAAGCAAACTTTCTTGGGAACTTTATTTTTCAAGTGCCTCATTTTTTTCAAATTACAGCTTTACAGAGATTAAGGAAAACACAATCCTTGCCTGCAGCCTTACAGCATAATAGGCAAAATACAAAAAAATGGGAAAGAGAATGTAGGACCAAACAGGAAAACAAGCAAGGTTATGCACCAGTTAGTCGTGAAGTTCAAATGAATTCAGCAATGCTTACTTTCAAGTCAGCCTATTTCGGAGGGCTCTGCATGATAGCTACAGACAAATTCAGTACTCTGAATGCAGACAAGCAACTCTAGTACCAAAGATAGCTCAAAGGCCACATGCTCAAGCAAAGCAGCCTCAACTCCAATGGAGTATCTATACCCATCAACCTACATCTTACAGGCCATATTCAACAGTAAAAGGATGGCACACAGTAGTGCTCCATAAATTCTTTGTAAATCTGGGAGAAAGTTTCTCCTGTTAAAACAAAATTAGGCAACACCAACAGACAGCTAGCCAGCTAGCTAGCTGCAATGTGCCAAAGCAAGCTATAAAAGTTTGCTTAAATCTTAAAAAAATGTTTGACAACAGTTGAGCCAGGCATTTTCTTTACATAGCTTTTGTTGAATGACATATGAAATGCAAACACATAGAATCAATAAACAGCACCAATCATGTCATCACCTTGATGCTGCCTGCAGGATTCCAGCAGCAGTAAAGTGACAATAAATAGCAACATGCTACTCTTTTGGAAGACACTAGTAAAGTAGTTCACTTGAGCAGCCTACCTTCCACGTCGTACCACTGAGCACCATTAGTGATGCCATCTTGGAAAGTTTCTTCTTCCTCCCCAGGGCAGTTTGGGGTGCCGGTTTTCATTATTGGATGGTTTGATGCATAAGCCTTTGCCAAATACCTGAATACCTCATCATCGGCAGATTTGCTGTACACTCCAGAGGTCTTGTGCACCGCGGAGTCATCAAATGGATAGCTTGCAACAACAGATCCCCCGTGCAGGTTCCCGGAAAGCACAAACCTGTTTTCAACAGAAGCACAACAGTCATCAGAACCAGAAAAGATAACTGCAGGGTAGAGATGCAATCAGGTTAATGTGGCATGTTTTATCCCATCACACTAGATTTCTTTAATGAAGCAGCGCAATCAACATTTGGAGGAAACATGGTGGCTCTTTTTAGAAACTGCAAAACAACTTGTCAACAAGAGAAGTCAGTGTGATACAGTTTACAGAGTGCTGCGTTTAGAAGGGGGGACCACACCAACCCCTGTATTTTAAAAGACAGTTCACAATGAAGGAACTAGTATTAGACGTGAAAGCCAATTCAGACCATTATCAGCAATTAAGTAGGCAAACAAACTGGGTGATAAACACAAGAAGCCAGGTCATAAAAATAAGTTACAAGCAGCAGAACCTACAAGCATAGTAATTTTAGGGTGACTATTCCTATAAGCTTGTCAACACCAATTGAGATTCAGACTGATGGGAATTAAGTTTGCAAACTGGTTAGGAAATGGAAGTGCCTAGGAAACAGCAAAGATTTCCTTAGCCCTGACACAAGTGACTGTACAACTATCTTTAAGCTTTCTTCTCAGCTGATAAAGGAACTTAGGGTTCCTTCCAAAAGCACTTGATATTAAGCATTTGGATTTTACTAAACCAGGCAACATCAGAAAGGCCCCATTTTAACAAACTACTGAGCATCAACCAGAGCACTGCATTCTATTCAAGAAAAACAACTCATAAATTGTTAAACTAAAGCATGCATAAAGCTTGATGTTTATTCAGTTTTGTACCAGTGACATAGTATTGCAATTGTAATCATTTTAAGCCTATAACAAGGCAGACGGGCAACCACAAAGGACTGCCTTGTTTAGCCAGCTTTAGCGGCTTCTGTTATTTTAATTTGAGGTAATTTTAAACAGATAGAGCTGAGAGAATGTAGATTTGAAGGTGCATTGTCACATGGAAGATCTTGAGACACCCAACATAAGAAGTCAGATTTTGTACATTAGAACGGCAACAAGCACATTCGCAAATCCTTATTGAGCTCTTGTTTTCATTCAGGCAGAAGAACATCAACAGAACATCAAGACCACTGCATGATAATAAATTTCAAGTTTGGAAGATTAGTATTTTGCAATGACCAAAGGCAACACTGCTTCTTACCATGTTTTTGCCACAAGCAAACCCAGTTCTCAGTAGCCAATACGTTCCTGTGCAAAGGGGACAAGCCATACAAACAGCATCTTCTCCAACCAGCCAAGAAATCCTAACCACTCACAGTACAGTTGTACCTTGGTTCTCAAACGCCTTGGTACTCGTATGTTTTGGCTCCCAAATGCCAAAAACCCAGAAGTGTTCTGGTTTTCAAACTTTTTTTGGAAACCGAACATCTGACGTGGCTTCTACTTGAGTGCAGGAAGCTCCTGCAGCCAATTGGAAGCTGCGTCTTGGTTTTTAAACATTTTCGTAAGTCGAACAGACTTCCAGAATGGATTACATTCAAGAACCAAGATATGACAGTATCAAAAATGTGCAATCCCTTGGACCTTCAGAATCAAAAATTGTTTTAAAGTCCCATCATAACCACAGATACTTCTTCAAGGGTAAAATCCTCTCTCCATGGCTTTTCTAACTACACACTCCAGATCTCCTACCCAGTTCTCTACAACAATGAAGGCCATCTGGAAACTGGCTTCACCCACAAAAGACCACCTATACTGAGAAACATCTACTGAAACCTTGTTGTCTGTTTCCCCTTCATAAGAGTTGTTAAGGGTGGTAACACAGAACAGGACCAGGCTATCTCCGTGACAGCACGAAGGAACTTACTTTCCAGGAGTCCCATCTGGCTTAGTTAAGGTCTCTCACCTCAGTTTTTAAGTACCAGGTGATGGAAATGTGTTTAACTGCTGGTGTTTCTGTAACTTCTATTTAGTTGTTATGTTGGTTTCTTTTTGATAGTACAGTATTATGTTTTTATTTCTTTAATCCACTTTGTGACATAGGGAAGGGGATTAAGAGCAGATAGCACCAGTGGAACTGGAAAATAACCAACACAGCACCTGAGCCTCAAGAGAATGCCAGGAATGAAGAGAGGAAAATTACAGTTGCCCAACACATTTTGGCATGTCACCTTCTTTGGGTCATGACATTTTCTCCCTCTTCTACATTTACTCTTTTGTGTGAAAAACAGCAATGGTGTAGCAATAAACCAAAACACAATTGCAGTTTTCAATAAACATTTTCATCCCTAGTATCTAGTTGAGGCTTTGCCTCCTGATTTTAGAAGTCATTAATAAGTGACTAATGGATGCTAATAATGCCTCAAAATAATAATAGTAATTTTTTAAATTTATATGCCGCCCTCCCCAGCCGAAGCCGAGCTCAGAGCGGGTAACAACAATAACATATTCCACAGGATGAAGCCCTACTCTCCAGATAAGCCACGCCCACCCTGCAACCTGAGCCCCGCCCCCAGCACGAGACCCCGCCCCTGTTCGAATGAAGCCACGCCCACAAACAGAACCTCAAATGATTTAGCACGAGGAAGCCCCGCCTCCCAGGAGACGCCTGACCCGCCCCCGCCCACGAAGCCCCGCCCACTCACCGGTTGCGCCGCATCCACTCCATGAGGGCGCGCACTTCGGGGACGTTGGCCAGGTCCGGCCGGGCTGCCCCGAACTGGTCCGGGAAGCTGCGGTTGAGGTCTTTCCCCCTGGCGTTCTCCCTCCCGGAGGGGTCCTGCTGGGCGCCGCAGTCGCCCTCCTCGGCGCGGGCGAAGCCGTCGGGATTGAGGCTGGGCATGAGGTAGAGGTCGGTACCGTTGAGGAGGCGCCGCGCCCGGGGCTCCCCGCGCAGCCACCCCGCAACCAGCTCGCGGGCCAGGCGGACCACCAGGGCCCTGCCCAGGGCCTCGTCGCCGTGCATGTTGGCCACCAGCTTGACTTGCGGGCGGCCCGGGATGGGGGGTCCGCCCACCGGGTCGCCGACGTCGCCGCTCCCGCCGCCGGGCTCCGGCAGGTCGGCGCTGAGGCGCAGCACCCACAGCTCCCGGCCCTCGCCCGAGCGGCCGATGGAGAAGAGCCTGGCCAAGCCGCGAGGGGCCTCGTCCTCCGCCAAGCGACGCAGCGACGCCCCCAGCTCCGCTTCGTCCAGGTAGCGCGTCGCCGCCCCGCTGCCGGCAGCCGAGGGCTCCGTGGAGGCCGCCGCCGCCTCCGCTTTCTTAATGTGCGCCGCCTCCGCCCCGCGCCGCCACAACAAAAATAAGAAGAAGAATGAAGATAAAGCGAAGGGCAAGAGACCGCCGCCTCCGCCCCGGCCCGCCATCGCCGCCTCAGATGTGACAGGCCGCTCGCTCGCCGCCGCCGCTGAGGGGAGGAAAAGTGCTCGCTGAGGTAACTCGACACTCGATTGGCGAGGAGGGAGCAGAGCAGCGCGCCAATCGGAGAAGACAGCAAACAGCCAATAGAAAAGGGGAAGTGGGGGAAGAGAGCCAATAATAAAGGCTGGAGGGCGGGCTAAAGGCGCGAAAGAGGGCGTTGTTTAACCCCTGAGGAGCCGGAGAAGAGAGAAAAAGCGTTTCGAGGTTGGTGAATAGTTGGGAGAGATAGAAGGGGAATCTATGGATGGAAAGAAGCGGGGGAGAGAGAAAGGGGGCGGGAGAAAGCAGGACGGAAGCCAATGAAAGACGACAGAGGAGATGACGGAGAGGTTGAGGGGCGGGGCTGAAAGCGGGAGACGTGGAAAGAGTAGAGATGATGTCGACGTAACCAACTGTTCACGTGAGTGGGATACCCGCGTGTGCAGCGTCACGTCTGGAAGAGAAAACACGGAGATTTCTCAGATTTATCTATCATCTTGTTTAGCTATTGCATTTTTATCCTGCATGTCTTACAAATTAATTTAAAAAAACAAAATAACAAACGTTAAAAAAAGCCAGATAGATACTGACCGTGATCTTGCAAAAAAGACCAATTTCCCTTAAAAGGCTCCGTTTCCTTTGATAACATAAAACGAGCCTTCTGGATCTGACCAAACGGACTCCAACCAGTCCAGCCTCCTGTTGCCGCAATGGCCAGTCACCTCGCTACTTTTGATAACCATCAACTGATATTTTGCCTGTAAACTGCAAGATTCTGTGTGTTTGACTGTATTCTAGTGGCTGATCCGAGATCATAATAAAGATTAATTGAGCATCAGATATTCACAGTGGTGAGAGAACACAGCCACTTGTGTTTAGTAGCCATAGATGGTCTCATCCTCCATAAAATTGTTCAATATTTTAAAGTAATCCAAGTTAGTGACCATCACTGCATCTTGCAGTGTATGCAGAGTAAGGTCCATACATAAGTTGGCAAAGGCTGCCCCAGAATCAGTGGCGTAGCGTGGGTTGTCAGCACCCGGGGCAAGGCAAGTAATTTGCACCCCCTAACCTTTGCACCCCCTAACCCGTGGATTTGCGCCCCTAACCTGTGGATTTGCGCCCCCTAACCCCCAGATGTTGCGCCCGGTGCGGCCGGCCCCCCTGCACCCCCCATGCTACGCCACTGCCCAGAATATCTGAAGATAATGGACTTTTTGGACGGGGACGGTAGAATCAGCTTCGTGGTCAGTTGGTGCCACAGGTGGGAAGGAAAACACCTGCAGGCTGCCAAACCCTTTCAAGGTTTGTTTGCTGAGGTTTTCTTGAGACTGACGTATGCAGAGTTGTGAAATCAAGGAAGCTGAGCGGTCTTGGGAGAAGGCATTGACCCTGCAGGAATTCCTCTGTAGGAACATTGTTCTCATAATGGGACTAAAGCCATGAATGATTCGTGACTCACTCGCACCCCTGCGGTTGCTGGCTGTGTGTTTATCCATCCCATAATGCAGCCAGCCATTAGGTCTGCTCTGTGGTTCTGCATCTGTTGCACTTAAACCTTTTAACATTTGGACCCCCAAAAGATAAGAGAGAAAGAAGCAATCGCTCACTGAGAACGTATTCTCTTTCAAGCGTGTTGCACTTAACAGGAGCTGCTCATGAGAAGAAGTTTCCCTTGGATCTCATGCAGGGTTTTGAAAGCCTCTTCAGAAGCAACCAGGACAAAACGCGGCCAAAAGCCATTTGTCATGACAATGAATTGAATGTTAAGACTTTGTTGTCAAGTGGAAAGAGACATGAAACATGGAATATCTTTTCCTATATGGAATTAGAGACACCCACCCCATGTTTGGAGGGTGAGGAAATGCAGTTTCTCTACAGTCAAGTGGATTTCGATGATGTGCAAGGTTAACCAAAAAAGTCACACACACACAAATTTTCTATTTTATTTTTTTCAGGTCATGTACAAATATATAATATACAATATTAATTAAGGCGAGGAGAGAAAGTGAAGCAAATAAAGAACAATAATGATGCACATTTCCCTTCTCGTTCTCTACATAACATATTCAAAGAAAATAAGTAAATTATAAAACATAAAAGTACATGGATTTACATTTTTCTGCACTCCATTACACCAGTACATTATAAACACACTCCATTTCCCCACAAAACTGTTGTGAGATTATCTGTCCTTCTTTATTTTGATTACCATAGTCAGGTTTAGTCACATCCGCTGTCCAATGTTCCAGTCTTCCAATGTGGAAGTTCTTGTTCTTTTTCAGTTATAACATGGATATTCTTTGTCACTTGTCAGTACCTAAATCTTTGATGGATCCTAAGTGTATGATTAATGGATCCATTGGGAATATATAACATGCAGTCGTTTCTATTTCTTTTAACACCTTGCTGCAGAATATCTGGTTCCAAGATAAAGATCCATTAAGCCCATTAAATACGCTGTAAATTGGCACTATTCATTTTACAACTCCCAACAGAAATCGCTTGCTGTTCTATATGTATGATTAGGACATGATGGTATCGGATGCATTAGAACTGCATTTTATATGTATGAATGTATTTTTAGCTTTTATTCTCTTTATCCTGGTTTTAATCTTTGCACTATTTTGTAAATTGCATCAAGCTACTTTTTGTGACAAAACTACAGTAATAAGTGCAATAAATAATAGTATCACTATTGCATGATTAACTCAACTTTGAGATTAACACTTATAGTTTGCTGTGGAATATTTAACCAGAGCCACTGTCACACAATCATAAATATAACCAAAATCTCTTTCCCATTTCTGCTGGTAATTATTTTCTTTTGATTCTGTGTTGCTTCTCATTCATATGATTTATTTGATCATTTTTGCAAGTTATATTTTGACACCATACGTTCAAATTCCAGTATTTCCAGGAGAGGACCCTGTTTTGCAACTAAAAGTCTAAGTAATATTCCATAACTGTAAATATTGAAAGCACTGTGGTCCTTTTTGTTGCCCTCTTTCAGTCTCTTCCATTTCTTCCCTAACAGCCACAGACCTGCCTGCTGAGAACTTAAAAAAATGTTTTTATTAAAAGATTTTATTGGGTAGCAAAGGTACATACGGTGTATCAGTTTTTAGTCTGTAGAGTTCTTTGTTCAGGTTATTTATATTCGGTGTGAGACATTACTGTCGTAGGCAGCAAGCAGTTGGGGGCGAGAGAAGTGGGGAGAGAGAAGAGAGGAGGAAGAAGGGGGAGACAGCAAACTTTCATTCTATTACATAGTGTACGAGTGGGGCTTTTGTGTCAGCGTCAAGTGAATAGGTATCCTATTTTTATGGGTGGTGAGAGAGACCAAAAGGCCCAGGGTGAGCACTTTGAAATATTGTGTCTGCTGTGTCTGTACCAGGTCATGAGGTTCCCTTCTCACCTTTACACCTGTCTGAAACCTGGTCCAAACCAGGTCTAAGACCGGGAGGTTAAGAATGTGGAAAGTGAGCTTTTCAGCTTATCACGTCCTAGATCTCCTTTCTTCTCAGGTGTGTGGGGCTTTCAGTTACATGCCGGACCTGACTGGTGACGACTAATTAATTACGTTTTGTGGCTATTTCAACATGTTCCCAAGAAAATCTCTAAGGATTGGCACTCCCTTTCCATCTGGTCTCATGGCCTGGGCTTGCAGTTGGTGGGCGCCAATTTCCTGCAGTGGCTGTTGCCAGATGCTTCCAAAGAAGGCACAGAAACCTCCACGGTGCACAGCAAATCTTTCTGTCTAATTGCAAAATTGTAGTCTCGTGACAAATGTAAAGGAGATGCCTGGTCTAGCTCTCTGTCAGCCTGCATATTTTGTGCCCCCTAATTTTCAGGGAACCAACCCAATTCTCACAGTGGTGATCATCAGCATAGTGGTTTAAGGCAAGAACAATCAGCAAGCCCCCATTTTTAAATCTCAACTCTGATATAACTGAATAGCGTGGCATGGGAAACTGCAATTTCTTCTCTTTAGCGCCCGCCAAAGAAAGCAGCCATAGAGATTAGCTCAATCCTGTACGCAAAGGACTTGAATCACGTTTTCAAAAAGTTGAATTTTACATTACCACCCTTACAGCAGGGTCCTTGCTGAAGTGTCAGCCTCCTGCACCCTCTAAGCCACGTTGCATTCAGTCTCCTCCATCCTACAGTTTGGAAATAGAAGGAATGCAAATATCCCAAGGCTGAAAAAGGGCAGCCCTAAATCTTACGCTTCTGCTCCCCCTGGTGGCAACTCTCATCATTCAATAAATTGGAATTTAATAAATGACTGCGAGCTCAGCCACATCAGGCACAGGAAAGAACACCCCATCCAATGTGACAGCAAGTAGGAGTGACTGAGAAGTGGTAAGTGGCCCCATTGGTTACCTTTTCTGAGACACTTTCCTTCTGTGCCAGCTTCCTTCTGACCTCGGTGCTAGAGCACCTCTCCGTTTGGTTCCGCGTTGTGTTATTTTGGAGGGATCTAAGGCTGCTCCTTTTCAGATTTTAGTTCTCTTTGCAAAAAGTTTGAAAAATGGTCCTCCTTGAATCACAGCAGAGGAATAACAAAGATCCTGCCATGTGGCCTTGGTTTCATTAAGAGTCATCCCTTCAACACCACCTGCCCTGTTGCTTCTCATAATAACCCCAGGCCTGGTCCAAGTGGGTTTAGTGAACTAACCAGCATTTTGCACTTTAAAATCTTGCATCAAAAGCAAGGCAATGGGTTAACAGTGGCTACAGCTCATGTAGGTGAAGTCTGTCAAATGTATTAAACAATAGCACATTTTGTGGCAATGGCTGTCAACATTAGTATACAATTTCCAGAGAATAATGCTGGCTCTTGCCCTGAGCATGAGGTAAAATGACCTGTTAATTATGTATATTTCTTTCTTTTCTTTCTATTTGGATTGATGCCAAATAGTTTCTTCTCAACCTTTTGGCTTCAGGGATGAGGAGCTGACATAATATTGGATTGGATCTTGTTGGACTTTGTAGCTTAGGCGAGTAATAAATTCTGCTTCAGCAGAGCGAAGAGATGGGCAGAATGCTGTGACTCACTAGCGCAAGATGTAGGATCTTAGGATCTGGCAACCTGGCTCTCCTCAAAGGTGGCCTTTGATCACCTTGTACAACAAAGACGTGCACGAAGGCATCCCCTTAGCACCCAGTGCTGTTAGAGGGGAAGGGCATTCTGCCCGCAGAAGGACTGTGTGCTGCCTTCAGAGTCAAAATCAGGGGTGGTTGACCCATGATAGATGCACTTTGCTGCTTGTTACTCATTGCCTCAGCCACGGCCATAAATCTGGGAAAGGTTTTTGGCCAGCTTCCTTTTGGGAGAGAGAGAAGCACCCAGTGTTTACCCAGGAAGTCCTTAAGAGAACGCGGCCTTGAACTCGAGTGGATCACTTGTCTCTGCACAACAATAAAGACATATAACCACGGGTGCCTATAAAAGCCCAAGGAAGGCCGTGGTTTGCTCTCCATTTCAAGACAAGTGCCCACACGATTGGCCTTTCCCAACGTAAGTGTCAGTATTTGGCAGAGAAGAGGGCCGTGGGGTAGCGAGGTGGCGTTTCCTGGGGTGGGGGGCTATTTCTCATAGCTTCAATTCATATACAGGTCGCTCCCCGAAATGCAGAAGGCATTTGTAGACCCCGGGCTGTTGGGTGAAGAAGTATATGTTCAGGGAATTTTTTAATGTGTGACGTTTTGATGTATTTTTAATCCTTGTTGGAAGCCGCCCAAAGTGGCTGGGGAAACCCAGCCAGATGGGCGGGGTACAAATATATTATTATTATTATTATTATTATTATTATTATTATTATTAGTGCTGACTTTGGGGTGGGTGAGCTTGGGTGACTTGGGCGCTCCACCAACCTTACGGCGGCCAATCACTACCACGAGCCACACAGTGATTCTCTCCTGCCTCCTTTCTGCTGCAGGTCTTGGGCCAGAGATCTTCGCAGATGGCCTCAGGGGGGATGGCAGGCATCCTTTGCAGGACACCTCTCTTCATCTTCACACTTTTGCCTTGTGCTGTCACAGGTACGCAACCAGCGTGGGTCCTCACCTGAGCTTCCCAATGGAGTTCTGCATCTGAATTGGGGGAAGATTAAATGATCCTCTCTTCTTACTCATTCAGCCAAACTGTTGATTTTTGGAATCAGGACAGCTGTTGATGCTATTTTTTAAGAGTCTGTCTTTTTTTTTACAAAACTTTGCTTCATGGGACTGACGTCTTTCCCCCTTCCCAGGCACCCATCTGGCTATCAATGGCAACACTGCTGACTACCAGCTGTCAACAAAGCCAGGCGTAGCAGAGTCCCTCGTGTGCACAGTGCACAACAACAGCCAGGGAGAAGAGCTGCTCTGGTTCCGAGGGGACACACAGGTCGACCTGAAAGATGGAAACAAAGTGAATGCCAGCAGCGTCTGCATCTATCCCGTCGCTGTAGATGACAACGGAGTTTCCTTTACCTGCAAGTTGGCCAGAGATGGATCTGTCATGATCTCTGTGGTCCTGGATGTCCGTTGTGAGTGGCCAGCTCTATGCTACTGAGGAAGGGAGGCAGTGCCCGTAGGCTGGGTTCTCTACAGAATTTCAGATAGATAGCTAGATAGATAGCTAGATAGATAGCTAGATAGATAGATAGATAGATAGATAGATAGACAGACAGACAGACAGACAGACATAAATATGAGAGAATCTAGTCCATTTTTATATTAGATTTCTCTCCTTTTTTGCCCAGAAATTAAATGGCATTTAAAATTATAGAACCAGGGGGTGGCACCCTCCCTGTGGAATGCCCTCCCATCAGATGTCAAGGAAATAAACTACACAATTTTTAGAAGAGATCTGAAGCCAGCCCTGTATCAGGAAGTTTTTAACGTTTGACGTGTTACTACGTTTTATATTCTGCTGGAAGCCGCCCAGAGTAGCTGAGGAAACCCAGCCAGATGGGCGGGGTATAAATAATAAAATAATTGGTTTCTGTGCAGTTACAGACCTGGGTGCTCTGCCTGCACAATGACAGAAGCAACCTTGGGTTTTTTTTTAAAAAGTTTGTTTTTTAATGGTTGCTATTTTGTGTTTTGTCATTTGGGACCAGTGCTACAGCACTTGAGGGGTTTTACAAGCCCCCCCCCCTCTGTTCTGAATAATATCAAAGAATTGAGGAATGGGTGCTGTTGAATGTGATCCTTTGTTGTTCTCCACAGTCCCCCCCATCCTCAGCGGAGAAGACCCTCCGCCACAGGAAGAACAGGCTGATGTGACACTGGATTGCCACACAAAGGCCAACCCTCCTGCTCAGATGGCCTGGTATAAGGACAACAGCTTTCTGACCCTGGAGAAATCCCGTTACCACATTTATCAGACCAGCGAGCTCTTTCAGTTGACCATTGCAAAGGCCCAGGTATCCGACAATGGGATATACACCTGTGTGGCTAGTTTGGATGGGATAACAGAGAAGAGGGATTTCCACCTGACTGTTGAAGGTAATGCAACTGCTGTGATGTGGCTGGCCCACTGGCCACTTGGGGCCTGTAGCCCAGCCAGCTGAAGTCTTCTTGCTGGGTGCTTGCTTTGATGTCCTTGACATCTTCCCTCCCTACCTGTGTTGGCTGCAGGCAAGGTCGTCTTCAAAGACCAGGATATTAAGCCTGAAAGTACACACAGGGGCCAGGTTTCTCTCTGGTTTACCTTGTGAAGGCAGGACCAGCCCTCTAAATCCCTCAGGAGCTGCTGCGTTATCAGCAGCTCAATGTTTGTAACTGGGAGCAAATGAAATCAAGGCCCTGGTAGTCATTACGAAGAAGCCATTTGCTTGCTGTGTCTAGATCAGCAGGTTGGGGGAGCTCAGGTCTCTCGGGCCCTCAGAACACTCCCCAGCCCTGCTCCATGCTCACCTCAAGTGCTTTTCCCTGTCTTTGAATTGTTGTAATGCCTCTCGCTTACCTGGGTGGAGAATAGAGAGAGGGGAGTGTGCATCAGCCTCTGGCTTTTGTGTGGTTGGAGTTTTAAGGGGATAGTAAGAGTCACTGCCATAGTTCTGCACACCTTTGCCTTTGGCCCTGGCCACCTCTGGGATGTGACCTCTGGAAGGTTGCAACAAGGGAACATGTCCCTCGTCACTCCACTGCTCCTGGCCTAGATTCTTTGGATGAGGGACTAAAGGGTTAATGGTCCCGCCTTCGGATTAGATGACCTTTGGATCCCATCCCTCACTCCAGTTCCTGAGTATAGACTCAAAGGCATCACCCAGAATATTAAGCATCTGGTTCATGAGATTTGTGAGTGGCTGGTAGGAGCCAGCGTTTGGCAAGATCAGGACCGCCATATCTACGCTGCCCCTGTGGACCTCCTGAACACACTCTTGTTCCATTCATGGGTTCTAGGAGAGCATAAAACTCTATCGGCCTTTCACAACCGTCAAGTCTGCAGCCTCCTGTGTTTGGGGAGAGACCAGTGGTAGACCAGGCACCTTGCATGTAGTTTCAGTCTCAGGCAGCTCCAAGTAGCAGGTGATGGGAAGGACTTCTCTCTGCCAGAGACCCTGGAGAGATGCTGCCAGTCAGAGTAGGCTGTGCTGTGATGAGATGGGCAAACACCTGACCTGGTGTAAGGTAGCTTCTGCTGTTCACTGAATGCATTTAATAGCATTGATACTCCACGTCCAAAATCCAGCTGAGAAGGCGGGTTGCATTTGTTTTCCCAACAGAAGGGAATCTCCCTTTCCCAATGGAGGCTGTCATTGCTGCGGCTGTGGTCGTTTTTTTCACTATCCTCTTTGGCATTGTGGCTCGATGGAAGCGGATTGCAAAGGTAAGAAGGACCTGGTATGTTAGAACATCAGAAGAGAGCCTGGCTGCTGGATCAGACCCAAGGGGGCCCATCTGGTCCAACATCCTGTTCTCACAGTAGCCAACTAGATGCCCCAATTGGAAGCCCACAGGCAGGAACTGAGCACAACAGCATCACTCTCCCCCCCGTGGTTTCCAACAGCTGGTATTGAGAGGCCTCCTACCTCAGACACTGGCTAGTTGTCACTGATAGCCGCCTCCTTCATCATGAATTTGTCTAGTCCTCCTTTAAAGCCATCCAAGTTGATGGCCATCACTGCCTCTTTCTGAAGACAAATTCCATAGTTTATGCTGTGAGAAGGTCCCTTTCTTTTGTCTGTCCAGACATTGTTTCATTTTGGAAGCTAAAGAGGCACCCTAGTGTATCACCACCCTTTATTAGATGGCAGAGACCAGCGGGGAAACCCTTTGTGTTGCCTCAGCCAGCAGGGGGCGCCATTCAGGGAACACCTTTCTGACCCAGCCATGGTGTTGTGCTTCAGACTGAAATGCCACCCACAGCCCTTTTCCCCATCCTCTGCTTGCTTTGTTGAAAGTGGGGAAGGAGCAAGGAGTGAGCGGGGTTGAAAGGAGGTGGGGGAGACACTTCCAGCCACTCCATTTCAACAGGGCCGAGGGCTCTGTGTCAGGTGGGAACCAAAGCTGCTCCTGTGTTGTAGCTCAGCCAGTTAGAGCGTGGTGCTGATAACACCAAGGTCACGGGTAACTGGTGCTGGCCGGCTGCATATTCCTGCAATGTGGGGGGTTAGACTGCAAGATCCTTGGGGTCCCTTCCAACTCTACAGTTCCATGATTCTATGTACACATTTGCAAGATTTTTACTTGCTACTACTTCCTAGCATAGGGGTAGCTCTCCTGTGTCCCTGCAGATGCTGTTGGGACTCCAATTCCCATCATGGCTGGCTGCTGGGAGTTGGGGTCTCAACCATACCTGGAAAGCCACAGGTGAGCCACCACTGCCCTGCCAAAACCACAGACTCAGCTCCCATCCGAAATGTATGCAGCTGGAAGGCGTCCACTGAAACCAGTGGCAGAAATAAATATACAAAAGCTGACAAGGGTGTCGCATTTATGCCTTTCTTTTTTCCACCCCCCTCCCTTTTTATTTTTATTTTAGTGCTTTGGGATAGGGTGCAACTCGTCAAGCAACACGTTTCTGTAAGTATTTTTGCCACCAGTCCTTATTCAGAAAGCTCAGTGATGAAGCTGGCCCTAAAAGCTCCTCCTCAAAGCAGGGCTGGCCAGAGGCATTGTGCAGCCTGAAGCAGAAAACCTAGAGGCACCCCCTTCTCTCCCAACCAATATGGGGCTTGTGCAGGAGCCTGTCAGCCCCCCCCCCTTGCCTCAAGGGAAAATGCACCCTAGAACCACACCACCCCAGGCAAGCAAGAGGGAACCTGCAGTCTTCCCAAGAGAGAGGCCTACTTTGGAACTGCCATCCCTTGTTTTCTGGGTGCTGGAAGCTGACTTTCAAAAGGACCCCAAAAGCACACAAGAGCAGGGTGTTGTGGCATGTTGATATGTTGGTGGTGGTGCTGCTGCTTTGTAGCCTGGCGTGCAACTTACGAACCTGTGCCGAATGGGCACAAAACACAGCTATGTGGCTGCACAGGTGACCATGTGAAGAGCCACAGTTACAGACAAGCCCTCTTTTAGCTTTCTCCCTTTCTTTGATCTTTGAAGGTGGGAATGTACACTCCAGTCTCATGTGATTTGAATCTAGCCACTGACCACAGAGCCAATGAAAGGGAACATTGTTGTACACTGGGTAGAGCTGTGGCTGTGCTCTCAGCTCAACTCGAGCCTTGTCTTATTATATCTATATTATATTTATATCAGGCACCAGGCAAGAATGTTCCTCTATAACCAGGCCTGTGGCTGATTAATCTATGGTCTTTTAAATGTGCTTATAGGAGGGGGGTTATTGGTTTGTTTGTTTGTTTGTTTTGTCATTATGTTGTGTTCTCAGTTTGCATTGTTATGCTGTAAACCTGTAATCTTCTAATCAAGGGCAGTATACAAATTTAAATCATCATCTAGCCAAGATGGGGTTTGTTTGTTTTTTTTAAAAAATACTGTGCTCCTTTCAGATGTGTTCACTTTTTATCTGTTTTCTTCCCCTCCAGGTGAAGGAATTCCTCCCCTGCAGCAAGCAAAGGAGCACCCCTGCCCATCACCACAGATGACAAGACCCTTCCAGCTTTTAAGGGCCCTGGTTCAGAGGCCTCTTTGATAGCATTTAAAAGTTGCACCCTTTCTGCTGTCTGACAGTTGCTCCTGTAGGTTTAAGTGCATATATTTGGCTTACAATTGAGAAAGTCAGGCTGGCCAGACCTTTGGTGTTTTACCAAGGTAAAATATTAACTTCAGGCTTGCCATTCAAATGCCCAAATTGCAAATCAGGAATGGGGAATCTGTTTCTCTAGATGCTGCCAACCCCCATCATCACTGACTGCAGGCTATACTGGCTGAGGCTGATGAGAGGTGGAGTCCTAGCGCCACCCAGAGGACCAAAGTCTTCCCTGTCCTTGGTGTAAACATGCAGATTATTTAAAAAAGTAATATCACTGGTTGCTGTTTTGCTACAGGGCCAGGTTCAAGGTCTTCATGTTAACTCACAAAGCTCTAAACAACTTGGGACCAGCGTACCTTAACTGTCTGATCCTTTATTCTCCACCTTGATCACTGAAATCCTCTGGTGGGCCACCTCTTGGGGGGGATGTACTCCATGCCCCAGAAGTTCAGCTGACTTTCACTAGGGACTGAACCTTTCATTGTAGTGGGCTCTGCCCTGTGGGACTCTCTGCCAGCAGAAGTTCAGCAGGAACCACTCCAGCCTTCCTTCAGACGTCTCTTGAAATTTGCACTTTTTAAACACAATATGATTTTGTTCCTTTTAACCAGCCAGTACTGATTGCTGTTTTATTGGTTTTTCTAATTATGTTTTACATATATTTATGTAAAGAATCATAAATATTCAAACAAACAAATAAATGCAATATCAATACAAGTACCTGTGTGAGGAATGATTGCAGGTGTGTCTTCCGCTGCTGCTTTCAGGCATCTCCCTTTTTAAGAAGGCCCTGCATAACCTGAAATGAAGCCTTGCAAAAAATAGGATTTGATCATTACTTTGCTGGTCAGTATCTGCTATGGGCTCTTAATTTGTCCTTCTCCCCACCTACACAGGGAGCTTTTGACAAAACCAAAGCAGGGAAGTATCATCCCAGCAGCCTTAAACAGTCCCTGTCCCATCTGTCTGCATTGGGGGTGGCAAACATTTCTGTCTCATTAGCTTATTTTCATGGAACATCTTACTGGCGTGGCTCTAAGAAAGCCTCTCTTTTCCAGTGGGGCAGCCTCCTGCTGTTTGATAGAGGGAGCAAATTTGCATTTTTATTTTGTGAAATGGTTTTACAGGGGAAAGCAGAATGCGTTGGTTGAACACAGCTGGGGAGAAGTTTGCGACTGTGTTAATTGACGGAAGTCTGGCATCACCAAGTTTTCTAGGCCTAAGAAAATGTTTTGCTATTTCAGCCCTGGTGCTTTCCTTCAGTTTTTGGACTACAACTCCCATCAGCTGGGAGGGCACCAGGCTGGTGAAGGCTGCCCCATGGCTATTACAAGGAATTATGCCGTCTCAGGGCCACGTTGCACATTCTGCTGCCCGCCACACAAAATGTAATGATCGCACCAGAAGAAAATTGCCCATTTTATTAGCATGGCCCAAGCACTGCAGGCTGCATGCTCCCCTCCTTATAGCTACGTGATCCTGATCAGGTCCACCTGGCCAATAACTATGATGATACACAATACTTTTGCAGGGCTAGGAGAAGAAAAGGTGTAAACGGAGCAGTCCTCAGGGTTATATACAATGCACCCTCGTTTACTTCTGAGCAGGCCTACCTACATCCAAATGAGTTACAAGCACCTTTTGTTTCCCTGCCATGATGGGCAATGCAGAAAGTTGTTGTTTTTTCATTTTTGTGTATCAGGCTGTAGTTAAAGGCACAGGAGCCGCCGAGCCAGACAGCAAAAAGCATAAAAGTTGGCAGCACTTTGGGCCTCTGCTCTTTTCAGGATTGCTGGCTTCTTGCTCCATGAAGACCACTTGGCACCAAGGCAGAGGCTTGTGCATTTGTTTTATTTCAACAATATTTTTCTGCTTAATCACAGCCGTCTCTAAGTGATGCATAAATAGGAAGTGTAGGTGGGAGGAAGAAATCAGCTGGTTGGCTGTTCCCAGCCCCAGGGAAGGTTTTGCTCAAAGCTGCTTAAAAACTCCAATCAAGACAATACATGTTTGCTGCCAGACTGACTGGTTGCTCAGCTCTGCCCTTTACCTTGGTTTTTATGGGTGCCCACACACGGCACATCTTTTTTTTTTTAAGTACTTCTTGGGAGCCTCTTGGCAGTCCCCTTCCCTTGCTTCCGCCCATCCCATTCCCATCAATTGTATACAATTATTATTATTTAATCGGGGAGAGAAAATGAAGTTCTAAGTGAATCACAAAAGGTGGAGCAAAGTGGTGCCCTCTCCATGTTGGGGGGGTGCTCTTTAACATGTTTGTAAATGATCTGGAGGTGGAGGAGAGCAAGTTTGTAGATGATGCAGAAGCAGATAGTGGGTAAGTGAAGCCTCAAGGAGACTTCAAGTCTCTCTCACACACACAAGTATATATTCCCCCCTGGTTACACCCTCTTTTTTTTTACAGGGTCAAAGTCTAGCTGGCTCATTTTATCTGTTCCAAGCTGTCAAACCAAAACTTTTATGGTGGATCATAAAAATAAAGTAATTTAGGAGGTGTGGAAGATGAGTCAGAGCCCAGCTAGCTCAGTCCAAAGCAGCCTTCCCATAACCAGGTGCCTTCCAGGTGCTGTGGACTATAACTCCCAGCTGGGGGCAAATGGGAGTTATAGTCCACAACACCTGGAGGGCACCTAGTTGGGGGAAGGCTAGTCCAGGGGAGTGTGTGGCCATTCTGGATGCTGTGTGGAGTCCAATTCCCATTGGCTCAGCCCAGCATGTCCACTGGCCAAAGGTTGTAAGAAATTCCTATAATTCCCTTACAGAGCCCATATAGAGTCCACTGGAGGTCTTTATCAGTAGGAGAGAAAAGCAGAGGCCTACCAGGGTATACTGAAAGCAGCTAGTAAGCCTGATCTTTATTTAAAAGGAAATAAACTGTTGCAACAGGGTCCCTACTCACCGCATGCAGGAGGGAGGAAAACCCCAAACAAAAGGAAACCAGAATTTTTATACCCTCTGATCCATAGATTGATCTCCCCGCAGCCCACCCACCAAGAGCATCAGAAATATGTCATACAAGGGAGGTACATCGGATAGAGTTACAGGTAAGCTTCGCAGGATACAGGTAAGTCACTGACACCTTGGGTGTCCAGAGTTTTATTTAACATTTATATGACTATTTAAACAGAGAGACAAAAGGAGAGGCAGGCATGGGTGCTTTTCCATCTGTCCAAAAGGTTTTCCTGCCAGTTCCTTATCACTCATCCTCATGTCAATAACATGCTAACGATGACTCATTGTTATTACCCTTCACAGGAACAAGCCCACTCTTAGGAATGCAAGAGGAAGTGCTCAAAGAGTCTAAGGCAGGCATAAGCAAACTCGGCCCTCCAGATGTTTTGGGACCACAATTCCCATAATCCCTGACCACTGGTCCTGTTAGCTAGGGATGATGGGAGTTGTAGTCCCAAAACATCTGGAGGGCCGAGGTTGCCTATGCCTGGTCTTAAGGTGTCAGCTTAACAACGTATAGAATGTATAGACTTAATTCATTATCTTATATTTTGTCTAAATAATAAACTTTATCGTTTTATCTATGGCGGTTCTTTGGCGTATGTACATACTGTGTAAATCACGTTAGGGCATTATGCGATGTACTGTATATGGAAACACTACTTGATGGCTTATGAATGAGCCTCAGCCATCCATTGAATAAAATGGTTTGACGTTGTGAATTAGTCAGTGTTATTCATTATAGGCACAGTAGGTGGCGCTGTCAGAGCTCCCTTGACGCTTTGAAGAAGGGAAACCCGTTTCTTATAACAATAGGAACACCAGCAACATCTCTGTTGTAAGGAAGCATGATTTAGCACAAGGGGCACATTAAGACTCCCCCAAACATCATCTTCTTTCCCTCTCCATGCAAGGAATGGGGGGGGGGGGGAGCAAGGCTGGATGGGAACTCACTGGTTTTGTTTTGCTTTTTAAGGAAATGTATTTTAACAGTGCTGTGTTTTCATTATCCTCTGCATTTAATAGATTTTTTTATTTTAAAAAATATTGTTTTAATTCTATTAGAGCAGAGCTTTCCAAACTTTTCATGTTGGTGACACACATTTTAGACATGCATCATTTCGCGACACAGTAATTCAGTTTTACTAGCAAACCGGAGGTTAAACCAACCCCCTTCCAGCCCCGGGAGGAGTGCAGGGAGCGTTTGCATGACACACCTACACACTGCAGCAGACACGCGTGTCAAAACACAGTTTGGAGAGTTCTGTATTAGCGTTTAATTAACTTTTTAGCGATTAGCTTCTACTGCCTTTTTTTAGCTTTTTGTATATTATCTGTGTTGTATGGAATTGTGTAAGCCGCCATAATAATAATAATAATAATAATAATAATAATTAATAATAATAATCCAAGTACTTGTACCTGTAACAGCGAGAAAGCTGAACGGCTCCTTTAAGAGGCGTGCCCCCCGAAACTCCCTCCGCCCCTCTAACGGCGGCGGGGAAGACAACCCGCGAAGGACAGCGCAGGAGGTTTGTCCTTCGCCGCGCTCCGTCGCGGGCCCGGCTTCCTGCTTCCGAGGCTATAAAAGAGCTGCTTCCGGCGCCGGCGCCCGGCCTTGGTTCTCCTCCTCGGTGGCTCGCGCTGCTGCGGCCGAAAGACCCGCGATGAGTCTCCCAGGTGCGTGTGTGTGCGGTTGCCATGGGAACGGCAGAGGCCTGCTGGGGGTGGGAAAGGCCGGGCGCGGGGTTGCCATGGCAACGGGAGGCTGCTGTTGCTTTTTTGGGGGGTGGGGGGGTCAACAGGCGCCGTCGAGCCGCGGGGCCCCAGGATTCAGCCCCGGCACCTGTTTCCCACCCACACACCCTTCGGTCCCGGCCAATTTCGCGAGGAGAGGATTGCACCGCCGAGGGAGCGTGTCCCTGAGCATGTGCAGAGTGCCTCCCCCTTCCCAGGTTCCTGGGGTGGAAGGAAGCGCCCCTTCCTAGTCCGATTTCCGCCCCGGCGCCTGTAGGCTCCCCACCCCTTCTCCCTGCTTTAGTCGATCTCTGGTTTTTATTAATAATCTGATTTTTATTCTTGAGAATGGGTGGCTTGTTTGTTTGTTGAGCGGTGGGCAGCCTCGACAACTTAAGCAGAAAAGCCTGGGTATAAATGCCAGAGAAATAAAGGAAGCAACTAACCCTGCAGGCTATACATGAAAAGTAGTTACCTGATGAAAGAAGGCTGAATTTAGCACCTCATTAAAAGAGCCCTTAGACTTAACAAGGCACCCGGCAGCCATAGGCAGGCAGGAACTGTGGGAAGGACAGTGTGTGGTTTGCATGCTTCTTGTGAATAATAATAATAATAATAATAATAATTAGTAGTAGTAGTTTATTTCCTCCAGAACCTTGAGGAACTGGAGGCAGCTTGCAAGAATTAAAACAAATGAAGATAAAACACAGATCACTAAAAACATATGAAAGATAATAGTTAAGAAGTAATTAAGATGATAATGGAATCGAAACGATGTAAAAACAAATCTGTCAAAAAGCCGGTAGCAAAAACAGCAGAGTGCTATTAAAAGCCCTTTCCTTAAGAGCAGTTAGTTCCCAAAAGCCTGTCGGAATAAAACGGTACCTTCTGTGGTCTTGCTTAGAAAGCTGGTTTAAAAGGGACCCACGAGGAAGCCAGGCCGCTCTGTAATTTGGCCACTGCAGCGGAATAAGTCCTGGGTTCATACCCACCAGCCAACCCAAACAGAGTCAATGTGATTTGACAATAAAGGATATAGGTTCAGATCTGCAGCCAGCCAGATGCTCACTTAGGTGATCTTGGTTCCAGTAACTATCTCTCTGCCTTCCTCCTTTTTATTCTCACAACAACCTTGCAAAGTAGTTTAGCCCGAGAGATAGCTACTGGAACCAAGATCACCTAGGCTGGCTGCAGATCTGAACCTATATCCTTTACTGATGAATCACCTTGACTCTGTTTTTCTTACGCCACTTGCATTTTAGGGACTGTATTCTTAGATACAGGTTGTAGCTTAGTGGTAGGGCCCCTGCTTTGCGCACAGAAGGTCTGGGGTTCAAATCCACTTAGGGCTGAGAAAGACAGTTCTGAAATCCTTCAGGTTACATATGCTTCAGGTTACAGACTCTGCTAACCCAGAAATATTACCTCAGGTTAAGAACTTAGCTTCAGGATGAGAACAGGAATCGTGCTCCGGCGGCGCGGCAGCAGGCCCCATTAGCTAAAGTAGTGCTTCAGGTTAAGAACAGTTTCAGGTTAAGAACGGACCTCTGGAATGAATTAAGTACGTAACCCGAGGTACCACTGTACTGAGCTAGATAAACCAATGGCCTGATTTAGGGTAAGCCAGCTTCCTATGTTCCAGTGACAAGATATATATGAAATTAAAAGTCCTCTTGCCTTTGGGAAACGACAGTTCTTTTCTAAGTTTTATCTACTTTTTGTCAAACATCTTTATGTCAAAATAAGCATGCATTGAAATTCAGCCACCCTGGCAACATGGCAATTAGCTGTGCTTGGGTGAGGCACTATTAGGAAACGTGTCTTTGGCACGAAGCAAGGCCTTGTGATTACAGGAGTGGATCTGGAACAGTTTCACACCCTTAAGAAGGTGGAGGGCAGCATTGCCTAATAATATAGATACTGAAGGCAGAAATATTTGCATAGCGTTAGAATACATTTCACAAAAAGTTGTTTTTGCTGAAGTCTACTTCGCGTAGGAGCCTGCACACCTGCAGATTCCCAGCTTTTATTTTAAAAAGAAAGAGCGAGTTTCTATCATTTGTAGAACCAGAGGGATAAGCAAAATGGACAGATGCTGGTCTCGTCTTTGGTGGGAATCTAGCCTGCTCCCCTCCCCCTCGTCATTTTTAGTGCTTTACTTTGCCCCCACCCCCAGGCCTGAGGGGGGAAATCCTGCAGACACTCATGAACAGGAATATTTGCCTGTTCTATTTTCAGGCCACGTGTAACACAGAAATCTTTATCTATCCCCTGTTATTACTATAAGACAAAGCAGGAAGTTTGAAGGGAGGGGGAAATTGGAAAGGGAATAATTGCAGTGAGGCAAATGTGTAGCCTCAGAATCTGTTTTGAGATTGCTGGATTTCATTACTTAAATCATCATCATCATCATCATCATCATCATCATCATTATAATCTACTCTGGGTTTCGGTTTAAAAACACACAAGAGAGCTAGCAAAAAGTTAATCTGGTTGCTTATAATTGTTTAAAAGTTTTACTGATTTTTAACTGCAGCTTTTATTATGATGGTTTTATGTATATTTGTTTTCAGGTTAGTTTCTTTGTTTGTGTTTCGTCTACTGTTTTATTGGAGACTGCTCTTTGGTTAAATGGCTTACAAATCTTCTAAGTAAATAAGCACAATAAAAATAGGCAAATGATACATATAGCAATCCTAAAATGGAAAAAAAAAACATACCAGGCAATTAAAAACAACAGCTGAACACACTAACATTATATTAAAAGCCTGCTGATCGATTTTTAAAAGAAATTCAACAAGTTGAGTAATAAGAGTGTCTCTGAGAAGAGACAGAGGACTTTCCCTGCCACGCCATGAGTGGTATCAGCATCAGCCATGTCTGCAGACACCTGTGATGAGCTTCCAGCATCCTTCCTGAGCACATCCTGAGTTCTGTTTTCTCCATGTGTGCCCTCTGTTGCTGACTTTCAGAATCAACTGTCCTGAATCGACTGCCCTGTTTTGTCTTAGCAGGGTTGAGCCTGAAAAAATCTTCAGCTTTCGCCCAAGCCCTGAAAGCTGAACCCCGGTACTTGTTGGCCCAGAATGTGGCCACGTGCGCAGACCCCCTGGAGGTGTGCCTGGAGCGGGCCGTGGTGCAGGACACGCTGCAGGTCTTCCAGCACATGGTACCTGCTGAAGGCAAGCCCATCACCAATCAAAAGAACTCAGGTAATGGCCACCTCCCTTGAGACTGCACGTCCCATTTTAATGCTTTGCGATGCCCATCTCCGCTGTGCTCCTCTGACCCCTAGGACGCTGCTGGATCTTCTCCTGCCTGAACGTGATGCGCCTCCCCTTCATGAAGAAGTTCAACACGGAGGAGTTCGAGTTCAGCCAGTCGTACCTCTTCTTCTGGGACAAGGTGCTTCTAATTGTATTTAACTGCCCTTCTGCATCTTGCATTTATATCCCACCTCCAAGGAATTCAAGGTGGCACACATGATTTCCCACCATCCACATTTTACCCCCTGTGAAGTACGCTGGGCTGAGAGATGGTGACTGGCCCAAGGGCACCCCAGAAAGCATGCCTGAGTGAGGTCCTAGGCCAACACTCTTAACCGCCATGCCACCCTGGCTCTCAGAGGTGCTTTCTTAAGGCTTTGTTTAGGTGCTAGGGTGGGGAACCTGTGGCTATTTGGATGTTATGAGTTTTGAGAGATGGTGAAAATTAGGGTCCAGACTCATCTGGAGGGCTTCAGATTCCCCTCTCCTGCTTTGAGGAAAACACAGCAGACTGGTCTGCTTCTTTCTGTAAGCAGGGGTGCCATTCAGGCTTCTGCCTTGAGCTGCCATCATCAGAAACCTTTGGGAGGGGCAGCAGCCCAGGAAGGGGCATTCTCTGTGGACTTCCCTCCCCACAGAATGGTGTCCTCATTGCACAGCTATCATTGCTGAAAGCACACCTGACCCATTGTATTACAGTATGTCTTAGTTCTAATTGGTCTTTACATTTTATTGTACCTGATGGCAGGTAATCGATTCTATAACTAACTAAATAATAACCAGGGGGCCAGCACTAAGTGGGCCATCCTAGCTGTAAAAAGGCCAGAAGGTTAAGGCGGGGTGGGTTAGCTTGAAGTCTACCAGGGCTCAACGGACCTGGTTTCTGACTGCATTCTGACTGGATTATTTCCAGGTTGAACGCTGTTACTACTTCTTGCATGCATATGTGGAAACAGCTCAGAAGAAGGAGCCTGTGGAGGGGAGGCTGGTGCAGTTCCTGCTCTCCAATCCCTGCAATGACGGTGGGCAGTGGGACATGCTCGTGAACCTCGTTGGTAAGAGAAGCTGAGGCCAAGGCACTCTGTAGTCCGCCTAGGTTCCTGGGCAGAGGATGCAGCAACTTAAGCAGCTTGGGGGAGGGGGCTGCTCAGCCAAGACCAGGAAATCGGGAGTTGGGATTACAGAATTCCTTGGGTGGGGCTGGAATCGCAAAATCTTTTGAACGTCTTCTGACGAGGTGGACAGTTGCAGTATAAGACAGAGTCAGAGTCCTTTCTCTCTGAGATCCCCACAGGATCTTCAGTCTGGTACCCTCTTATGTAGTTTTAAAAAATGTATGCATTGAGCTTATGCACCTAATCGATGGTGGAGTCAGGCTGCCCAGCAGGTTATGTCCAAGCTCTCAGGCAAGTCCAGCATACATTACCCTGAGCCCTTTAATTGGTGATGCTGAGGACTGGACCTGGGTGCACCACAGGTGAGAAGGCTCTCCCGGACTAAGGATGTGGGAGGACAGAAGTAGCCTGGAAACAGTTTCATTGTGTCAAGATCTGTGCTTATTTCACACAGCGTAAACTGAGTGCAGCAGGCAGAACGATCTTTCCTTCGGCCCATCGGTTCTGGTCAGTTACTAAAACTTGTTCCTTCCTAGAAAAATACGGCGTAGTCCCCAAGAAGGTTTTCCCTGAATCACACACCACTGAGGCCTCCAGACGAATGAATGACATTCTGAACCACAAGGTAACTAAAGTGTGTGTGTGTGCGCGCGCATGGGTGTGTGTGGATAGAGTGTTACCATCTCTAAAATCATTCGTCTTCTCACCAGTTTGGAAACTTAAGCTCAGGCTTGTAAATAAGCCCGTAAAAATGATCAAGCCCCATGGAAAGGTTTAGTTGCTTAAAGGTATCCTATGTAGCACACTGATGACCTGAGAAAAAGGATGCTAAGTGAATCTTCCCTGTCTGGTGGCTTGCCAATAAGATCAGGTTCGCCACAGGCAAACAGATGAGTCCCTGTAAAGCCTGTTAAAGCCCTTAAGATCTGAGGTGGGCTTTTGGACACACCTGCCGCTCCACACACACAATGAGCTGACATAGTTTTCACAACCTTCCTGTTCAGATGCTGACACCTGCCATTGCTTGCTAAGGTCCAAACCCATGGGCGCTGAATCTTTTCTTTCCAATCTGTTAAAAGGTGAATTCTAGCCTGGTGCTCTCCAGATGTTCTGGGCTGCATCCCCCATCAGCCATCTCAGCCATCTTGCCTGCTCCAGCATCCTGAACTTGGAGCGTGTTGATAGCGTGCCACAGAGATTGCCATTTAGAACTTGCTTTTCCCGCTTTTCTTTTCTTCCAAACAGATGCGAGAGTATTGCCTCCGGCTGAGGAATATGGTAGAGACTGGATGCAACAAGGATGAGCTCTCTGCAGCCGTGGACACCATGATAGAGGAGGTCAGCTGCTCTTGGTGCAGGGCGAATGCGATGGCTGAGTAAAAAGAGATTTTCTGTCCCTGCCCCCTCTTTCTCTCCCCCCCCCCCCAGGGCCCCAGTCATGATGCTTCTCATTCTCATGCTTCTCATTCTCATGATGCTTCTCATAACTGAGCACAGCTTGCACCAGCCTTTGCAGCTCTGAAAGTGGCGCCTTAACAGAGAGATCCAGAGATGCACTGTGAATGCATTTTGGTTGTGCTCTTTACAATTTGGAGGGGCAGATTGTCTACCCAGCTGCACCCTTTCTTCTCTCTCTCTTGCCAAAGCTGCCAAGAGGAAAGGTGTGTCAGGCTGTTTTAATTTTGCTTTTTAACAGGAGTTGCATTGTCCTTCACTGCATTTCTGGAAAGCCCTTGGTGCCTCCCTAAGTGTCCGTCCAGGGTGCCTGCACTAGAGGGCAGCAGACAACAACGTATATCATTTTTTTTGCTGTTGTCCAGCTCCATGCTGGCTTCCCGGTCTCTTCTCCCAGAACTGCCTCCATCAAACTGGTGGCCATTCCACCTGACCATTGTGTAACTTAGGGAGCAGAATGAAAGAGCCCATGGATTTCCTCTCCCCTTCTGTTCCTTTTTGCCTCCTGTGTCACGTTGCTTAGTTTCCACACTGTTCAAAAATCTATAAACCAGCTTGATGCCTTCAGCGGAACAGCAGCTTATAAGCATAGCGAGCAATTAAGCAAAACGAGGGTTTGTGAGTCACAAGCATCAGTTCCCTCTGGCCGATTTGAAGGGAGGCGTCTGGGTTCCACCTTCCACTAATCTGCTTTCCCTCCCCAGGTGTTCAGAATAGTGACCATCTGCCTGGGGAGCCCTCCGGACTCCTTCTGCTGGGAGTTCTACGACAAGGAGAAGACCTACCACAAGATCGGGCCAATCTCGCCCCTGCAGTTCTACAAAGAGCACGTCAAGCCCATCTTCGACATGGAAAGCAAGGTTGGGCAATGTGGTAAACACAAGGCAGCCTGTGGACAATCATTGGCCCCCTGTCTGTGCGATCCTTTTTAGATTTTGGAAATGGATAAGACACGCCCCTACCCCACACGGTCTCTTGTTGCTCCCTTCTTCTCGTTTAATACCACGACCCCTCTTCGGTCTGTTTGAAAGTTGTGGCATGGCTGAAATCATAGAATTGTAGAGTTGGAAGGGACACCCCAAAGGTCATCTAGCCCAACCCCTGCAAACCTGGAATCTCAACTGAAAGAACCCCTGACAGATGGTCCCCCAACCTCCGTTGAAAAACCACAAATGCTGGGAAGTCCATCACCTTCCGAGGTAGTCAGTTGCATTGCTGAACAGCTCTTACTATCAGAAAGTTCTTTTTAACGTTTAGCTGGAAATCCTTACAGAAAGGCCCACCAGATTTCCAACCCCAGATCTCTTATTTGGGGGCCAAGCATTGCTTGGTCAGATGGTGATAAAATTGTGACCCAGAACATCAAAACCGAGATGAGTCTAGCAGAGGATATTTGCTGCTGAGAAACGGCACCCCTCATATTATTTCCAAACTTCCATCTTGTTTGAAATGGAACCTCCAGGTTCAGTGGCAGCCTACCCCTGAATAACACCTGCTGGGGAGATACAAGAAATGGCCATCTTTGGCCATGCTCTTGTTGCAAGCATTTTAGTTGGCTGCTATTGCTGGGTCCAGCAGAGTTGGGAGGAGTGACCTCCTTGAAATTAACTTCTTGCGCTAACTCAGCCCTTTGACTTAACAGGTTTGCCTGGTGAACGACCCTCGGCCCCAGAACCAATACAACCAGCTTTACACAGTGGAGTACCTGAGTAACATGGTGGGGGGCAGGAAGACTCTTTACAACAACCAGCCCATCGAGCTCCTGAAGAAACTGGCAGCCGCTTCTATTCGGGATGGAGAGGTTTGGCCTGCCCCCCTGTCTTTGTTTTGCTCCTTAGCACAGTGTCTTCCTGCTCTTTGCTTCAACTGAAGGGTCCTGATTGTCGCCTGCTCTCTCCTCAGGCCGTGTGGTTTGGTTGTGACGTTGGGAAGCACTTCAACAGCAAACTGGGCATCAATGACATGAATATGTAAGTGCTTGTGGGGTGGGGGAAGAGGGCTGGGTTCCTGCACACAGTCCCCCTGGGGATTGGGGGTGTGCACGTCAAGCTCAAACTTTGCTTTGCTTCCATTTCTTTGTTCTTCCGCAAGCTCAGAGCCCCCTGGACCGCAGATCTGCTGCACCTTGTGCTTAACTGCTCCTGTATGTTGTTGTTTAGTCGTGTCCAACTCTTTGTGACCCCCTGGACCAGAGCACACCAGGCACTCCTGTCTTCCACTGCCTCCCGCAGTTTGGTCAAACTCATGTTTGTAGCTTCAAGAACACTGTCCCACCATCTCGCCCTCTGTCGTCCCCTTCTCCTTGTGCCCTCCATCTTTCCCAGCATCAGGGTCTTTTCCAGAGAGTCTTCTCTTCTCATGAGGTGGCCAAAGTATTAGAACCTCAGCTTCAGGATCTGTCCTTCCAGTGAGCACTCAGGGCTGATTTCCTTAAGAATGGATAGGTTTGATCTTCTTGCAGTCCATGGGACTCTCAAGAGTTTCCTTCAGCACCAGAATTCAAAAGCATCCATTCTTCGGCAATCGGCCTTCTTTATGGTCCAGCTCTCACTTCCATATATCACTACTGGGAAAACCATGGCTTTAACTATATGGGCCTTTGTTGGCAAGGTGATGTCTCTGCTTTTTAAGATGCTGTCTAGGTTTGCCATCGCTTTTCTCCCAAGGAGCAGGTGTCTTTTAATTTCGTGGCTGCTGTTACCATCTGCAGTGATCATGGAGACGACCTGATAAATGTGTTTACTCCACAATTTAGGATTACTAGGGAAGGCACTTTCTCTGAACCCCACACTTAACGTGCATTTCGTGTGCGCTGCTTTGTAGATTTAACCACAAGCTGGTGTTTGGCGTGTCAGTCAAGAACATGAACAAGGACGAGCGGCTGATCTTCGGGGATTCGCTGATGACCCACGCCATGGTCATTACTGCCTTCACTGAGAAGGTGGGTGTTGGGGCAGCAGGGTGGGTGATGGAGTTCCTTCCCTTCCTTTCCACCTATATGGCAGTCAACCAGACAATAATTGCACGCACAACCTGTTCATGGAATCCTCCTGGGGACGGTGTGTGCTTTTGAAAGAGGGACAGAGAACCGGTGGCCCTCAAATGTTTTTGGGCTCCATCTCACATCTACCCCAGCCAGCCTGGTCAGGGGATGATGGGAACAGCAGTCCAGCAACACTTAGAGGGCGACAAAGGTTCCCCATCTCTGCTCTGAGAAGTTGTATTCCGTACATGTGAGAGACAGAGGGATGCTTCCACTGAGAGGAGAACAACATGCAGAGAACATCTGTGACTTTCCAGAGACTCTTGGATTCCCAACACCCACCTGCCTCAGCAGGAGCATGGCCAGCGGTCTGGGGTGCTGGGAGCTGGTGGAGGGTCCCGTCCCTCTTCTCAAGTGCCTTGTCTACAAAGACCATTGTTCTTTTTTGATGAACCATAGAAGTGTAGCGTTGATATCTGGATGATGCTGGTGGCGATAGCACTGAGGCCATGAACGCCCCCCCCCCCTTCCCAGAGGCACCTGCTCTTCCCCCAAGGAGCTCAAGAGTCAGCACAGGGACTCCACAACCCCCACCACAATCCCATGGCGGATCCTTTGTTGTTATTTTACATTATGCATTTCAGGTACACAGCCTTCCAAAGCTTTCTAAATTTACCATGTGTCTCCCGTTTCACAGACAGAAATATTACAAAGGCTAGCAACGATGAAAGGTAGTAAAGACAGCGATGGAATTACTTTAAAAGCCAGACAGGCCCACCAGGCAGTCAACCCAATGAGATCTGACCCTCCTCTCTCTCCTTAATCCAAGAGGGATGCTCAGTCCACTCTGCCCCGCTTGGTCCTTGCTAGCTAGAAAGGGCTTGTCTATAAACAAGGTGAGGCTCCTCACCTCAGAAATCCAGGACGTTAAAACAGAGGAGCAAGGCAAGATTAAAAGCCGCGATGCCCCTGGGCTGTTTTTGCCAACGGTTGGCAGATTTATAATTCTCACTAAAAGCTTCTTTAAGCTAAAAGCAGGTATTAAAACATGGGGCTCCCCCCCCCTTTTTTTAAAAAAATACCTGTTGTGCAAACAGGTTTTAACTACAACTGTGATGTAATTTTCTTTTCCCATGAGGGACGTTTAATCCTTGCCAGCATTCAAAACTAAGCTAAATGTGGCTTGATTGAATTTTAAGAGCTTGAAAGTAATTCCAGTCAGGCCTTCAGAGGTTCTTGCCACCATCTCTTCCAGCTGCCTCGTATGGACCTGAGCACAGTTTGGACCCAAAGTCTTTAAAAGTACTGTAGCATGATTTGTTTTATTTATTGCAACATGTAGATCCTCCCTGCAAGGACCTCAAGGTGGGTTACAGGGTCTCCCCACTCTCCAATTTATCAAAATATTGATAAAATCAGCAGCTTTATATATACACTGTATAAAATATCCACAATAAAAGTACATGTCTAGCTAGGCCTGCAATATTCCGCATGCAATATTCTCCACACTGTAGAACTCCTTATGTGATCCAGATACCAGGCTATTAGCATTTGGGGTTGTAAAGGCACGGGTGAGGGACGCTTTCACAGCAGTTTGTGAAATGAAAGCGCAGGTGTCATCTGTCAGGTAAGGGAGGCATTTTATTTCTCTGCTATAAATCCACAAGCAAGTGTAAATCTGCCTGGCCAGGGGAGATGGAAGCTTTTCTGCAGGGCTCTTCCTCCTGCTGACCCCTGCATTTCCCCCTCTTTCCAGCCAGAGCAAGAGGGCTGCTTCGAAAAATGGCGCGTGGAAAACTCATGGGGCGAAGACCGCGGGAATAAAGGTAATGTGTTGCTAACGCGGGTGCTGAAAGTTGGGCTGGCCTTTTGTTTTGCATCAGGGGGGTTGTCTGGATTTTGGGGCAGGGGGGTTGGACTAGATGACTTCCAGATGTCCCTTCCAGTGCTAAGATTCTCAACAGCATGTATATTGGGATAGCAAGCTTAATTCTGGGCCAGTTTAGCACTCGAAGCTTATGCAGTTTTGCCCTGCCTCTCTGCCTTAGCAGAATCCTGACAGGCTGGTGGTCAGTGAATTCTTCCCTTTTGCCCTCCATCACTTCAGGCCTCTCCAACCTGGGGTCTCTTCCAAATGCTGAATTTTCCTGGGTTTGTGATGAGGCTCCTGGACCTCCCTCCTTCCATCTCTGTGTTCTGCACACTCTGCCAGGATCGCCATTGGGCTGTGTGTGTCCCCCGCCTCCTTTTAATTACTCTGGGGTCATAAGGCAGAGATTATAGAATTCCTGTGTTGGGTTTATTGCAGAGAGAGAGAGAGAGAGCGCGCACATGAGCACTGACTGGGCTGCCGTTCCTTTAAGCTCCTGATGTAATCTCATTTTGTGTAGAAAAGTTCATTACCCTTCTTCGAACAGCCTCCAGTGGGGGAAACTTTTGCTGTTGGTTGTGCGATTGGGATGACAAGAAGCAGCGTCTTTGTCTAGCAGAATTGTAGCTGCCACATGTGTTCCGTTTCCCTCTTCACTTCCCCTGGGAGTTGGTGGAAGACAAGGGCCCACCTCGAGCCTTTATGCTACCCATGGTCATTTCAGAGAGCCAAGGACTTTTCTGCGTGTACCAGTGTCTCCCATTGAGACTGGAGCTTCTGTTTGCATAACAAGAGCTTTCGTGGAACAGCAGGCGCAGGACTATCTCAATGATCCAGGCGCGCAGGTGGCCCTCACCCCCGCTTCCCAAAAAAGCCGCCTTGAGGTCAAGGCACAGCTATTCTTAGCCCTTCGTTTACCCATCTGTTTTATGAGCGTGCTAAAACCCAGAGTTGCTCCAGCAGTTAAAAAAACACACACACACTCCTGCCATCAGCCACAAGAGACGAGTGCAAACCACTTTGAGCTTTCAAAGTTTAAAAATAACCCGGCGAAAGCGAGACAGATTACCGGCATTCCTCAGAGTTTACCTTCTCCAGCCTCCTGGCAGGGCAGCCAGGAGGCGTGAGCTTGATTCCTTGAGCTTCTTAGCCTCTTGCTGTTCTACGTGGAAGTCTCACTCCCACTCAGAGGCAAAGCCTGCTTTTAATGAATGGGGCTTGAATGGGGCTCAGGACTTGCCCCTGAACAGACTTTGGGGGCCTCTCACGATGGGGGCCAAGCAGAGTCCTCTCGCCACCTCTGCCCAATCAGTCCCTTGCAATGGCCAACCCTGGTTGCAGCTGCTCTTTTCCATTTACCAAGCAGACAAAATGCTTTACAGCCTCTCTGCCCTGCAAGGTAGGCCTCCATGGGGGGGGGCGGGGCGGGTGTCAAGCTGAAGAAGAGAGCAGCTTGCCCCAGGCTCACTGCCTGAAGGCTGGCCAAGGCGACTGGCATTGTTCCTTCTGTAAGGACGGTGCGGGTTGCTTGCAGAATGTGTCTTGGGCATTGATTCAATACATGTGTATTGCAGGCACAGAATTTGGCCAAGCCTGAGTCCTCTGTCTTAGTGATTCTTACAACGCAGGCCTATAAAACAGGGCAGCAGCAGTTAGTACTACAGTGGTACCTCGGGTTACATACGCTTCAGGTTAAAGACTCCGCTAACCCAGAAGTATTACCTCGGGTTAAGAACTTTGCTTCAGGATGAGAACAGAAATCATGCTCTGGCGGCGCAGCAGCAGCAGGAGGCCCCATTAGCTAAAGTGGTGCTTCAGGTTAAGAACAGTTTCAGTATGAATTAAGTACGTAACCTGAGGTACTACTGTACTAACATTATTTCTGCATTGCAGCTGGGTGTGCTGAGTCTGAGAAGAGCAGTTGCTAGCTTAAGACACCACCTAACCAAATCTGTCTTGCTTGGGGCGAGATTGTCCGGAGGGCTTCCTGGCTCTAAGGCTGGGGTCTGCAGTGCGATGCCTGTGGGAACCCTCCGATGTTGGTGCCAGCTTCGCCCCTCCCCTCCCAATTCTAACCTTACTTTAAAATAGTGTTTTGGGCCTTCTATGTTTGCGGGGGGTGGGTGCCTATTTTTTTGGCTAGTTTACCTGCTTTTTTTAATACATGTTTTATTTGGGGGGCATGTGTAGGTGTGCTACATAGGAGGTGTTTGAGTATTTCCAGTTTTTACTCTGTGGAAGGGCTATTTTGCAGAACCTGTGAAATAGTTTCTTAGGTTTCCAAATGAGTTCTTAGCATCCCACACCCATGTTTTTGGGACTCCTCTTCTAGCTGCTTTCCCACGCCACATCCTCCAGGGCAGACCTCTAGCTGCTGCTCCAAAGTCGTCCTTTGCAGATATGGCCCTCGGAGAGGGTTTTGGGGATAGCTGGCCTCTTGAAAAAGCCTGGGCTTGTGTGGGAAGGCCAAGCAGCTTTCTGGCAGGCCCCTTGTTTAAGGAAGAGGTGAAGAATGAGGATGTTAGATTTGGCACTCAGGCTTGGCTAGGCGTGGAGGCATTAAAATAACAAGCCCCAACGTCAGTCCTCGAAGAGGGTTGATAGAGTATTGCCTGAAACAACAGAGGCAAGATTAGACTCAGGGGCTTAGCTGGAGGAGGATGAGTTATGGAGGAAACGCTTAACCCTTTTGTACGGTGCTTTGGGTCCAGATCGCCTGGTCTGGGTTTACCAGCTTAGCATTGTGATCCTGTTGTTGAAAGGCAAGGTCAGATCTTAGACAGGGTTGGAGCATCTGACCTGTTAATTGCAGAGGCAAAGCCACTAGAGGAAACCTGAAAGGCCAATCCTCGGTCACTCAGGAATTTCCAAAAACTCTGGGTTTGTAAAGTGGTGTTTTTGGAAGCTCCTGGGTTTGGCTTCCAAACACAAATACAAGATACACCACGTGAGACCTCATCTGTTCCTTGTAGGTTTTTGATTTGTGGTGTTTCTTGATGCAGGGGAAAGGCAGAAAAATGTTCCGGGGAGGAATTTGATATGGGATGGCAGTTTGAGCTTGGTTTGCCTGAAGCACATTTGACATTGCAAGCACCACCCAGTCCGCTGGTGCAAAGCAAGGAAAGGGGCCTGTATTTAATTGTTCAACCAAAGGCCTCATTAGCTGTGAAAATTAATGGGTCCTTAATGTTCAGAAGCAGTCTACCTCCATGCAGTTTTTGGGGGGCTGCCCTCTTAGATTTCAGTGTGGCATAGAGGGCAGGGGTCCCCCAGGGCAGATCACTGTAGGTGGCACCTCTTAAGCTGAGCATCACTTAATAGACCTTGTCCCATCCTCCTCTTCTCCAGGTTACCTTATCATGACTGATGACTGGTTCTCCGAGTACGTCTACGAAGTGGTGGTGGACAGGAAGTATGTGCCAGAGGGCGTCTTAGCTGTGATGCACCAGGAGCCAGTCGTCTTGCCTGCATGGGACCCCATGGGCGCTCTGGCTAAGTGAACTGGTGTGTGTGTGTTGAGGGGGCTCTCTGCTGCCTCCTTCTGGTCAACCTTGAAGCAAGCATGTGGGGGGGGGGATCTGGAGGGCCAGGAGCCAACGCCAAGTGGCCCCATGAGCAAACTCCCACTTGAGGTGCCAGTCTTGAAGAGTGGTGCCCTGTGGATCTTCAGAGGAAACAGTGCTTTTCTGTGGACGGGGCTACTCTGCAACCTTTGCGTCGACATGTGTGCTTTTCATTGTAGTATAATCCTTTTTTCTTTTCTTTTTTTTAAAAACACCCTCTAAAATTATTTTATTCATATACTCGTTTTAAAAATGATTCTTTCATGCAAACCTTGTATAGAAAAAGATGGGTGGGTGGGGTGAGATGAACGCTTGGGGTGATTGCGTACCACAAAGGGCCACCAAGTGGAGATTAATTGCTTGTTGGTTGTGATTTTGAGCTGCTTGGCTGCTTGCTTGTGGAGAGAGGCATATAACCCATGGTGCACGATGCTGCCCACTTCCTACATGATCTTCATCTGTCTTGTCTTTTCCAACTGAGATGTGGTCTGAATTTAACAGCCTTCTCCCTGGAGCACCTGAATCACAGCCCAGGGGATTCCCCCCCCCCCCCATAACCACCACTGAGGCTCAGCTGAACCAACAGAAAGAGTGGCTGCAAAGGCTACATTCCAGAATGCCCAGTTTCTGGGTAAAATGGGATTTTTAAAAAATGGCTGCGTTTTTATTTGAATGCCATCTACAACTACCTGGTGCTATGGAGCGTTTGAATAAAAACACTTTGCTGAATGAGCTTCGGTGTCCTGTATTGATATTATTGATGCATAAATTGCTGGCAAACTGCAAAACATATTGCCAACAAATGAATGAGGCAGTGGGGGGGTGGGAGGAGACACTCCCCTCCCACCTCTCTGCCGGCAACCCTGGAGAGCTGTTGCCAGTCAGAGGAGACAATATGGAGCTACTAGCTCAGTTTAGCCAGCTAGATGGGCAAATAGTCTTGACATGGCATAAGGCGTCTGCTTTGGGGTCCTTCTTTCCCAAGGGTTCTTTCCACACATTGGAAACTTCTGATTTGGCACAAGCCACACCTGCAGATCAAGCCCCCACTGATCCCCAGCTAGCTGCAGTCTGTCAGCATGGTGTTGGGACTCCAGCCCCATCAGCCTCGGCCAGCATGGCCCAAAGGGTCAAGGATCATGGGAGTTGTAGTCTCAGCAATACCAGGTTGGCAAATCCCCACACTAGTCTCTGGGAATTAAGCCTGGTGCCAGATCAGAAAGCTTTGAGAGGGGTGGGGGGAATCTGCCAAACTAAAGCAATGGGGAGAAAAACGTAGGGCATATCAGAATGAACTTGGCAAGAGGAGAGATGAAACTGAATGGGTTCTTACTGAAAGCTGGTCGCAGAGTTAATCTCTTAATAAAACAGTTTAGTCCTCAACATATGTTTAACATCGTGAAAGTTAGGCGACACTAAGATAGGCTTAGGGTATAAAGGAACTGATTTTGCATCCATCCAGCTTTTGGGTCAAACTAATTAAAAGCAAACACCCGTTTTGCACTGCAGTCTTGACCCTGAGCAAGAATTCCTGCATATTTCTATTTTTAAATGATTGGTTTTTTAAAAGTTTCGTGTTTTCATGCATTTAATACATCTACCTACACTGGAGTAACAGACCTATTTTAATTGTTGCCTTTAAGTCCCTTGGTTTCAATGGGTCTACAATGAGTACGATTAACACTCGACATCCCCCACTATGTAGAACTAGTCCTTTTGTTTTTTCTCATTTTCATATCTTAACGGCTGAGCAATTTCCGCGGAGGAAATATGCTGGGAATCAGCATTTTTAGACTGCAGCTTTCACCTTCCCCTTGCATGATATGAAGCTCCAGGAAAATTCCAGAGAACACATGCAGCCTCAGACATGCCTACTTTGGGTGGAAGGGAAGGAGGCAGCGAGGTTCCAAAAATGTTAGCGAGACCATTTGGAGGGACAAACAGCAGAGGCTCAAATTTGAGCATACTTGCAAAGTCTAGGTAAGGCGTTTTTCTCCAGGCTGGTTCCCAGATCCACTTGGTGATGCCATCTTGGAGTAAGCTTTCTTTAGCTCCATCTTAAAGCCAAATTATTTTGGTTAAATTATACATTGCACCCACCAACTTAAAGCATACAGCCCACTTTTTCCGCAGGGAAGACTGATAATGACTAAGTCTTCCACGTTTCTTTCTGAGTTTGCTCACTTCCACTTCCTTTTATAAGCTCATCAAAGTGAGTACTGATTTATTTATTTTTTAGTGAATTGAATCAGCTTGCATGAGTGTGTCTATGAAGAGTGATCTTGAGAAGCAGGAGGGGGAGAACCTTAGCAAGCCCAGACTGCTTATTTTTTTGCAGAATTGTTTTTCTAAAAAGGGGTGTTTAGTTTGTGTAAGAAGCTGCCTTGATACAGTCTCAGGCCACTGGTTGTTCTAGCTCAGCAGTCTAAACCAGCTGTGGGGAACTTTTGGCCGTCCGGATGTTGCTGAACTGCAACTTGGAATACTATGTACAGTTCCGGTTGCCTCACCTCAAAAAGGATAGTGTAGAGTTGGAAAAAGTTCAGAAAAGGGCAATCAAAATGCTCAAAGGAATGTGGAAAGGTTGCAACATTTGGGGATTTTCAGTTTAGAAAAAAGGCAAGCAAAAGGCGACATGATAGGAGTTTATAGGACTATGCATGGCATGGAGAAAGCGGAGAGAGACAAGTTTTTTCTCCCTCCTAACACAAACCACAGAGCCCAGGACTTGCTGATCAGAAGGTTGGCGGTTCGAATCCCCATGATGGGGTGAGCTCCCATTGCCCTGCTCCTGCCAACCTAGCAGTTCGAAAGCACGTCAAAGTGCAAGTAGATAAATAGGTACGGCTCCGGCGGGAAGGTAAACGGCGTTTCCGTGCGCTGCTCTGGTTCGCCAGAAGCGGCTTAGTCATGCTGGCCACATGACCCGGAAGCTGTACGCCGGCTCCCTCGGCCAGTAAAGCGAGATGAGCGCCCCAACCCCAGAGTCGGTCACGACTGGACCTAATGGTCAGGGGTCCCTTTACCTTTACCTTAACACAAGAACTCAGATATCCAATGAAGCTGAATGCTGGAAGGTTCCAGACAGAAAAAAACCACACTCCATGCAGCACATAGTTAAACTATGGAGGGTAGGACACAAACCAACGGCTTCAAGTGATAGGTGATTCAGACTAAACGACAGAAAAGAACTTTCTGACAGTAAGAGCCGTTCGACAGTGGAACGGTCTCCCTCAGGATGCAGCGGACTCTCCTTCCTTGCAGATTTTGAAGCAGAGGTTGGGTGGCCATTTGTCATGGATGCTTTAGTTGAGATTCCGGCATTGCAGGAGGCTGGACTAGATGACCCTGGGGTCCCTTCCAACTCTAGGATTCTACTGTATAAGGCTGTCTCCTAGCCATGATGAATATAGTCTGCTTCCATGGTTGGAGGCAGCCATGCTTCTGAATACCAGTTGCTGGAGACCCAAGGAGGGGAGAGGGCTCTTGTGCTCAGGTCCTGCCTGTGGGTTTCCCATTGGGGCATCTGGTTGGCACCTGTAAGAACAAGATGCTGAACTAGATGGGCCATGGGCCTGATCCAGCAAGCTCTTTTTTGCTCATTTCTGCACCTTCCCCAGCTCCACAATATCCATTCGGAACAGTACACAGTATTCCACTGTTATATCAAGAGTTATTTTCAATTCCTTCCCTAAAGGAAGGAATCTTGCTTCCTGCCCCCCCCCCCCAAATTTCAGAAGACTGTAACAAATTCCTATATGCCCTAGGAGTGAGAAAGTGATGTGGTATTTAAAAGCCTAGATTCATTCATTAATGTATTTACAAGCGAATTACTCTACCCTCCCAAGAGAAGGTCTTGGATGTGCCTGGTGGAATTAATGCCATTCCCCCCTCCCTTTTTGAAATGCAGCCGCCGCCGCTTCCCTTATCCCAACCCCATGCTATATCACAAGCTGTTTTTCTCAACCCAGCCCTTTGTCTGCCCCAAAGCCTCTTTTGAGCAGCCTCTAGGAATGTTTCGCGGGTAATCCGGACGCGGCGCCTCCCCTGAGAAGGGCTGAGACGATCCCCTCGTAATCCATGCAACTCGGATCTCCTCCCGTTGTCCTAACAATTGCCAGCTATTTTAATCCTAATCTATTTGGTGTCCAATTTGGGGTGGCAGGGGAGCGGCAGAGAACCAATTAAAGCTGTGTTGGTACATCTCGGCTGGAGGACAGGAGACCATCCGGCCATGCAGGTCACCCCCACATCCACAGAGAACCCCCTCGGACCCAGGTCCCCCTCAACCTGTCAAGCCACCAGTGCAATCCCACAACTGGCCTTCAGATGGCAGCAACCCCTCTCCTTATCTAAGGGGGTGGGGTGGAGAAAAGGATGAAATAACAAAAGGGGGAGCAGGAAATAGAAATGTTTGGCAATTTCTTCCTCAGTTCTCAGGACTGATGCTGCCGCAGAGATCCCTGCAGACTCCCACCTTCCTCCTGTGTCTCATAATCCCTTTGGTGGGGAAAGGCTGCCGTTCCTCCCTTGTTATTTGCAATGCAGCTAACTTAAATTAAGACATTTATATCCCACCTGTCCTCTGAGGAGCTTAAGGGGGCACTCGCTGTCTCCATTTTATCCCCACAGCAACCCTGTGAGGACAGTTAAAGACTGAGTGTGTGTTTGTGTGAGAGACTGGCCCAATGCCACCCGGTAAGAGCTGAGTGAGGATTTGAACCCAGGTCTCCCAGGTCCTAGTCTGACACTCTAACCGAATGTGATGTTCTCATTTCCCCTGCTTGCTTCCATGATCCACCGGACAGCTCTCATGGGCTTGCCAAACCCGAGGTTCTCTCAATAGCCCAAACTGGGGCAGCAGGAGTTCAAGGGATCACCAAATCTCACCTTGCGATATTGCAGGGCACATTTCCCCCCCAACAGTGCGTCTGGCAGGTAGGCGGTGCAGGACCCCAGTCGGCCTCTGCACCTACAGCAGCCGCAACTCGCTGCTCTGAAGGGACAGGCTCATCTTGGACTGGTGACACGGACGAATTCCTCATCCACGACGCCTGGACCTGAAGTCGACATCCACCGCGCCACTGGCAGAAGGCCGGGAAGCTCCACTGTCTCTACCATGGCTCCCTACCTGAGGACCCCGGCCAACGCAGGGTCTGGCTGAGCTGGCTTAACAACGGGCATTATGTGTATTTTAATGAGCTGAATAAAGTGACAGCTTATCCGTCTTGGAGGCGTGGCAAGTGTGTGCATTAACTTAACAGTGCTTAGCTTATTTTTCTTTAGTTGTTCTGTTAATGTTGTTAATATTGTTTTATAGAGTATAACTGCTGCATTGATTCGTGAAACATATACAATGGATTTTGGTGATGTTTAGGTTTTTTTAAGTTGCTGCTTTGTTAATAGCGTTTTCTAGATTGTAAATATGATTTATGCTGTGTTTGTGCTGTTCTATTATGTTTGACTATGTTACTCTTATTTATTGTTTGTAAGCTGCTTTGGGATTCATTTGAAAAGCGGCACAGAAAAACAATAAATTTATCAGTCCAATCAATCAATCAATCAATCAGTACGACGCATTGGGCCATTCCAGCCTCTCCTGGAAAATTTCTCTAAAAATCATTAAAAGTCCAAAGGAACCAGCCTTATTCCAGGTCAGACTTTTTAGTCTCCTGCAGATGGCCTGATTGTTGAGCATGCAACCTTATTTGCTTCCCCAAAGTTATGTGAAGATAATACAATGTCCACTCTTTACTGGGTTAAAATGGATTGCACAAGTTGCCCAAGCCATGTTTCAGCCCACCATCTTGGGTTAAAATGGAGGCCCGGGTCCTGGTGTCAACAAAGACGGCTGCCCCACCTTGTGCAGAGCTTGGAGGCAATATCTCAAGCCAAGCCTCAAAAGAATAGATGGGCGGACAGACTGACCGCTTCCCAAAATATACAGAAGATTTGTTCTGATTTTTTTTGCGAGGGAAGTTACACAACAGTGAGCAGTCTCTACAGTACCAGCAGTTATATATGCCTTCCCATTAATCACATTTTGCCGTTGCTTTCCTAAATGCAAAAGGCCTGTTGTTGTTTTTTAAGTGGATGTGTTGCACCAGAGTGCTTCAACTAACATTAGTGGTGCAAACCTAGATTTCTGGTGACTGAAATCCTTCCTGCAAAATGCCGAAAGTCTAGAGGTGACCTCAGTCCCTCTAGCCCAGCAGTGTGGACTCTGACTGGTAGCACCTCTTCAAGATCTCAAGAAGGCAAAGCTCCTTTCCATCACCTGGTCCCTTTTTAACTAGAGAAGTTGGGGATCAAACCAGGGACCTTCTGCAAGTCAAGTGTGTGCTCTGCCACTCATCTTACCATTTCATGGAAGGAAATTTGTGGTTGGGATGTTTTGTGGGGGGGGGGGGGGTATGTGGATATGAGTTGTTTTTCCTTTCTGGGAGGAGAGGAAGTGTTTGTGGTGATTAAAAGCAGCCGAATCAGTCTTGGGTTCCGTCCCAGCCCTGCCCTGCTGTTAGGCAGAGTGAGAAAGCCATCTCAGGCAGCAAATTTTAGGTATTAGGAGAGGGCAGGCAAATTCGTAAGCTCCTTAATCTGCTGCTATTGTCTTTCTACTGCTAGAGAAAGGGAGTGTCACGTTTTCATTTTGCCTCAGGTACCTTGGATGCCTTCGCCAGAACTTGTGCAGTAGTGGTTAAGAGCACTGGACGAGGACTTAGGATTCCAGGGTTCAAATCCCCACTTGGGAAGGAATCTCACAGGGTGACCTTGGGGCCAGTCACGGTCTCTCAACCTAAACTACCTTGCAGGGTTGTTGTGAGGGGGGAACGGGGGAGAACTGTGTACGACACCTTAAGCTCTTTGGTGGAAAGCTGTGTAACAGAAATAACCAATACCTTGGGCAGCAAAATGTCTTGGACCAGCTCTGCTTGGGAGCAACTTCTGTGATAGCAAACCCCAAGTCCCTTTCCACTTGACAATTTTTGCATTCCCCCCCCCCCCCATGTGCTTAAAGTGAAGAATGGAGAAGGACGGGTGAGAATGGCAAAAGTCTGTTTTTCTTCTCCTAATGTGGCCCAGAAGCAGACACACACCCCAGTCTCACATTTGCCACAGTGGCAGGACACCTGTCCTGGCCTCATCATCCACCTCCAGCCACTCTCTGCCCCCATTTGCAGACCCCCCCTCTCCCTCGCCCCCCCTCGCACTTCCATTTATAGCCGCAGCCCAGGCTGCCCTCCCTGACTCCAACCCAGAGGCTGTGCCTGGAGCCCTCCTCCCGCTGCTGCTGCTGCTGCTGCTGCTGCTGCTGCTGCTGCTGCTCTGAGCTGTTGCTGGTTGCTTTTTCTGTGTGTGGAGTCACCCACCTCTAGGAGGAGGGTTGCAGCCTGCTGCAGTCCCTCCTGGCAAAGCAAAAAGTTTATTTGACTTTATAAAAAAAGAGAGAGAAAGAGAGAGGAGAAGAAAGAAAGTGACGTAAAAACATCTTAAAGAGCTCTTTGGCAGCAGATTATCTGGGAATCGGACCATGTGAGAAGAAGGGGTGTACAAAAAGACAGTCCCTGGTGCAAAGTGACCCATAGGATCCAAAGCAAATGTAGGTGGGATTGGTGAGGCCGGCTTGGATGAGCCAGTGCAGGAGAAGCGCTCCTGAATCCGCTGGGACACGCCAGGTATTTTACGCTTTATTCTCCCCCCACCTCTTCTAAATGCAGACGCCTAAAAGTGCCCTGTTTGGTGATTATGAGACAGAAGCTGGGGAGGGTCTTTTCCTTCGCCTTCCCCAGCAGAGCTAATTGTGCTTTTGCTCATCTTTTTTTATCTTGATTTTTTTTTAAAAAAAAGCAAAAACCTGAGATGGCAACGGTAATGTACACCAAAAAAAGAGTCTGTATATATTTGCATGAGAGGCTTTTATGCCCCTGCTGCACTTAAAACAGACAGTGAAATGTTTCTGCAGCTCCAAGGGACGGGGGAGGGACGGGGACAAGGGAGCCTTTTGAATTTATTTATTTATTTGTTGCTGTTTCAAGTTTTGCTTGAGTTAAGAATGTGTTCCTTCCTCAGCTTTTCTGTCTGTACATGCTTGCTATCTCAGTTATTAGTGTCAGCGTTAAAAGACGGGTGAGCAGCGTGTTTCAACCAGCTTTTGACTGAGTGATCGGATCAGCCCTTAGCCGTACTGCAAGATGCAACCTCCTTATTTTAGAGAGAGGGCAGGAGGGAGAAAAAGTGTGCTTTAAACAAAAAAAATAGTAGGGACAAGACATTTCAAACAAGAACAACAATCCAGTAAACTTGGGTGCCTTGCTTTTCATGTTGGTTAAGACAGGAAAAGCTGCAATAAGTAAGCTTACCTGACAGCTTACTGATGTCAAAATATTTCATATTTTCACAACACCTCTCTCACTCACACACCTGTACAGGTGAGAGGGGTATGTGGGTGTCCCCCTCCTTATAGAGCAAACGGAAGGAGCTTATTTTGGTGACAAGTTAACAATGCCTCACTTGAACTGGACAGAAGTGAAACAAATTTCACAACGTACATGGGTCTATGAAAATTACAAATGTGGTATAAAGTGCAGGATGACGGGTGCTTTCGACCTCCAAGGACATTTAAAAGATTGGGCAAGCTGAAAGGGAGAGAGATGCAGCAGATGTGGAAATATCTGAAAATATGTTTGGGGTTCTTTTGTTTCTTAAGACAGTTGCAAAGACATATAGGTGGCTCACGCTGCTCACCCGCACAGGCAACAAAGGACAGGACCCTGGCCCCGGGGGCGATACATAGGCATGAGGGAATGAGGAATGTCACTGTGCCTTCTTAGTTCTGATCTGCTCTCAAGGAAGATGCACATCAAAAAATAAATATATCCCCCTCATTCTGTTTTTGACCTGTTTTTAGGACTTTGGAACCTGGTGGGCTAATTTAAAAGTGATTCCTAGTACACGTTCTCACGTTCTTGGCATTACAGCGCCATGCCTCTTGATAGCACAGCTTGGCTCTGCCTCTCGTGGGGAACCAGTTGAAAATCTGAGAATCAAGAGTACATATGCTACTGTGACTTTAAATTTATAAAGGACCAGTCCAGTGCAGGGAAGGGCTGTGGCTCAGTGCGTAGAGCAGATGTAGGAAGTCCCAGGTTCAGTTCCCAGCATCTCCAGGTGGAGAGCTGCTGCCAGTCAGTGTAGGCAATACAGAGCTAGTTGGTAGTTTCTTTTGCCTTGGCAAATCTTCCATGCTCTTTTTTGCATTGAGTTTTAAATGGAAACATTTAAAACTCCCCCAACCTGGTGCCCTCTGCATGTTTTGGATTACAGCTTGCAAACCGCCTTGTGTATAGCAATACAGAAAGGTGGTATACCACATAAAAGTGAAATGAAGCTCTCATCGGCCTCCAGAAGTGTGCAGGGTTTCTGGCTCAGTTTTCCAGCTGGAGAATAAGCTGCCTTTGAGAGCGTTAGGCGCAAATGCACTTGACATTTTGCTGGGTGTTCACTTAGGTTAAGGGGCAACAATATGCAAGCTATTTGAGTTTCACAAAGCTCTGACTGAAGAAGAATGCTGTGGAATGCAAAAGCTTGTACATGTGCTTCACCAACTCTCGAGGTACAAGGTAGGTTTTGAAAGATATATTAAATCACAGCAGTGGCAGCCTGGTTCAGAGAAATGGTCCACCACCGCAGAATCCTCTGCCACAGAACGAGGATCTTGGCTTTAGATGGCTTTAAAGGGTCACACGATTTCGTGGAGGGGTAAGACTGCAGAAAGCTCAGAGACAGGATAGCCAAGTGGAACTTGAATGCACAGAGGTGGTTTACCTCTGAGTAAGTTTCTGGGAAGCAACAGCTGGAAAGAGAGCTGTTGCCATCATTTCCTACTTGAGGGCTTCCCAATGGAGCCTCTGGTCAGCCACTGTGGACACTGGATACTGGGTGAGATGGGTCCCCTTTAGGGACTGATCCAGCTGCAGGGGGACCGCTGTGTTCTTACACTAGATTGTGCCCGGCACTTGGAGACATGCAGAAGTATGTGACTGCACAGGCTTCTAAGAGGTACTTTGTTCTGTTTATTGTTAATTAATTAGAGTGCTGAGGAACTTAATGAGATGTAACCAGTGGTCTTCTTGGGAGAAACAGTTCATATTCCCACAGTCCACAAATTTCTTTTGGTCCTTTCTACAAACAACAGATCTTCCAAGGCAAAACATTTTAAAGTTTGTTTTCTGCTGTGAGGGAGCCCGTCAAGAGCTGGTCTCCCTCAAGCTGCGCACGGCTTGAATGTGAAAAATAGCGAAAAAAGGTCTTTGCCCAAAGGAGTCTGGAATTTCCACAGATTCGTCAGGAATGCAGACCATAATAAATAACAATAACAATAAACATAGACTCAATTGTGGAAAATTGAAGGTTTGTGCTTTTCTAGACAATTGGCTCCGGAGCTTGTTGTCTAAGCTGGGAAGAACTTCAGAGACTGTTTTTGTTCTGACTGGGAAGCTATGATTGACCCCCAAAAGATACTAAAAACAAGCTTTAAAACACGGCTGGCACTTAGCACACAGGCAAAAAGCCACCGCACCCCAGTGCATCTGAAATGTAAGGGCAGACGAGGGCGGAGGGAGAGGAGAGAGAAAGAGACAGGATGAATGAACAAGTCAAGACTTCACAAGCGCAGCAAGAATGAAGTGGGGAATGGTTTCATAAATGGACCTACAATCTTCAGGAAAAACAAGGTTGAGGTCAAGGAAGACTTCTTAGAAGTGAGGAGAGGGAAAGGGAAGGAAGTAATCTGAGCCAAAGTTTTGGAGTGGCAGAGAAGCATGACCCGGGGTCAATGAGGTTTGCATGGGGCTGGAACAGATTTTGAGAGCAAATCCCATCCTTTGGGTTTTAGATGGAAATGGATGGATGCCTCTGCCTGAACCCAGAATGCGGTTCTTAAAGGTTGCTATGGGGTGGATCCTTCTCTCTTTTAGGGGAGGTCCATAACTCTCTGGTAGCAGCCTCTGCTTTGCAGGCATGAGCCCATTCACCCCCAGCACCTCTAGTGAGAAAGGGACCAGGGAGTATGTGATGCGAGAAGACCCTTCTCTGCATGGGGAACCGCAGCCAGTCAAGAGTAGACAACATTGGGCCAAGTGGACGACTCACCAGATCTGGTAATATGGCGCAGAATGGTCACAGCTCAGGGGGCAGAGCGTATGCTTTGCAGGAATAAGGTCTCTGCTTTGATCTCTGGTCTCTCCTGTTAAAAGGATAAGCTAGCATGTGATGGGAAACATCCTCTCGGACTATGAACCCAGACACTGCTAGCTAGAAAGACCAAGAGCATGACTTGGTATGAAGAGATTGCTCTACAGCTTCCATCCCTTCTGTGACATTGGAGGGGTCACTTTATTGCACAGACTGTAGCCCAGGTAGGGATGAATGTATTTGCCTATTTCTCTTAGTTTCTCATTTTTCCAGCCTTAAATTCTGTTCTCCATATTTCTGCGTTAACTTGCAATTATCATTATTATCTTTAAAAGTCCTAATGAAAATTAATCAGCAAATTAGGACTGAAATTTCTCGTAACGTACAGATTTTTCCCCAGTGATTTCCCTTAGTATAATGCTTCATTTGTTATTTTCACCCATTGATGAATGATAATCCAGTTTTTACCTAGGGTTTTAATAGGTCATAAGATTTTATGGTATCTATGTTTGTAATGTATTTTTGTCGGTGTTTGTTCTTTGATGCTATGGCCTGTCGGCTACGCAAATAAAGTCTATTGATTGATTGTTATTTTCACAAATGTATGTGGTTTTTATGCACTCCAAGCAATTTTTCGTGCAAAATATGTGTTTGCTGAACTGCACCGCAAATTTCAGGTTAGTGTGAGAATTTCAAAGGACAGTTGTGTTCCAGTTTGCTTTGGGGAATTGCTAATTTGCTAGTTTTGCATTGAAATCCAAACTGAACCGAATTCCTCCCCACGGTAGCAGATTTTTGAAACGTATTTTGCTAAACCCTGTTCCAAGCATCCATTCTTCCAAAGGAAGTTGGCCCCATCTAGCACTGAAGACTCCCCAGTGAATGAAGCAAGTGCTCTTGGGCATAAAATGAAGCGCAGCTAAGCGCAGTGACATAAGGCATTTGAGTTATGTACTGAATCCAAGAGAGAAGGGAAATATTATCTCACAAAAACAAACACAGACCCACTAGCCCCATTCAAAGAGCCCTACTTTCTGGTTCTGCTGCCAAAATGGTGGGGGTGAGGCTGCCAGCCCCTATCGGACCACAATCCATGGTTGATGGGCTTGGCTTTGATAAGTCAGGAATGTACCAGCCTCCATTAAATTGTGTGCATGTTTGTGGGTGGGTTTATTTGTTTTCTTACCACTGGGTGAGGGAGAGAAATGGTTCTCTTTTTTTGCAAGTGAAACCGGGGAAAAACTTTTAAGCTGTACTTTGATGAAGATTTGGTGTTTGGCTGTGAGGGGCCCAACAGAGTGGCCTCGAAGACCAGCTATCCCTGGCCTGCAAGATGCATTTTAAATGCAATTGCCTTGGCCTACGGCAAAGTTTCCTTTTGCAAATAAATCACCCTGAGTAATCCCCACTCAAAGCTACATGAACTACAGTTAGATAACAGCCAGGCTACCCATATACATTCATTCCTGAGGTCGGGAGGACTCTGCACTCTTTCCCATGAGAGTCTGAAAAACTGAAGGGGTGAAATCTCAGGTGTTATTTTGGCAGGGGTCTGGCATGGGTAAAGTGTGGGTAACTACTAAAAATGCTCCCTAAAGCAAAGTCTGGATTCAACCCCTGCAGGATGCATCCTACAGGAAATGCTTGATTTTTAGAGTTTGTTTTGGGGGTGGGGGAGCGTGGTGTTAGTGCCAGGACTTTGTTAGTGCCAGTTCTTGTGAGGAAAACTGAAAGTTAAGGAGCATCTGAGCTTACAGAAAGTGCCTTTTCCTCCTCATGAACTTAAAAGCACAGCCCACTTCCACACCTGGAGATCGCTGATTAGATGTTGTTTTCTATACTGACCCCTGGCACTTCTCCTCCATAGCAACCAACTATCAGCCAAGAGGCTTCCTGGGTAAAAAGTCCATTCCCATCTTTGCAGCTAAGGGGCAAGGGTTGGTGGTATAACACATGCTATTCATGCAACGGGTCTCAAGTTCACTCCACGGCATCCCCAAGTAGGGCTGGGATAGCGTTCTGCTTGAGAACCTGGCAAGCTGATGCCGGTCAGTGTAGACATTATTGAACTAGATGGACATATGGCCTGATCCTGTACCAGGCAGCTTTTGCTGAATAAGTCAGACTACTCAAATGAATGGGGGGACCCTAATGGCTCTGGGGGAAGGGCCCATAGCTCAGAAGCAGGGAGCCTGCTTTGTGGGCAGGAGGTCCTGGGTTCAGTCTGTGGCATCTCCAGGTATGGATGGAGGAGATTCCTGCCTGGAACAGGAGAGAGCCACTGCCAGGCTACATGGGCAATACCAACTGAGATGAGCCAATTGCCTGACTCTGCATAAAGCAGCTCCCCATGTTTCTAGTCAGATCAGCCCTTTATTAACAACCTAGGTGACTGGAATGGGACGCGGGTGGCACTGTGGGTTAAACCTCAGCGCCTAGGACTTGCCGATCGTATGGTCGGCGGTTTGAATCCCTGCGAGGGGGTGAGCTCCCGTTGCTCAGTCCCAGCGCCTGCCAACCTAGCAGTTCAAAAGCACCCCCGGGTGCAAGTAGATAAATAGGGACCGCTTACCAGCGGGAAGGTAAACGGTGTTTCCGTGTGCAGCTCTGGCTCGCCAGAGTAGTTTCGTCATGCTGGCCACGTGATCCGGAAGTGTCTCCGGACAGCGCTGGCTCCCGGCCTATAGAGTGAGATGGGCGCACAACCCTAGAGTCTGGCAAGACTGGCCCGTACGGGCAGGGGTACCTTTACCTTTACCTTTTAGGTGACTGGAATCTGTTACCACAGCTCAGTGGTAAGCAGGGGGTTTTTTTCCCCAGCCGGAGCTCACAGGATCTCAGCTCTGGCACCTAGAAAAATAGCACTGGTGATAATGTAAGCAGAGGGTCTCGGATTTAATCCCCAGCATCTGCAGAAAGGCTCAAACCACTGGGAGCCGGCCACTGTAGATGCTATGCTGGAGGGCCCAGTGTTCTGCCTCGTATATCTCCTTCCCATGTTCCACAGCAGAGAAGCCTCTTTTCCCTTAGCTTGCCTCTGAGCAAAGGTGTGCCAAATGTCTCCCAGAGCCCCTTTCAAGGCTTAAGCTGCGCTTGAGAAAAAGAGCAGCCCCAAAGCCGGGTGCACTTTCCAGGTTGTATGTTTTTTATTAGTGGTGCTTCCAGCTGTTGAGGAACAGCCAGCCAGCCTGTGTTTGCGTAAGAGTGACCTTTCCAGCGGCTCAGAACAAAAATAGATAGTAATAAACTCTTATCCTTGATGCTGTTCACTGGAGGACCTGGAAAGTGTTGGGTGGTGACGGGCAGAATGGCAGATGGCGAAGGAGCCAGTCCCAGGGGGAAGTGAGCCCCAAGGGGTTTAGTGCAGTCTTTGCCAACCTGGCGCCCTCCAGATGTTTGGACCACGACTCCCAACATCACCATCAGCTGGGACTGATGGGACCCATGGGCCAAAGCATCTGCCGGGCACCAGGATGGCGAAGGCTTGTTTAGTAGATACCTGCTGCCCCAAACTCTTGACATGGCTGCATGGTCTTTCTTTTTTTAAAGGTCCACAGTCAGACGGGCTGTTGCTTACTTGCCATCAGCCGTCCAGTGCTGGGCCACTTGGAAAGTGTTTTTTTCATTATCAGCCCATAAATTTGTTGATGCTATTTTTCTTGATTTTTTTTTTAACTGTGAAATCACTTTGGGATATTTTGCGGGAAGCAATTCATAAATGGAATCAAATACAGTGGTACCTCGCAAGACGAAATTAATTCGTTCCGCGAGTTTTGTCGTCTTGCGATTTTTTTCGTCTTGCGAAGCACGGTGTCGGGAAAGTTTTGGAAAAGCTTCAAAAATCACCAAAGTCTTTAAAAACCTCAAAAAAGGCTACCACACCGCGTGCTATGAGTTGCTCCTCGAAGTCAAGTCGCAACTGTATTAACGGTGTTAAGAAAAAGGAAACAAACTTGCAAGACGTTTCCGTCTTGCGAAGCAAGCCCATAGGGAAAATCGTCTTGCGAAGCAGCTCAAAAAACAAAAAACCCTTTCGTCTAGCGAGTTTTTTGTCTTGTGAGGCATTCGTCTTGCGAGGTACCACTGTATAGAAATAAAACAATATAGAAATAATAGAATGGCTTAAAGCACTATCCCTGCATACATATGGAGGCTCCATTCAGATATTGGGTTGCTAACTGTGGTTGGTCTCCTCCTTTTTGGAAAGCTGCCTTAAGGTGGTGGCCGTCAACACGTCCTGTGGCAGCGAGCAAATTCCATGAGCAAATCTGAAACTGCCTATGGAATTGAGCCGTAATTACAAATAAGTTACTTATAGGCATATAAAAAAGATGAGGCACTGGGAGGATGTGACTCAGCAGGAGCCCAGGGTGGCCTTAACCAAAGCTGGCTGTGGAACGGAACGTGAAGATGATTGTGGAAAGTTCTCTCCCAGGGTGCCTGTGACCGGTGGGTCATTCTCTGCCATTCTATCAAGTCCAATCCAGAGGCTTAAAGTCCACCCGGGTTGCCTCTCCGCAATTGTACCTGGCACTGAATTGCTCTTGCCCAGGTTGTGAAATCACTGGGCTTCCAGTCCCGGCGTGGTTTTTATTATTTTCGGAGGCTGGCTGAGCCCTCCAGTGGCAGAGCTCCGAAAGGATGTCCCAGGCGTGGGATCCCCACGGGAAAAACTGAAAGTGCTCGGTCTCCTGCTCTGTGCTGTTTGCTGCTTCAGGGTCTTTGTAGATAGCTGTGTGCTAGTTGATGATTAACCAAGGTATGACAATTGCAACATGCGCATGGCCCTAGAGATCCAGGTTTCTCTGCGTGGGAAAAGGAGCTAGCAGGTGATTGCATGGGGAGCCTTCTCCATGCCCTGGAATTTCAGGATTCAGCAGGTACAAACCCTTTCTTCTTTCTCCTCTTACAAACTACTCCCACCTGGCCACAGCCGGGAGATGCTGATACTGGAATGTTGATTAGAGTTCTCTGATTTAATAAGGCTCCTGTGGGCTGCTTGGGGCAGATCCTCCCCACTTTCCCCCTTCACAACAACCCTGCAAGGTAGGTAAGGCAGTGACAGTGGGCCAAAGGTCCCCTGGCACTTCATGGCTGAGTGGGGATTTAAATCCAGGTCTTGCCAATTAAGTCCACAGGATGTTGCTGTGGGATGATGAGGCTGATGAAAGTTGTAGCTAAAAATGTCTGGAAGCCACAGCTTGGTGACGGCTGGTGAAAACCTTTACTCTGCCTATAATAGGAACTGGCCAGGTGTCCCTACTCCTCTCCCAGAAGAGCACTGGATGGAGACAGGCAGTCCTGTCCCCAACATCTGACGATCTGAGGGGTGTCCTCTCTTTTAATTGTTTTAGCTGCATGCTGTCCATAGATCATTGGTTTGCCCAATGCTTTTTCAAAGAAGCCACTTACGCTAGGCTTGTCCATCACAACACCTTGTGGTGTGACATGCCATGTGTCAACGATATGCTATGAACGGAAAGTGCTCAGAAGCTACTTTCATGTCTCTTGGGATGCTGCTCATAACTCCCAAATTATGAAAGCTCCTTCATCATTCATACTTGTGGTTTTCGGTCAGATTCCAGCACTTAAGTGAGCATAAGAAATACAGCTGTTTGTTTAACCTATCACATATTAAAGTTATGTAATAACCAGCAATTGTCTTTTAATAGAACGATAGAATTGTAGAGTTGGAAGGGACCCTGAGGGTCATCTATTCCAACCCCCTGCAATGCAGGAATCTCAACCAAAGCATCCAAGACAGGTGGCCATGTAGACAGATGGTGCCCAGAACTGCACACAGTACTCCAGGTGTGGTCTGACTGAGGCAGAATAGAGTGGTACTATGACTTCCCTGACTTACTTATAACATACAGAAATGCATTAGGGGAAATTAACTTGCAAAAATCTGTGCGTTAGTCAAAACAGCATACAAAAATCAGTTTATTGGGGAAGATTTGAAATAAAGTGCCGAATAATTTTCATGAGGATTTTTTAAAAACAAATTTGCAGATTGCTGTAAAAATGTGGAGAACTGAATGTAAAATTGGAAAAATGAGAAGCTGGGAGAAATGAAACTGAAAGATCCTTCCGTCCCTTCTTGTAGGTAAGGCTCAATGACCCAATGTGGCACCTTCTCCAACTAGCAAGTCATATACCGTATTGGCCCGAATATAAACAGCACCCGCAAATAAGCCGCACCTTTAAAATTCAAGAGGAAAAAAGGAAAAAAGATAATACCCGAATATAAGCCACTCCCTTAAAATTGGGTTACAGGGTGAAAATTGCTGCGAGCCAATTTAAGTCTTTGATCTTGTAAGCCCACAAAGATTACCGTACAATCGCTAAAATCGCTACAATTCTGCAGGCACTCAAGCTCTCAAATTGGCAATAAAACATTTTTTGTTCAATTTTAATGTATGTCTGTTTCAGCAGTGATATCGTAAAAGCCAATTTTTGTAAGGTTGTGAATTTAAGCTGCACTTTAACTTTTCATGGTCGGAATTTTGAAAAAAAAAAAGTGTGGCTTATATTTGGGCCAATACGGTACTGTAGGAGCATAGGAAGGTGCTTTACAGCATCTAGACCAGAACTGCATCATCTGACAGGCTGCAGCTCTCCAGTGCCTCAGGCAGAGAAAGGTCTTTCACATCACCTGTTAATCCATTTTGACTGGACATGCAGGGGTTTGAACTTGGGACCTTCTGCAGGCAAAGCAGAGTGCGCTACCACTGAGCTCCTTTCACTCTCTCAGGAACCGATGATGTTTCCTTATACCAGGTCAAACAATTTGCCCATCTAGCTCCCTGGAAGCCAATATCTGGGGTCTCCAGCAGAGATAATTCCCATCACTGCTACCTGAGACCTTTTAACTGGGGGGTTGGATTCAGGACCGTATGCATGAAAAGAGGTTCTACCACAGAGCAATAAGGCCCCCTCCAAACATCGGCAAAGTTTCCACAATTTTCGGTGCTCATCACAGCACACCGTATCCCCACAATCTTAGGGTGGACGGTGGCTGAGGGGAACAGAGTTCTCAGGGGGAGGGGAGGGTGTGCGTTCATTTAAATAGCTGGAATTATGACAGTTTAGAATTCGGCAGCTGGGAGGAAGGAAGGGGCTTTAAAGAAGCTGATCTGGTAACGCCAATGTTCAATAAGCAATGCTTTTTAAAAATCAAGCAAGCACGACACCACAGAAATTAAGAGGGATGGATACATTGCTTTCATATTTTCCTTTATGCCAGAGGAAGTCAATACCTCTGAATACCCAGGATGCTGGACTAGAAGCACTGTCTGATTTGCGCATCCTCAAATATCTTGGTTTTATTTTTCTAAAACTGCTTTGCACCTAACACAAGGTAAAAAGGTAAAGGGACCCCTGACCATTAGGTCCAGTCGTGGCCGACTCTGGGGTTGCGGTGCTCATCTCGCTTTACTGGCCCAGGGAGCCGGCGTACAGTTTCCGGGTCATGTGGCCAGCAGGACTAAAGCCGCTTCCGGCGAACCAGAGCAGCGCATGGAAACACCGTTTACCTTCCCGCCGGAGCAGTACCTATTTAGCTACTTGCACTTTGAGGTGCTTTCGAACTGCTAGGTGGGCAGGAGCAGGGACCAAACAACGGGAGCTCACCCCGTCGTAGGAATTCGAACCGCCAACCTTCTGATCGGCAAGACCTAGGTTCTGTGGTATAACCCACAGTGCCACCCGCATCCCTTTGCACCTAACATAGCGCACCTTAAATGTTCAAAGCCAGCTTGCATGTTCAACCATCCTGTAAATTAGACCGGTATTATACTCCCCACAATGAAGACTGGGTGGGACAGAGGGAGTATGGTGTGGCTTGAACCACAAATGCTCTGGCTACGGCACTGCTCACCCAGCACAACAGCGTGGCTGTTAGATCATTGTTCCCCTATTTGGCCAGATTTCCGTTGGCACAAGACCTACCTGATTATAAAAACAGAAGGGAGAGGTTATTACAAATAATGGCCGGGTTCCAAAGAGCTACTTTGGGCGCGCCTGGGAGTTTGAGTAGGTCAAATCGTGACAGCAGGTAGCAGCAATTGGACATGAAATCAGAGCATTTGTGTCCACTGAGAGGGACCACGAAACAGAATGAAGAGAGGGTGGCAAGGATAGATCCTTTAAAAAATACTATTAAAAGAAAAAAGAAAAGTCAGTGCCAATTAGACTGTCATTGCGGGGGCAGAGGGCAATAGCAGCGTCTTTTCCTAAAGTAGTAACAAGAGGGCCAACCATTACTGCAAATCTGGAGCAAGATGCCAGTAATTGGAAAGCACCAAGAGAGCCAAAGTCCATTGCCTATGTCAGACTGGGGCTTTGTCACTAGCAGAAGAGGATGCTGGACTAAGTGGGCTTTGCTCTGACCCAGCAGGGCTCTTCGTATATTCTTAGGAAAGGGCCAATTAACCAGATAGATGCAACTCCAGGATGGAAATGGGAACTGCACAGACCTGGGTCTGCTTCGTTGGGATAATAATTGTTATGGCTCTCCTCATGCTTACATGGGAGTAAGCCCAACAAAAAAACCAAGGCTTGCTTCTGAGTAGGTGTGTATAAGGCTGTACTGGAAGAGGAACATTTTGTTCTGCCTGGTAATGTAGAGTTATCAATGTGCACAATATAGGGTGGTATTCAATGTAAGTCATACTCTAGAGTAGACTTACTGGAATTAATGGACTAACGCAGATCCATTAATTTCAGAGGGTCTACTTTGAGTAGAAATTAGTTGGGTGCAAGTTGTTATTCTTACCTGCATGTAATAGCAATGTCTGGCCCTGCTGAAGGAAAGGCATTTTGAGGTGCCGTTGAAGATTACATTCACGCCACTCTTTGGTGCCATTTGAATTTTGTGCCCATCAATGATTCTTGATTTGACTTTAACCAATTAATTGGTTAGCTAAATCAAGTTTTAAAAATTATCTATTGACTAAATGGCACCCCTGATTGAATCAGACTCTTTAATGTAAGTTAATTCTTTTTAATGTAAGTACTCATTTAAAAACAAACAACCACGAATGGCAGGCAAAATCTTAGGAAAGGCTTTTCTTTTTCACTCCCATGAGGAAGTTATAAGAAAGAAAGTGTTGTGATGTATGTATGCCCCCATCTACAAACTAATACAGTATGCTTCCACCCCTTCAAAACTAATGTTTAATTCATATTCAAATTAACTGCAGGTAGTATTGGGTGACTCCCCGCGACAGAGTGAGCTCCCATTGTTTGGTCCCTGCTCCTGCCAACCTAGCAGTTCGAAAGCTCGTCAGAGTGCAAGTAGCTAAATAGGTACTGCTCTGGCGGGAAGGTAAACGGCGTTTCCGTGCGCTGCTCTGGTTCGCCAGAAGCAGCTTAGTCATGCTGGCCACATGACCCGGAAACTGTACGCTGGCGGCCTCGGCCAATAAAGCGAGATGAGCGCCGCAACCCCAGAGTCAGCCACGACTGGACCTAATGGTCAGGGGTCCCTTTACTTTTACTAGTATTGGTTGAATGAATCAAGTGAAACTCACACAAATAACCAAATCCTATTTCTGAGCTTTTCTTCTCCATACCTCAACTTGAATGCTGGTGGGCTGGGCGGGTCACAAGGATGTTGTGCAAGTAAGTAAAACGAAATGATTTGGTGACAGTACTAGCAGCAACATCACTCACCCCAGTACCTGCCCGTTCCTTGCATATAGGGCTGGCCCTACTATGAGGTAGACTGAGGCAGCTGCTTAGGCAGTAGATACTGAAGAGCAGTGTATCAACCCACCCCCATTTTGCCTCAGCTTCCTAAGCTGTCCTGGTGTTCCAAGTGTGGTAGAGGATGCGATCCCATTACCAACACTGAAGTAAGAGTCACCCTGATTGGGTTCTGTATATGGAATGGTGAGAGACCACTACCTTGTCCTTCATATTATACAGCAAAATGCCTTTAAGTACCTGCTTACAGGTAGGTAGCCGTGTTGGTCTGCCGTAGTCAAAACAAAATTAAAAAATCCTTCCAGTAGCACCTTAGAGACCAACTAAGTTTGTTATTGCTATGAGCTTTCACATTGACTTCTACAATCTTGCCTCTTACAATTGTTCTTCTATCTCATTAGTAAATAAAAGAACAGAAGCGCTTCATTTCTGTACGCATGTTTATGTAAAATAAGACCATATAACCAATCGATAATCATATTGCCATTTTGTTTTCCCCTCCGCAATTAAAATTTTGAGCTGCCTGTTTCCTCCAACATGTTGCAGGGCCCACAGCTGAGCTGCTGATGCTGGAAAACCCACAAAGGAATCTGTGGCTGGAAAGGCGGTCCTAGTGGAAGTCCCCTGCAGATGGATAGGAAGGCTGCCTTCTAACCCACCGGAATGGAGAAGGCAGCTCCCAGCGAGACCCAGCCCCTCGCGCCTCCAAAGGCCTCGAACTGTAAGGAAGGGGATGACTGCTCAGAGAACGGACTCCTGATCAAGATCACAGAACCTAAATTCCAACTGGCAGAGGGTGCAAACCAAGCCCACCCTAGCCAGGGAGAAAAGGAGGAGACCACGAGCCCTGTGTCCAATGGGATTTCAGGAGCCCAGAGCCCAAGTCCTTGCAATGCGACAGGGGGCAGCGAAGGCACCCCTCCCACACCCGCTGCTCCCATGACCACCACCCTCTGTGTGGCAGAGGGTCAGCAGCAGCTGATGGAGCTGGATGAGAGGGAGACTTGGAGCAAGAAAGTGGACTTTCTCCTCTCTGTTATTGGCTATGCAGTAGATCTAGGAAATGTATGGCGCTTCCCTTATATATGTTACCAAAACGGAGGAGGTGAGTGTCCATTGATTGATTTGATTCAATATTTGTAGTCTGCTTTTCCAAACACAAATGTTGAGCTCAAAGTGGCTCACAAGAGTCAGTTACCCTGCAGCCCCCTTGCTTAATCTGGGCACAGCACCGGGGCCTTGCTCCTCTAACATATACTTGGGGGTGGAGCAGGATGGTGGTGCTGTGAACTAACATCTGCCTCCCCCCAAAAAAATCTGCAGCACAAAGCAAGCAAAGGCCAAGCGACTGCAAGCATTTCTTTGCAATTAAATAAAGAATATATGTGTATATATATATATATATTTGCTTGAGACTCATTCTCTCATGCCACCTAGCATTCCCACATAAAAGATGCTGATGGGCAGGGCTGGGCAATGTCAGGTTTTCAACAATGCAATGTGTCGCCAGCCAAACATCGCAACCTGGTGATATGCAGCAACAAGCTACATTGGCCCCAGCCCACAAGGCACGGGGTAAAATTGTCGCAACTCTCACTGCAGAAGCTGAGGGGTTTTCATCCCAGCACCTTGCAGGTCAGGGACTATACAGCTTGTTTGCATTGCTCAGCTGGGCTCGCTGAGGTGGGGAAGCAGTGGGAACAGTTTAAAGAGGCCGAGGAAGGAATAAGTTGTATGGGCCCGGCGATACAGCTTGCTCCTCCCTCTGCAGCATGAGGGGCAGAGCGCAATGGCGGCTTCATGCGGCAGTATAGCACAGCTGAAACCGCTGCTGCTCCTGAGTCCCTCTGATACCAGCAGCCCGATGTTGAACGTGGCACTGGTAGCAGAGGGACTCAGGAGCTGTGTCGGTTTCACCCATGATATACTGCCAGGTGAAGCCGCCATACACGGTCCTGGGCGATGCATTGGTACACCGCTCAGGCCTACCGACAGGTTACAAAAAACAACACACACTCCAAGTGGACTCTAGCATGGAAGCAACCTGTATTAACTGAGGGATTCTTAAAATCGCTCCTGGAGCTGTGGACAAAATAGGGAGCTATCCCTAAAATAGCCCCATAAAGGCTGGGCGGCATGAAATGTTGACAACCGGCTGGAGAGGAAGATAAACAGATCTAAGAAAGGAAAGAAACCGCATTGTTGCCTCGATAAAGTCATTTCCTGACTTGTTCATTCTGATAAGCTATTTTGCAATGTCCTCAAGATGGAAGGGAGAGCTGGCCACAGGAGATATCAATGGAGATATCAGAGATTTTAATGTAGCTGGGATTGAACACACATACTCCCCGCCCCCAACACATGCACAACTGAGCATGCAACAGGCCAGCAAGGATTCAGCTGGCTGACTGGTGGAAAACTGGGGTTAGGGGAAGGGGAGTAGTTGGGGTCTTGAACAGCAGTACTCCACACAGCAACACTGTTGTTGCAACACCCCCACCTTGTTCCCTCTATTTCTGGCACTCAGAGACCTTTGTGGACGCAGTGCACCCCCCAGGCACAAGAGGGATCCGTCAGCATGCTTGGGGAAACACCAAGATTTTTAGAACTAATATTCAGGAAGGAGGAGCCAAAGGAAATGCTGACTGGCCTTTGCTGAGCAGCGTTAGGGGTGGGAGGTCAAGGGAACGGAGTCTTCTGGGCACAGCTGACTGGCTGGCATCTTGATCAGAAACACTCCACGCTGCAACGTTTTGTTGCGTAGGCCACTTGTTACCATCCAATGCCTCTCTGAATGGTGTTTTAACGTTGGTCCCTTTGATTCAGGAGCTTTCCTCATCCCGTACACAATCATGGCTATCTTTGGAGGGATCCCGCTCTTCTACATGGAGCTGGCACTGGGGCAGTATCACCGAAATGGATGCATCTCAATCTGGAGGAAGATCTGTCCCATTTTCAAAGGTAATCCTCAAGGGAAAATCTCTATTCTCAGAATCCTGGGTCACAGTTAAAGCTGCAGAGCACTTGGGGTGTGGAGCCAGGGGCTTTTCGGGGGAGGATTCCTGGCATATGTGGAGATCAGACGTCTTAGACATGTAATTCTGCATTGACCCTCCAAATCCACACATAAAAAGTTCTCTACTTACTATGAGCATAGTTCCCAATAAATGCGCACAAAGGGAAAATGACTGACAATGTCATTTTATATGCTGTTGCCTGTGCCCTCATCCATGTTTTTTATGGCCTGTGCTGGAGCTCCCTGGCTGCATAGGAACCTCTGCCCTCAAGAGCAAGTTACTGGAGCTCCATGTGTTGCATGGAAGCCTCTGCACTACCAACAGATCACTTAATAGGAACACCAGAGCACCCATCTCTCTTATGTTTATGCCAGCATTTTCTATCTATCCAGGAATTGGCTATGCCATCTGCATCATTGGCTTCTACATTGCCTCGTACTACAACACCATCATGGCATGGGCCTTGTACTACCTCATCTCCTCGTTCACGAGTGAGCTGCCCTGGACCAGCTGCAAAAACCCCTGGAACACCAACAACTGCACAAACTACTTCTCCAACAAGAGCACCGCCTGGACTGCCAACTCGACCTCCCCGGCAGAAGAATTTTACACGTAAGTGCATGTAAGTGGAGAGACAGCCATGCCAGAATAAGGTGGAGAAGGGAGGGTGGGGAAGGAGCTTTCGAGGAGGGACGGATGTGTTAAACCCTGTGCTTTCTTTATATGAAGGCACTGGCTCAGGTCTCCTAGTTAGCAACCGCTTTTTATGAGCATCAGTGAGAGTTAGTGGTTCATTCTTTATGCTTGCAACAACCTCTGAAGCCCTCTGAAACATCAGCCTTGGTCATTCCTTAACTAGGTGCCAGAGCACACAAGGGTGCTGCAAGAGATCTGCTAGAGCTGTGAGAAACATGTCAAAACACACAAGGTTCCTAAGTGCCCAAAGCATCCATGAACAGAGGAGGGTGCATTCTGGATCTCTGGATGACTCCCTGCTCTGTTCTCACCTCCTTCCAATCCGTCTCTGCTGGTGGCACGGATAATTCTGTCAAAGTTCTGCACTGAGCAAGCCGCCACTCCTGATATAGAAAAGCAAAAGAATTGTCCACCCTCACAGAGAAAGCTGCCCATTGTATCTCTGCATGAGTCACTATTCTGAGTGTAGCCCCTCCCAAACAGAAAGCCTACATAGATTTGTGACTCATGCAGAAACACACAGGCCTGGTTCACATTTAACACTGTGTCATGGTTCATTTATCAAACCATGAATTAAAAACAATTTCTCCTACAGATGATCAAACTATGACTTGTTTCTCCAAAGCTTCTTCTGTTTTCCAGCTACTCTTGCCTCATTAGAATGTGAAGTGTCTGGGGTGGGGTAGCCAAAAAAGCCAAGGGTGCTGTTTTCAGAAGTAGCACCAAGCCATAGTTAAAATAACTCAAGTTTTAGAAGCCAACAGTATACCATGGCTTCAAGTCACAGCTTGTTGACTGTAAACAAGCCACAGTTAAGGTACTGGGCAGGGTCTGCACATGTTTAATAAACCATGGTTTAATGTTACATGCGATCCACACCATAAAAAGTATGCTTCATAGTACAGTGTATAAAGGAAGCCCTTTCGGGGTATAAGAATGAAGTGGCATCTCCCATTTTAATCAACAGGGGAAATGTGTGCCGGAATTGTCAGAAGTTAGAACCACCCCACCAACTGATGTTAGCCAATTCATCGAAATCAGGCTGTAATCAGGCCTGGCTCAAGATGTACATTGTTTTGATTGCCAAAGAAAGGAAATCCAAACATTTTTTGTTAAAAAACTAACTGAAGTAAATAACTGCCACTTTTTGAAAAGCACTGGCATGAAATTGACACGAGGTAGCCAGCTCTAGGTTGTTCTTCCTTCTCCCCCGCTTGTACCCAGGAGCAAATCTTTAAGTGAGGAGAAGCCAATGTGATTCCCTCCAGACAATGTTGAGCTCCGATTCCCATCAGCCCCATCAGCAGCCAGCATGGCCAATGGTCAGGGGGATGGTGGAAGTTGCTGTCCAACAACATTGCAAGGCTACCCTGTTCCTGACCTCCCGTTTGCTTGGCTTGCATCCAACAGCCACATTGATGGCAAGTTCCCAGTAGCAAACCCCACTCCATCCCACCCTCAGGACTCATGGACTTGAAGCAAACGTCACCCGCTTGAAATGATCCCTTTGGAAAGTCTGCATCCCAAAGGATCCCCAACACGTCTGTTTCCTTTCCATTTCAGCCGCCACATTCTCCAAGTGCACAGATCCAAGGGGCTGGATGACCTGGGAGGAATCAGCTGGCAGCTCGTCCTGTGTTTGATGCTTATCTTCACCATTGTGTACTTCAGCATCTGGAAAGGAGTCAAAACATCTGGAAAGGTGAAGAGCAAGACCAACAGCAGGAGGAGCTACGCCAGGATTGTATCTGGTGGTCAGGGATGGAAAGGGATGCTGTATCTGAAGACCGGGGGGGGGGGGGGGGAGGTTCATGTGGCCCACCAGGCTTCTCCATTCCTTAGTGCCTTAGGGGTCTTCCCAGACCACACCCCTTCATCAGGCAGCACCCTCACCAGCCCTGCCCTGTCCCCTTCTCAAGTGCATTTAGCTGACTTGAATGTGTTCTTGACATATGAGAATGTCTCTAGCTTGCCTGGCTAGAGACTGGGGAGATGGTATGTGCTGGTGTGTTTGTAGAAACTTCTGGCTTTTGCATGGCTAGGATACGGATTACTGTACACAGTAAGTGTCCCATCTGTTTTTACCTCTGGTCTGGCCCAAACATGGCATATGGCCCCTGGAAGGTTGCCCATTAAGGGAACGTGGCCCTCAAGATGAAAAAGGCTCCCTATTTCTGCCACCAAAAAGAGGGAGGAAACTTTCATGTTCCTGACTGTCTTGAGAAGCAGCTGGAATGATCTGAAGATCATTCTGAAGTTACCCAAGCTGGTGGCCTCCTGTGATCTTGGCTAGCACCCAGTGAGGATGTCGCCATCCTTCCTTCTGGCTGTGTGTTAGGAAGGCCTTTTCTATACAGAAGATTTGTCAGTGTCAGGGGCGCAGACACCACAAGCCTCCCAAATATGAGGCAGCAGGCAAAGCGCCACTAGGCCAGGAAACCCCATCTGTCCCATGGGAGCAGGTCAAGAGGAAGGAAGTTCAGACACAGGGGAGTCTGTGCCACCTCCTTGGGGTGGGAAGAGACAGGGCTTTGGCACAGGATGGGATAGTTCATGGAGCTGGCAGAAGAGACCCCCGGAACTAGGGGGGGGAGGGATTCTATAACATTTGCACATCTCCGAATTTTGCAAGGCAGTTCTCCAGTCAACTAAAGTGTACAGAGATGCATATTCTAAGGTAAAATGTGCATATAGTTCAGTTAAACTAGCCCACAAAAGCATGTAACATTTGCTTTGCAAAAATGTATATATCTGCTAAAAATGTATACATTAGGATAAATTTGCACTAAAATGCTGGTGTTCTTCTTATTTGCCTGGGTCTTTGGATAGGGACATTCAGGCACTGTCGATATTAAAACTTTCATTTTAATTACCGTTTTTAGATGTGGTCTTGTTGGATTTGATGTTGCTAGGCACCGTGGGCATGTTTTGAGTTGCGGTGGAGAGTGGGCTATCCATTTAATAAATTAATATTGCTGCTAATTCAGAGCAAAGTTTTCATCCTTTGTGCCGGTGGTTTCCCTCGGACGAATCCTCAGTCTTGATTTCTTCTCCAAACAGGTTGTGTGGGTGACTGCCACATTCCCTTATGTCATACTCTTTGTCCTCTTAATACGGGGCGCTACCTTGCCTGGGGCCTGGAGAGGGGTGGTCTACTACCTGAAGCCCGAATGGGATAAGCTTTTTGCTACTGAGGTAAGCGGGGGGGGGGGGGAGGCGGGTGCAACAAATCAGATGAATAGATCGGCTACCTTAAAGTCCTGTGGCAAATGCAGAGTAATGTACTAGATTTGAGGAGGTGGGGGGGTGAACCAGGTACTCAGTCAGCCTTCTCCCAACCTAAGTAAAAATCTAGGTAATTACTGGTCAGTTGCCACTTTCTCCTTCTTGAGCAAGGTTCTTGAGTGGGTGGCTGCAGACCAGATCCAGGCACTCTTGTACCCCTGTTAATTCTCAACCTTTCAGCAGCTTTCAATACCATGGCATTTCAACCATGGTATCCTTCTGGAGCAGCTGTCCGAGTCAGGCGGTGGGTGGCATCACTTCGCAGTGGTTCTGATTCTACTTGGTTGTTTCCAGAGGGTAATGCTTGGGGAGTGCTCTTTGGCTTTGTGTAAGTTCCGAGGTTTACCGAAGCCTGCTCTGCAGCTACTTGGAGCAAGACTGGTATTATGCTTGCTCCTGCTCTATGGTATAGTGTTCCTGTCGAGATACAACACACACCCACTATCTGTATTTTCTGGAAACAGCTGGAAAACAGGATAAACGGAACTTGCAGAAAAAGCTTTTCTGCAGACTGTCTGCTGAGTGTATAAGGGATAAGACAGTCTCTCAAGTATCCTGTTCCTGAGCTGTATAGGGACTTATGTTAGTAGCAAATTGACAGCCAGTACAAATCCCTCAAGCAGGATGTGTTATATGCTGGCAGTAGGTTGCCCCCACAAGCCATCAGGCATTGCATTCTGTATAGCAGATGCAAATGTCATTTCCCCCTGAATAGTTATGAAAGACTCAGATGAGGTTGGGGGAGATTTTGGCCCTCTAAGTAATAAATACAGCTACTATTGAGATTACAGGTTCTAATATTCGCCAGCCAGCGGGCTCCCGGTTGATAGGAGAGAGTTCAATGAAGAGGAAATGAAGACACATCGTTCTCTGATAAAGCCACATCTCCAATAAGGCCCCGTTGCCTCCCCTAAAAGTAATAAAGGGTGTTAGTATTGTATTGGATGTTTCTGAAGCGATGAGCGAGGCCAGATTGCGATCTCTGTGCTGTTGATATATGGCCACAAAGCTTTCATGTGGTGGCTCCTGGGGCAGGAACGATCTACAGAGTCGGGCAGTGCTCAGCTTTGAGTCTGGAGAATAAAAAGGAACTGGTTTGTTCTGGAGAAAACAGGAGATAAGAAGGCTAGTCAGGAAACGGATCTTGGGGTGATGGGAGAAGGACAGCTCAGAGATGTCAACCCAGTGTGTGGCAGCTGAGTATAGCAAATTCCATCCTAAGTGCTATCAAGAAAGAACTGAAAATAAGTTTGCCAGTGGTGTAATGCACTTGAATAAATCTATGGGGTGGGTGAACTTGAAATATAGTGTATAGTTGTGGTCATCTCATCTCAAAAAGGATATTGAAAGAACTAGGAAAAAGTCACAGCTCAGTGGTAGAGTATCTGCTTTGAGTGCAAAGGGTCCCATATTCAGTCCTCAGCATCTCCAGGTAGGACTGAAAATGTTGAAAACACTAGAGTGCAACTCCATCTGCTATGGACCACTGGCCTGGCTCAGCACAAATGTGCAGAAAATAGCCACAAGATTATCATGGATCCAGAGCATTTTCTCTATAAAGGAAGGCTATAGGGTTTTGGATTTTTTTTAACCAGAAAAGAAAAAAAGGTAATTAAGGAGAGAACTGATGGAGGTTTGTAATACTATAGTATGATGCAGAGAAATTGGATAGAGAGGCAACTAGGAGTCACTCAATGAAATTGAGTGGCAGGAGAATCAAGACAGGCCAACCCTCTCCCCCAATGTAACTTCACATACTGCATTATTAAGCTATGGAACTAACTGTCACAAAGTGCAGTGATGGCCAGTAGCTTAGATGGCCAGCTGTGGGGGAGGACCTTAGTGGATCTACTGTGGGGAACCCATGGAGTGGCAGGCCACTGCGACTGGTATTGCCCTGCTAGGTCTTCAACTTCAACTCCACTGCGTCTGCTACAAAGCAGTCGTCCCTGCCTGTATCTAACTGATAGCTTCCTCAGCTCCAGCAAGAGTCGCTATAGTAAACTCTTAACCTGAAACACTTGAAGCACAGGGCTCAAAACACAAACTGGAAGCTGAAAGCGCTCACTCCTTGCATGGCTTCCCAGAACAACTCTGCTTTTACCGATACCCTTTTTAGTGAGCTGTGTCTGTTGATTCTTTTCTTTTTAGGTGTGGATTGATGCAGCTGCTCAGATCTTCTTCTCTCTCGGCCCAGGATTTGGGGTCCTCCTAGCCTTTGCAAGCTACAACAAGTTCCATAACAACTGCTACCAGTGAGTTTTCTCAAAGAGAAAGATTACTGGGAAGTGGGGGGACGATGACTCAACTTGCCATTGTGGAAGACTCTAATTTGCACATAGTTCTAATTATTTACACTCCAAATCAGACCAGCTGGAGGGTACAAGGAGAATTTGTGTATGGGGTATGTGTGTATGTTGTATCACAAGCATGTCCTGATTCTCAGAGGCATGCGTGTTTCCATTACAGGGACGCTCTAGTCACCAGCACTGTGAACTGCCTGACCAGTTTTGTGTCCGGGTTCGTCATCTTCACCGTGCTGGGGTACATGGCTGAGATGAGGAACCAAGAGGTGGCAGACGTGGCCAGAGACACAGGTAAGCAACCAAGGATGGGCAAATGTGGCCAATCTCAGTTTCGCATTTTTCCAGTCTTATGTTCCGTTTGCCCCATTTCTTCAGCAGTTTGCAGTATGGTTGGGGTTGTTGTTTTTTAATTGCACCTGAAAATGTAAGTTTGTTTGCAATTTTCTGTAATATGTCTATGTAAACAATCTCCCCAAATTACAAGTAATTTTTGTATGTTATTTCTACGAAAGCAAGATTTCTTCCTCTAACATATACTTTCTTTGGTGAACATTTTTTTGTCTGGAGAACTGCACTGCAAAATTTGGAGAAGTGTGAATTCAAAGGATAGCTACTTTTCAGTTTGACATACTGGTTTGGGAAGTGCAATGCAGACAAAGAATTCTTCCCAATCCTTTCCTTTTATACTCTCACTACCTTTCCTGTGATTGTGGGAAGGCTGCAGCCCACTGGGGCGCAGAAAGTCCCAGGTTCAATCTGCAATGGTATATCCAGGCAGGGCTGGGAAAGATTCCCTGCCTAAAACCTTGCAGAGCCACCACCAGTCAGTGTAGACAATACTGAGCTAGATGAACCAATGGTCTGGCTCAGTATGTTCCTGTATTCTGATGCAAGCTGTCCTGCAGAGGATCTTATGCATCCTAAGAAACTCTGCACAGCCCCTTTTAAAACAAGAGAACACCAGGCACCACTGTGTCTCAATAGCCAGTTGAGGAAGGGCTGGAACCAGTGAGCAAGGTTCCATCCCTAGCATCTCCAGTCCCCTTCTGAAAAAAGAACTGTACGGTAAAATTTTAGATGCAAGTGATGGGGGAAGACCCTTTTCTCCCTGAGACCCTACTAGTCATAGTAGTGGACTAGGCATCTAATAGTCTGATCTGGCATAAGGCGGCTAGCTTCCTGAGTTCCCATGAAACATCTTTCAGTGAGCAACTGGGTTCATTATTAGGCAACTGGGTTCAATGGCCTCATTGAAGAATTCCTCAAACACTTCCTTGGCTGACTAATTTTGACACATGCAGGATGCTGGCAAACTTGACTTGAAGGCATAAGAAGACACATTCCTAAAGCAGCTCAGTATGTTTAGTCAAGAGCTACTTAATTCTCAAATTACAATGTTTGGCTTTGCATGAAAAAATGTCCCGGGTTCAATTCCTAGCAACTCCAGGTAGGGCTAACAGCCTCAGTTTTGCCTAAAATTCTTCTCCAAAGGGAACATCTCCAGATGTTGCAGGACTCCTGATTCCCATTAGCCCCAGCCAGCATGGCCAATGGTCAGGGATGGTGGTAGTAATAATTCAGCAGCTTCTGGAAGGCAAATCACAGAAGAGCTGAAAGGGACCCTTAGAGTCATCTAGTCCAACCCCCTGCAGTGCAGGAATCACAGCTAAAGAATCCCTGACAGATGGTTATCCAACCTCTGTTTAAAACCCCCAATGAAAGAGTGTCCACCACCTTCAGAGAAGCCCATTCCACTGTTGTTCAGCTCTTACCACCAGAAAGTTATTCTAAATGCTTAGTTGGAATTTGAATCCATTGGTTCAGGTCCTACCCTCTGGAGCAGCAGGAAACAAGCTTGAAACAGTTATCATATCGCCTCTAGGTCTTCTCTTCTCCAAACTAAACAGATCAAACTTCCTCAACCGTTCCTCATAAGGCTTGGTACCCAGACCCTTTGTCATCCTGGTTTCTTTCCTCTGCACATGTTCCAGCTTGTCAATATCCTGTGTTACTCAAGTCAGGGAAAGCTAGCATAGGTGTTACTGAGCTAGATGGACCAGTGGGGTCTGACTTGGCATATCGGTCAGCTTCCAATGCGGTAGGGAACTCTCCTTGGTTGGAAGTCTTTGAGACCAAGCTGGAAAAGCCTCTGTTTGGAATGCGAGGTCAGAGAGACGGGAACATAGGGATTGCCTTGCTGTTTCAGAATAAAGTCTGGAGTGCTATTTCTAGTTTGTTTGGCCTGGCTTCAAATCACGAAGGTTCCATTTAGTGATTATGGGTAGCATCCTCCTTGAAAAATATACAGATCTCTGGTGCCTGCCATTGGCAAGGCATGGGATACTCTCAGATCTATAAACTTTTGCCCTTCAGAGCTCTGCCAACTGGCTGCTTGAAAGGGATGTTTGAGACTGGATGAAGGATTGAAGGCCCTCAAGATGAAACGCAATACAATTCATCAAGCCAGGGGACAAAGCCGCTCCGTTCCATCCTGCTAGAGCCTGATGCCACACTGAGATAGTGCTGCACAGGATTCCCGGCTCACTTGCTGCAGCAAGCTCCTCACAGGCACCCACAGGGTCAAGAGCATTGCCCAGAGCCAATCAGCTTGGCTCTGGACAATGCTTTTGCTGGCAGAAGTATAGCCACTGGCCATGATCACACATGCCTTAGTTACATAAAGGTTGGATCACTGTAACATGCTCTAAGTGGGGCTCCCTTTGAAGTGTTTGGAAACTTCTGCTGGTCCAAACTGCGTCAGCTGGAGTCCCAACCAGAGCCAGATTATATTTTATCACATTTTTATTGTTTATTGTATTTTGATAATGTAAGCTGTCCTGGGGAATTGTTTAAGGGTGGGGTATATAGCCGCCTAAAATAAACAAAAATAGTAAAGGTTTGGGGAGGATGCAGCTCTATGGCTGGTGCCAGCTGATTTGGCTCCTGGACAGCATCTGAGCTGCAGTTAGCTTTAAAATCCGAAATGGGCTAGGCCCTAACCGTAATGTGAAGCACTGTCTCCTTCCACACCAACCTGTCTGGCCACTCATGGGTAGCAAACATGGTGCCCTCTAGAATAGATGCTGCAGGGCTACTGGGCTTCCCATTGAGGGCATCTGGTTGGCCACCATGAGAACAGTGGGGAACCGGCATAGCTCAGCAGTAGCACATTTGCCTTACATGCCGAAGCTCCAGGTTCAACTCCCAATGGTATCTTCACATAGGGCTGGGAAAAGCTCCTTGTCTGAAACCATGGAGAGCTGCTGCCCGTGAGCTTGGACAATACTGACCTAGATAGAGTAAAAGGTCAGTATTGGTATAAGGCAGCCTCTTATGTTCCTAACAGGATACTGGCCTAGACAAGCCACTGGCCTAATCCAGCAGGCTCTTCCTATGTAGTACTCCAAATCCCATCCAGAAGACACCACATTAGATACCCTTGACTGGTGACCTTTGGAGGAGGCGGCTCTTTATGCCTGCCACCATTAGAGTTGCAGCTGGTGGGAATATAGGAGAGTATGACGTCAGGCCTGTGGAACTCCCTGTCACAGGAGATCAGATTGGCTCTCTTCCTAATGAGTTTGACGTGCCAGATTAAAGCATGGTGGCGAGAAGATACCGTCACAGCTGAACTGGCTCTGAAAGGGGTGGCTGATTATTTATGCTGCTGATTATCAGCTGTTCTGATTTGTTTTTCTCTTATCTGGTATATGGCTTTTGTGTTAACTTATATTGACATTAGCCACTGTGTTACAAGCTGGGAAGGGGGGGGGGATAAACTCTGGAGGAAGCAGAATAAGTCATGGACTGTTATCTCATTGACTGACAGGACCCAGCCTCCTCTTCATCACCTATGCAGAGGCCATCGCAAACATGCCTGCCTCCACCTTCTTTGCCATTATATTCTTCCTGATGTTGATCACCCTGGGACTGGACAGCACAGTGAGTAATGGAGCAGTAGAAGGAAAGGTTCTGTGTGTGTTATTGCAGACTTAGTCCACACTTAGCCAAACCAAATCTGAAGAATGGAAATATTATCTTTTTGGATAACCTCAGTTGGCGTTCGTGCTGGAATGCTGACACTTGACCAGCTAGTAAGAAAACAATGTTTTCCCCACTTCCTCTGGGGCGGAATCTAGAGCCGCTTTCCTGAACTTGGTGTCCTCAATCAGTGAAGCCATTTTGGACTAAGTCCCATTAGCCCCAACCAACAAGTTGTGTTGCCAGGGTCTTACTTGGAGTTCTAGCTGGGTCTGGTGGGAGTTTCCCCAAACATCTGGAGAGCATCAGGCTAGGGATGACTGGTCAACACCAAGGAACTGCATCCTTCCACTTGAGAGGAGGCAGGCAAAATCAGGTCGTAGCCTCTGGGGTATGGGCAGAATGTGAATTGCCTGGTCTGGCCCTTAGCATCAGGCTGTGGGGTTATTCCATTAGCCTGAAAACAGGTTCAGTTCACCAAGCACAAACACAGAATTGTTCGGATCCCTTTGCAAGCTCTAAGAGTCCTGGGGAAGAAGGCAGCTGCCTTTCCTTCATTGACTCCTCTGTGTGCTTTCCCCAGTTTGCAGGCCTAGAAGGGGTGATCACTGCCGTCCTGGATGAATTCCCGCACATCTGGAGCAAGCGCCGGGAGCTGTTTGTGCTGGGTTTCATTGTGACCTGCTTCTTGGGTGCGATGCCGACGCTGACCTTTGTGAGTAGCTCACCTTTCCGTGGCCAGTCAAGCCATTCGGTAGGCTGAAGAGTGTGCGTGCGTTTGGTGTGCAATTTGGATTCCAGGCTTCCCTTTAATGCCACAGAGGATGCTGGAGTGCAGCTCTTGGACTGCAAACAATCGGACGCAATCCAAGATTGGTGCTGTTCTCTACAACCCTCCAAGTGATTTCCTTGTTAGATTTCTACCATGCCTTTCCACAGGTTCTGAATGATCAGATTTCAAATGCTTTTCCATGCAGCCTTGATCAGGGCTGTTTTAAAAACTGAATGTGTTGTTTCAAAACACTGCAAATCAGCCAGAGCTGCGTTAAGTGGCAATAATGTCTGAGACATTTGGGGGTGGGGAGTGTTGAAAAGCCCTCCCAGTGCTACATAACCCAGTTTCCCAAACGGTTTGGGGTGTCTCAAATTGCATGTTGTGGCGCTATGATGTCAACAGATTGGATGAGACGCCAAGTTGAACTAGAGATAGTGAAGACTCTGACAAGGGAGGTGTTACTACCAAGCATAGATGGGATCGTTTCATGAGAAACATGTATCACACACAGTTTTATCAGATATTGCTCCTTGATTTGGAATGCAAAACAGGAGTCCCAGTTCCTGCTGGAGGCACAATTCCCTTCCCCTTTTGGGAAAGTCTGACTCCCAAGGGGGAAAAGAATAGGAACACAAGGGTCTGCCCTCAGCTTTACTGTCAGTCATTGCCCCTTCAACGTTCTCACCAGGGAGGAAACAGAGGCATCAATCCCCTGCTGGATTACCTATTGGATTGCTCACACATTCCACTCAGCCTTTTCTTATCTGCACGGTTGCTGTATTGTGTGAGGCAAAGGAAGGGAAGTTGGAGAAACTGGGTCATTTACACTGTTCAGGATTAGTCAGGTTTCACCGGTACTGAAGGGAGCATCAGATTAAAGTACATTACAGGCTTCTGCTCCCTCTCCAATGAGCTAATGAGCTCTGTACAAGCAAGTTTTGCCTTCTGGGAACTAGAAGCGATCCTGTTGTTTCCCATGATCTTTCTTTCTCTTGCTCTAGGGTGGTGCGTATGTCGTAAAGCTGCTTGAAGAATATGCCACGGGCCCAGCTGTGATAGCCGTGGTGTTCCTGGAATCCATTGCAGTGGCTTGGTTTTACGGTGAGGATAGCTGAATGCCGGTGCACTTGTTGATGAGACTCCGGTGCTCTCTCAAATGTGTATTTGAGAGAGCATCCATCAGAGTTACACTTAATCACTTTTGAATGAACATAAAAAGAGCCAGCTGGATCAGGCCAAAGGCTCTTCTAGTCATGACTCCTGTTTTCACCATGGCCATCCAGATGCCCTCAATGAGGACCTGAGCACAGTAGCAAAGCTTTACCCTCCCGTGGTTTCCAGCAACTGTTATTTGCTGCCCACAACCATGGAGACAGAGCACAGCCATCGTGGCTAGTAGCTATTCTTAGCCTCATAGTGAGTGGAGTATAATGCAGCTTCCTTATTGCTTTGAATGTAAGGCAGGGTTTAGAAAGGGAAGACACATACATTTCACTGCTTTACTCCTCAAAAGGCTGCCAGTGGGGCATCTGGGCCTTGCTAGATCCATACACCAGGCCCACTGTGGTTGCCTCCAGGCTGTCAGTATTTTGCAGGAGGGACTCAAGTGCATACCAGCAATTTAGGTTTGTGTAATTCACAGAATCGTGGAATCACAGAACTGATTCTATTCCATTATAGAATTGTAGAGCTGGAAGGAATCCTGAGGGTCCTCTAGTCCAACCCCCAGCAAAGCAGGAATCTCAACTAAAGCATCCATGACAGATGGCCATCCAACCTTTCCTTAAAAACCTCCAAGGAAGGAAGGCCCCGAACCTCCTGAGGGAGTCTGTTCCACTGCTGAACAGCTCTTACTGTCAGAAAGTTCTTCCTGATTTTAGCCGGAATCTCCTTTCTTGTAACTTGAAGCCATTGGTCCAAGTCCTAGGCTCTGGAGCAGGAAAAAACACGCTTGCTCCATCTTCCATGTGACAGATATTTGAAGTACTATATATGCCTTCCTCTCCAGGACAGGAGGAGAAATGACATCACACAGCGCCTCTCTACCAATTGTATTTCTATGGTCTGAGTATTTGCCTATCAACAATACAGCTCTGGGGACTTAGCCCCTTCTCATGCTAACTAGCAAGAATATGCATTTGTTAGGTTTGGCTGCTAATCTCTCACACTTATGACCATGTACATATGAGTGATGAACCACAGCTTAAGTTAGTGTGGATGCACATGAGCTCTGACGTTTCACAGAACTCTTAGGTTAGGACTAATGGCAGCGGGGTGTTGTGTAGCTTGACAGCCTGCATACTACTGCATGAAAACCTAAGCTGGTGCAATCAAAGCAATCACACTTTACTTTTTTATTCTGCTGAACCTAGTTCATAGGAACACGTGAGTAACTTGGGCCTCACCCTATGCTAATTTTGCAGGTGTCAGCCAGTTCTGCAGTGACGTGAAGGAGATGCTTGGATTCAGCCCTGGGTGGTTCTGGAGAATCTCCTGGGTGGCCATCAGCCCAATTTTCCTCCTGGTGAGTCCGTCTGTCCAGCCCAACATGTAATAAGAAGTTTCTCCACAGTGTGTTTGCATCATAAAAGTAAAATATTAAACACACGCAGAGACCCCTTTCCTGCACAACAGCCTCTTATGAACACAGCCTTACACTGAGTCACACCACTGGGCCATCTAACTCAGTACTGCCTACACGGACTGGCAGTGGCCTTCCAGGGTTTAAGACAGAGGACATTCCCAGCCCTATCTGGAGATGCTACTGGGGACTGAACCTGGAACCTTTTGCATGCAAAGCAGATGCTCTACCACAGACTTTATGGCACTTCTCTCTGACCCTACCACTGACTTGGCAAAGTAACTGCCTCTGGCACAGGTTTGCTATATGATATCTGTTCCTTCACATTTTTGGGCAGAGCCTGCTCAAGACATGTTGCTACTTAAAGCAGCAAATGGCACCTTCACTGCCTTCTTCCATAGCTGCGTGCAACCCCTCCGGCAAGGAGAGGCTGCACGGGGCTATGGATTCTTTAGCCTCACGCAGCCTCTCCCAGGAGGTAGAGGCTGCACGGGGCTAAAGGGGAAGCCAAAACAGTGAGCGGGATCCATCCCACTCGCTGCCTTGGCTTGTTCCATAGCTGCGCGCAACCCCTTTGGCAGGGAGAGGTTGTGTGCAGCCTGTACGCTGCTCTTTGGGGCTGGGGGGGGAAAATATTTTTTTCTTGATTTCCCCCCCCTAAAAACTGGGTGCGCCCTATGGTCCGGTGCGCCCTATGGTGCGAAAAATACGGTACATTAAAGCACTAATTGTGCAATTGTTTTAAGTAGGTTTTTTTAAGAGAGAGAACTAATTTCTCTGAACAAATGCATTTTTAAAAATCTAATACAAAGTGGGAATGAGGGTGAGTTGGAGGAGCATAAAAATTAACTCCCACCTTCAGGAGACATCTAGATAAACTTCAACAAAAGTAGATGGCATCCTTTGCAAAAAATTAAGATTAAAATTAAAGGGCATAAGTAGGAGCCCCTGCCCCTGCTTTGGCAGAGCTATTTCTGGCACTATTAAATGAAGGCTTAATCCCGTTCCTAAATTAACTCTGCCAGCCTTTTCAGTGAAGTCAGCACTCCGCATCTGGCAAGAAAGGAGAGGTTTAGCGGCAAAGATTGATGGCAAAAAGTGGCTAACAAATCTTGTGTTGTTGTAAGCCACTTCAGATGGACATTATCCAGAAAAGCGGCGTATAAATATTTCAAAATAAAATAATGCAGGGAGGCCAGCCTGATCTATACCTATTCTCCTAACCCTTGAAAAAACGCTCATTCTCCCCACCTCCCCTCTGCTTCTTTGACACACAGCTCTGTTTGCAATATACTTTTTTATACAGTGGTGCCCCGCAAGACGAATGCCTCGCAAGACGAAAAACTCGCTAGACGAAAGGGTTTTCCGTTTTTTGAGTCGTTCCACAAGACGAATTTCCCTATGGGCTTGCTTCGCAAGACGAAACATCTTGCGAGTTTGTTTCCTTTTTCTTAAAGCCGCTAAGCCGTTAATAGCCGCTAATAGCCGTGCTTCGCAAGACGAAAAAACCGCAAGACGAAGAGACTCGCGGAACGGATTAATTTCGTCTTGCGAGGCACCACTGTACATACAATCCCCAAACATTGCATATAAGCAAACAGAATGCTGGGAACAGTGGGTAAAAATGGTCACATTTGCATGCCTCTTGCATCTTCCAGTGGGGCTTGTGCCCCTGCAGCCAGATCCAGCAGCCCTAATCAGAATCACAGTAGAATTGGAAGGGCCCCCGAGGGTCATCTAGTTCAACCCCCTACAATGCAGGAATCTCAACATGTAGTCCCCCATCCAATCTGAAACCATACCAGACCCTGCTTAGCTTTACAACTGTGCTAGCAGTTTTATTGCTGAGACCCATGGGTGACTTCTCAATGGAGCTCCCAATCTGCTATCTCATGGTAGAGATGCCTCCCTCTGCCAGAGCCCCATTTCCTGTGAGTTAAATGTTTGGCTTTTCTCCAGTTTATCATTTGCAGCTTCATGTCGAGTCCTCCAGAACTCCGCCTCTTCGACTATACTTATCCTTACTGGACTGTGGTGTTGGGCTACTGTATTGGGACCTCGTCCTTCATTTGCATTCCCACCTACATGGTCTATCGGTTGGCAACCACACCAGGGACACTTAAAGAGGTAGGAGACCATAAGAAGAGCCTGACTTCTGGATCGGACCAATGGCTCATCTAGTCCAGTATCCACTCCTCCATAGCTAAGGCTAAGTCCTTGGGGTGAACCCTCTATATCAGAGCTTTCCAAACTTTTCATGTTGGGGACACACTTTTCAGACATGTATCAATTTGCGACACAGTACAGTGGTACCTCGGGTTACATATGCTTCAGGTTACAGACTCCGCTAACCCAGAAATGGTACCTCAGTTAAGAACTTTGCTTCAGGATGAGAACAGAAATCGTGGTCCGGTGGCGCGGCAGCAGCAGGAGGCCCTATTAGCTAAAGTGGTGCTTCAGGTTAAGAACAGTTTCAGGTTAAGTACGGACCTCCGGAACGAATTAAGTACTTAACCCAAGGTACCACTGTAATTCAGTTTTACTAGCAAACCCAGGAGGAGCACATGGAACATTTGTGCTACACACTGCAGCCAACACACTAATGTGTCGCGACACACAGTTTGGAAAGCTCTGCTCTAGATCCAACTCTATATCTCAGTCTTCACCAACCTGCTGCCCCCCAGATGTTGTTGTTCCTATGAGACCCAGACAAGATGGTTGGTGGTCAGGGATGATGGGAACTGCAGTCCAACAACAGGTGGAGGGTACCAAGTCAATGAAGGCTGCTCTACCACTTCCTCATCTTTTCTTTTGAAAAACTGTTTCTTTACATTTAGTGAGTTTTAAAGATAAGCGATGTCCGTGCTTGATTATAAACTGAAAGCGGGTGGGGTTTCCTCCAATGGAAACTTATAGGACTGCACTGAGCAATGTGCCCCTGCCTGTGGATTGAGTTGAAGGAGTAACCCTTCTCAGTACAGCCGGCTTCGAATAAACATTCATGGCAAGCTCAGTGCTTCGTCTGGGCATTTTCCGACATCATCTTTTAGTTCTTGCTCTGCCTGGTGGGATATTCTAGCATCTCCTGTTATGACTCTGAACATCTATCATATGGCAAACACAGGAATTGTATCCTATGCGAGTCATACTCAAGAACAGACTGCTTGAAATTAACGGGAATGACTAACCTTGGTCCATTATTTTCAATGTGTCAACTCTGAGAAGAAAACTTAGTTGTGCGTAAAACAGCCAAAACAGAAAAAATATGGTTGATCTTGGATACATGGGCCAATACAGAAAAAGTCTGGCTCACAGCATCAGTCATCTGGAGCCATTTGCTCTGTAAATTCCTGTTCTTGCGCCCTTAGTGGTGGCTGGTGCCCTCTGGGACTGGAAGGCAGGGAGCCCAGCAGTAGGTGCAGCCAGAGCCAATTGCAGGCAGAGGCAACTAACTCTTATTTTGTCCCCCTCCTCCCTACTGAGTTCTACAAGGGGCAACACTGAGACTGAGGAGGATGAGGAAGCTGTCAGGTAGCTCCATCCCCTGGACTGGTTTTAAGAAGGCTGGCTGAGAACAGACCAAGGTTGGTGGGGCAGTGCCCTATTTCCCCAAGTGGACCAGCCTCCGACGGTGGCACCCTTTGCTCCTTGGATATGCTCTTGTCTCACCTGAAACCAGTTTCCTGCTATCTCCCTAACATTCTGTCTCTTTTCTCCTTCCTCCACAGCGTATTCTAAAAAGCATTACTCCAGAAACAGCCACAGAGATTCCCTTTGGTGACATCTGTATGAATGCTGCCTAAACAGCTGTTAGTGGGAGGTGTGGGGGGGGAGGGGGTTCACTAGCTCCTTGACTCTCTTGTTGCTTTGAAGCTCCTTCCCAAAGAACTGAATTTCCACTGAGAAGTGTGTTTGTGACAAGAGGCAGAAGTGTGGTGACAAAAGATTAGGGCCGCTGATCGTCTGAAACTAAAGACTGGCTGCACTCCTTAGCTCCAGGCTCTCTTCTGAGTTTCGATTCACTGCACTGGTTTTTTTGTTTTGGAAACATGAGGATGCGCTCAAGTGTGAATGAGTATCCGTTACTCCATCCATGGTGGGTGGGGCAAGGGGCCATCTGAATGCATGCATGGTTTACTCAAGCCTCTTGTCAGGACAACTGTCGCGATTTAGGATTATATTTAGAACTCATCTGTCTGTGCCGACACACCTGTTATCACTCTCAATGTGATCCTCTGTAATAGAACCTGTTGTATATGCTTCTAGGGACCTCACTGTTTTCAACCTAGCTGAAGAAATATGGGAACTCACCCAGCCCAACCCAATGCATTTTACCAAATTAATATGCAGACAAAGTTTCATGGTTTGAATGGGGCCTCTGCTCAACACCTGGAAGAGAGACGTTACTGAACCCCCCTGTGCAAGTGTTGAGCTTGTATAGAACTGCGGGTCTTCTGGAGTTCTGCTAGACTTGCTGCAGAAGGAAGGAAGGAAAGTGTATCTACCTGTAAAGATTTTTTGGGGGGGCCACTAGTTATCTCCAAAAAAATAGCCTATCAGAAGAGAAAGAAAGATCCTTTTATCTAATAAGCTATCTATATGTAGGGATTATGTGCTTTAGATAAACAGAGGAGCATTCAGACATGAAACCTACACCGAAGTGGTACAGACCTGCAACAACTGCACCACATGACCCTGCTAATTCTGTACCTGGTCCTAAGAAGGGGCTCAATCTCAGCTGAGGTGGTGAAGCCATCCAGTGCTGGCTGTGGGGTGGAGTGGTCTGCTCACTGCCACCTGCTGCAAGACATTTCAGAAGACTGTTAAATCGTCACCTTGCCACACTACATTGGTGTTCAAATGTATGCTGGGGTTCACCACCTGCATTGCTCCCCCAGCTGTTCACCCACCCACCACTCCAGGTGCAAGTGTACAGGAATGCATTTTTGCCACCACACAGGTGTATCTTTTTACCTATAGCGCTATGTGCTTGTTATAGCAGTCTAATGCATTCAGGGAGCAAATATTCCCATAGCCTAGTGTAGCCACACATAGAGGACTACTTCTTAAGAAGTGTCCTAACTGGGTTTTTTGTTTTTGTTTTTAATGGAGTGGGCACAGAGCTGTTCATTATATGCAACCACTCTATAGGAGCTGTGCTCCACTGCAGCTCTGCATCAGGAGACATGGAAGGCAGTGACAAGTGAGGCTCTCACTTTTGAAAGCCTCTTTTATGAGCGCTGAACTCCAAACTTAGAAAGCTGGCAGAGGCACTAAACTTGTATGTTTACTGCTGTTGCAAAAACAACAGGTGTAACTAGCTGGAAGACTGAGCTACACTAAACACACACAGTGCCGAGATTACAATTTATTAGGCCTTTTGACAGATGCTGCTGTTCTGAACACACCTACCCACGGAGTCATTAATTGTTCCAAAGAAAACAGTATTAAATCAATTTCTGGTACATGGAAGTAACCCACCAAGTGTTTCTGCTGCACAGGCCACATTAAAACAAGTGGGACCTGCGCAAGAGGTTGGCTTGGGCGCTTATTTAGGCAACTGTGTGAATTGGGACCATGTCTACCTTTTTGTATGGAGAAATTAAAACTGGAGTTTTATTTTACAAAACTAAAGCATTCCTCTCTTAACTTGTATATAAATGCGCCTGTATTAATTTATGCTGCTGCTGCTTTGGTTATATTGAATGTCCCAAGCTGGATTGTATGTCATCAGTATGTGCCTTGCGATGTAAACTGTTACTGTAATAAATTTAATATCATAATAAAATGACAGTTGTATCCCCCCTCTGTCTGGTAGGAAGCAATTTATTAAAATTAAAATATTTCTGGCAGGAAAACATCTTCATCAAAATGAGTGAGTTGATGTAGATCAGGAACAGGGAACTTGTGGCCCTTCATGTGTTGCTGGACTACAATCACTATCATCTCTATCCTTTGTGCTTGCTGGCATGGGCTGATGGGAATCGAGTCCAACAGTATCTATAGGGTCACATATTGCCCATCCCTGCGTTACTAGGTTCTAGTATTATGAAAGGGGGGGGGGGGAGCTTCTATCCGCTTTCTCCACACCACATATAATTTTATACACCTCTGTCTTGTCCACCATCACCCCTTACTCACATTTTTTCTTAATTAAAAAGCCCCAAATATTGTAACCTTTCCTCCTAGTGGAGTTGCATAGCCTTTTCTGTGGTTCCTCTGTATTGTGGAATTCTCTCCCAAGAGAGGTTTGACTGGCTCCCTCCTTTTTTCTGCCAGCAGGCTAAGACCTTCCTATTTAGCCAGACCTTTGAAAGCTAGGTGCAGAAGATGTTGATAACTGGTCTGTCAGGACAACTGATATTTTAAAGTTGGTTCTAAACGTGCATTATTGTATTTCAACTATTGTTTTCAACCAGTTTGTTTTTATTACTTTGTATTTTAAAAGAATGCTTTTTAAATGCTGTAAGCCGCCTTGAATCCCAACTTGGAAGAAACGCACAATATAAACACATTAAATCACCATCATCTACCCTTTCATAAGCTATAAAAAAGTGGCTCACAACATATAAAATACAGAAAGATCAGTCTATAAATTATGGTGGAAGGCAGGAAAACACAACTGCATTGGACCTTATTTTAGCAAACTCGCTACATTTGTAAGATAGTTTGCCTCTTTTAAAGTTTATTGAAAAAATGCACCAAGTAAAAACCCTAGAGGTAGAAAAAGCTCATTAGTGCCTAAGACGTATCAGGCACAAATAAGAACTGGTGTTTGCCGAAATCTAAACAGAAATACAATCCTGTGACGTTATCAGTGACACGGTCCTTGTTGTTTCCCTCCTTAAAAACTCAGAAGAGGGAAAGAGGGGGAGAGAGAAAACATGCTCGCAAAGCACTAGGAAAGCACATCTCTATTTCTGGAGTTGGCAAAGACACCATCACTATGGTCTCCATAACAACAGCAAGATACAAACTTCCTTCCCGGTGGCTTCCCAGGACACAGGATAAAAAACACATGATGCTTCAAAACAAAAGGCTTGCAAGAAATTAAGACTTAATTCAGCAAGGTAAACGACAGCACACAATACCCCAAAAGCCCTCAAACCTGCACTGTGGGGCCGTAGCAACTGAGGGAGTTAATAATCCCCAAAACTGATTTCTCAATCGTAAGCAGCGTAGTAAAAGTAACAATAGTGATCTGAATTTTTCTTCTTCTTTTTTTAACTTCAAACTTCCAAAATAATTTGGTGCTGACGCATCACTGTTAGAAGAGGAGGTTACCGGGAGGTGAGGTAAGAAGGACGAGTGCTTCCAAGGGTTTTGTTGAAAATATATTATGAAAACATTCCCTCTGCCAAAGTTCTCACTTTGCCAAGCTAAAGGTAGGAGTGTCTTTTATGACAGCTTTATAAAACCTTGGCGTCTTATAACACACAGGGCCTGATCCAGAGAGCCTTCACACAACAGCCTGTGTGTGAGGAACTTCCCCTGCCAAGCATATGACTGGCACTGCTGACTCTCTCTCCCCCTTACGTATATGTCACTTTATCATGCTTGAAGGGTGCGACTAAGAAGTAACACAAACACAAAACAGTGTCAAGGGCAGCATAAGATTCACATCTTTCATTTTATTTCAATGTTTCTGCACAGAAGAATTAACAAAACTCCAAACAAAGACTCCCCACATTTAAGTTCACTGTGGAACTAAGCGGTGGTGGTGGTGTTTTTTAAAAAAATAAAACAAAACAATAATAATTTTTGCTTCTGGGCTTATTTGTATTCCTCATTAAGTTTGGTTTTCACACTTATTTTCCCTTAGTACCTGTGGCTGGACAGAAGGCTCTAGAGCAGGGATGAGGACGCTGTGGCCCTCCAGCTGTTGTTGGGCTCCAATCCCCAGCAGCCAACAGGACCAAGGGTGATGGGAGCTGTAGCCCAGCAATATCTGGAGAGCCACAGGCTCCCCGCTCATGATCTAAAGGAAACCTCTGTGAGGTTATTAGCCACAGGCTGGAGCTCACTGCACTGAAAAGACAGAGCATAAGCAGGTACTGAGGTGCAGATTGTCAGTGTGAACAGACCCATATCAAGCTATATACTCTGTGTCCAAAAGTCATACCTCTCTATCCATTTCTCCTGCAGAAAAGGATACCCTTTTTAAAAATCCTCTTAAAATGAATGGCCTGAAGCTATTGTACTTCAATTCCTGTGTACAATTCCCTCCTGCCTTGGTATTCCCACCAGCGATAAGAACATGTCACCTTCCTGATATGCTCCTCCTGAAAGGAAACCTAATCCTCTTCTTTTTCTATGTAAGACTTGGTGCCCACGCGGGCCATCTGCCGAGCCAGGTAGCGGTCTCTTGCTGACATCACTGTCTCCTCGTTACTACGCTTTGCAAATTTGCTCTGGCTCTCTGGAGGTTTCTCTGCTTCCTCTGCTCCCACCCCTGAAGTCCTGTGCTTCAATTCTAATGATCTCTCAGAGTTGGGGGGGTTTTCTCCCCTACTATCACTTTCTGGAGCCCGATGGCAATCTTTCGCCAAGGGCCCAGGGCTACTACTTTTCCTTTCTTGCTGCTTCTTCTCCTCTTTGTGTTCCTGTGCCCCTTTGTCCCTTTCCCTATCCCTGTGCCTCTCTTTGTGCCTCTCTTTCTCTTGCTGTTCCCACTCAGAATACCTTTCCTCTCTGTCTCTCCACATCTTCAGATCTCTATCATAATCATCCCTCTCTTTCCTGTCTTTTCTCCTCTGCTTCTCATCCTGTTCTTCCCGTCTCCTATGATGGTTCTCGGGTCTAGAGCGCTCCTCTTTTTCATGGTCTTTGTGTCTTCTCTCACGTTCCTTTTCCCTGTGCTGCCCACTTTTTTCCTTCCTTCCCCCACCCTCCTCTTTCTCTGGATGACTCGAAGGCACCTTTTGATGGCAGCTTCTCTCCTCGCTGGATGACCTTGAGTCCCTTCGGCTCCTGTGATGCCTGGAACTCTCCCCACTATGGTCAGAGTGGCCTTGCCTACTCTCCTTTTTGTTGCCAGTTCTGCTGTTTGTGTGTGCAGTTCCGCTGTTTGTGTGTGCTTTAGCACTGTTCTCCTCATCACTAGTATCCATTTCCAAGTCACTGTCTGCATCTGGGTTATCTTCTGCTTTTAGAGGAATGTGGGAACTTGTCCGCTCATCCAGGTTTTTGCTTATTTGCTTGGAGTCACAGGAATTCCCACTGGGTTCTTCTTCCTTTATCCTACATTTTTTTTAAGACACAAAATAAAATTCACTCCCTGCCAACTCAGAACAACCTAGCATCATCTTATCCTCCAAAGCATACACCCACATTTCTAAGAAAAGCATGTTTTCATGTCAAGAATTTGTAGGGGGGAAAAAAAAAGAATTTGTAGAAAACTGCAAGTTTACCGCATTTATTTCACAACAAGAAACAGAAACTGCATGATCCTAGAGAGTATACCACCTCTGAACACCAGGCACTGGGGACAATAAATGGTGCTGGCCATTATTTTAATGCTGTGTTTGGGTGCTTCCAAAAAGCTTTCTGGCTGCTACTTGAAACAATGCATAATTGAAACATGTGGCATGCATGGCTAAATATTAATCTCTCATCCAGAATGTGTGTATCAAATGTTCAACTCCTGATTTGTGTTAAACAAGGTACCAACAGCATTCCCAGTTGGAGGGATTTAATATGGGTTCCTTATCACTCTGGTGTGCACTCATTTTGCCTACTGGAAGTGATGAGCAGAACATGTAGCAGTCATCATGGCTGCCATCTGTAATGAATGGTTGGGAAAGCCATGAGGCATAACAGGCACACACTCTCAGGCAGTATTTATCACCACCTGTTTTTCTGTCATCTATACCTGAACTTGTTTGGTTCACATCACATGATCTCATCACATACTGGAGTAGGGTTCGGACCCAATGATTCATCAATCCATGTTGTAAGCTCTGACTGGCAAGTACTTTAACACCCGTAAATATGACTCGGACTTTGGATTTTCTCCAAATTAGCACAAATACACTGTGAGCATTTATTAGTATTAATGAAACAAGAGCTGCAAGATTTTCTATTTACCAGAAAAGGAGAATACTACTTCCTTATAAAGGATGACTACACTATTGCAAAATAGTCCTCCATAGAGGGAAAATGAGATGACATTGTCTTTAGTGACAGATATGCTCCAAATGCCCCAGTGACAGCATCTGTAACACTATGAGAAATTCGTATTTTGCTGATCAATCATGTTTCTATACATACATTCAAGAGATATTCCTCTTCTGGAAAGATTAACACAAGACAAAACAAGGTGGTAACAGCTGAGAGTATAATTATAGCTGCCAAACTGATAGGACCAGGGAAGTTACAATGTTTCAGTCTTGGGTAGTTAATAAGGAAGCTAACATTTAAGGATATAACCCACACTGTTTACTTCACTAAAATTACCTGTCCAAGCAATCCAAATTATTCACCCAGAAAAGCAAAATTCTGCCACATATACATCAACTGGGTAAAAGCTTATGTAATTCTAAGTCACTTTAAGACAATTTATGTAGTAAGTGATTAATAAATGCAAATAATAATGATGGTGATGATTTTGAACATGCCTTTCAAATTAAGAGTGGACTTTGGCTAAGGGAAGGTAAAGCCAGCCTGAGATCTGAAAGTCACTAGTGCCATTGGTGTTTCTATAGCTTGCTTGGAAAAGGGACACATGCACACACAGAGAGACCGTTTGTCAGGGGACATTAAGAAACATGCTAAGGTGCCAGCATTTTATAGCTGGCTTTCTTCTAGAATGTATTATGGACTCTACCTATGTCTGAAAAAAACTTCTCCCTTTGTTTAAAGAACACGTTAATTTCTTTTTTCGTAAAAAAAAGAAAAGGCAACCACAGTGATGTACAGAGCAAATATGAAACATTTAAAAACAACTAAAAGTGAGCACCAAATGAACAATAAAAACAAATGGGAACAAGTATAGCACCATGCAATTAAAAATGTATACAAAAACAAGAAGGAGACAGCCTTCCATGTCTCCCTGGTAACACCCCAAAGCCACATTGCCAACCTGGTGAAAGAGAACAGTAGTTTAATTACCCTCCATATGTTATTATTGAAGGATCACCCTGCAGGTCGCAGATGTCTTGGCTTGATGCCAATAAGCCAGCCTAGGCTGCTCCCCACTATAGTCACATCACATCATCTGTAAGGAAACCTTTCCTCATTCATCCAGAGAGAGAGGAGGCACCCACTTGACCTCCGACTGCCATCCCACCCAAGAGTGGAGCAAAAATTCAGTCCCTTCTTTATGGTTATCAAACACCATGCACACTCTGGTTAGAATGAAACTCTCCATTCTGAGCTGAGGATTGCTAACTGGGACCAAACTCTGGCTCCATTGAGCTCAAAGCCATCAAGTAGATGCTGAAACTGTGACTGCCAGAGAAGCTGATTTTTCTGCATTTCAACCTTACCTGGCCTCCCGAAGGCTGCATTTGGGCATCTCCTCTTCCCCCACTGCCTGGTTTAGCAGGTGCCTGTAAAAGCCACTGAGATCCTTCTGCTTGGTCACATCCAGACATGCTAAAAAAAAGGGAAGGAGGACATAAAATTAGGAATTATTATTATTTATCAATAAAGCAGCTGGGAGAAAAAGCTTCATTGCAATTGCCCACATTGCCTGGGATATCTGGAACAAAGCAGGGGTTGTACACAGTACTCAGATTATAGGGGCAGTGATGGTGGGGAACAACCCTCTTAGCTACTGTTTTTATTGAGAAAGTTATTGAGGAGAGAATGGTGTGGCTAAAACTGGGGATGTGGCAGGGATGGAGTTTGAGGGTCTCATCAATCTCTTGAGCACTAGGGAGTATAAGCAGCTGTGGTTCCCTCTTCAAAGAGACATGAAGAGGGCATTTCAGAATAATCCAACTGCTGATCACTGGTATGCATACATGCAGTCCAAAAAAGAAACCCAATATGGCAATTCTTAAAAACCACACACACTTCTTGTGCTGTGAAAATGATATTGTGATAGTGCTGTACAGTGGCTAAGTGTTTGCTTTGAAGAGGGGAGATTTCCATACAAACCCCTGAGTTTTCTTTAAGCAAATGTCTCTCTCCCCCAGCTTACTTCACAAGCCACACATTATCCCAAACCAAAGGAACAGGGCCGGGAACAAAAAAGAGTTCCCATCTTGACACCTCCTCAAGGAGACAATGTGTAAAGGAACACAACCAAATCTGCCAGATGATTCCTACTTAAAGGTCATTTAGGCTACTGTGAGTTTAGAGTCTTGACAATTTGGTTCCTAGCACCCATGAGAGCAATCTATCAGCACCCTGGTCATCTTCCTCACCCTCAATTGCTGCCTCCCTCTTTTCTCTTTCCTCCTCCTCAGCTCTTTCTTGCAGTTTCTTCTTGTAGGCCGATGTTACAAAGGCTTCTTTGTCATCAAACGCGCCTCCTTCCAGTTCACGTTCTTTCTGAATCTTCTTCTCCATTCTCTTTTCCTGCTCCTTCTTCCTTAGCTCGGCTGCCTTGAGAATATTTTGGATGTACTTGGGCTGCAAAGACAAACAGCAATGAAGAAATGGAAGAAGACTGAGATTACCTGTGGCAAATAAATTGAAGATGCTGTGAATATTGTGGGATACATTTTACAGAAGCTACTGCTGCCCCTCTGAGCTACCATCAGTACCAAGGCAAAGTTATTGAGCAGAGGCACACAAAATCTGCCTGGTATCCTAAGCCAGGTGAAATCTGTAATTGCCACCAATCCTACTTGTGATGCTACACTTAAACCCTGAGTTTAAAGCTGGGGGACTCTTCCCAGTCAAAGTGAGCCTCAATCCAACACTTCGCATGAGGTGAGGAAGATTCCCTGTTATTCTTCAGAACATGAAGAGGACATCCTGAGAGATGAAGGTGATGTCCAACAAAAATGTGCAGGAAAGGGACAGTGTGATCCAAGTCTAAATCTAGTGTATCTGTAAGACTTGGGCTGAAATCTGACTGCAGAGGCTTGCAAAAGATAATTCTCCCTGAGCCCTCAGTTCTCCATTTTTGAAGTAGGAATAGGGGCCCATCCCACATGACAGTTGAAGGTAAACTTGAAAGAGGTGATGCAGTTTGTAAGAATAGAAAAGTGTCACTTGAATGATAAATAGCAGCATCAGCAGATCCCACTCCTGAATTTTCCATGATGTGCAGGGAGTGTTAACCTTTGATTCCCTTCCCCTCAGTGGCTCCACATCCCTCTTGGCCTCTTCCCACCCACAGCTGGAGGTCTTCACCGCCCCACACATCCCTAGTGTAGAGAGGCAAAGACAGACATCATACTCATTTCCAGGTATGGACCTTTTTTTCCCCTTTCCCTGCAAGTGCGCTGGCATGACTTTCTGCCTTCTTTTGCTGTATGTCGTCGTAAATATTGTCATATTCATACACTGTGGAGTCTTCCGCCAATGCCCTCTGGATCTCAAGCTTGGTCTTTAAAAGGAAGGAAAGAAAGGTTATGGTATTTTCATTAGAGTCTTCCAGGAAGCTAGTCCAGCAATGTATTATCTATAATTATCTCGGTTAAGACAGAAGCTGCAAACAAGAGACTTTTATTAAAAACATTTAAGGCGCTAGTGCAGCCTTCCAGATGGTTATACAAGAGAAGTCTTCTCCTCCTTGCTGCCAAGCTTCTGCTTCCAAAGACCTGTGCTGTTTATTCACCCCTCACTGCTCCATTCTGGAAGTTTGTGCTAGAATCTTAAAGCCAAAATAACAGCCCCATCATGTGGCCCTGTGTCTCTCTGACTGGAAATGCAGCACATCACTATTTACCTGTGTTGAGGATGTGCTCTCTGACTTTGGGCCAGAAAAAACATAAGACAGAGACAGACAGCCACTGGAATAGAAAGCTGATACAATGGTAGTGTTAGCCCATCATGGCAAACTAAAGGTAAAGGTAAAGAGATCCCTGACCATTAGATCCAGTCGTGACCGACTCTGAGGCTGCGGCGCTCATCTCGCTTTATTGGCCAAGGGAGCCGGCGTACAGCTTCCGGGTCATGTGGCCAGCAGGACTAAGCCGCTTCTGGCGAACCAGAGCAGCGCACAGAAATGCCGTTTACCTTCCTGCCGGAGTGGTACCTATTTATCTACTTGCACTTTGATGTGCTTTCGAACTGCTAGGTTGGCAGGAGCAGGGACCGAGCAACGGGAGCTCACCCCGCCGCAGGGATTCGAACCGCCAACCTTCTGATTGGCAAGTCCTAGGCTCTGTGGTTTAACCCACAGCACCACCCGCGTCCCTAATGGCAAACTATGGTTTACCAAAAAAACACATAAGTTCCCACTTTGCTCCTCTCCTCTAGACAGTAGCAGTAACAAACACTCTTGCCTGGCTTACGAGTTAAATCCAAGGATCACAGTTTGTTTCACTCTAAAAAAACCACAATGTTGCACCATGGTTTGTTCTCTCCTATCAACAAACCACAATCTACGGGTTGGACATAATGCTAACCCAGAGATCATGGTTTGTTGCTCCTGCTCACACTAGTGCCTGAGCAAAATGAGAACAATCTTCATGGTTATTGTAACCCACTTTGTCTCCCTGGCCAAAGAAACACTATGACTGATTATATATACAGAGAAGTATGTGTTCATTTTTACGCACACACAGGCAAGGTCTATAACAGGGACGTCCAGCTCGCAATAGTATGCAATCTATTCACAGTATAAAAAAACTGGCAGTGATCTACCCATTGTCGTAAAAAGACTGGCAGTGATCTACCCAAAGTTGTGGAGGCTTTTTTTAGGAAGCCCAAATTGTGGGTTGTTTTTTTGTAAGGAGATCGCTGAGGGGCCAGAGATCAACCAGGAACTCCCCATGATCTACCAATAGATTGTGATCCACCTCTTGGGCATGCCTAGTCTATAACATTCCCCTCTTCCCAGTAGAGAAACCCAAGTGTGAGTCTAAGTTAACTCTACCACCTTGCCCAGAAGCCCCAGGGAGCAACTGAGTAAGCCTTCTCCCTTCCCTACAGGAAACCAAGGGGCCATGAATGTTTCCACTAGGTGCAAACCACAGAGATGTTATCTCTCATACTCATCATAATCTGCAAAACCATCTTCTGTGTTTATGTAACCCAAAGGCCAGTATTTCTATTACAGAAAAAATTATTGGCTCCATGTCTTTTCTCTCTATTACAATTTAGCCAAGTGTGGTGGAAATCTAAACAGTGGAAAAGTTCCTTTTGTTTTCTCATAGTATTAAGACTTTCATTCTGAAACAAAAGTTACACAAGTAGTCAGTCAAGGAGTCCTATATTTGATGTCAGAGAAGGAATTTGCCTCTCCTGGTGGTTTTTACAGTGTGGATGCTAAATTAGTCTCCACGTTTAATGGTGCATTGTAAACTATGAGTAGATATATGGCAACCTGCTTCAAGGCTTGCAGCAGGGTTGTTTTTCTGTAAAAACTTGACATAGCCAAAATAAACCCAAGAAAAACAGAGTTGTATAAAAGCGGAACTGTTTATTACGCAAACAAAGTCATGGAAACTAAAAATTCAAGCTTTGATATAAATTATGTCATTGTTAATAAGGAAAGTGTTGCAGTTCCAAAACCGAGTGCCAAGAGGACAGGGCTGGTGTGTAAAATTATGAGGATGAATCACATAAAATAATCCAATAATTCATTTATACATTACACTAATATAATTTTTTTTAAAAAAAACTATTATGAAAAGAAGAACAGCTGCCACTCTAATTTTTCTAACACTTGCTGCCAAAACTTGGTGAAATATACTGGTTGACAGCCCTATAAGAAAACAATTAGCCTTGTCAGGTGCCAGTGTTAACCTCCTATTTCTAAACATTTGCACTGGTGTAGGACAGCCAGGTAAATAAGCCTACCAAAGTTGCTGGTCTGGATTTCTTTTCTTTTCTACTGTTGGCTAAGAAGCTAGACTGCATTTCAATGCAGGCTGTAGAACACGCTCCTCTGCAACAAACATGAAACTGCGGTCTGCCAGCCTCTTGGCAGGCTAGTAAAAAAAAAAGTGCTTTCTACCAAGCAGATTTGTGGAGGAGAGACAAGACTGATCTGTCTCTCCTCTACTAGATTGCTTACTTTCCTGAATGGAATTAGATTGTCTATGGCTACCAGGCAAGTTGTTACATTGAAGGCTTTACTAAAATCTTATTGGAGGGTTGGGGCGGAGACACTAGCATTACCTCAATGCATGATCGTGGAAAGTCAGATTTTAAGATGGATCATGCTGTCTTGGTTATTGGCATTACCCTGTTCTAATTTAGGTGGCGTGTTCCTCAGGAGAGAGCATTCTCTCTTTCTATACATTTCAGGGCAAATTGCCATATACATTGATATCAGTATAACAATCACCACCATATATATATTTGTGTAATGAGACCAGAAACCAAGGAGTAAGATGTGTGTGTGTACACATATTGCCAACTTACTTGTTTCATTGCTTGCTTTTTCAAGGCTTCTCGTTGAAGGCTCTCACCCACAGAAGACTGTAAAGAAAAAAAAATATTTTGCATATTAAGTTACATATAAATATGCTATTTTTGTTTTGTATAGCCCACAATAGTTTAAAAAATAAATAAGGTTGCAGTCCTAAGAACACTTGCCTGGGAGTATGCCCCCAGAGAGACTGACTTCCAGTATTAATATGACCATGTTGAAGGTCAATGCAAGTTTGCTACATTTTCAAAACAGTTTAAAAGCAAATAAATATGGAAGGTCATCAGTAGAGAAACACTGTCGTCCGCATCCATAGAAAAGAAATTTCCAACCACTGAAATGCCAATATCATTTTCTTTGTCCATAAAGTACTGTATTGAGAAGAGCTATGTGGTCAACATAGCCATCTGCACACTGATGATATTTTAAGTCCCAATGAAAATGGTGGGACTTAAGACTAAACATGGTTATAATAATAATTTTATCACAGTGGTACCTCGGTTTTCGAGCGTCTCAGAAACTGAACGTTTCGGTTTCCGAACGCTGAAAACCCCAAAGTAATTGCTTCCGTTTTGAACGTTTTTTGGACATTTAACAGCTTCTGCTGCGTTTTATTCAGTTTTCTCAACTGACTTTGCCAACTGCCCTTTGCACCTCGGTTGTCAAACCGTCTTCCGGAACAGCTTATGTTCAACAAACAAGGTACCACTGTATTTATACCCCACCCATCTGGCTGGGTTGGTCCAGGCACTCTTGGGATTAGGAAGACAGAAAGCTACCTTATACTGTTTTAGTGAAATATTTATGTTCAAACTGTTGCTTTTCCCTTTGTTAAGCATCGTACTATATTACAGCTTATGATGCAGGTACATTACTACATTAGAAATTGAGAAACTCAGCCTGTAAGCCTGGGATCGGGGCTGGCTGTGAAATAGACCTGGGCCAGATCTGAGCTGCAGCTGGAGAAGATGTTGCTCTTGCTGAGAGGCAGCAGCAGAAAGGCAAGGCAGGGCAGGGCAAGACACTGGCTGGGCCCTTCATGTGGATTGTTGCAGATGCTGTAGTCACCATATAGGGCTCCAACTCCATGGGGATGTGTTGGGCTGTTGTCAGAGCTCACCTAGCACCAAACATCTCTAACTCAGTTACCTAAGCCTGCTCTGAAGATGTAAAGAGCAATTCAGTAATCACAAAGTGGTTATTTTGTAAGTAGGATACGACACCCACCCACCCACCTCCAAAGCACATTATGCGGGGAGAAGAACATCACACTAGAAAGCAGTGTATTAAGAACAGCAATGGAAACAGCCCTGCTAACTTAGTTCAGAATGCAGTTTCCTTATTCACAATAAAGTGAAGCACACCAGATCTCTTCTTCACATTTCCTAATTCTACATAGATCTGCAACTCCCTGTGTTTGCTGAACGAATGTAACTACAAAGACCACTTGTTTATAGAGCATTAGCAATCAAATATTCCTTTCCCTCCACCAGGTGACAGGGGAACATGAAAAATATCTTTTTTAACATTTTGGCAGCTATCATAGTTTTCCAATCCTGCCATGACTCATACTGAACATCAGCTTTTCTTACAAGTGGAAGAACTTTTGTCACCAGCACTTCATAATACTAAAAGACAGCAAATGGAAAACAAGCAGCAGGTAATTTTTTATTTTATTCTTATACATTCATGTCCAAGTGGGATGAAGAAAGCTGACTCACCATGACACACAGCAAATTCAAACTGACTTGAATATTAATTTGCTCTTGCAGAAGTGCCATATGCCATTTTTTTGTTTCTGACACAGAAATGAACTATCAACAATAAAGGTTCTCTAGGTTTTGAATTGCACTCACGTATGCTGTTTCCTACCTCCTTGAAGTACGAAGCAAATGTTTGAACAACTCTTTTATGCCAATGTACTGTGGTGCTGAATCCAGGACTGCTCACCTGAAGCTTCACATTACAGGGGGTTGCACTAAATGACCCTTGGGGTCCTTTCCAACTTTAATGATAGGAGTGGCTACAATTGTATACCCCTGTAAGAAGGCACCTAGAACCAAATACCAAGTGCTGTAAAAGAAGAGGAGAGCTTTCACTTCTGAACTCCGCAATGGCACCTGGCAGGCTGCTGCTGAATGCTAGACTAGATAGACCTTTGGTGTTCATCCACCATAGCCATAGCTGCATCAATAAACCCGGCCACGGTCAGTCTATATGTCATTGTTTTATCACGAAGGAACAGGTTTGGGACTAGCTCGGCTGGACAATGTATCAATAGCACTACACAGGAAGCATAGATCAACTGACCTTTGGAAGAAGCTGATTGCCCTATCCATGACCGATTAAGAAACATTGCTTACTGGCTCTGAAGGTAGGTTGGCCATGTATCCAGAACGTAAAGGTAAAGGTACCCCTGATCGTTAGGTCCAGTCACAGACGACTCTGGGGTTGCGGCGCTCATTTGGCTCTATAGGCTGAGGGAGCCAGCGTTTGTCCACAGACAGCTTCCGGGTCATGTGACCAGCATGACTAAGCTGCTTCTGGCAAACCAGAGCAGCGCACGGAAACACCGTTTACCTTCCCGCCGGAGCGGTACCTATTTATCTACTTGTACTTTGACGTGCTTTTGAACTGCTAGGTGGGCAGGAGCTGGGACCGAACAACGGGAGCTCACCCCGTCGTGCATTAATTGCCTCAGAAAATATGTCTTCAACTTGAGGGACTTAGCTAATTGTACTTCAACTCAAAATAACTGACATATTTTGTCCAATATTTTCATGAAATTGGTGTATTCTTCATGCAGAAGTCATTTCTCTCCATCAAAATATTTAAAATTCACAATAGTTTTTCCCAGACCTGCCTTTAGGCGGTTAAGTGTACTAGTGTCTGGAGATTATGCAAACAATAAAAGTAATATAGAGGCCTCAATTTCAGTACATAAAATTCTAAAGCGGTCCACCTGTCATTTGTTTGGACAGCGCGCCAAGAAGTTTAAGGAAAACAGCGCCAGCACAAACACCTCTTCCAGAGCTTTATGGGTGACAATTTCCTGTTGTGCTGAGAGGATTGATAGATGGGAACTTCCTGTTCTTTTGTATTATTTCTACTTATCAACAGGTCGTTTATTAAAGAACCTTACGAAGTCAGCAATCTGGCATGGGATTTCTGTTTGCCCCCAATCATGGTATTCTTTGGAGACACAAAGCTTGAACTTATAATATTTTCTGAAAGGGAAAACTCCCTTTGTTTCTCCCTAAAGGGAAAAGAACTGAAGCACAACGAGAACTGCAGAGTTTGTTCCCCATATTGCAAATCTTTTAAATTTTTACTTTATTCTATCCATTTTCATTATTCCTCTTTTATTTAAACCCTTCTTTCATGCTTTTGCTACACCTGGTACAGCCTTCTCTTAGGCTGCCAAATTGTTTTTTCCTTCTTGACACAGAGTACCCTTTTAAAATAAGATTTATGAAGTGCTCCAACAGCTTCACAGGCTCTCTTACCCCTGCCTATAAAGCAGCTAGAATGGATGAAGAGCATCACTCCCTCTTTATCTTGTGGATCAGATAAAAAAAAGATATTATAGGGTTGTTCTGCTCCTGAAATAAGGAAGAATGCACATTTTTTAAAAGTATTTCAACTATTTATATATCACTTATCATTGTAGTCTCAGTCAGAGTGGCTGGACCAAACAGACCATTTTGGATTCAACTGTCACATGAAACAGATTGGCAACACATCAAGGTGTGTGTTGGCTTCTGGATTAGAGTGAAGGAAATGAAGGTTCACAGAAATATTGGATATGCTGACCTCTCTTCCATTAAAGCTACACAGAGCAGCAGGCTTTAATAACTCTTGATCTTTCTTTTCTTTTTTAAGAGTTAAACTCTGTCTTAAGTGGGTGGGTGAAACGCCACATATTGCTTTTATTACTAGTTAACAATATATTTAGCATCAGAAGCACAAGGTTTGTCACAAAATGTTCACAGCATTCTTTGTGAATGATAGCATCCAATGAGCTCCTTTTAACTTGTAGAACTATAAAACTGCAAACGGGACACTGTACTACCTTCTCTTGTTGGACTAAACAGGGTTTGAAGCAACAGACTCCTGACACCCATTGCCTCGTGCCACTGAGGCTGCAGAGAAGAGGAAGAGGGGTGCCCTGCTCCAGAGTTCTACAAAACACCATTTTTCACCAACTTCAGCTGGCTAAAGTCCTTCTGCTTCTTCAACATTTACCTCTTGCTGCACATAAAGATTGGAACTGCCTCTGTAACCACCTGAGTGATGTTCTGTCTCTAACTTCCATTGAAACTTTCCTTAACGCTCACTTTTTCTATCTCTCTAAGTACCCCCTGCCTACATTTCCTTCCCATTCCTCCTTTGTTTCCTCCGTGTCAAATTTTAGTCTGGAAGCTCCTTGGGACAGGTATCTGCCCTCTTGTACTATGTAAATTTATCTTTCAAATAATTCATACACTCCTTGATTGTAAAAGAAAAGAAAACTCCATGGAGTTTACAGAAAGCAACAGACATGCTGATGGCACCAAATAAATAATTTTTTAAAACCCAGAACATTACGTTACCTCCTTTAAGCCTAATAAGCATCGATCCTAAAACCAGTCCTGTTCTCCATGCATACTCATACACATTCACTTCGCTGTATAACTTGGAAATTATAAGAGAAAGATTAAACAACCTCTCAATACAGCAAAGAAAATCTTAATGAAATATGCATAGTAACATTTTTTTAACGGAACAAAAGTTTTCTATCTAATATATGATCGCCATGGCCAAGTCAGGTGTGCAGGTTTGCTGGCATGGACTTTATTAGAGTTCAGTTATAAATACACCATCTTCAGACACGCAAGGCGTAGTTTTTGCTGATATGGAAGCAGCCAGGAAATGAAACCCCTCCCAAACGCAGCTCCTTATCTCGGAAAGGCCTAAAATTATTACTAAACTAATAAAGTAATTTTGTTTTTTAAAAATGATCTTATTTTTTGGTTGATGATAAAGGCAGTCGCTGGGTTTATTACCTACTTTGTGGGCTGTGAAATAACATGGGGAGTTCTGTAAGATGCTTCCCCCATCACCCGCCATGCCAGATCAAAGGGACAATATAAAGAGGCTATCATTCTCCTCTGTACACTCTATTTGCAAATGAGAGGATCTGTCTGAAAAAAAATCATAATCAATTTTTTTTGTGCGTGTGAAAAGCCAATTGACAACCACCAGTGATGATGCATATTTTTCTTCTCTTTAAATAGTACATTAGACTAGAAGTTAGTAAATCATTGCCTATTTCTCATTAGTTAAGAGAAGATCAGTCATGGGCAAGAGCAGAAATAGAGTGTACAGGAGAAAGTGGGGGACCTAAGGATACTCTGGGAGGGCACTGAATGTTAATAAGACAACTCTAAACAATTCGTCTACTGGGCTTAATGCTATAAAGTTTTGCAACTAAGAATATTGCCTGCTGATTTTTCTTCAGATCGGCATCATTAAAAGGGCTAGTGACTTCATTTCTTTTTAAATGAAAGTTGAAAATGCAGGGGAAAGGTCTGGGGTACCCGAGGGTCCCAAAGAAACAGCTTGTTTCCTTTTACCCATTGTGTTGAACCAAAGGTGAACTGTTCTAGAAGCTTTGCTAAAAACGCCATCTTGGTAGTCAAGATAACCCCACAAATATTTGATAGTTGTTTTAGCAATGAGCTCACTTGCTTTGATATAAGCTAATTAGCTTACTTTGATGCTATCCTTATCTGTGGGCTTGGGACGCTGGGCTGTAAGATTTGGGAATTTGCCACCTAGGCCTTCATCTAGTTAGGTGAAATAATGTATGCTGCTTTGTGTATGTTTTATTTTATTTATTTATTATATTTATTAGTATAAAGAACATATGCATGTTTGCTTGGGTGCAAACAAGCCATCTCCTTGTTGCAGTGTCTGTCCTGTGTCTGCAAAGCCTAGATGAACTGGCAGGCTACTTTGCTGTAAGTCTACGCCTTCTTTAATAAAGCACTAGAACTGGCCATTCTGCTGCTTTTGACAAACTTCTTTGGTATTCCTGTTTCCGCCTACTCTCATGAGCCCTCCTTTGGGCCAATGATTCAGAACAGCCATAGGGATCAGAGAACATCCCATCCTTATAGCTTTGCCCTGGGTTTTGTTTCTATGTGATAGGGAGTTGCTTCAACCTGGATTAGATCATTGGTCCATCTAGCTCAATACTGCTGACACTGACAGGCAGCAACTCTCCAGAGTTTCAGACACAGGTCTTTCCCAGACCTAATTCAAAATGCTGGAGATTGAACCAGAGACCTTCTGCAAGCAACACATGTGCTCTATTGTTGAGTTACAGTCCTGCTCCAAGGCTCTTCTATGTCACACCTAAATGTGACAAAGCAAACCAAATCCAGTAACTGGCTTTTTATATATACAGCACTAATTGACTTATGTATTATAATGTTAATTGCTATAAACCAATCAAAAGTTTAAATTATGGCACCTGTATCTTTAACATATGTTTGTAAAGTTTTTTATTGTATAATGTATTTAAAGCAGTCTAACAGATAAAACTTAGAAGATGAAAAACAAAACTATAAAATTAGCAAATTGGCACGCAGAATGAGTACAGTTGCACATGGGTTAAAATAACAAAGCCAAAGTCAAAACTTTCATTGTTATCTGATTATCAAGTATCGTTCCAGATTTACCAGGCTTGTAGCAAAGTTTGTTTTGAAAATGATGGCTCTGCTGTATATGTCATAAAAGACTGCCAAATCATATAAAAAGTGCCTCGATGTTCTAGTCCCTGTTGAAATCTCCAATTATACAAAGGGTGACATAATGGGTCAGTGCATCTGGCTGTTAACCAGAAGGCTGGTGGTTCAAACCCACTCAGGGATGGCTGTATGCAGGATTCCTGTTTTGCAGGGGGTTGGACTAGATGACCCACGGGGTCCATTCCAACTTACAATTCTATGATTCTATGTGTAATATTCTTAATTATAGATGTATTCCAGAGTGAGTGATACCAAGTGTCCCGTTTTCCATTGAATTTAAATTACTATTCCTGCTGCTAAGATCAAAGTATCTTTAACATATTGATAAGAACTTGGGTTGTGAAACATCCTGAAAGCAGCAATACTGATCCTTCATCTATGAGAACTAAGCCTATTTATAGACTACATAATCCTTCCACACTGCTTGCAAATAATTTTCTCACAAAGAATAATAGAAACAGATACTTAAATGATGGTTCTATGGCATACAGCACCCTCTACTGGAAAAACAATTTATACTATGGGGGTTATTTTAAAGTTAAATTATAAGGTAGGCCCATATTCCCTGTGTATACTGGGATCACATTGTCAGATGAGACTTCTGAGCCAAACGCTTTCTCAGATTCGTCTGACAGATGCAAGGAGTAGCATTTTTTCTCTACAATACTTGTAATTTGTCTTTATGGAACTCCATCCCGAGAGACACCTGAATAGCCCACTTTTTTAAAGCCCTTTAAGGCGGTAGATAAATCCTTCCTCATTCAGAAAGAATTCAGCAGGCTGGCTAGGCTGTTCAACAGCATATAGCTATGCAGGTCTACCCAAAAGTAGGTCACAACTGAGTTCAAATGACATTACTCCCAGGATGCTTGGTAGAATACTAGGCTGATTTACTGATCTGCTGCTACAGTGGTTTTGAACCTGTATTTTAGTTGGCTTAAATAAATAAATAAATTTAAATTTAGTTTTAACTGGATTTTTTGAAAACTGCATAGGAAGCCTCCGTGTATATCTTGGACTTTGTCCTCTTACAAACATAATAAATGAAACAAAGCACAACAAAAAACTAACCTCATCATCTGAGTCATCCATAAACACTGCATGTTTGACAAAGGTTTTCTGCTGCGCTTTCTTGGGAAATATAAGTCCGTATCTGTGGAGAGAAAAATGAACATTGAATATATGTTCAGTAGTCTTAGTAATGTATTTTTCAGCAAAGTCGGAAATGTAAGGAAGAAACACAAAACAGCACTAGCTTTGCTGACAGCATGGAAAACAGGGCCCTGACTGACTGACTGCAGCTACCAAAGCTGAGGCTGCTGAACAGACCCTTGGGCTGCAGAATTGTGGCTGTTGTTTATGTTAATTTTTTGTATCTTTATTTTTTAAATCTTATTTATACAGAAATTGTTCAATTTGGTCGTGTACTTCTTATATGTTTTATTTATTATGATTACTTTTGTTATGTTTGTAATTATGTAAAACATGATGCCATTCAATTTAGGAGATTAGGCAAGGAGACATGGTGAGTGCTCTTTCTGCTTTCATAAATCAAACAAAATATGTTGGCTATTCATACTGGGTCAAGTAATCTGGATTCTTGTATCTGCTGCTAATAATTTATTTGCCTTCTCTTTACATTATTTTCATATTCTTATATTGAGTTAATGTTTTAGCCACACTGAGGGTGCCACAAGAGGCTATAACTGTTTTTAATAAAAATACCCCCAAAAATTATTAGATCAAAGTAATGAAGTGGATAAAACAATATTTTTGAAGGAAAAAACATACAAGTGGGTCAGAAGCATCTCTGTTTTTAGAGAATCCACAAGAGTTACAACAGGTGCCATTTGGGAAGAGGCATCATCTCCTCTGTGTTAGAGAAAGAGAGATGCTTCTTTTAAAACAGTGCCTGCCAACTGCAGTTTAAGTGCTTGCATAAAAAATAATTAAGTTGTGTTGATACTTTTAATGGAGGAGGAGGCTTCTTTTTCCCAACTAGCAAGAGTGTGACATAGTGGTTAAAGTCACATTCCCAAACTTGACACACTGCAGAGTGTAGATGTTTCGGACTTGGACTCCCATCAGCCCAACCCATCACACCAGTACAATGCTGGGGCTGGAGGGCACCAGGTGGGGGAAAGCCTGAGTTAAAAGTGTCAAGACTAGGCCTAGGGGAGACACAGTCAAATCTCCACTCCACCAAAGAAGCTCGCTGGGTGACCTTTGGCCAGTCCCTGTCTTTCAGCCTAACCTGCCTCACAGGATTTAAATGGGAAGGCACATAGAATCATGTACACCACCTTGAGGTGGGAGAGAAAGGTGGGATATAAATGCAATAAATAAATAACACAGTGCAACCCACGCTCCTGTAGGGTTGAGTCTTGGGGGCAGGGAGGAAATCACACCCAGTGCGGCGTAGTGGTCAGAGCAGCCTTTCTCAACCTTGGGTCCCTCATTGTTGTTGGACTACAACTCCCATCATTCCTAGCCAGCATGACTAGCGGTCAGGGATGATGGGAACTGTAGTGCAAGGACATCTGGGGCTGAGAAAGGCTGGATTAGACCTGCAGTGTTCCCCAACCTTGGGCCTCCAGCTGTTTTTGGACTACAACTCCCATCATCCCTAGCTAGCAAGACCAGTGGTCAGGGATGATGGGAATTGTAGTTCAAAAACAGCTGCAGGCCCAAGGTTGGGGAACACTGGATTAGAGGGTCAGACCAACACCTGGGGGCGACCACAGATTGAATCCCCCACCAGGCCATTGCTGCTCAGCCTAACCTACCTCACAGGGGGGATTAATGAATGTTCACTACCTTGAGCAACTTGGGAGGGCAATGCAATAAATAACGATAAATAATTGGGAGGGGAGCCTTGTTCCTCTTCGTCGTCGTCCCCCCCCCAAATCCCCACTTCACCTCCGAGTCTCTGGATCAGACCCGCCTCGCCCTCCCCGAAAAATCGCCTCAGTCCCTCCTCCTCTCTCTCGCCCACCCCGAAATTACCTCAGCCCCATCTTCCGGCCCTACTTTCCTCCTCCTCATGCCCCCCCCTCAGCCCCCACCACGACCTCACTGCCGCCTTGGCCTCCTTCCCGGCAGGCGGTGCCCCCTCCTCGGAAAATAAAATAAAACCGCCTCGGTCCCTTCCTGGGTCTTGTCAGTTTCGACGCACACGGACCCAGGCCGGGGGTTTCCCCTCTCCCGGCTCCGTTTCTCCTCAGCGCCGCTCCTGCCCCGATTCCCACCCCGACCCCGCGGCTCCTTCCCTTCGGCTCCCTCTCCTCTCCGACCCCAAACCCCCATCCCGGTTCCCCCTCAGCTCCGCGGCCCCCTCGCCTCCCCTCCCCCACACTCACTGCTTGCTCGGAGCCGCCATCTTGGCGACGCGGCGCGAGGGCGGGACGAAGGAGGGAGCGGCTGAGGACACGGACACAGCCGCCGCCGCCGCCGCGTTGCTCTTTCCCGCCTCTTTTCCTCGCCTCAGCTTCTCGCCCGGCAACTGCGGATTCGACGCCGCCTCACGTTCCCTTCGCCAATCTTGATTCCCACACGCTCACTTAATTCCCGCAATTATTGTTACTATTACCGCTTCAGGGTCTTTTTATCCATATAATTCCCCCCCCCCAGCTTATTCGTTCTTAATATTACCACCTCAGAACAGTGCTGGAGTTACTGTACAAGCTAAACAAGCTATAGCTTAGCGCCCCACTTTCTTGGGGGCCCCCCAAAAAATTAAAGGGGGGGAAATGGATGTGCATTTCCAAAACATAAGATAAAAAGTGAATAAAATAAAACCTACATACAGCAACAGTGTTTTGTGTTGTGTAGGCTCCTATTTCTTATGTGCAAATGGCTTTCGATACCTATTAATAATAATAATAAATTTTATTTATATCCCGCCCTCCCCAGCCGAAGCCGGGCTCAGGGCGGCTAACAACAATAAAACAGTACAAAAGTACAGCATAAACAACACTCTAAAATCATTCATTCTAAAATTCATTCATTCAAGCCACTGGCAGCCATTGGGCCAGAGCTCCGCAAAGATTGCCGAGGGAGGGAGTCAGGCTGTGCCCTTGCCAAAGGCCTGGTGGAGCAGCTCTGTCTTGCAGGCCCTGCGGAAAGATGTCAAGTCCCGCAGGGCCCTGGTCTCTTGGGACAGAGCGTTCCACCAGATCGGGGCCACAGCTGAAAAGGCCCTGGCTCTGGTTGAGGCCAGCCTAACTTCTCTGTGGCCTGGGACCTTCAAGATGTTTTTATTTGAAGACCGTAAGTTTCTCTGTGGGACATACCAGGAGAGGCGGTCCCGTAGGTATGAGGGTCCTAGACCGTATAGGGCTTTAAAGGTTAAAACCAGCACCTTAAACCTGATCCTGTACTCCACCGGGAGCCAGTGCAGCTGGTATAGCACCGGGTGAATGTGATCTCGCAGCGAAGACCCCGTAATTCTGCATTCTGCACCCGCTGGAGTTTCTGGGTCAGTCTCAAGGGCAGCCCCACGTAGAGCGAGTTACAATAATCCAGTCTGGAGGTGACCATCGCGTGGATCACAGTGGCTAGGTCAGGGCGAGAGAGGTAAGGAGCCAACTGCTTAGCTTGGCGGAGATGGAAAAATGCCGCCTTTGTTATAGCTGCAGTCTGCGCCTCCATGGAAAGGGAGGTGTTGAAGATTACACCCAAACTCTTAACGGACGGTGCTGGCACTAATTGCACCCCCGCAAGAGATGGTCCTTAAACTACCATATAGCATATATTCAACACAAAAAACAGTAACAATTTGTTGATGACAAAGGACAGCTGGACATATAAAGGGCCCCCATTCCCTTCAGTAGCTGAGGGCCTCATCAAACCTAAATCTGGCCATCCTTCAGTGTCTCTTGGTCATGGGCAATGTCACAGATCTGGGCATGGGGGTAGCCAGGATTTTTGTTAGGGGGACAGGACTTTTATTAGGGGGGTAGAACCGACGTGATTGGTCTGTTAGTTAAATATTTCTTTTGTTTTACTTAATCTAGTGGGGGCAATTGCCCCCCTCCGCCCCCCAGCTATGCCCATGCTCTTGATCATTATTTCCCCCAGCTTTCTAAAAAACTGTTATTACTACCACTTCTGCTTCTCTTTATTAATATTGTATTTTTCTGGTAAAAGGTAAAGGACCCCTGGACGATTGAGTCCAGTCAAAGGCGACTATGGGCTTGAGGCGCCCATCTTGCTTTAAGGCTGAGGGGGCTGGTGTTTTTCCACAGACAGTTTTCGGGGTCATGTGGCCGGCAGGACTAAACCGCTTCTTGCGCAAAGGGACGCTGTGACAGAAGCCCAGTGCCGGATTTAGGTTTGATGAGACCCTAAGCTACTGAAGGGAATGGGGCCCTCTATATGTCCAGCTGTCCTTTGTCAACAACAAATTGTCGCTGTTTTTTGTGTTGAATATATGCTATATATATATGGTAATTTATGGACCTAATAGGTATCTAAAGCCATTTGCACATGTTGCCATGCAACCAGTCCATGCAGAATGTAGGCACCCTATACAGTGGTACCTCGGGTTACATATGCTTCAGGTTACAGATGCTTCAGGTTACAGACGCTTCAGGTTACAGACTCCGCTAACCCAGAAATAGTACCTCGGGTTAAGAACTTTGCTTCAGGATGAGAACAGAAATCGTGCTACGGTGGCGTGCTAAAGTTATGCTTCCGCAGTCCCAGATTTACATACTGTATTAGTATGAATATTACTAGGTCTTTTATAATGCCAAGCTTAAAATTCCCTAAAATTCTGCCCCTCAGTTTAGTGAGGACATGGGGGCATGGACATACACAGAACAAAGGCACTCTGCACGTGCTCAGGCAGCTTTGCCCCAACATCATCATTTTAGAAAACATATTTTTATTTAGAAAAATGAGCCCTCTGCAGGACCTTAATGGGGGCTTTGCCACAAAGGAGTTCCTGTTGTTACTATTGTTACCATTATGAAAAGCAGCCCTTTTGTCATGAGGAAAATATTTATGAACAAGGTTATTTATGAGAACATTTCTATACCGATATTCATCAAAGATATCGGAGCGGTTTGCAAAAGCCATACATACCCCTCAGCGCAGACCCAGGCCATCAAGCCCAAGGACATGGAGACGGTTGCATTGGGATCTGCTTGTACTCTTGGCGACTGCCCTGAACATCACTTGTCAGAAGGACAGGACATGGGTTTAACTCAGTGACTAGTAAGTTAAAAGTATTTTACATTTTTATTAGATCAGGACTCCCCTGTCTGGTGCATGTGCTTTTTCAGGGACTGAATAGTGTGAAAGATTATGTGTCATTGGGGGGCAGGGGGAAGTGTGTGTGTGTCTCTGTATGAACCTTTTTTTTAGTTATTTTGTTAATATTGCTTCATAGCAGTGCTTTTTTCCCCTAGGGGTACTCAAGCATATGCAATATTGGCACATTTTGTTCTAGAAGAAAAGCTGTAATTCTGATATTTCACTTCTTTTTAGTTGCTGGTTTGCTAATAGTGTTTTTGTAGATTGTAATTGTTTTACTAATTTTCTAATTATATTTTATGAATTATGCTGTACTTGTGATGTTCAAATATACATATTGTTATTCTTTACTGTTTGTAAGCCGCTTTGAGAAACATTTGAATGGAAAGCAGTATAGAAATACAATAAATCAATACCCATATAACAATGCAATAAAAAATTAGCTCAAACGTTCCACTAAACATTACAAAAGGATTTTTTCCTAACTGCTAACATAAGCCTGGTGGCATTATTAGTAACAGTAGTGTTAAAACAACTATGCTTGCCATGAGGAAATGTGCACAAGAATAAGGGTGCTTTTATTATTATGATTTTAAAACCCTGTTTATCATGAGAAAAACAAGTCTATACAAGATAAAGTGTGCATTGTTATTTATTACTTTAGAACACCCATTCTTGTAATGATGCAAAGAATGTGTGCAAGCTTAAATGTTTGATATTATTATTATGTACTTCAAAATTTCTAAAATCTACAGTTGGGCAATACCTTTATTAGGATGAACCAAAATGTCCACAGGAGTGGCAAGCTTTCGGTTTTGCCAACAAATTTTTGTTTCATCTGACAACAAAGATAATATGCTTCTTGCTTCAGAAATACTGCTTTTACCTTATGAAAATTTAACTCATAGAATAACCAGTTGATTGAAACATGAGTAATTGATTTTAAGATTTATGGGTTCCATGCCTAATACGCCTAATACTCTGCCTAGTTTTTGACCTCACAGTGAAGTTTACAACGAAACAAGAACCTGAATCCAGGACCAACACAACACTGTCCATTCCGGTATACAAATTCATTGGTATGTGCATTGATGTGCCTTTCAGGTAGTCCATAGCCTCATCTGTCGCTTAACCTTTAAAGATGTAGACATATACAAACATCTCCAACCCTCTTTTTTTTGTTAGAAAAAGCTATTTGTATTAGTGCAGAATTGCTGGTGAACGAATTCTGAGCTGACAAAGACCTTTTGGTACCAATATTTTGCTAAGGACACTGTTCCCAGGAACATCATTGCAAAGTGCTTGAAATGTCACCCCCCTGGCCCCCTGCAGATATTCACTTGCTGTTGTTCAAGCATCAGATAATCAGAGGAATCACAAATTGTAATAACACTGTAATCAATTTATCAGGCAACGTTAAAAGCAACCTATAATCTCAAATTACAGAATATTAGGTAGATATGCCATTGTTTTTTGTCGGCTAAAGAACGGAGAGAAAACTTTTAATTTCCCCAAATTTTATTAAAAAAAGATTCTGCTGAAAGATAAATTATTGCAAAGATGGAATCTTGCATCAGAACACTGAAAGGTGTTGTCATCTCAGGCTCTAGCCAATGGAAAAGCTCTTAGTTGCCTTAAAATGAGAGCGTAGGTGTGCTTCCCTTTGGGAACAAGTGAAACACAAACTGTCCCTTCATCATGTCAAGCTTAAAATGACTTCTAAAAAGCCACTTCAGAAAGAAGAGCTTTGCTAAATACACAATTTAATTTTGAAGCTCTTTTCTCCTTCTGCCTGCTGCTCTTTTTAATCATTTGTGAATTGTGTAAACTTGAAAGAGGTACAAGTTGTAATTTCCCTTCCCTCTAATCCCCCCCTCTGCTGTCAGAATTAAATGGAAGTTGGGAGCAATCCACCTGGCCCCTGAAGGTCACTTTATTCCACCTATTGCATCAGAACATTTACCTCTGAACATTTTTAAGGCTCTTATCTAGGTTGAGAAAGAAGTGTACCCGTAATTTCACATCCAAAAGCACATGGACACACTCGACAAGCACCAACTATGAATAAAAGGGGGTGTTTAAAAATTCTCTAAATGCTTTTTTTTTAAAATCACAAAACAATTTTAAACTAAAGAAATGGCAAAAGTGTAGTTTGTGTTTGCTGAAATCTGAGATGACCTAAGCGACCGAGACAGGGTGGGAGTGATGAGAGCTGTAGATGATGTTGCCATGCTCTGACGATGCTGAAGTTTCTTTGCCAGCTCTATTAATGATAGGCAGGTGTTCACCCAGTTGTAGAGATACTCCATTGGAGCTGAGCGAAACTTCCACACAGCTTTTCTGTGTGCACCTAATTGAAATTTTAAAAAATCACAACATGCTAGTTGGCTTACATATTCCAGGTCTACGATTGCACGATTCAGCAAAGATGTCTGGTGTCATGTGCTATCCCTTTGTGCAAATCCTCACTAAAATTAATCATTGGTGTAGTCATAGCTTCATGACCATGATGTTTCACATGACTGATTTCCACTTTTGACTGTGACCTCATGCGCTCCTTCCGGTTCTGCTCTTCAGGACCTTGTGGGAAGGAATGATTCCTGGGACTTGCTGGTGCATGCACAAAACCTTGTGTACGAACATTTAGATCCCATTTAGTGAGTTTCTCATCAACAACTACCTGGAATGGACATTATGGTGGATTGTTGAGTTGTTGGTTGGGGCTCTCGCGTGGATTATGGTTGCACATTAAATCAGCTGCTAACAGCATTATGCATTAAGGTCTGTATGGTTGGGATGCAGTCTCAAAATGAGTTTTCCTTAAATGTGGTTAGAGTTTGCAAGCTATGCCACTCCTAATTAACAGCTGCATCATGACTTGAGTTGGTATGCCCAACAGCAGGTGGAAAAGCCAGACTGGGAGAAAAGCATGGCTTTGGTTCTTAAATCGAAAATATAGTGAATGTTTTCAGTCACATTTGAAGTTCAGAACAAAGTTAGCTGTATGAACAAAAGGTAGAATGAAATCTGAATCCAAAGCATAATGCTAAAGCACATTTGAAGCACATCCAATCCCCTCAAAGAATTATGGGCACTGTAGATTGTTAAGTGCTGCAGGGAACCCAGTGAGGGGTAAACTACAATGCTCAAAATTCATTGGGGGAGGAAAAATGCTTCAAATGTGCTTTGGAAATACAGTGTATATACCCAGCTCAATTGTAGCAGTGGAAGAGCAAGTCTTGAATACAGAGAGCCATGAATACAGTATACAGTGGCTTTTGTGTGAAATAGGAATTAAGTTTTAAGTTTCCCTTTCTGTTCTGCGCATCATGCACAGAGTTTCCCTTCTGTTCTGTTTGCTACTCTGTTGTCCCAACTAGGCACAGCTAGCTTACAGAATTAACTGCTACAAGATGTGGTCACTACAGCCATTAACTTTGATAGTTTTCAAACTCATGGAAGATAAGACTACCATTGGAAACTAGTCATGATGGCAGTGCTCTCTACTGTCATACGGTTGCCATATGTCCGGAATTTCCTGGACATAGCTGGTATTAAGCCCTCGTAAACAGCATCCGGACAGAAAATGCTGAAATGTTTGGGGAAATCCAGATGTACAGCAGCCCATGTCGGCAGCGTTGATTATCGCAATTTTTTTTGAGCTCAACAACTTTTGATGTTCACTTTTTGAAATAAGGCAACCCTATACTGAACAGCAGTGGGATAGAACTATGATCCCCATGTCCTGTTTGTAGACGTCCTATAGGTGTCCTTTTGCCCAGGGTGGGAAATCGGATGTTGGACTATATAGACCTTTGACTTCATCCAGCAGAGTTCTTATGTCAATCCCATCAGGCAGTTCCACAATTATGTTAATTATCATACACTTACCATGGAGGCAGTTGTACAGAGTCTCTGGTCGAACCTCCACATAGGCAGCAGTTGGGTCAAAGTAGCAAATGTTTTCAATAAGTTCTCCATCAATTTTCTGTAGTGCAAGTAACATAAATGTTAGAAGGTTTATGAGGAAAACATGAAGAGTGGCTGGGAAATCTGGGCTTCATGCTTTTTCAGGATTCTCACCTCTATGCAACAATTCCAGTCCTCAACCTCCTGCGTACCAGCCCACTGGGGGTACAAAATCAGCAGTGCACACTTAAGTATTGCATGCACTAGGCTGGGTGGCTTCTCAAAGCACCTTATTTCACTGAAGGAAGAGAAAGGGTCGAGATTCCAGATGCAATTCTGTAACTCCTGCAGCATGAATCGGTAGAAGAGGACTCCCCCACGCCTCCAGTCCCCCACATACTCTGCCTCTGGAATGACAAGCCAACATTTGAATAATTAGCCTTTAAGTAAAGGGGGCAGGGAGGGGTAGCTGCCCCCCATCAATAAAAATCCATAGAAATACATGGCTAACTGAAGTTCTGCCCCCCCCCCAACAAAAGGCCTGCCTTTCCTAACAAAAATCCTGGCTACGCCCACATTTAAGGCTATAGAAACACTGGGAGCTGCTTTATACCAAGTTGGACCATTGGTATAATTTAGCTCAGTGTTTTCTGCACTTACTGGCAACAGCTGTCCCACGTTTCTCTCGCCCTACCCGGAGATACTGTTGGGGATTAAAGCTGGGATTTTCTGCATGCAAAGCAGACACTATAGCAGTGAGCTGTGTAGAGGCACAGATCTGCTTAGATTGTGGCCTTATATGACTTCAGACCATACCCTGGGGGGAAAAGTGAAGCATCTCCAGCGCAAACTGCCAATCTACATAGATGCTCTGAGTACCTAGGGAACCATTCCTATAGGAACTTTGAATCATTTTATGTTATTTTAAATTCTGCTTGGAATATATATAAGAATAACACACTTGCACTGTCCACAGACTTGCCGTTTTTAACTTGTTGGCTCACAATGGATACAGTACCCTGGTGCAAAATTAAAACAGCTCTACAGTTGCACACTCTTGCTTTGAGATTGTAAAACATGTTTCAAGGCTTGATTCCATTTATCAGCTCCAGAATCTTTGGGTTAAGATGTTGTAAAGTAAAAAAAAAAAAAAGGAAAAAAAAAGATAGGGTCCTAAGCATGTGCATAGTACATTTTCCTCACCATTAATAAACCACAGCTTGTCTCCATGCATCTGAAATTAGCAAATAGGACTTCCAGGTCTCAGAGGATGAAATTTTTTGGTAGCCCTACCTCTCTTTTTAGAAATTAACTAAAGCAAATTTTATTACCGGTGGTGCTGGAAGTTTTATTCCAATAATCTTAATCCCACAGTTTCAACCAGCAATATAGCCAAGTCTGTCCGACTTCCTGTCCCTGCTCCCATTTTCTTTGAATATGCTCTGGAGTGTAAATATCTTGAATCTTTTTGACTACCACCAGCACCAGTAGAATTTTTCTGCTATCTAAGGTGCACAATACCCAAGACGTAGAATGGATCTTTCTCTCCAGAATCCTCTTTCAGGATCTCACAAATGGCAGCCTGTATTGTCCTCAACATCTTCTGCAGGTCTCTGTGCTCACAGGTTGGTAGCTTTTGGCGGTTTCCAAGGTTGATGTCAAACACTGCAATGGCCTGGCCCACCTGATTCCTCAGAGGAACAGCGATACGATGTTCTTCAAACAAAAACGTGGTAACCACTACTGAACAGTCTATGCACTTGAACAGGTAATCTCTAAAACAAAAGAGATGACCAATGATAATATCACAGACTCTACATCATTGTGTTTGCTCCTGCATCAATTGCTATATGAAGCCATGAGGACATAAGAAGAACATTGCTGGATCAGGTCAAAGGCCCATGTAGTCCAACATCCTTTGCTCTCAGTGACCAAACAGATACTGAACTCGAGTGTAACAGCCCAGTCCACACTTGTGATTTATGAAAGCTGGCATCTTGCCTCCGACACTGGAGGCAGAACATAGCCACTGTGGCTAGTAGCCAAGGATAGCCTTATCCTCCATTAATTTGTCTAATCTTCTTTTAAGCCATCAAAGTTAGTGACCGTCATTACATCTCAAAGCAAATTCTATAGTGTGAATAAATACTTTCTTTTGTCTGTCCTAAATCTTAGAACCTTAAGCTTCATTTGTTGCCCCCAGTGGTTTCTAGTATTATGAGAGGGATAAAAATCTCTCCCGTGTCACTTCCCCAACAAGCAGGTTCATTGGGTGACCCGACTGAGGTCCTGGACCTTGAGGGACAAAAACTTTCTTCCCACTTTCTGCACACCATGCATCATTTTATACACGTTTATCATGTTCCCCTTTCACTCGTCTTTTTTCTAAATTAAAAAGTCTCAAATGTTGCAATCTTTGCTCATAGGGTTGTTGCTCCAACCCACTTGATCATTTTGGTTGCCGTTTTCTGAACATTTCCCAGCTCTACAATATCCTTTGCTCCAGCCAACCTGCTGTTGTAGAAGCTGTTTGACACAAACCTAAAGTCAATGTTGAGTATACAAAGCTTGTTGTATGGTACTTTCTGCCTTGCAATCTAGCAAGGATGGCAGATGAGCACTCTTGGGATGTGTTTATGCTCCTGTTTCCTCTGAATCCAGTGTGCTGTTTAGAGAAGTGGCGTACACACACAAAGTTAGCCACAATACATATTGTTGGCATCAGTTTGTCTCAGGAGACAATGGAGGAGTGTAGTGTGGCTGTAGAGACCAACATGGGAGAGACATGTTACATGTTTAATGAAATCCTGCATTTTGATGTGTTTTTCACCAAACCAGCTTCAATCCAAATGGCGGGGGGGGGGGGGGTTGACATTGCTGTATGGTGATGTGTACACAGCCCTAGAGTCCCCACTGTAACTTCCTCTCCCAGCATGGTACAATCTGCAGTGAGACTTGGCCAGCTGTACTAGGCTGCAAGATAAGAACAATTTCCTTTGTAGAATTTAACAAAAAGCAGGGGACTCCAAAGGCATGCAGACAACTCTTTGGCTAAGTTCAACCCCTTTGGAAAGCTGCATTGAACAGATAAGCCTGTGGAGTTGTGGCTAAGAAAATTAAGAGTATTGGATAAGAACTGAAGGAACAACATGGTTTACTTTGGAAGATGAGTATGTTGCCTCTCGAGAAAGCCAGGCAAGTGTTCTTAGCTTCCAAACCACAACTTCATTACTCCAAAGGAGACTCTATTGAAGTCCACGCAACCCAACAGCAACCCCAAATACTAAGCCCAGGATGTGGAAGCGAGTGCCACCAAATGCTCTGATTTTTGGCACAGTAACCAGTGGGGTAGCCATGGACAAAGAAGCACAATTTCCCTCAAACCAGTAATCAAATGGAGACAGAGCCCCAGGTTCATACAGAGTTTCACCTGACAACACCCACAACAAGGGCCTCAAGCATGCTTTGGCAACCAGATTGCAACCAGTATGTTTTTAAGCAGACAACAATCCAGATTCTCCAAACAAAATGTATACTGTGCTTTTCACCAATCTTACCAGGGACCAGAAGTTAGAGGCAGGGACTCTGGGGCTGAAAGGGAAGGGAGTACAGGGCCAGCCCCAGAGGTGCTGCTACCAGAAGAATATGTGGGGCCAGTGTCCCCTCCCCACCACAAATCAAGGATGTGCTGCCATCTTCTGATTCAGAGGTCTCCACTGTGGAAGACCCTAGACGACCTGAGCCTCCCCTGCTTCGTCGCAGTAGGAAACTGCTGGGAAAAGGCTACATTTTGCAGCTCTGGTGGTGCCAACAATCAGGCTGCACCTGCTGCTACTACTATACAAAAGGGCTCAGTTTCAGCTTGTTCCTTCAGAGTTTTGTGCTTCCCAGAGTCTGACCTGAACCTTGTCCTCTCTTACATCCTGGCTGCACCTCACCTCACAGCAAGGCAGGCAACATAGAGTGGCTGGGGAGGCAATGCTTACACTTCCATGTGTGCTGCATTCATGAGGCAATCATACATGTGCCTCTGTATGGCTGGAAACATTTTAAGAACCCACCACATGGTGGCTAATTGCATCATTAATGTAACCTATAATTAGGCCCTTTATATTGTAAATCATTTTGAGCTGCCATGGCAAAAAAAGGGGACCAATACATTTAAAATAATGATGATAATAAAGCTCACCTGAATATGTTATCACTTCTTCTGACCAAAGGACCTGGAGGGAGATGGACTTCCAGCGGCTCATTCTGATCTGCAGTCATTACTTTACGCAAGGTATAGTCATGCATCTTGAAAAGAGAAAGTGCAAAGAGCTTGCCAGGTGGAAAGCAACTCAAGAATAGATGTGTAAATATTTTGGGAAGGGAGAAAGACTAAAAAATTATGAGGGACAATACAGATTATTGGCCAGTGAATCATATGAAGCTAACTTTGCCAGGTCAGACTGTTTGCTCACCTAGCCCAGTACTGTGCACTCTGACTGGCAGCAGCTCTCCAGGGTCCCAAGCAGAAATGCCAGGGGTGGAACCTGGAGCTTTATGCATACATATAAATAGGGGTAAGGGAATCTGTCAATTTTGGTTTCTCTCAGTTTCTCATTTTCCCCATCTTAAGTTCAGTTCTCTACATTTCCACATCAGCTTGCATTTTAAAAAGAGTTTATGAAAATTCATCAGTATTTACCATACTTTCCCATGTATAAGACTAGGTTTGTTTACTTAAAAATTATGTGAAAAACTGTGGGTCATCTTATACACAGGGAAATCTCCCCCCTATTTTCTTAAATTAGAGTCCTAAACAGGGGGCGTCTTAAACATGGGGGTATCCTATACACGGAAAAATACAGAAAGTACAAATTTATCCTAATACACATATTTTCTATGCAATTTTGCTTAATGTACACATTTTTGCAAAGCACCCCCCCCCCCTAATATAATGCATTTCTGTGTGCTATTTTTATTAATATAGACATTTTTATGTACAGTTTGCATATTCATCCTTGTACACTTCACTTAGCTGGAAAGCTGCACTGCAAAATTAAGAGGAGTGAGAATTTCAAATGATGGCTGCTTTTCGGTTTTGCATTGTTTCAAAAAGTGCAAACTGGGTAGGTTTGTGATTAAATGCTAACTGAATGCTAGTGTTTGAACAGAGCTGAACCAGATTTAGTTTGTTCATAAGAAAATGTTTCACTGGAACTGGGTTGGAAGAACAATAAACTGCCTCTCACAGAAGCCAGGGCCACAGGTTCTAGTCTAACATGCTACAACACACATTGCTTAAGTGAGAATGGCCAAAGGCTCACCACCTGCTAAGTTGTGAGAGCATTTGCTAAGTGCCCGAAAATGCTGAGCCCTTATGCCAGCCTTGGATACTATCAATGAGGGGGTTCTTTTGGGCTCAGCTTGTCATTGAGTTATGTGGCTACTACAAACCGCGGAGGCTGGGCGGGACAGAAGTTGTAGTCTAGATAATACCAGGTTACTGCCAAAAGCGTGATACCATCTTGATATCAAAGGATGCTTCTTGCAAAGTAGGAATTTAATCTTCAGTCCCTTGAAAAAGAGTTAAGTAATGCATCAGCTCCACCTGCTGATAGCCTAAGGACTAACCACAGAAGACCTTTGCATCAACTCTACATTGTTTTTTTTGCACAAACTTGAAGATCAATGCCACAGGACCTGGGGTGGGTGTGGATTTTATCCGCTAAATGACTGCCTGTCAAGTACAGTACAGCGGTACCTCAGGTTACATACGCTTCAGGTTACATATGCTTCAGGTTACAGACTCCGCTAACCCAGAAATAGTGCTTCAGGTTAAGAACTTTGCTTCAGGATGAGAACAGAAATTGTGCTCCGGCAGCGCAGCGGCAGCAGGAGGCCCCATTAGCTAAAGTGGTGCTTCAGGTTAAGAACAGTTTCAGGTTAAGTACGGACCTCTGGAACGAATTCAGTACTTAACCTGAGGTACCACTGTAATTGTTAGAGGCACCAGAGTCCACCACAGCCCTCTGGTGGTGTATGGGGGTAAGGTTGAGATTGTACCATTTGTTAGAAAAAACGGTTCGGGAAGGGCTGTAACTTAGTGATGAAACATCTGCTTCCCTGGAGAAGGTCCCAGTTATAATATCTAGCATCTCCACACAGACCTGGGAATGTCTCAAGCCCTGGAGAGCCGCTGCCAGTCAGTGTAGTTAATGCTGAGATAGATGGACCAATGGTCTGACTCAGCATGAAGCAGCTCCCTATGTTCCCAAAAGAAAAAGACTGGGGGGGGGGGAATATGAATAGAAAAGTCCCGCCCCCTTTTCCTGCTTTTCCTAAGTGCTCCACATACTTTATCGCAGTCCTCTTTGCAATTGCTAGCATATTACCCTGTCCTCGCCAGGCTCCATGAAGTACGTAGTGATGGTTTGAAGGAGCGACACACGGGTGAAGAGCCACCCCAGAGCCGTGATGATGACCTGCATGATACTTTCCTTGGTGCGGATGTGGTGGTAGGCTATGCTGAACGTGTTTGCAATCCCCTAGAGGATGAACACATGTTATAATTTGTTTGGAAGCAATGTAAAATTTTAAAGCAGGAACGTTATCAAACTAAGCACATCAAAGGGGCTTTTGAAGCGGAGGACTCCTATAGGCAACACCACTGCAATCACATACTCCAGTGGAATGAACAATGTCCACAGAATCCAGCCAGGCCCTCATGCAGTGACTGTGGCTGTCCCCTTGCAGCCTCCCTGCTGCCCTCACCTGATAGAAACGGATTTCGTGGGGCACAAAGATGGTTTTCTCATTCTTGTCCTGGAGAGTGTCCAGACCAAGAACACCAAAGACTCTTCTTCGGATATCCTCAAGCGGCAGCACCAAGAAGGAGCCCTTCCTCTCTTCCAAGGGGCGATCCTGGTTCCAGAAGTGGATGTTTCCATGCAGCTGAACTCTGGGGACATGGATTGGCCTGTCGTCTAGTGCTGCTGCAAAGCTAAGAGAAAAAAGTGAACAAAATAATAATAATAATAATAATAATAATAATAATTAATAATAATTTATTATTTGTACCCCGCCCACCTGGCTGGGTTTCCCCAGCCACTCTGGGCGGCTTCCAACAAAGATGAAAGATACACTAAAATGTCACTTATTAAAAACTTCCCTGAACAGGGCTGCCTTCAGATGTCTTCCGAATGTCAGGTAGTTGTTTTATCACTTTGACATCTGATGGGAGTGCGTTCCACAGGGCGGGCGCCACTACCGAGAAGGCCCTCTGCCTTGTTCCCTGTAACTTGGCCTCTTGCAGTGAGGGAACCGCCAGAAGGCCCTCGGAGCTGGACCGCAGTGTCCGGGCAGAACGATGGGGGAGGAGACGCTCCTTCAGATATACTGGACCGAGGCCGTTTAGGGCTTGAAAGGTCAGCACCAACACTTTGAATTGTGCTCGGAAACGTACTGGGAGCCAATGTAGGTCTTTCAAGACCGGTGTTATATGGTCTCGGCGGCCGCTCCCAGTCACCAGTCTAGCTGCCGCATTCTGGATTAGTTGCAGTTTCCGGGTCACCTTCAAAGGTAGCCCCACGTAGAGCGCATTGCAGTAGTCCAAGCGGGAGATAACCAGAGCATGTACCACTCTGGCGAGACAGTCTGCAGGCAGGGAGGGTCTCAGCCTACATACCAGATGGAGCTGGTAAACCGCTGCCCTGGACACAGATTTGACCTGTGCCTCCATGGACAGCTGTGAGTCCAAAATGACTCCCAGGCTGCGCACCTGGTCCTTCAGGGGCACAGTTACCCCATTCAGGACCAGGGAATCCTCCAGAAAAGCGGAAGAGGAGAAGCTTTCAGGAGTCAAGTGCCTAGGTAGAAAACATCATAGCAGCAGGCATGGGCAGGAACACTCCCAACATTCTCATTACAGGAAAGAGCAATTTGTTAGGGGAAATGGGTCTCGTCAGAAGAGGTCATAAGAAACCCATCACTGAGAGTGCAAAATCCATTGCCTTCATATTTCCCATGTAACGGAGAGTGAATTTACACCTTCATTTTGCTGCTGCAGCACTTCCTTTCTCTTGCTTGAGTCCCTTGCTTTACCTTGAGATGAAAATGAGTCTTGTTTCTGTTTGTAGTTATTCTTCTTCTAGGAAGCTTACCCAGCATGGCTGAACGCATCTACCTTGACCTCCAGGTTGATTTCTTGTGTATTTTGCATGAGAGCAAGGGATAGGTTAATTTGTCAGTTTTGGTTTCTCTCCATTTTTTCCCCCCAGTCTTAAATTCAGTTCTCCACACTTCCACATCAGTTTGCAATTTTTTAATATAAAAAGGCCTCATGAAAACTCATCTAATATACACATGTTTGTATCCATATGTACATATGTTTGCCTAATATGTACAAGTTTGCAATCAATTTTCCCTAATATAGTGCATCGTGTATGTTACTTTTACTAATATATGCATTTTTATGCACACTTTACCATTGTATATACATGTTTTACACTTTCATTTCAAAATTTAGAGAAGTGCACATTTCAAACCATGGCTGCATTTCAGGTCTTGTGTTGCTTTGGAAACTCCAAACTAGGTAGGTTCACCTTTGAATGTGAACCACCCTGTCCCTAATGATGACTCACAATTGGCATTAAATAATTTTGCTCCGGGACGCGGGTGGCGCTGTGGGTAAAAGCCTCAGCGCCTAGGGCTTGCCGATCGAAAGGTCGGCGGTTCAAATCCCCGCAGCGGGGTGCGCTCCCGCTGCTCGCTCCCGTTGCTCGGTCCCAGCGCCTGCCAACCTAGCAGTTCGAAAGCACCTCCGGGTGCAAGTAGATAAATAGGGACCGCTTACTGGTGGGAAGGTAAACGGCGTTTCCGTGTGCTCCGCTGGCTCGCCAGATGCGGCTTTGTCACGCTGGCCACATGACCTGGAAGTGTCTCCAGACAGCGCTGGCCCCCGGCCTATAGAGTGAGATGGGCGCGGTGGTACGTGCTTGACTCCAGTCAAGCTTGCAAAAATCTACCACTTGTCTGATAATAAATGTTGGAAATGTAAAGAGTCTGAAGGTACATTCTTTCACCTTTGGTGGACGTGCCCAAGGATTAAGGCTTTCTGGGAAATGATTTATAATGAAATGAAAAAGGTATTTAAATATACCTTCTTGAAGAAACCAGAGGCCTTTCTCCTGGGTATGGTCGGCCAATTGGTGTTAAAGAAGGATAGAACTTTCTTTATGTATGCTACAACAGCAGCAAGAATACTCATTGCAAAGTATTGGAAGACAGAAGATCTACCCACCGTGGAAGAATGGCAGATGAAGATGATAGACTACATGGGACTGGCAGAAATGACTGGCAGAATCCGAGACCAGGGAAGAGAGACGGCGGAGGAAGATTGGAAGAAATTTAAGGACTATCTTAAGAAACATTGTAAAATTATTGAATGTTAGAACGATGTTGATTTAGAAATTAAGGGGTTTTCAGCTGTAATGATCATGAAATTAAGAAAAGAAGGGTCAAAAATTAAATAGAAATTAGGGGAGGGATTTGCTGAATTGAATTAATTTGAGATTGGAATACAGAAAGGGGAGATACGAGGAGGTCGGGAAAGTAGGTTTTTACAAATATAAGGGTTTGAAATTATACATGTTGTTGTATGTGTTTTTTATGTTTGTATTTTTGCTTTTTTATGTTTTCTGTTTTTTCTATTTTATATAATTTTTTTTTAAAAACCTTAATAAATATCTTCTAAAAAAAAATAGAGTGAGATGGGCGCACAACCCTAGAGTCTGTCAAGACTGGCCTGTACGGGCAGGGGTACCTTTACCTTTACCTTAATTTTGCTCCACTTTATCATTTATGATTTTTGAGGGAGACTTGGGAGGGAGGAGTCTTTTTGCTCTCTGATGTCTTTTCTGTTCTCAAGAGGTGATGTTTCTGTATTCACAGTGGAAAGCGCAATAAGGCACTTTCCTCTTGCCTACAGAGGGTTAATGCTGTTTCTCTTATGCAAGCCGCTGTTCTGACAATAGGTGCTGCTAATTGTCTCTTAAAGAATTTGCGATTGTTTCCTAACTTTCAATTAGAGATCCTACATGTTAAAATGCAGAAGCAAAAATGCATGCTATGCTAAACACAGAAATATAATCACCCATACTGATGTGCAGTCTTTCCCACACTTAAGCCTAATTTTATTTCAGAAGCAAATGATCACCCCAAAAAAGGAAACATCTTTGTGGGTGTTTTTCTTACCTGACTCCTTCCATATCCATGAAAAGTGATTGGTTTAGGACATATGGAGCATCATCCTCTGTGCATGCTACATAGTGTAGGAGAATATCTCCTCGCTCTGGGGAAACCAAGTTATATTCCAAAAGGGCGATATAAGCACTGATCTTCTTGCTGTCTCCGTGGGCATCTGTGTCCTGCAGATGAAAGGCAGGTGCCTCAGCCAGTCATCTTTATACACATGCCCCATGCTCCTGGCTAGCCCTCATTTACATGGAACTCATTCTGTTTCTCCCCAAGTCTGCATGCTTATTCATTTGAAACAATTTCATAGACATGCAAGGCCCACTGCTCTTTGTGGGGTTCATCATACAATTGCAGAGTTGGAAGGGATCCCGGGGGTCATCTAGTTCAGCTCCTGCACTACAGGAATCTCAACTGGATCATACATGACAGATGGCCATCCAACCTGTGCTTAAAAACCTGTATGTGCAAGTTGAGGTTCTGACAACATGTCAGCAGGTGAATGACACTGGGGACTATCCCACAATTTAATAGAATTGTTAAGAGGGTCAAAACCTAACCTCTTGTAACAAGCCAATCATATCTGGGGCAACAGGGAATATGTATCTGCTCTTTTCTATGTGACACAGTTCTTCAAGTATTTCAACAGCACTATTATAATCTACCTCAGTTTTCTCCAGGCCAAACATAGTCCACTTCCTTCAGACTTCTTTTCACAAGACTTACTGTCCAAATGTCCATCTTTATTGCCCTCCTCTGTTTGTCTTTTGTCTACATCCTTCTTAGAACGGCTGACCCCATAACTGGGCACAGAACTCCAGTTGTTTGAATACAATAATGTGTCTTCACTGCTAAGAGGAATCACAGGAGCATGAATCTGTCTCAGTACCTGAGTTTGCCCCATACATAATGCCATTGCTGGTTCAGACCAAGGTTTACCTAGCCCAGCACTCTTGCCAGTATTTTGCCAGACGTCGACTGCATCTCTTCGTTTCTCTCCATCATTTGGTTATATAAGCCCAGTGATAGCTACCGGGAACATAGAGGTGTAATTTTGCTACCATTTGGTCCTTGATTCAACTGCCCTCCATCAATGCAGCTAATCTTCTTCCCCGAAATGGAAAACCCCAAAACACATTGGCCTTTCCATGTAAGGAAAGACTGTGGCAGAAACACTCACCCGACAAAGAACCTTGAATAGGACATCATACACCGGTTTGATGCACCCGCCATTAGTCATGGCTGCGTGCTCCATCTTGAGCAGCCACTTCCTCCGCGCGCTGCCTCGCAATCGCTCTGCGTGGGTTCGCTCCACGGCCATCATGAGAAACTCCACGATGTTATCCAGCAGTTCGTCTTCATCGCCGGTGAGCTCAGAGACAACCAGCTCCATGTAGGTTTGGAAGTCTCTTTGGGATAACTTCACAATCCCGCTGGGATGCCACTGGGGTATGGGGAGCTGAAGCTTGGCTGTGCAGGTAGCGAAAAACAATGGCAGGGTCAGGCAGGACCACAAGCAATCCCATATGCCCACTTTCCCCCCAGTCCATTCTTCACACCAGTGTCCATCAGATGTCAAGAAGGAACAGATCCAATAGTTAAGAGTAGGCAGGTGCTTGCTCTCCTTTGTTTTTTTTGTTCGTTATGAAAATTGTGTACCCCACCCTTCAGCCATGTGGTCAGGATGGTGACTACAACAGTGGCAACCTGCATCTTGTGGCCATCGTTCCTTCCCCCCAAACTTGGATCACGCAGTGTGGTTATTTACTTCTTATTTTGAGGCTTTGAAAAATAGCTACAGATTTTAATGCTCCTATTTTGACCGGGTTGTTGGGAACAATTTGATCCTTGAATTAAATTTTATAGAAAACGGGGGTAGGGGATGAATCTTAAGTTCTCACGCTTCATGTTTTGGGAAGAAGCCATAATTCAGTGATAAGAGCACCCTCTTTTCATGCAGAAGGTCCTGGGTTTGGTCCACACATTTCCAGCTAAAGGACTTTAAGAAGTAAGGGTGGGGAAGACCTTTTTCTGCCTGGAACCTTGGAAAGCCTTTGTCAGTAGGAAATACTGAATGGTCTGACCTAGGAGTGGCTTGCTGTGTTTATCCGCATATGACTTCTTGCTGCTAATATACTTTTGCACACAAGAGGGAGCCCTTGTACAGTTTTTCCAAATGGTTATTTTTCAAAGAAAAGTTCTCAATAGGAAGTGCAGAAAAAGAGACAATAAATAGAAAAACCTTATTATGCTATCTTTTGGCCTATGCAGTTCTCTCTGGAAAATTGCCGGGCTTCCATTTTTTATTTCATGCACAAGTAAAAATTGTGGGGATCCCAGGAATGGAAAGAAAAGCTTCCAGGTGTTTGGTATATCAAGTGAACAGGTAATCAATACAGGAAAAAATAGAAATGTGAAATCTGTTGTTAATGGCATATGTCTGTGATCAATATGTATAATGAGGTTAAAGGGCAAGATGATGAATGGGGGACTTTTAGGAAAACAAAGTTTTTGAGCAAGATAAAGTCCTCTTCAAATATTTAAGGCCCAGTCAATTTTATGGGCAATGAGAATTAAGGGCTGGATCAGGGCAGCTATCCTGTTTCTGTGCCTCTTGGAGCAAAGGGCAGCTGAGTGACCCTGTCAATACTGATATCATATGGCAGGCAAAACATCTCTCAGCTTCAGGATTTGCCATAGTTGTTAGCTCACATCTAATTATCCCATTTAAGTTTTTCTCACAATAAACTTTTTGACATTGATAGACCCAGGTTACTCTTGCTCATTAATTTCAGTGGGTCTATTCTGAGTAAAACTTAGCTGAATACCACCCTAAAACAAGAGTTATAAAATCTGTATATAAAAAAGAACAGGATCTATGTTAAATCACAACGAACACAATGTTTAAAACTGATCACAGCAGATGCTATTTATTGATTTGTTCTGATAATTTTGTGGGGAGGTTATATGAGAAAATGTCAAGCAATTTTTATCCTACACTTTCCAGTGCCTTTCCCCATCATTTTCCTAACTGCAAAGGCCTGGTTTTGTTTTATTTTCTGAAGTAGCTTCATTGTGTTATGTTCCAGATCCACTCTAATGCAACCTGAATTTGCCCATATGCAACTGAATCTGGTGTGGGAAGTAGTGACAGTCTGGAAGCAGCATCACTCTTTTTATTTTCTGGGTAGATGGTGGAAAGCATGCTCTCCCCAGCAGATCTTAAAGGCTGCTCATTGGGGTGAAGGAGATGCTCCCCTACTGAGCCTTCAAGGTGCCACAAGGCTTTTTGCCGTTGCTGCTGTAACTAAGATGAAGGCTACAGCTGAACCAAGCTGAGTTGGTTCAGTAGCAAACTAAGGTAGCGGAAAGCCTTTCTCCTACCTTTGTTTAATGCCTCTTGCTCCATCCCTTCCTTAAAGGTGGACAGAACAGCATCCACTTCCTGCATGTCCAAGAACCCGGAGCATTCATTATCCCATTTCTCAAAGAGTGCAGCCAAGAGGAGCTGTTGCCGGACCAAGAAAGAATTCTGGTGGATCTGATAGAGACAGAAGGCAAAGAAAAAGGACCGCACATCAGCAGTTGCAGCGGATCATGGGCACAAGCTCAGCACATACGCATAAATAACAAACTCATGAAACATGGTGGTTGAAAAAGCTTGGAGATGGACTGGAGTGTGCTGAGCTCTGACAATATGTGGCTCGTGGCAGGAATGGGGAATTTGTAGCTGGACTCCAGTTCCAGTCAGGGTCAGCCCTGCTGTGAGGTGTGGTGAGGCAGTTGCCTCAGGTGGCAGATAGGGGACAGTTTGCAGTGTCCCCAAGAAATGCTTTGTGCCACTCGCTGCCTCCTGCACTTGTTGCCCACTGCTGCTGCTGCTGCCACTACCTGTTCCTCTCTGGCCTACTTTTTTCTCCCCTGTCACCTTCAGTGGTAGTGATGGAGGCCAGCTTTGTCAAGTGGAGGGGGTGGTGGGAGGGTGGCTTTGGCAAGTGGCTTCAGAGAGTGTGTGTCATTTTCTGCTTTCCCTCAAGAGGCAAAATGTCCTGGGACATGCCTGACTCCTACCCTCCCTAGCCATTCAGCCTGCCAGTTTGGGTCAATGAGAGTTGGACTTCAACAACATCTGGAGGGCCACACAATCCTCACCAGTGGCTTATGGGTTTGCGTAAGGATACTTGCAAAAAAACAAAGACCCTTCCCAGGCCCAGAGGAGCATCCCAGATGCATATACTGTAATGAGGACCATTGTCTTTTTCACTGCATGGATTTTAGCCAGACTCCACACAGGTGATCTGTGTTCTGCTTCATTGAACAATAACCCGAGAAAATACTTTGGGAAATGATGTTGCTGCTTACTCTCTCCATCTGTCTGATCTTCTCTTTCTCGGTTTGCACGTAACCTTCCTTCACAAACTCCACAAGCCTCTTCACATTTGGCAGAGTCGTTTCTTCGCCAACAAAGGTCTCCATGAGCTGCACAAACTGTGGTGGGTTGAGGGACTCCTTGTCAAAGCTGCTTATGGTAGACGGGGGCCCACGGGCCTGGATTTCTATCATATTCATGCGCAGGTCTAGAAGCAAGGAGGGAAGGTTACATCCTGTGCAATACAGATTTGAAGCTGTGGGTGTTTTCAGGGTTCAACAAGTGAAAATAAGTAAGCAGAAGAACCCACGGTCGCTCCAGAATGTTGTTTTTTCCAGGTGTAAGCAGCAGTATGCCATTGGCCCAATAATAATGTATTAGTGGTGGGTTTATACTGGACCATCTGCACATTAGTCTGCTTTATTAGATGTTCTGCGATGCATCCCCAGTGTTACAGCACCATCAAAATCTGGAGGGGCGCTCTCATGCCACAGTGTCAAAAAAGCAAGGCAAAAAAATCACCAGAACAGGATCTCAGCAAGAAGTTATGGGACATGCACTGATTGGGAATGAAGCAGTATGCCCACCCTGGAAATTCTGCAAGTTCAAACCATATCGAAAGCAGGATCATGTATGACAGTCTGGATGTCATCGTGAGCACGGATAATCAGGAATGTTTTTGCTGCTCACAGCTCCCATTCTGAAATTCACCACTTTCCACTAGTTATGTGCATTTATGTACAACTTACTTGGCTGGAGAACAGCATTGCAAAATTTGGAGAAGTGTGAATTCTTAAGGTTGGCTGTGTTTCGGTTTGCGCATTGTTTCAGAAAGTGAAAGCATGGTAGGTTCACCCCCATCCCTACTCACAAGCAAAGCCCTTTTTGTCACAGAAATGGACTACAGGGGCATTCCTGTGAATGAACTCCTGTGTAGCCTGAACCAGATTACTTTATGGTGCTCTAATAAAACATCACACCTGGAAACCTGGTGCTTTCGTTGTTCCAGTCCTCCCGGATTTCCTTGCCATAGTCGGTGTACACGAAGGACAGGTCAGCAGTCTGAAGGTCACCTGCAGGAAGGGGAGGCAACACAAAACAGGCTGCTAAAGAGGCCAAGCTCCGACAGCTACATGCAGACTATAGAAACAGGATGTTGAAGAATGTTGATGGGTGCAATCACCTGACCATATCTTTCCATATATCTTCTGAGGTGCCTTTTCACATGTCTCGCTGTCTAGCCCACTGGGCATTGAGAGCAAATCTGAAACTAAGAGAGGAAGAAAACAATGTTTGTGAATAGGCAAGGATGGAAGACCAAGATCAAGCCCCCAAAGCAGAAGCTAGCCAGAACTAGTCACATGATAAAGCTACTTGAGATTGCAGGAGAGTTCTGAATTGCGGCAGGTGTGGGTGTGGGTGTGTTTCAATGCTGGCACTATTGTGCATTGCTCTGGACAGATGTTAAGCTCATGTAAACTGTGGTTTACATTTGCACCTCACTGCCGTGATTTCTTTCTGAGCGAAGAAGATGCAGCCAGATCTGTAGCATCTTAATTACTTCTCTCTTTAGCATTTAAAATGAGCGTTTGGTTCAGCTTGTAGCAAACGTGTCTCTTTCTCCACCCCCCATTTGAAAGTATAAGCATCTCTGAGCTCCCAGCTCCAGCTTTCCTCATGTCCTGGGACTCTCCACACCTTTGCCCCCTACCCGGATCCAGTGCAGCCTGCCTTGTTTACCCTGAGGCTTGATGAGACCCATCAGGGTGGCGTAGCAAGCCTTCTGTGATGACGTGGCAGGCCTGTTTAGGAGCAGCAGGGAAGGGCCATCATGGCCAGCAGTGTTAACACTCTAGAAAGGGTGGAGAAGCCCTCAGGTGAGCCCAGCAGCGGCTCTTCCTTGACTGAGTAGCATGAGCCATGATCACTGAACTGGAAATGTTAAAGGAAATGATCATAAAGTGATCCCTGCTATCAGAGACGGCAATCTGCCTCCTTCATGGTCCTGGTTTAATCATTATTCAATACTTGGCCCCTAGCTAGTGATTCCATGTTTCTTTTTCACTTATAATATTTTGGAGCAAACAGGAGCCTTAAAGATGGCGAGATCTGCCCTGGCATGTGATGAAACGCTTAATTTTTATATATGCATTTGTTTTAAACATTTATATGGGGCAGGGCACTCTGAACACACAGCACCAATTCCAGCATTACTGCACTGGCTACGTTAGTTTCCGGGCTTAAACTGAAGTGCTGGTTTTGAACTATAAAGCCTTATGGGGCTCAGGATCCCAAATAGCTCCAAAACCACCTCTCCCCACATGAACCAAGTCAGACCCTGCAATAATCAGCTGAGGCACTTTTCCGTGGTGGCTCCTGATTGTAGAACACTCTCCTCAGGGAGGCTCACGCAACACTATATTTACCTATTCTTAGGTGTCAGACAAAAACATTCCTTTTTACTTGGGCTTTTGGCCCTTGGGATCATGCAAATGTCTGCCTTTTCTAATAAGTGGTGATCTGGAATATGTAGCTTGGAGATCTAAATCAGAGAAGGATACTCTGCAGCTGCTCATTTGTGCACAGAACACACACCGTCTTGAATTGTTGTGACTCAAAGAGCATGGATATGTGCATGTTATTAGTATTATTATTATTAACAAAGCTGTTTTCATTAACCACCTGTGGGCACTCTTGTTGAACAAAACATTCTGGTTGAACAAATCCAATTGATGAGCCACACCTTGAGTTAAGCATGCATAAAGCAGCTCTGAGAACAGGCCAAAATGAAGCTCTGATCTGAGTTCTGGCTGTGGGGAGGTAAGGGACCAAGCAGTGTTTTGTTTCGTTAAGGACTCATCCACACTTCCTTTTGTGCCACATTGCTAGGCACAGGTCTGGGTCGCAGTGGAGTTTTTCGTTTGTGTGTGTCCTGGCACTTCCCCCCAGGAAAACCCACAAATCGCAGCAAATGGCAATCAGGTTTCCCCTGGATTGCCGTTTGCTCCAATTCAGTGGTAAAACACATGTTTTCACAGGGAAAGCTCTGGGACAAATATATATATATATATATATATATATATATATATATATATATATATATATATATATATTTATTTTCAGACGTGGACTTAGAAAGCCCAGACCTGTGACTAGAAAGCAGAGCAGAGGTCAGTGTGGATGAGCCCTAAGTGTCCCTCTTGCCTCCTCAGCCTGTTTCCATACAAATGCAAAAGCTCGTGAAAGGTGGTCATTATCAGAAACCGTCACCTCAAATGTCCTTGGCATCTGAAGCCACCTCAGCTGATCCTAAAACAACCCAGAATGTATCCATTTATTAGCCAGCAGCAGGAGCACAACAAAGCCCTTTGCCTGTGGGTGTGCAGTGCACAGATGTTTGAGCTCCATACGGTAGATATGGAATAAGCAGACTTCCCAGTATGGTCTTCTCTGAGAAGGTTTGGCTTAGCATATTGTTTGACCCGGGCTCGTGGTTAAGTTCTCCCATCCCTGCTAAACACAAGCAGTCTGACCTGCTATGAAGCGCGTTCCTGGGTTGGACTGAAGGAGACTGCCTCTCATTTCTGATGCCCTCATGCTCTGCAGCCCTTGGTTTAATTGCTACTGAAGTGCAAGGCGTCCATCAACCCATGGGAAACCAGCACATAAACCCAACACTGCTTCACAGCAGAACACACTGTACCTGAAAGCTTCTGTCCTGGCCGTTTGCTTGGACCTGGCACACCTTCGCTGCTCCTGCGCAGCTGCCCCCGACTGCCTGGCTCCTTTCCTGGCTCCTCCTGAGCTGCCGCTGTTTCTGCACTGCTTTGCTCTGCAGCAGCCCCTTGACCCTCTAAGCCAGGCTCTTGGCCAGGGCCCAGTTCTCCGTTCTGTGTCTGCTGTAGCCCAGATTGCATGTTAAAGAGGGAAGCAGGGGCAGAACTTCTGGGCTGTGGATTCCTGTCAGCCTCCAGGGTTTCCACAGGTAGCGCTGGTGCTGATACCCGGGTGGTTACAGGCACCACGTCTTTGCCAGCAGGTGCAACAGTTTCTTGGGCGGCTGACTCTGCAGAGGCCGCTGGATCTTGTTCCTCCTGAACTGCTGCTTCGCCAGATCCTGGCTCTACAGCTGGCATTTCTGCCTGATCCTGGAGGGCTGTTGCTAGAACGACTTCACCTTCCTCTCCTGCGTGGCTGGCCTCTTGCTCCAGCCCGGCTTTCTCTTGGTCAGCAGCTGCAGACCCCTCAGGGGCCTCACTGTCTTCAGGTGCAGTCATCTCCATGTCAGACAGGATGTCTTTCAAGAGCAGCTTGAGGGCGATGGATTCCTCAGATAATCCAAGTTCACCCGATGGGATGTTGAGGCTAGACTTCTCTGAAATTTGCTCATCTTCCATATTCCCCCAAAACTCAGCTACCTCTATATCGTCCAGTTCTATAATTGGCCCTAGGATAAGAAAGGGTGGTGCTGTTGATATACCCTGAAACTGGAAGCATGGTACGGGAATGGAGGAATAATAATAATAATAATAATAATAATAATAATTGCTAGTTACCAAGGTCTCCAAGCAACTTTCACTTATAAACATAAACATAAAAAGGTAAAGGGTAAAGGGACCCCTGACCATTAGGTCCAGTCGTGGCCGACTCTGGGGTTGCAGCACTCATCTTGCTTTATTGGCCGAGGGAGCCGGCGCACAGCTTCCTGGTCATGTGGCCAGCAGGACTAAGCCGCTTCTGGTGAACCAGAGCAGCGCACAGAAATGCTGTTTACCTTCCCGCCAGAGCGGTATCTATTTATCTACTTGCACTTTGATGTGCTTTCGAACTGCTAGGTTGGCAGGAGCAGGGACCGAGCAACAGGAGCTCACCCCGTCATGGGGATTCAAACCACCGACCTTCTGATCGGCAAGTCCTAGGCTCTGTGGTTTAACCCACAGCGCCACCCGCGTCCCTAAAACATAAACATACTAGACCATTAAAATTTGTGTGAAACAGAGATATGATGAACCAACCCAGACCCTGCAATTGTCATGTGAGGTCCTTCTTTGTGTGCCCCCTCCATGAGAGGTCTGGGGGGTGAAAATATAAGAACAGGCCTTTTCTGTGGTAGCTCCCTGTTTGTGGAATGCTTTCCCAAAGGAGGATTGCCTGGTGCCATCATTTTATATCTTCAGACACCAGGCAAAAACTTTCCTCTATAACCAAGTTTTTGCCCTTTAATTAACAGCAGCCTTACATTTCTTGGGGTCAAGGAATCCCTTCTTGTGCTGTGGGGAGCAGTTGTAGAAGAAGACCTCCAGTAAAGATAATATCCTCTGTCTGTCCAAGAGCCCCACCTAGGAAAGAGGAGCACAGACATACCTTTAAGCCTTGCCAGTTCCCACTGAGTTCTAGGTGGTTCATGTACAGTACTACAAAAACCACACTGGATGGCCTGTGAAATCAGAGTTGTTCCCAAACGGGGGAAAACCCTCCATTTTACAGAGAGGGTGGTGGAAAAGTAGATTATTGAAGTTGGAACACAAGCTCTGAACTACACAGGGGTTCAAGGGAAGGTAAGAATCTTATGGAAACAGAACACCCAACTTAAAACATTTGAAATATATATTTGAAACCTTATTTTAAATGCTACTGCTGTTGCTGCTAAAATAATTCACACATCTCAAGTCACTAAATGTTTGCTCAAATCAAAGGGGCTTACAGCATCTCCAGAAAATGCTAAGCAAGATGAAATCTACAAATAAAGGCTAAACTAGACCTGATGTTAAGAGTGTTACTTCACACCAGTTTAAAAACAACAACACAAACACCATTCAGTGGAAGATGCAGAAGGGTGCAATTTTTGTCAGGACCATGGCAGGGGAGGAAAAGGTTAAATTAAAATATACCTCCCCTCACTGCATACAGCAGCCCTCACATAAACTGGACTCCCCCAGGCTTGCTAGTAGTTTACAGTTCTTTGTGTTGCTGTGATCTGAAGTGGTATTTTTAGCATCAGCCTACGATGGTGGTATCAGTAAGAATTCACCCTTGATCAGACCAAAGAACCATCGAATTGAGCATCTGGTTTTCTAATGAGCTCACAAATAAATCCTGGAGGGGCCGACTTTCTCTTTCCCCCCACATCTAGTACCTTGAGATAGACTGCTTCTGAGCATGGAGGTTTATTCACTTATGATATTTATGCTCCACCTTTCTTCTGATGAGCTCATGGTGGCATATGCAGTTCTCCCCCTCTGCACATTATCCTCACAGGAACCCTGTGAGGTAGGTTAGGCTGAGAGAGATGGTGACTGGCCCACAGGTCACTCAGACACTTTGGTCCTAGTCCACTTAGGACCTTAGTCATGGCTGATAACAGTTGATAGCCAATGCACTGTGAATCTGAGCCACTTTTTGCTCTCCAAGGCTCTGCTTCCACGCTCTGTGGCTCAGGCTCTGAATACGCTCTGGGCATGTAGTTCTTATCTTAAAGAGATTCCAGGCACCCCCTGGAAGCAGCCTGTCTCTTATCTCGGAGGGACAGGAAAATAATCAGCAGGCCTCACTGCCTTGTGGCAAGGAGCAGCACAAGGGAGTCCTTCTCTCCCAGGGAGAGGGCAAAGAGATGACAAAGGCAGGAAAACTCTAGAGGAAATAGGGGCAGAAAATGGAGGGGAAACACATGGTTAAAGGAAAGGAAAGCAGCCCCAAAGGAACGTGGCTTTTCGACTTTATAATGAGCTAATGCGTATTGCTATTTCACGGTTCCAGTTCTGCCGTCTCTTTCCCATTATAGCACAGCGTGGTGGTTCACCAGGTGCAAATCTGAAAAACCAAAAATGAAACAGATTCTTTCTTTCTTTCTCTTTCTCCCCACACTTTTCTCTGAGGAGCTCAAGGTGGCATACATGGCTCTCCTCCTCATTTAATCCCCACAACAACCCTCTGAGGTAGGTGAGGCTGAGAGGCCATGACTGGCCTAAGGTCACCCTGTGAGCTTCATGGCTGAGTGGGGAGATTTGAACTCTAGTCTCCCAGGTCCTAGTCCGACACTCTAACCACACCACCACGCTGGCTCTTTTTGGCAAACAACTGCAAGTTAAAATCTGTGAGCTGGATGGCTGTGAGGCTAGCAGCTGCCGAGTAATTTGGTTTTGTGTCGCTTTCCCCCTGTACTGACAAAGGGGAACAAATGGTTGGAGTTGGCCGTTGAGAGCTGGCAATGGGCCCAAGATGGCTGGATGGTAGCCAAGTTCCTTACGAATGGCAAGTAGAAGTGGCAGTAGCACCTGGGGAAGGGGCTGGACTGATGAGAGGCAGCTGTCTTCCTTGCTTTAGTCCAGCCTTTGCCAACCTGGTGCCCTCCAAACGCTTTGGACTACAACTCCCATCAGACCCAGCCAGCTGCCTGCTATGGGGCCTGGGGCTCTTGCATTGAGGACAGGGCATGTAGGGTGTCAGAAGGAGGGATGGGGAGTAGAAATTTCTTCAGACTTCCTGAACTGCTTCACAAACTGGAATGCAAGCATCCTTTGAAATCCAGCCTTCTCTGAATGCAACAATGCAGTTCTCCAGCCAAACAATGCATATTCCCCACCAAAGGAAAAACGTTCACGTGAAAAACGTTAGAGTGAGAACAATGTACAGAATGCATAGCAAAAGGCGAAAATGCACCTGTTGGGTGAAATGCAAATAAATTTTAATGCAGACTTAAAACAGAAAAACCAAACTGATGTGGAAATGGGGAGAACTCAATTTAAGACAGGAAGAATGAGAAACCAAGAGAGTTTCTGTTCGTTTCATCCATCCCTAGAGAAAAGCTTGATTGGCAGATTGTGATCCTGGCAAATGGGTCAGTGGGATTCAAGGCAATTGACTTGCTTGCCAGAGGCTCAAAGGTTTGAACTGGGAAGCTGAGACCAGAGGCGGATTTAGAGGAGTGCGACTGTTGCACTGGGAGGAGATCCTTGAGGGTGCTGCAGTAGGCGCCACAACTATGATGTAGAATGGAAAGTGAGAGGTGGAAGGGTGGAAACTTTTGGCGTTGTACAGAGTGCCTCTAAAATTTGAGACCCCCTCAGGTCCGCCACTGCTGGGATCTAGCCTAGGAAGCTGGCTAGGACTGTGTGCATATCCTCGGGCCTCAGAGTTCTTTTTTAGATACAACATGGAATAAGGAGTGTGTGCAACATTGCCTTCTGTGATTGGCAGGCAGCATGGAGCCTTTGGATTGGCCAGCCCTGGAATAAAAGACTAAGAACCTGGTCTCTGCCTAGTCACAGAGCAGCACCTTCTGCACTCAAAACCTAGACTCCAATAAATTAACTTTGGAGAATATAGGAAGCTGCCTTATACCGAGTCAGACCTTTGGTCTGTGCAGCTCAGGACTGTCCACAGTGACTAGCTGAAGTTCTCACCAAGTCCTACCTGGGACCTTTGACATGCAAGGGAGATGCTCGACCTTCTCAGCTATGGACCAGCCCCACCCCCTAGGTCTAGGTTTTGTATAGCCACCCATGGTCCTAAACCAGTCTGGTCCAGGCATTTAATGCTGGTTCCCCAGTGTCATCCCAAAACAATCCAGGTTTAGAGCCTCAGGAACAGGGATGCATATAGACCGAAATCAAGTGTGGTGGAGGACCCCACTCGGTGCTGGGAAAGGGAGGCTTGCCCCTAAGCCAGTGAAAATTAGGAAATGGGAACAACATGCATGCTCAGCTGGGCGAGAGAATGGAGAAACAGATAATTCAGCAACCGCAGAGGTCTTTTCTATGGATTTCCTTTGCGTTTTCTGCTTTCCCTTGAGGTCTGGGTACAGCAGGAACTGATTACAGCACCGGGAAGGAAACCAGGTCAAAGCCTAAGGAAATGCATTAAATTTACACTCTGTTTTTGGAAATGATCCAAGCCCACTTGCCTGCTTGCGATGCTCTCAAATATCTGCTAGCATTGTGGGTGCTTGTTGGGAGCTTGTTGGGAAAATGTTTCGCATCCCCGCTATTACCCCCCTTCCCACCAGAAGCCATCCACAAGGGTTTTGGAGCCAGGCTTGCAGAAAGTGGAGGGGGTCACTTCAATTTCCTGACAGCCCTTGCCACCAGACGCCTGAGTTTATGCCTGTCCTGAACTTCCATGTTTCCCTGAGAGGCCTGTCACTATGGTGGCCTTGGGACCAGTTGACCCACCATCACCATCCTGTCAGTTGCTTGCCTTTTAAGTTGAGCAAGAGAGAGACTATGAGCCACCCATGTGTTGTGGACTGCCAACCGAGCCCCTGCTAGTCACAATGAATGCTGGGTAAGGTGGGCCTTGCAGGACAGCACAGGTAAAGGCACAGTCTGGCGGGCCTGATTAGGCCCCATGGGCTGCAAGATCCCCACCACTGATCTATTCCAATAGACCAGAAACTGTTACTATTCAGTGCTGCGCTTGGGAAGTCCTAACTAGGAATAACGATGGCAGAGATATAATCCTGCACACATCCTGCAGTCTCTCCACTAGGGTCTGGGGAGAAACTCAACTCAAATTCACACTGTGCTGAGATCTATGGATGAAGGGCGGTATACAAATTTAATAAATAATAATAAAAACAACAATATGAGAAGTGAAACTCCACCAGCCTTCAAAATCTGCATGTATCCAAATTTTGCAATGCACTTCTCCGGTGCATACCAAAAAATGCATCTATTAGAGAAATGTTGTATTAATATTAATATATGAGTGAAAATAACATACACAAATGCATTGTATTAGGGGAAATTGCTTTGCAAAATGCGCATCATTCAAAACTGCATTTCTGCATTTAGGGTTAGGGTCTGCATTTCTGTCTCTCGTCTGTCTTGAGAGAGAATGGAGTGCGCTGCCAGGGGTGAAGTGAAACTTCTGTGTTAGCAGCACCAAAGTGACCTCCCAGGGCACAAGCCTGGGCACTTTGTGTGGAGGTCCTGGGCTGCCCAGACGAGAATCAGTAGAGCTACCTTTCCATGGTCGCAGTTGAAGAACAGTTGGAGAAACATCTGCCGCCAGATGTCGTGTCTGATTATGTTACGTGCATCGTTGGCACACTGTAGGAGGTGTTGCAGCAATTGCTGGAACATGTCGCTGCTGAAATCCTTGATGTAAGAATGGAGATACTGGAGAGGCGAGGGGGGAAAGAAGGGGAGAAAACACACACATTTTATTCCCTTTTGCCATCACTCAGCATCACTCATTGTCTTGTTCATATGAACCTTAACGATGAGGTCATTCGCCCCTTAATGATGAATCTGGCTCATCCTTCCTCCTATTTGTATCCTATCCTTCCTCCAAGGAACTCAGCGTGATCTATATAGCTGAAAGCACTCTCTGTTTTATCTTCACAACCACCCTGTGAGGTAGACTGGGCTCAGAGAGAACAGCTGTTCCTAAAGCTTCACCCGGAAAGGCATAGACGTCCAAACAGAGCCAGGTGGAGCGCTCCAGGGGTAAAAACTTCTCCCCACAGCTCTCGTTTGAAAATGTAGAAACTAAACAGTGGAGAAGGCAGAGTCCCTGCAGAAGCAGCTAAGCAATGATGCTACATAAATACACCTCATCACTAAAACATCAGAGCAAGAGATGGATCTGCAATTTAGGAGAAGTGACAAGCAAGCACAGGGAATGATTTCCACGCAGCTGCCACCTATTTTTTTTGCCTTCGGAAGCATTTTTGCTTCCTTGGAATTGAGGCCACAACTTGCACCAAGCCCAAAACAGATCTTTTTTCCCTCCTGCTTAAGAGCAGCTTGAGTAGCAAATTGAAGCTGGCCATTGCAGAGCCGTTCATCCACCCCAAGAGTTGGATTGGGCCCTTGTGCTTAACGTTCCCTGCTATATTTCCTCTTTGTGTTAAGTTACTTATCAGATTTTTATGTGACTTGCGACTTACAATCATAACAAAAATACATTTATTTATTGCATTTCTGTCCCACCTTTTCCTCCAAGGAGCTGAAGGTGGCATAAAGGGTTCTCCTCTTCCTCATTTAACCACCATAGCAACCCTGCAAGGTAGGTTAGCCTGAGAGGTAGTGACAGGCCTTGTGATGGATTCAAGCTGTGGTCTCCCAGTTCCTCTCTAACCACTACAACACACAGATTCTCTTAACGTGATCATTACAATCATACAACTCACTTGTTCTCTAAAGATGTGAAAGCCAAAAGTAGCATAACCTTCCCCTCCCTTCATATTCTGCATTTCTGTGCCACATAGAACATAGGAGGGGTTCTCCTTCACTGCAGCCAGCACTGAAATGGAGAACATCAGCCTCACGGCAGGACAGAGAAATGAAATACTGTAAAACAAATTTATAGATGATCCCCGAGGTAGCATTCTGCACAATCCTCTTCCAAAAAGAAATCTGGCAGCAAGTGGTTCCAGAGTTGATTGGAATCATCATTATTATTACTTTTACCAAGAAAGAAGATCAACAAGAAGAAGAGAAAAGGGAAGGAAGGAAAAGAAGAAGAAAGGATGAGATTCTGGAGACCACCTTCATTTGCCTCAATCCTCCTGACTTTGGGAAGAAGACTATTGAGCCGTGATTTATTTGAAGCTGAGGTCTCAGAGACACTTTTAACACTTCAGATTTATTGCCCCGTGAGATTTTAATGGGTAAAAAAATAAGAAGGCCGTTCAAGAAATGTGGTCTGCACAGTGTAAATAATAAAGGCTGTCGGCAGGAACCGCAATCTCCCGACTTTGGGCTGAATTATGATGGCATTTTTATTTGTGTTTTAAAGCCTGCTGCTGTTGTGGCTGGATGGGGCGGTGTGTGCATGACATGTGGGGAAGAAGGCTTGGGTAACTAAGTTCTCCTTAGACTCACGGATGTAATCATGTACATTCATTTCAATGGGCCTACTCTGAGTGCGACTGGCACTGGATGCCACGCAGCATCACAAACTATGACCTTGTTGTTTCTTTCATCTAGGTTGATTCCAGATTCATCTTGGGCACTTTCATGGTTTTTGCCTGAATTGTTAGCGGCATTGTGCAGTCTTGGGGTAATCCTGAGATGTTGTGATGGGCCAGTTGAAAAGTTCGTTCCAGGTTTTTGTTCTGAACTGAATTGTTAGTTGACCGTGTGGAATCAGCCTTGATCAATCTATCTCCAACGCCTCCTTTGTTCTCTGGAAAAGTCATCTGAGTGTGTCTGGAGTGTGGCCTTCGGTCTTTACCTCATTCCAGCTCAGGGGCTGAATGCCACCCACTGTACCTCCTTTCCTGGCCTTTGGGACTTCCCCCAGGCCACGCCTCCCTCAGGGGGCCACACCCCTTTCTTCAGGCCACCGCCACCCCACCCCTCCTCGGCACCTTCCTCAAGCGCCTTCAGCTGTGAGGAGGCATCTTCCTTGCTTGCTTGAACAGAAGAGGAGAGGCATGTGTGCACAAACCTCTGTATTTGTGTGTGGCTGGAATGTAAAAGGTAAAGGTAAAGGTACCCCTGCCCATATGGGCCAGTCTTGACAGACTCTAGGGTTGTGCGCCCATCTCACTTAAGAGGCCGGGGGCCAGCGCTGTCCGCAGACACTTCCGGGTCACGTGGCCAGCGTGACAAAGCTGCATCTGGCGAGCCAGCGCCGCACACGGAAACGCCGTTTACCTTCCCGCCAGTAAGCGGTCCCTATTTATCTACTTGCACCCAGGGGTGCTTTCGAACTGCTAGGTTGGCAGGCGCTGGGACCAAGCAGCGGGAGCGCACCCCGCCGCGGGGATTCGAACCGCCGACCTTTCGATTGGCAAGCCCTAGGCGCTGAGGCTTTTACCCACAGCGCCACCCGCGTCCCCTTGTGGCTGGAATGTAGCCTACAGTAAAAAGCTGAGTGTCGCCTCTGTGTTGCCCATCCGCTTTTGGCCTCTGGCATGTGGCCCCCAGGAGATTGTCTATAAGGTCATGTGGCCCTCAGGCTGAAAAAGGTTCCCCACCAAGGCTCTAGCCTACTGTCGAACAGGAAGGAATCCAGAATTCAGATGTGAACTGCAGAGACTGATGCCTGATGGATTGTGGTGACAGAAAAGGGGTTCTTTGCATGCCTGTTGTTGCTGATCCTTCTCCAAATTAGCTGCAGTCACTCTGAGGTTAAATATCTCATTGTGAGCTTAAAACAAGATTTAACAAATTACCTTTTTTAAAAAAAATGTTTCTCTGCTGAATGCTTAAAAGGATGGCTTTCAAAAGCAGGGAGGTGAGTAATGACATGTTGCCACTTGCTCTGAGTCTCCCTCCCTCCAGCTGCCTTATGCGCCGTCCTCAGCTTTAGTAAGGAAGCATGCCAACTGGCACTGCTAAGGCTGCTCATGGTTCTAGTCCACAGTCTTGCACTCATAGTTCTTTCAGTGTGACTCCACAATACGATTCATTTCTGATCAAACACTGAGAACTTGGCAAGCAAACACACACACACACACACACACACACACACACAGAGAGAGAGAGAGAGAGAGAGAGGGAGGGAGGGAGAGAGAGAGAGTTTTTATAGCTATATCTATATCTCCAGACTGATTGCCATCAAGAGGCCTGCAGAGCCCTCAGGGATATACCAGGCCTCCTGCATGAATCAGCTAATAGAATTTCAAGAGCAATAACAGATGCGCTAGGAACAATGCTAATTGTGTGATAATGAGGGTGCCCATAGAAGACGGTCCCCCGAGTGCCACTAGTGGAAAATATGAATTCATCAGAACTCTCACTACATTGCTAGACTTTGTCTCTCAACGTTTCCCCTGCTGATTCGCCCTGGAAGGAAGCCTTTGCTTTGGGATCATTGTCTCTTCCTGGTGGCTGTTGCAGAGCATGGAGGAGGAGGCAGGATGGGGAGGGCTGGGAGTCTGCTGGAGGTGGAAAGGAGATCCCTGGAATGTATAACTGATTGCTGTGTGTGTGTTGGTGGAGGTGAACTCAGGCCCACGAATGGGGCAACATTCAATATCTGACAGGTGGAGAGCTGCATGCCAAAGTGTGTGCCTTTGTGTGGCTGAGCTTCCATATATATTGCTGTGAGCCTGTGGAGGGCTTAGGCTGTATGATGCCTATACCTAATTCCTGGATCCAGCAAGGGTTAAAATCTAATGAAGGATCCCATCGTTGAATTGTCAGGCAAGGGCCATAATGGCCATTAAAGGTAAAGGGACCCCTGACCATTAGGTCCAGTCGTGACTGACTCTGGGGTTGCGGCGCTCATCTCGCTTGACTGGCCGAGGGAGCCGGCGTACAGCATGACTAAGCCGCTTCTGGCGAACCAGAGCAGCACACGGAAACGCCGTTTACCTTCCTGCCAGAGCGGTACCTCTTTATCTACTTGCACTTTGAGGTGCTTTTGAACTGCTAGGTTGGCAGGAGCAGGGACCGAGCAATGGGAGCTCACCCCGTTGCGGGGATTCGAACCGCCGAACTTCTGATCGGCAAGTCCTAGGCTCTGTGGTTTAACCCACAGCGCCACCCGCGTCCCGTAATGGCCCCTAAGAATGGGTCATACTCATTAGTATAAGAAAAGAAGTTGCCCTTCAAGGAATGGCAAAGAGATATTTCAAAATTTATCTAGCAGGGGAAGAAGCCAATAATAAAACATAAATTACTAACAGATTTTAAAGATAGAGGTGGCTTTTCCCTACCAGATTTAAGTATATATTATGAGGTGTCTTGTCTTTGCTGGCTTCGGGAATGGATAACACTACAAAATACAGATATTTTAGACTTGGAGGGTTATGATAATAGATTTGGTTGGCATGCGTATTTATGGTATGAAAAAGTTTAGGTACACAGAGGATTCTTGAACCATTTAATAAGAAAATCACTATATGTGGTATGGAAGAAATATAAAAAATTGTTAAGATGGCGGTGGCAGTTATCTGATTTTGGGACATGGGGAAATCTAAAAACACAAGAGGTTGAATTTCTAGGGTCACCCTTGCAGGATGAGTGGCTTCTTAGCAGCACAGTTATATTCTAAGGGAAGAATATCAGGCTCCCTGCCTTGGATTTGCTTCATAACACTAAGGTGGTGTTGGGCTGCCTGGTTGTCCTTTGCAGGGAAAATTGGCGGCAGGGAGAGTGCATCCTTCTTCTAGCCACCACCTATGTTACCCTATGTTACCTTTGAAACTCAAGGTGTGTATATATATATATATATAGGTTTCCCGATCTGTCTCCCATCCAGGTCCCAGCTCAAAAGAATATCTACTTTAACCCACTTCATATCTCCACCTGATTATCCACGGAGGGAGAAGCAGGAGGAAGGAAAAGCCCTGCTCAGGGACGTTGCTTCTCCTCACCTCTGTGAACTGCTCTTCGTTCAACTTCGGTGCCAGGGACCCCACAGATTCCAGAGGCCTGGCGTAGATTCCTGTGGAGGTGAAGCAGATGTGAGAGCAGGTGTTAAGCAGTGGAAGAACTGGGCAGCATCCTGCGTCTCTCTGGCAAAGGGAGCTCTTCCTGCTGTGGGTTCAATCTGCATCTTTTAACCCTAGTGCAGTTCATTGTGGGTCTAGGGGCCACAGCTCATTTGCACAGGCTGGGTTTCTTTCCATGGAAACCAACGTATTATAAAATTACACCAGCACAGGGGCTTTCGATACCCTATATTTGATTTGAACCACAGGGATGGGGAACGTGGGGCAGAGTGGGAGCTCTGCGAAAGGAAGCCCCGCTGCCTGGAACTGTGGGAGGCTCCTCCCCCAGAGTCATTTGCATAGCCCTGCCTCTGAAACAAATAGGCCCCGCCCCTGGATGAAGATGAATTATAGCAGGCAAGTGGAACTTACTTCTGCCCAAAGGGCATATTTCCTCATGTGCGGCCTTCTAGGGGCCGCAGAGTGGGCAAGCCAGAGTCAAAAGGGGACAGAGCAACAGCTGGGACTCTATAGTGGGCCACACAAAAGTTAGACGTTTCTGCACACACATACACAAACACCCATCTCTCCAACATCAAAGAGTGCATTCTGGCCAGGCAAAAGCCCTTAAGGAGGCTAGTGAAAGGCGGGGCCTGGAGACAGTCCCAAGGGCCACATCGAGAGGCCTGGAGGGCCACATTCCGCTTCCAGGCCAGAGGTTCCCCATCAAGGGATCACTGCATCAATGGCCCTGTTGGTGGGTCACTTTCTCCACTACGTGACATTGACCTTGGCTTGGCTTGCCCAGCACACGTGCCAGAAAAAGGGGCTTCCATTGGCCGACTATCCTTCATCCAAAGATCACAGGCCAGTTTACAATTTATAAAACCACAAAATATTGAAGTGGCATTTTTTTCTGTTTAGAAAACAGGTGGCAGCTGGGGGAAATTGGCATAACCCTGCCCTGATGGATTTGCGTTCTTTCAGTAAGAAAACAGGCTTGGTCTAATATGTAACCTGGTCTACCACTGCAAGCAGTCTTGGAAGGAAAAAACAACAACACATTGCACAGCTTGCTTTCCAAAGAGCAGCACCAGGTTATGTTCTGTGCCACCCCAGCAACAACTGCAGCCCCGTATTTGGAAAACAAAGTTTACTATATACATTCAGGTTGCAATTCTGACTTTGGAATAACCCCTATTTATCCCAGAGACTTCCAAGTAAATATTCACAGTGCTGGGTTGTCTATAAGGATGGATGTATCTGTCATTTTCAGTTTCTTTCAGCTTCTCGTTTTTTCAATCTTAAATTCAGTTCTCCACATTTTTGCATCAGTTTGTGATTTTTTTTTTAAGTCCTCACGAAAACTAGTCAGCATCTTAGAGCAGTTTCTTCTGATAAAATGCATTTTTATATGCTATTTTCACTAACACATTGGTTTTTTAAGCACGCCCCCCCCCCCCAATACACATTATTCGATTGGAGAACTGCATCACAAAACTCGTTGCAATGCGAATTTCAAAGGATAGCTCTCTTGCTGTTTGAGTATTGCGCTGGAATGCACAAATTAGGTAGGCCTGTATCAAAATCTGATCCAAACAAATCTCTCCTCCATCCCTAGTTGCCAGATCTTCAGGCCGCGTTTTAGGGTGGGCAGAAGATAGGGGTGAAGGACGGGGCAAGTCTAGAGAGCATTTCTTTGGGATATCAGGAGAGAGAGAGAGAGAGAGAGAGAGAGAGAGAGAGAGAGAGAGAAATGTTATGTTACCACCAGGGGGACTTCCACCACAGGGTCAGAGAAGACTAACCAGAGAACACCCAGTGGACTTCATTTACTGCTGGCTCCTGAAGACATTCACGGGCAGTAAATTATTTTCATGACCCCATAAAGAACAGCTTTATGCTCGCTCAGTGCGTTGGGCTCTGCTAAATGGATGGCTCCAGGAAGCAAAAAGCAGCTGGTTACCTGAAGAACAAGCATCTCGCTAAAGGGCAGGCGACATATGACCCACAGGCCACATGCCTCGCAAGTCCATTTTTACAAATCAGCCTCGGGCAGACTGGCAGTGGCCCTGGTCTCCCCTCTCTCCTGCCCACTTTCAGCCTTCTCCTAAAAAGACATGGCTGGTCCTACTAAGTGAGCAACAGATACGACTCTTAGTTCGTGGTTCTGCCAGAGACTGGCTGGACCCTGAGCAGTGGTAGCTGGATACTGATGAGAGGGCAGCGGGAGAAGAGGGGTGGGAGACTGACTTGGCAGAAGGGATCAGTGATCTGGGTGAGCCTGTAACAGCTAAGAAATGAGAGTCGGAGGCAGGAGAAGGTGAAGGAGTGGAGAGTGAGGAACAGGTGCAGGAGGAAGGAGGAAGGAGAGATGGGTCAGGCTGGTGGAGAGTCAAGGGCTTCCACACCTCCTCCTCCTGTCCACACCTCTCCTGCTTCACCGTCTCCCAGGACCAGAAGAGGACTGAAGAGGGAGGAGCAGAAGCAGGTTACACACAGGCATAGTCTTCACCTGCTTGCGCGAAGCACAAGTGGGGAAGATGCATAAGCCAAGGTCGGGGCCTCTCTGTTGTGGCAGCTGCCTCATCTGGTGCACCTCTAGGAGTAGCTCAGAGACACGGGACTGATAGATCTGCCTTTTCCTAACTTGTACGTGTACATTTGACAATAAAGAGTTAGTTCCTCACTCTGGACATTCCTTGCCTGGTAGCACCGTGACAGCTTCAATGTCTCAGCCGTGATGACCAAACTACATGTTATATTGAGAGTTCTGGGATGGGGACTCCTGATGTAATTTTCACTTTCAGAAAGCAGCTGTGGGCATGATCTGGATCAGAATCTGTAGGATGTGAGGAAACAGAACCCTTTGCCTCCACATAGGAAGCTGCCATATACACCAAATCAGACCACTGAGACGTCCAGCTCAGTATTATCTATACCAGGCATGGCCAAACTTGGCCTTCCAGATGTTTTGGGACTACAACTCCCATCATCCCTAGCTAACAGTGGTCAGGGATGATGGGAACTGTAGTCCTTAAACATCTGGAGGGCCAGGTTTGGCCATGCCTGATCTATACCGACAGGCAGGGGCACTCCAGGGATTCAGGCAGGAGTCCCTCCCAACCATATCTGGGATTGAACCCGGGACCTTCTAGATGCCAAGCAGGTGCCCTGCCACTGAGCGACTGCCCTTATCTGAATCCTAGGACTTAATCCCCTTCTGTCTGATGTGGCTATTAGCCCAAGGGGAAAATATAGATACCATGTGCCTGTGCCTGTGTGGTGGTTCTGGGTGAGGGCCACAGCAGGGAGGAAAAGGGTTGGGGCTTCCTCATCCTGAGCCTTGATGCCAGAGGATCCTCCACTTTTTGAAAAGCAAAATAACACTGGAAGTTAGAACTCCAGCGTAACACACGGATTGCGTCTGAGAACCAGAACTATATACAGCTGCTGCTGCCTGGGGGATCTCTCCCAGATCCTGCAGAAGCTGGCCTTCACCCCGCAACTTGCCGCCCACTTTCCCTTCTGCAAGGCCAACCCCTCTAAGCTTTGCTCCTTGAAGTGCAGGATCGCAGCCTGGCTGGAAGAGGACCCTTCAGCCTTTTCCAACCTGGTGTCCCCCAGATATTTCAGGCTGCGGCTCCCCTGAACCCTGACCACTGGTCATGCTGCCTGGGAATCATGGAATTTGTGGTCCCAAACATCTGGAGGGCACCAGGTTGAGGAAGGCTGGTGCAAGGCCGAACAGGGTTGGGAGACTGCTAGAGGGAAGGACCTGCCTTTGCATCACAGCTCTTTGGCTACTTGTGATGCATTTGAAGCTTCTGCAGAAACACAGAGATGGAAGGGGCCTTTGCTGATGGAGAACCCCAAATATTCCAGAGGGCTCTGTGTGCATCGATTCCTTGCCCCCCCTTCCAGCAATCAGGAACACCCCTCCTTGACTGGAGTTATTTGGATCAGAGCGTGTGGAACAGAGGGAAGGTGGGTGTGGCATTACCTGTCCCATCGTCACTGAGTTCTGAAGAAACAGACTCCATGAATGACTTCAAGGCGCTTTGGATCTGCAAGTGAAAGAACCCATTTCAAGGGCTGGTCAAAAAGAGGCCTCCTGTTGGCCCAATCCAGGCTCTGTTGGGCTGGGAGGAGCACCCCTCAGCCTTACGAGTCATTCAGAGCCGGAAGCATAGAAACATAGAATTGTCAAGTTGGAAGGGATTGTGAGGGCCATCTAGTCCAGCCCCCTGCAATGGAGGAATCTTTTGCCCAGTGTGGGGCTCGAACTCACGACCCCAGAGATTAAGAGGCTCATACTCTACCAGCTGAGCTATTTGAATTGTCAGAAGTTGGATCACGCACTGGCCTGGAGGTGACTTATTGACTATGGGCTATGAGTTGGGGGGTGCCAGGCCTGGGGGTAAATGGGAACTGGGGTAGGTGCAGTTTTGGTTCCGTCTGATTCCTTACTTACAAATGTGTGGTCTGCCTAGGGATGACCCTGCCTTGCGAAAATCCGATCTTATCCACTGAATCAGATCTTACCTGATGCATGGAAAATCCGGAGAGATTTTGCTTAATCAAGCTTCAGTGGGCAAGATAGGATTTTTGCAGGGCACAGGTGCGAAACAAGAAGAAAAGCTCTCAGGCCCAGGGGAATTAATTGGGATACAATACGATCAAATTACACGCCAAGCAGAAGTATGGGTGAGCCCTAAGTAGTACTTTTCCTATTGCGTGTCCTTCAGAACTGGAAATTTAGCCCTTCTTTAAAAAATAGTTGTTGACCAAGGACTCAGCGAGACCATACAAAAAAGTAGGCATGGAACAGAGGGAGAGGGGTTCAGCCTCAGCTGCCATCTTCAGACCAGGTCTGTTCACTGCCAGCAATATAGCAGAAGGAGAGTGGCCTTCAAACCAACGGGTCGCCCTGGCTTTCTTTTTTTGGTGGGCGGGGGTCAACATTACCAGCAGAACAGGGATCTGTCCTGTGAGATCCATCGTCCACTCTTTGAACTGCATGGACAGAGCCTCCTTCCGCATGTTTCTCACGTGAGTCTTGATCTTTTCCACCTGCTCCCTTTGCTTGCGTTTTTCTTTGACCAGAGTCTTCATCTGTTCCAGCCTGCAGGGCACAGGGGTAACGGGACTTGAACCAGGGTGCCTTACTTCCAACCACCCCAGAAATTTCTTACAGCTGAGCAGCACTTTCCTCCCAGTCCCCTGAATTAAATTAATGCTTTGTGACTGCACAACTCAGGAGTGGAGTCCCTAAGGCAGTTGGATGGCACAGCGGCGTAGCGTGGGTTGTCAGCACCCGGGGCAAGGCAAGTAATTTGTGCCCCCTAACCCGTGGATTTGCGCCCCCTAACCTGTGGATTTACGCCCCCTAACCCGTGGATTTGCCCTAACCCCAGATGTTGCGCCCGGTGCGGCCGGCACCCCCTGCACCCCCCACGCTACGCCACTGGGATGGCACCCTGTATGCCTCCTTCCAGCAACTCCTGCAGCCAAGCTGGTGCCAAACGTCTCGCTCTCCTTTCCTTTGGACCACATCTTGTTCTCTGGGCAGCACAGGACCTCCATACACACTTGTGCCCTGGAGAGGTCACTTTGGTGCTGCTAACACAGCAAAAACAACACAGGAGGCAACAGTTACGAGTTACTAGTTTGCAGCCACAACAGGCGCTGTGATTCTCCAGCGGTTCACCCCCAAAGGCATACTCCATTGTCTCTTGAGACAGACAGATGCCAACAGCTAATTGTGGGGGTGGGGATGCAGGATACTGGACTAATTGAGTCATTCAGCTGATCACTTCCCTCTAATGGTGATCACAGCTGGTGAGTGCCAACAGAACTAGGGACAAAACAGGTCACTAAGAAAGAAGAGGGAGTTATCAGCATGCTTGGGTGGGATTCCTGAAGTATGCCCCATACTCCAGCCAGCCCCAAGCAAAGACTGAGTAGGGGGCGTGGAATGTTGCCGGTCAGCTGGAAAACAAAAAGGGGGAGGGGAGGAAAATTGGGGGTGGTAGAATGGCCCGCCAGAGCCCCTTTTACAGGGATTGCAGAGGAGGAGGTGCACTCCTTAAGGCAATGGGGATATACTGCAACATTTTGTTGCAGGACACACTTGCATTCCCATGCTCTTAAGAGGTCGGCTCTTGGAGTGTGTAGAGATAAAAACAACCCACCCTCGGTGTCTCTGCCCAAGTCCCCATACTGAACATGTCTCCTCAGCCTTTGCCTCCACGTCATGACGTGCTGGTGGAAGTCAGAGTGGCTGTGCTGACAAACACCTCGGAGGGTTGCAAGTCGCACTCTTCCTACCCGCCTCCCTTCACACGCTTCGACCGTTCCTCATCCGCAGTGGCTGACCAGGCTTTGTGAAAGGGAGGTTGCAGGCTGGAGACACTCACTTGTGCAACGTGGTCTCGGGCACTTTGGTTTTCAGCTCGTCTGCAACGGCTTTCAATCCACGCACGTAGGGATTGGGCATGGCGGAAATCTCATAGGCCGGGTTGTGCCTCATCAGGTACTCTCCCAGGAAAGTAATGGGGTCAAAGGTAAGGGGTTCAGACTCCTTCCTTTCCAGGGCTTTCTTCTTCTCCGCAGCCATGAGCAGCTTCTCCACGCCAGGGACCAAGGTGGGGAGGAGCTTATCAACCAGGTAGGCCCGAGTCTCCAGGGTCATGCTCTCGTCGTTGAACCAGTCGCGAGACAGCTTGTCCGGAGGCTCTTTCTTCTCGGCCTTTTTTTGCACCATCTTGCTGTTGCGGAGCTTCTCCACCCTCGTCTGCTGCAGATCCAAAGCCCTCGGCTGCAGGGTCTCGTAGAAAATGGACTTCCACTGAGCATCTGTCCGCGGAGTCAGGGGCCGAACCGCCCCTCTTGGGCTGCTTGTTGCTTCTTCCAAATGTGTCTCGCTGACGGGGCTTCTCTCAGAACCCGCCTCGCTCTTCTCTGGTTCTATATCCATGTTTCACTCTGCACATCAGAAAAAGAAGGAACGTAGAGGGAGTCAGAGCATTGGGTCCATCTAGCTTAGTACTGTCTACCCTGACCAGCAACAGCTCTTCAGGTTTCAGCCAGGGGTCCGTACCAGCCCTGCCTGGAGGCACTGAGAGCCTTTTGCATGCAAAGCAGGGGCTGTAACCCTGAGCTATGGCTCTCCCCCCCCCCAAAAAAAATAAATATTGGGGCAGCCCTTTCAGAATGTCTCCAGTGTATCACAACCAAGTGGCTACAGGCCTTGCAAAACAAAACAAAAAACAAATCTTATATAGTATGGTGGCCATTTTTAACTCATACTAATATCAATGAATATGCATTACAATTTCAATCGAGTCAGATAACATTATGGAATGCTTACATTTTCTGGACAGTATCAGATTAAATATAACTACTGCTAATTGATGATATCAGGCCTATCTTTCCCCTTTATTTTGTATTTGTTATATCTTCCCTTCCCTTGTAGCTGAAAGGTTTCCCAATATTCTATTCAACAATATCTTTATCGTACCTTGTTTATATTGTTGTTCTTGTTTTTTGGTTGTATATAAATACAATAAAAAGTAAACAGCAGCAGCAGCAACAACAAAGAGGCAAGAACCCAGTCCTCTTGGTTCTAAACTAAGGGCTGATTTAAATAGGAACATGTGTGGTATGATTCTAAAAGGTAAAGGTACCCCTGCCCGTACGGGCCAGTCGTGTCCGACTCTGGGGTTGCGCGCCCATCTCGCTTAAGAGGCCGGGGGCCAGCGCTGTCCGGAGACACTTCCAGGTCACGTGGCCAGCGTGACGAAGCTGCTCTGGCGAGCCGGCACCAGCGCAGCACACGGAAACGCCGTTTACCTTCCCGCTAGAAAGCGGTCCCTATTTATCTACTTGCACCCGGGGGTGCTTTCGAACTGCTAGGTTGGCAGGCGCTGGGACCAAGCAACGGGAGCGCACCCCGCCGCGGGGATTCGAACCGCCGACCATGCGATCGACAAGCCCTAGGCGCTGAGGTTTTACCCACAGCGCCACCCGCGTCCCTCTAGGTATGATTCTAGTGGATGTAACTATTCCCCTCCAGCCACCCATTATAGATGGGCCTTAAGATCTATCAAGGTCACCACTTTCACACTAGTTCCACTCTTGAGAACCCATTCTGTGGTTTTTTTCCTGGATGCCCAGCAGAGGGCCATTTCGGAGACTATGAAATCGCAAGAGCTCTGCAGCCCTAAGATTTGGTTGCAGGCAGAATTGCTACCTCATACTTTGGATTTTGAAAATATAAGGCCAATTTTCTCTGTGATCCTGCTGTCAGCCTTCTGCTCTCACCTCTTGTGCGGAACACCTGGATACCTGCTTGCCAACATGGACGAAGAAGGGAGAGTGGACACTGGGGCCACCAATCAAATGGTTGAGAAGAGCTGTGCCCAAGAGACAAGGGAGCTAGCGAGGGGTTGTAATGTGGCCCCTGTATGGGCTGCCATCATCACCCCTCCCCACTCATCATGTGACGTGGGGTGAGCTTTAACATCCCTTAGTTTTATAGCCTTTGGACGAAACAGCACTGGATAGCTCAGTTGGCTAGGGTGTGGTGCTGATAACGCCAAGGCTGCAGGTTTGATCCCTGTGTGGGACAGCTGCACATTCCTGCATTGCATTGGGTTGGACCAGATAAACCTCAGGAACCCTTCCAGCTCTACAGTACTATGACTGTGAAAACATAAGATGAGACTTGCTGGATTGTCCTGCATCCTGTTCTCACAGTGGCCAACCAGATCTCTTTCTCCATTCCCTTCTCTGATCTTTGCTCTCCCTCACCGCAGCATCTTCTGCTCCCTTGGGATAAGCACTTCTCTCTCAGCCCGATGTGAACCAGGTATGAGACGGATGTTAAAATCACAGAGAAGGGAACAGAAGGAGCTGCTGTCTACAGAGCCAGACCTCCAGCCCATCAAATTCAGTATTATCTACTGAGCTGCAGTTGTTTCGTAAGCCACCATTCCAATAGTGGTGCCCCTGGTCAACAGCGACAGGCAGCGGCTCAACAGGGCCACAGGCAGGAGTCTTTCCAGCCCTACCTGGTGATGCCATTGGAGCTTGAAGCTGGAGCCTTCTGCACACAAAGCAGATGTCCTGCCACAGAGCCCTTCCCCCAAGAGTCCAGCCCGTATGACTCTGAATAATGGGCTGGGGTAAATAACATAGGGAGCTGCCTTTCAGCAAGCCAGACTGCTGGTCTAGCTAGCTAGCATTGTCTACACTGACCGGCAGCAGCTCTCCAAGGTATCTTTCCTAGTCCTAGGTGAATATGCGAGGCGTAAACCCTACCACTGGCAGCGTCAGTGACAAAAGGTGGTTCGTGGTACCCTAGTGTCCTGGCGTTTTTTCTTTCACTAAGCTCTCCAAAGCCTGACCCTTCCAAAGAGCAGCGCAAAAATCGCATGTCTTCCCTTACCTTTTCAGAGCCAGCGTCAAGAAAGGGAGATGCCCCCCTCCCAAGCTATGCTGGAATTGCCTGGGAATTCAAGGAAGCGAGCCGTCTAATTTTAACCACCGAGAAACTTACCAGGGAATCCAGAGGACTCTCACAGAATCTTACTCTTCTGTGTGTGTTTGACTGTTGCCGAGCAACAGTCCCCAGGGGGTTGCTGGGCTTCCAGCTACAGAGTGAGGTGGGTCATCTCCCTTTTCTGGCAGCTGGAGGAGGGTGAGCGCCTTCGTGTTGAGCCTTGCTGCAATGACATCACTGTGTTGTTAGGAATAAAATGAGAGAGAGAGAGACGAGAGATCAGAGTTAACAGCCAAGCCTTACGCTGGGAGGAGGCAGTGACAGCCGCATGACCCTTCCTGGGGGAAGAGGAGATCACACGTTTCAGCAAGTGCCTCAAACAGCCTGGAGGGCAGCAAGGGAGCTGCGGTGATGGTGGTAGTGGCGGTAGATGGCTTGTCCCCCCCCCCCCAGGCTGTAAGCAGAGAATGGGTCTGTTGCAGGTCAAATTTTGGGAAAGGCTTTAGGCGGACTCCTAACGATAAAGAGAGTAGGGCATGTTCCTGGGGCCAGCTGGTCACAACGCCCTCGTGGGCTCTTTGATATAAAAGGTAGCCTTTAGAACCATGTCGATGGGACTGAGATAAAACTCCTTGGCACAGCAAACAAGTAAGAGGTGCGCATTAAAAGCTAGCCGGGCAGCGTGAATTTGGTGGGGCTTACTCCTGAGTAAGGCTTGTGCTGTAATTAACTGACAGGGCAGGCATGGTCTGATTTCAGCCATCCTTTTCTGAGGGCACAATTATTATCTACACATTTAAGATAGTCCCAAACCTGAACCGTCATGGCTTCTTACATAAAGCTGAGCCATTGGGCTGCCCAGCTTACTGTTGTCCACAATGACCTGCGGCAGCTCTTCAGCGTTTCCGGGATGGGACCTCCTTGGTCCTGCCTGGAGATGCTGTCAGGGATTGAACCTGGGACCTTCTGCGTGCAAATAAGATGTTCTGCAATTGGCCATGTCTCCAGGGGAGGCTTTGCTCTTATGTTCTTCCACCCCCAAACGTATCTTTGGCAAGGGTGAACAGAAGAGACCACCTCTGTCATCAGCATGGAAGCTGTGGAACTCCCCGCCCCAGGAAATAAAATTGGCTGAAACCCTTCTGCTTATTCCGCCCCCCCAACCATTTGTTGACTGCACAGACGGCAGAGTCTGCCCAGAGCCCAGACAATTAAGACATGAGCGTATTTTAAACATTAATTAGAACATGTGAATACATTAAAAATTAATATGTGTGATTTCCTGTCTGAAAACCAGCAGAAGGTGCATGACAGTATGAGTGGACTAGTAGTTCCACTGGACTCAGCCTAGCCAGCTATTAAAACTTGGTTATTGAATATTTTGCTGGTAATGATCTCTTACTTGGGGTCTTTTCCCCACCCCTTGCTTTGAGCATCTAAGTCTGTGCTGGACAGATGGAACTTAAGCAGTAGGCAATCAGCAAACAAAATGGCTCTCCTTCAGGACTAGCAATTGTCCTCTGTGTGTGTGTTTGTCTTTTGCCCTCAAGGCAATGCTTTCATCTGGCCCTGAATGCAATGCATTTTTCCTTTTGGTCACATCTACATCATACATTTAAGCACACTGAACACACATTAATTCCCCCAAATAAACCTGAGAACTGTAGTTTGTTAAGGGTGCTGGGAATTATAGCTCTGTTGGGGGGGAGATAAACCACAGTTCCCAGTATATCTATTTTTGGGGGTAGCAATGAACTTTAAATGTACATGAGCAGTGAAAACAGGGTGCTAGCATTTTCCTGATTGGGCCACTGATGGTGTTTTAAGCAGAGAGGCCTCAGCACCCTAATCTTTGGGGCTGCCTCCTTCATCTGCTATTTTTCAAAGGATGCTATGGGAAGACTAGAATGTGGTTTCAGACAGCGGGAATATTCCCAGCGCTACCTGGAGAGGCCAGGGTTGAACATGGCGCCGTCGGCATGCAAAACAAGATGCTCTCTATCAATGAGCTATGGTCCTTCCCTTAAGAATAAAGAAATATTCCAGTCCTCATGGCTTTGAATGAATGCCTGATTTAAATAGGTACACAGGAAGCTGACTGAGTCAGACCATTGGCCCGTCTGGCTCAGCGTTGTCTACACTGACAGGCAGTTCTTAACATTTGTGCATACCCTGCTCTCTGCTTTCCGTTTACTTTCCCCCTATGTGTTCCCTTTCCAGAAAAATGCGCACACTTGCTGATTCTCATGCTGCTTTTGGCTGTTCTTCTTGGACATTTTAATGGCTTTCCATATTTTTGTGTGTTTAAAATACAGAATGTTCTCAAATATCATTGGAATCCCTGGACGCAAGGCCAAGAAATGTACTGTATATACTGTAACCGGCCAGGCTTGAATGGTGAGTATTTTGTTTGCAGTCCAGCAGCAGGAGGAAGACCCTTTCGCAGGCAACTTTTCGCAGGGAAAGTAACTTGGTGTCACAGATTTAATCAGAGCATGGAGTCAAGCATTCTGTTTATATTATTCAACTGAATGCCCTAGATATGTAACGTGATTGTCAGTTCAAGCCTGAGATCAGTGGCCAAATAGAAAATGCCTTTCGAAGTTTGCTGGGTTTCGATGCCAGTACATTGATACTTTTTTACTGCTCTTGTGCATTAATGTGCAGAAATGAAGCAGGGGAAAGGAATCATAGCTCAGTGGTAGAACACCTGCTTGGCATGCGAAATGTCCCAATCTTTAGATAGGGCTGGGAAAGACCTGAAGCCCTGGTAGGCTGCTGCCAGTCAGTGTAGACAATTCTGTGCTAAATGGACTCAGTTTCAGGCAGCTTCCTATCTTAACCACGTATTTAGTTAGAATCATGAGGACTATAGTCTTGTACTTGCTTAGGGTACCAGTAAAGCAGGGGCACCAAAAAATGAGAACATTTTTGGAACAAATTTGATATACTGTAGATCTTTTTTGAAAAGCATTGGGGGAAAATTGAGGGAAATCAGAACTTTGTTAGATTTCTTAACATCTCATGACACACTCTTCCCCATTTTTCTGGTTTCTTTTCATTACTTACCCACATCTCAATGAGAGGGGCATCCAATTATCACAGATCATGCAAGAAAATAAATTCTGCAATGTGTTGTGCATGACATACGTCTATATTCAGCATAAGGTTTGTGACATTTTGAAAACTGAACTTTTATTTTACAGCTTAGGTTGGCTTTTATTTCAAATTACATATGACAGTACCATAACCTTTGCAGTGCTTAGGGCCTCTAAATGTCTTAATCTGGCCCTGAGAACATCTTTGGCCCTCGAAAGGTGTCTGTGCTTCACCTCCCATCCTCACCCTTGGAGCATTGGTCAATGGCTGGCTGCTGGGACTTGTTTGCACCTAGAGCTGCAGGTCCCAAAGAGGTTAGTACTGCCCCCCCCCCCCGATTACCTAGGGGGGCACTAAGAGGCAAGGGGGTGGCAGGGGGTCACAGAAGGAGGCCCTTCAAATGCTTTGATTGTTTATTTACTTACAATTGCCAGGCCAAAGCCTAGAGCAAAACACCTTCCTCACTTCTTATTTAAAGTTTTACTGCTCTTATTGCTTTCAAAGCTATTTCCTTTGGACACATTTTTACAGTTCTGAGTTTTCCCAAGCTAGCCAATTACTGGTAACAGCTACTGGTTTTCTCATAAATCAGTTCTTGTAGGTATGTAGGTGAAGCTTTGTGCATCTTATATATAAATATATTATGTTATAAATTTCCTTCACTCTTATTTTCCTTAGTATGCGCAATAATAATTCTCCATGCAATATTCTTTGCCGTATATTCTTTTCTTTTAGCTACAAGATGAGATCGGAGCATCTCTTTATTTTTGTACTACCCCGTGCCTATACGTTACTCTTTCCGAGGACCTATGGCTATAAATCGGACTTTGGAACAAACCCGCAATTAACTGTTACTTTGAATTCCATTGCGCCGTTATTACCTTCCTTAGTGGGTCATGCAAACCGTACCCTAAATAATGCTTTTTTTAAAAGACAGGGTAGCGGGGCGGAATGCATTTTTATAAGGTGGCGGGACACTGGGGGTGAGTTTATGGAGCCGGGGGGGGGGCGGGTGAGCCATTCCCCAAAAGCCGCACTGACCTAGACGCTCTCTCAGCACCGGGAGCGCGAGGGTTAAGCTCTGCAGAGGGAGGCGGAGCGGCGGCTTGTGGGCGGGGCGCCGGAGGAGGCGGAGCGTCCCCCGCTTGACAGGTGGCGCATGCGCGCTGGCGCTTCATTGTGCCCGGCCGGCCCAGCCCCGCCGCGCCTCAGTCGGCGAGAGACCGTTGGCGGGCGAGGAGCTGCCGCCGCCGCCGCCGCAGCAGCAGCTGTGGTCTCCGACGCCGCCGACGCGCCCTCCTTCCCTCCCCCCTCCCTCCCCTCGCGGTCGCCTCAGCCGCCGCCCGCCCTCCCCCCTCTCCGCCGCCCGGCCATGGAGTGACAGGGAAAGGAGGGAAGAGGCTCCCGGCAGGCCGGCCGGGGAGGCCCCGCCGCCGCGCCCCGATGGCTCTGGTGACGGTCCAGCGCTCGCCTACCCCGAGCGCCACCTCCAGCCCCTGCGCCTCGGTGAGTCTCTCTCGGCGCCTCGCGCTCCCTCAGCCGCCAGGGGGGAAGGCGCCGCCGCATAGGGTCCGGCGCGAGGCCGGGCGCGCATGCGCGGCATCCTCGCGCGCCGCTCTTTCTCGGCCAAGCGCCCCGATTCCGCGCTGCTCTTTCTCGCCGGGGTATTTTGTCCCCCTCCCGACGCCGTCCCCCTCTAGGCCCGCGTTGACAGCTGCAGCCCATTCATTCTGTCTTTCCCCCCTCATTCATTCATTCATTCATTCCTTCTGCCATCCACCCCCAACCACACGCCTCTCCTTTAATTTCTCCTCCTGACTGAATGAGGGCGCGGAGCTGCTAAAGCTTTCTTTTTTTTGAAAGGGGTGTGCGTCTCTTTATTTACGATTTATCTCAGGAGGACCACAGGAATAAGAGGGCAAGGAGATCGCGGCGGGATCAGGCCAAAGGGGGCCTATCTAGGGCAGCATCCTTTCCCACAGGGGCCAACCAGGTGTCTGTGGGATACCTGCAAGCAGGATTCCAGCACAAGAGCCCTCTTCCCTCCTGCGGTTTCCAGCAACTGGTATTCAGAAGCTTTGCTGTCTCTGTGGAGGCAGAGCATTGCCATCGTGGCTAGCAGCAGTTGATAGTCTTGCCCTCCCTATAAGAACATCAGAAGAGCCTGGTGAGTCAGGCCAATGGCCCATCTAATCTAACATCCTGTTCTTACAGTGGCCAACCAGATGCCCCAAAGAGAAATCCTCAAGCAAGACCTGAGCACAAGAGGACTCTCCCCTCCTGTGGTGTCCAGCAGCTGGCATTCAGAAGCATGGCTGCTTCGAAAATGAGACTGCCTTATACTGAACCAGGCAAAATATCCCTTCAAAATAAAGCACAAGCCCAGCCCGCGTGGTTCTTAATTAAGGGGCTGATTTGAAACAGGGACATAGGAAGAGCTTACACCAAGTCAGACCACTGGTCCATCTAGCTCAGTGTTGTTTGCACTGACTGGTAGTGGCTCTCGCAGCCCTACCTGGAGAAGCCATTGGAGACTGAACCTGGGACCTACTGCATGCAAAGCAGATGCTGTGCCATCTGGGCTACAGTCATTTCCCTAAAAGCAAAGTAAGATTCTAGCCCTCATTGGTTCTGAATAAAGAGTCTTACCTATTAATTTATTAAATTTGTATACCACCCTTCATCCGAAGATCACAGGGCGGTTTCGCCAGTGGCGTAGCATGGGGGGTGCAGGGGGGGCCGGCCGCACCGGGCGCAACATCTGGGGTTAGGGCAAATCCACAGGTTAGGGGGCGCAAATCCACGGGTTAGGGGGCGCAAATTACTTGCCTTGCCCCGGGTGCTGACAACCCACGCTACGCCACTGGGTTTCGCCACATAAAAATACAAAATGAGATCACATAATACATAATAAAAAAAAAAGGAACCAATAACCACCTGCCCCAACACATTAAAAAAGTTCATGGAATGTTAATCACCCAGAGGCCTGGTTATAGAGAAAGGCTTTCCCGTAGTGGCTAAACATATGTAATGAAGGCACCAGGCAAGCCTCCCTGAAATAAGAACATAGGATGCTGCCATACAGTAAATCAGACTTTTGGTCCATGTAGCTCAGTATTGGGTAATGTGACCGGCGGCCACTCTCTAGGGTTTCAGACAGAGAACATTCCCAGCCCTACCTGGAGATGTTGAGGGCTGAACCTAGGCCCTTCTACGTGCAAAGCAGGGACTCTGTACTACTGAGCTATGACTTCCCCATCCAGTGACTCATTTCCAGTTTTAAGTTCTTGTTTTGCAAGGATGTGCACCTTAGAATGCTGTTGTTTTTTAAAGAAGGGAATTTTTTTGAGTACCTGCGTGTACATTTGGGGCTGCCTTTATAAGGGCACAGACCTTTCAAGAAAGCTTACACTAAAAATGCAGCAAATTAATGTAATTAATAGTAATTCTGCCACCATCTGCCCTGTGGAAAGGATCCTGATTACTTTGTTATGTGGTGGTGGTGTTTCTTGTGGTTTTTAAAAACGTGCCTCATTGTTTCTCCTAATCTCTCTTGGAATGATTTCCCTCCCTGGAAGGTGGGATATAAGAAACTCTAATAAATATGCAGACAGAAACTATAGCAAACAAACCACTTGTAGAAGCCAGCTAGAAGGGCCACTGGAGCACAGTGGTGGAAGGCCCACTTAGGATGCCAATGGTCTTGGGTTCAAGGTCTCAGTGGCATCTCCGACTTAGGACTGGGACCTGACTGAAATTCTGGAGAACTGTTTCCAGCCGCCGTGGGCAATGCTGAGCTTGATGGGCTAGTGACCTGACTTGGGATAAAGCAGCTTCCTATGTCCCTAAGAATAGAACAACGGCATCCGGTCCTAAAATACTAAAATACAGGACATTCCAGTTGCCAAAATCAGCAGCAGGAGAATCGAAGCATCTCTGGAAATAACGGAGAAAAACAAATGGGTCTTTAGGACTTTCCCCACCACCTGAAGGGACAGGGCCTGAGTCGGAGAGAGGTTGGTAATTCATTCTAGGCACATGGAACCACAGCAGAAAGGCCTTCTCCCTTGTACTTGCCAACTTGATTACTGTACTCTCAATAGTGGGTATATGAGGAAGTAGCCAGTTCCAATCTCCTGCTGTACTTACGTTATCATCCTTCTCCCACCCCCTTGTATAAAAAGGTAAAGGTACCCCTGCCCGTACGGGCCTGTCATGTCCGACTCTAGGGTTGTGCGCCCATCTCACTTAAGAGGCCGGGGGCCAGCGCTGTCCGGAGACACTTCCGGGTCATGTGGCCAGCATGACGAAGCTGCTCTGACGAGCCAGCACCAGCACAGCACACGGAAACGCCGTTTACCTTCCCGCTATAAAGCGGTACCTATTTATCTACTTGCACTTAGGGGTGCTTTTGAACTGCTAGGTGGGCAGGAGCTGGGACCGAAAGACGGGAGCTCACCCCGCTGCGGGAATTCGAACCGCCGACTATACGATCGGCAAGCCCTAGGCACTGAGGTTTTACCCACAGCGCCACCCCCTTGTATAGATGCCAGTTTCTTTTTAAAAAAGGCAACCCACGATCACCACACTTGATTTATTACTAAAAATGTCATTTATCCTGTGCATTATTTTCTGGGATTAAGACCTTAGAATTTGGGCTTGTTGTAGGCATGGATGGGGCTGCACTGCCATTCCACTTTTCTGTTTTCAAATACTTAAAATATATTTAAAAATAAGAAAAATAAAACAAAAGAGTACTAACTTACCAAAAAAAATACAATTAGGTATAATATGATGGGGAGACTAAAGCTTCATATACGCTAATGTAATTTGATTTATTTCCCGTTTTCTATTAACTTGTGTTATATATTTGTGTCTCCTTGTTTTGCAACAAATCATTTTTTAAAAAACAAACAAGCAAGATTTTCCTCCATTTTAGTTTTGTTAACTTGTCTGCCTGAAACTGTTATGAAGAAGGCTATAAATGCATCTGAAGTGATTGGTCTTTGTCGCCATAGATATCTATCTTTCGTAATATATTTTTTTTGCAAGGGGTGGGTAGTTCACTAACAGCACCATCCTTTGCATGTTTACCTAGATGTCCTCTTTCTGTCAGTCTTACTTGCCATTTAAGCGTATGTAAGGATGAATAAATGTGCATGTTTCGATTTATCAGTTTCTCATTTTTCCAGTTTTAAGCTGAGTTTTCCGTCTTTCCACAATGGTTTACATTAAGTCCTCATGAAAAGTGTGCATTTCACCTAATATTCACATTTTTGTATGCCATTTTACCCAATATACATATTATTGCAAATATTTTTCCCTGACCCGTTTGTATATTATGTGCATTATTTTTAGTGCATTTTTGGCATGCTTTGTACTGATAAACACATTTTGATATCTAGGTTTGCATTATACCATTCATCGGACCAAGTTTCCTCCCATCCCTATCCTTGGCCTGTCCTTGTGGTGCTCTCTTCAACAGCATCTCCCCGTGTGTTTTCCCATTCCCCCTCCTTGTATTTCTGCATTGCTCAATCACCATTTAAAGTCATCATAGTAATATATTGCACCATTGGTGTTGATTCTTGGCAAAAGGGTTTTTCATATCCATATCCGCTCCCACACAAAAAAAAAAACGATTGCAGAGAACTCCGGGAGGCTTTTGCTTTCTGCAGAATGTGTGTTTCTGTATTCCTGATGGCCTTGCAGTCTGCCTCTCTTTGATTTTGAACAGTGTTATGATCGAAACCAGCAGCTGGCAGCCCCTGGGCCAAATCCACCCCACAGGATGGTACCACCTGCTGCCCTTGCATGAGGAAACTAGGCGCACGGCCATTTTGGCAGGGATGGGCATTCAGCATGTTCAGACACCTTGCTACCCTGCTCCTACCCAAATCACAATTGCTGACCAAGGGATATACCACACCTGGTTCCACACAGAGAGGAGGAAGAGGTTTATCTTTACACTATTATTCTGAGGGATGCTCAGGTTTCTGCTTACGCTTATATTTTTTTTGTTTGAGCTGTGCAGGGTCACTTTGAGGAGCATTCAGAAGCTGGCCTTATTAGAGAGCTTTCCCCAAGCCCTTTCCATTTTTTAAACTCCTGTCCGAGCTTTTATTGCCCGGAGGTTTTCCAAGCGCCTTGCCGATAAAATGAAGCAATGAAACAAGGCAATAAAGATCACAATAAATATATGCGGAATTGCTAGTCCAAAGAAGCTTCCTTGGCCAAACGGTGAAGGCCAGCTCTTAGTCAGCCTCCTGAACTGCAGGCACAGAGTGGGGCTGATTGGCTTGCTGGGGAAGTGAGCTATGCTTCCACACAACCTGTTTATTGAGCACTTACCCCTGATTTGCTTGCAGGGAGATTAGACAATGTTGGCTATTTAATGAACGTTCATTGCTTGAAGGGAGGTTAGATGGTGTGGCATCAAACCCAGTTCCACCCTTTCCAGTGAATTTCCATATCACTTTCCTTATCATAAAAAGTCTGATGTTTTCGTCAAGATTGTGCAGCCTAAATGTGATTGAATCACACCCAAAAAACTGTGGCAGCCTAGAAGTGCCCACTGTCACATACTGCGTATATACGGGGTCCAAGGCAGGTTTATTTGGAAGTAAAGATTGTAGCCAAAGACTTTGAGAGAGGTTTGCCTCTGAATACTGGCTGCTGGGAAACCCAAGTGAGGAATTTGCTTGTTGCCTTCATGCCCTCTTTTCGGGACTCCCATTGAGGCACCTGACTGGCCACTGTGTGAACAGGACTAGATGGGCCCCGTTTGGCTGGAATCAGCTTCAGGGCTCTTATGAGGATCTTACAGGTGAATTGCTCAGGGCCAGTGGGTGAGTTTTGCAGTTGAACTGGCAGTTTCTCGGCTCACAGCTTGGTCTCTTCACTGCCATGCTATGCCAACTCTAAAACTCAAGACCTGCTGTAAAGCCCTGGCACCACTCAGATATTGACTTAAATGCCTGCTTAATTTTATTTTTGGAGACTTCCCTGAGAGCTGATGGCGTTAGTAACAGGCCCTTTCAATCTCACTTCACGTGCTTTGTCATAAATATCAATGGGCTCTATGTATCTCCTTGTACATATTGTCCGATGTGAACACTGCACATTGAGATAGCCAGCCCAGCCTCAGAACGCAGAATTTAGCTGCTGAGTTGCTCTGCTAAATTTGGGGAGAACCTGGCAGGTGCCTCTATGGCCAAATTAATAATATACATATAAGGCTCTATGATGAACAACAGGCCCAGGACAGAACCCTGTGGCACCCCACTTGTCACTTTTCCCCAGGATGGTGAGAAACCATTAATGAGTACCCTTGGGGCTCGGTCAGTCAACCAGCTGCAAATCTACCTAACAGTTACCTCGTTCAACCTACATTTTACCATCTTCTCTGCAATAATATCATGTGGGGACTTTGTCAAAAGCCTTACTGAGATCAAGATACACTGTGTCCACAGCATTCCCCTGATCTACCAACCTTGCAACTCGAGATCAAAAAAAGAAATGAGGTTCATCTTGCTGTGACTTGGCTTTTGAGAAACCCATGCTGAGTTTTAGTAATCACAGCATCCTGTTCTAAGTGCTCACAGTCCGACTGTTTAATGATCTCTTATGGAACCTTTCCTGGTATCTATGTCACGCTGCCCAGTCGGTAGTTACCTGGGTCTTTCCCCCTCTTTCTGAAGATGGGAACAAAATTTGCCTACTTTTGTTCCACAGGGACCTCACATGCTCTCCAAGAATTATCAAGGGTTATAGACAGAGGCTCTGAGATCTGCCAGCAATTTGGTACCCTCTGGTGTAGCTCATCATCCCCTGAAGATCTGAATTCATTTAAAGTAGCTAGGTGTTTCCTTAATACATATTTTCCTTTCTTGGGCATCAGCTCCCTCCTTGCATCATTTATTCTGTTATTCCCCAGGTTGGGCACTGCTTTCCTTTTGTGTGAAGACAGAGGCAAAGTCTCTCTGCCACCCAATGGCATTATTACAGTATTTTTAACCTCTCTTACAAGCCTGAGCTCATTCTGATCTCCTCCATCCAACTGTTGGCTATGTGTGTATATTCCTCCTTTGTGATTCTACAATTTCTACATTCCATGTCTCCTAACAACCCTCAGCACACGCAACAAACTACACTTCCCAGAATTCTTTGGGGGAAGCCATGACTGTTTAAAGTGGTATCACAGTATGGTTTAAATGTGGCCTATATCAGTCAGGGTGGGCAAAAATGCTGGGGGCGGGCGTCTCTTGGGAATCGCCAAAGCCCTCAGACCCAGCTGTAGAGGAGCTCAGCAGCCATCTGCTGTTTGAGGAGGCTGATACTTCTCTTTCCCTGGAAAGTGATGCAGGTGTAGTTCTTTGAGCAGAGCGTGGATTTGGGATTATGATTATGATTACTATTATTTTTGAAAAGCTCATTTAGTTCCTGCCCTGCTGTGTCTTGTGATCCACCGTTCCAAATGAATCCCATCTGCCATTAGCTGTTGTCACCCCCATCCCCACCCCCAAACTCCCTCTTCTGGCAGCGAAATCAGAAGACTTAACAGAATCCACGATTGGCTGGCTGTATTCAGCCTGGTGGGGCACAGCTTAGATGCGCAGGTCTGCTCTTCACAAAGGGCAGCAGAAATAATTATATAGCCTTGTTCTCTTGTGCGTGGCACAGTACGCGTGAAAAGCTAAGTTCCTAGTCCTCGTGATGATTGACAGGCAGTGAGCACTTTCCCTGGGCAGCGCTCATGTGTTCCAAAAACCTTGTTTGTACAGGGAGACATTATAAACGTAGCTAGATATTCCTGAAGTTTGTTAAAGAATCTCCATTGGCGCATCTTAGAAACAAGTTGCTTTGCACATTTCTTTTAGTTTCATTTCATTTTAAGGATGTGAAAGGTGAGGTTGCGCGCCCAGTATGGATTTTGGTGCTTCCATGGGGCAACTGCAAAAACAGACTTGACTGGTACCTAGGGCTACCTAGAAGTGTGCACCTGATGCTGGACTACAACTCCTTTCAGCCCACCCTGCACAGCTGTTGGTGATGGGAGTTGTAGTCCAAAACATCTGGAGGGCGCAAGGTTGCAGGTGAGAAAAGAACCCGCTTGGAACTATTATCATTAATTATTTCACCCTGCCCTTCTGCCAATGAATCCAGAATGATATAGATGATTCCCCCCCCCCCTTTGGTTTTATACTCACACCAACCCTGTGAGGTAGGTTTGGCTGAGAGAGAGCAATGAGCTAGTCCAAGGTCACTTGGGGAGCTTCATGGCTGAGAGGGGATTTGGAATTGGACTTGCCCATTCCTAGTCATCCCCATCCCCAATGTTTTTGAATCTTGACCGGGTATTACAGAGCAGCAGCATCTGGAGGGCAAAATCACGGCCTTGGGATCTCAGCCATGTGAAGGTTGATCTGACTGAGACAAGATTTGAACCCAGGTCTCGCTAGCCTACCCACTACAGCAGGAATAGGGAACATCTGTGACCCTGCAGATGTTGCCAGACTCCCATCATCCCTGATCACCGGCCATACTGACTGTTGGGAGTTGGAGTCTGGCAAGATTAGGAGGTCCACTTCTCCCCCTGTCCAGTACAAGTCTTGGAACCATGGAGGTGTTGACTAGGCTGTAAATAACGAATCTTGAGCACTTTGAGGGGTGAATGCAGTTGCCAGTTTGCTGTTTGCAGATGTTGCCACATGATCCTGCTGTCAAACGATCTCTGTTGGGGCTGAGTTTGACTTCAGAGCTACAGAAGCAGAAAACAAAGAAGCAGAGCCATCTCTCCTTTTTTGTGAAAAATGTGTTGGGCTTTTATTATTTACACTGGATGCACCCCCCCCTTCAATTCTCTCTTTTATAGAAGGAGGGTGGTTCTGGGCGGGGTGTCTAGACCTTCCGTTATATCCTCCCAAAGCCTATTTTCTTGCTCCAATAAGAGACCATATTGTTTCCCCGCAGGGCAGAGAGGCGGCTGACCCAGAAATGAAGAGATGGCCATTTTCCTTGTCGCAAACGCATATTCCTCTGCCTCCTCTTCTCCTTCTCCTCTCTCCCCCCCCCCTTAAAAGCATCACAGTTACAAACGCCGCCATCTGCCTCCTTGTCAGTCAGAGGAGAGGATGATCCAAAAGCTCCCTTGTGTCAGGGAATCTTTTCCAGGGCTCTGCGTGGAGGGAGATGTTTGCCAGGGCCTTACGCCCTGCTGCTTCCTCCAGGAATGGGGCACCCAAGGGTGCCAGAGGCAGCGTTTGGGGCTTTTAGGCTTGGGTTGGGGAAAAGGAAGTTTGGCAGCAGGGGGGCAGAACATGGCAGAGGTTTACATACCAATGCACAGTGGAAGCAGGTAGAGAGTGTTCCTTCCTCTCTCACTATTAGAGCTTATGGGTCATCCTGTGAAGTTCATTGGCAGAATATTTAGGACAGGGGTGGGGAAACACAGGACCGGGGCCTGAATGCGGCCCTTCCGTCCTCTCTAGGTGGCCCTCGGAAGTCTGAGTAGGCCATACCCCTCACCGTCCTTGAGTGCTTTTTTCTGGCATTAAATGCGCCTTTGAACTCGGAGAATGCCTCTTCATTTGCCTGTGTGGTGGTGTGTGTATGTAGAAACCAGCCTATTGGACCTGTTCCCCAACCACTGCTGGCATGTGTCCCCCAGGAGGCTGCCCAGAAGGGAATGCTGCCCTCTCTGGCTGTAAGGGGCTCCACATCTGGGTCAAGTGAAAGGAAGCCGCGTCACACAGTGCAGGGCTCAGCTGTAGAACTTTCTGCCGGAAGGCATGGTGGTGGATGCTGGCTGAAGTGGCCTTGAAAAGAGTTTGCCACATGCCCCCTCCAAATAATGGACCTGCCTGTGGCCGCTGTGATTGCTGAGGCTGATGGGAGTTGTAGCCCAAAAGATGTATGGGGTGCCAGGCTGGCCGAGGCTGTCCTTACGGGACCCTGCTCCAAGAGAGTGGCCAGGGGAAATGAGCTGTGAAGAGGAACCTAAGAAGAGCCTGCTGGATCAGGCCAAAGGGGGCTCCTCTGGTCCACCATCCTTTTCTCACGGTGGCCATCCAATTTCCCCAAATGGGAGCTTGCAGGGAGAATCCGTTGTGGGAAACTCACCTCTGCAAAACCACTAGGAGACCTTGTGTGCATTGGGAGCAGGTCTTTCTCCTCCCCCCTCCAACATCTGCAACGAAAGGGGGTTGGATGGGGGTGTCTGTGTTGCTGGGCGAAGGATCACCATGACACTCTCTTAACGCTTATAAAGCACTTGAGAGCATTCAAGCGAGACCTTTATTGCTATTATTAGATTGGTGCATCTGCGCATTGTGTGTGAGAGAGATGTTCACATCCAAAGGTGCCTTCAGTCCTGGGTCACCCTGAGAGTGAGCGCTCATTGGCTTCCAGTCAGCTCTCTGCCAAATCCCTCGAAACTCACAGGACCGCTCCGTGAACCACACAGGAGGCTTTGACACTGGAGATGCAGAGAGCGTTGCCCAAGAAAGGATAATCTGGTGCAACAGCCAGGTAGAGAGATTTATGCTGGCTGCAAGATGTTCTGAAGGTCTGGATAAGGTTGGAGGAGACTGTGTTATCTTGGTCACTGCTGGACTTTGTCTTCCTTTGTCTGGTGCAAACGAGACGTGCACGGTGGCACTTTCTTGTGGGTATATGCACTTGGGGCAACAGAGAGGTGAAGGCTTCTTTTTTAAAATAAAATCTGGCTCGTCTTGGTGACCTGGGTGTGAATTGCATCTTTTCCTGCATTTCAATAAAAAAGATCAATGGGGGACCTGTGACCTTTATTGAGCTCCAGCTCTCAGCAGCCCCAGCCTGCATGTCATCTAACCGGGGATGATGGAAGTTGTAGTCCAACAACATTTGGAGGGCACCAGGTTGGGAAAGGCTGCTCTTCCCAGGGTGCTGCGCCCACCCTCAGAATAACACTCCCAAACCTCCTTGTTCTGGTAAACACATGTGGATCGTCTCCCCTTTTATTTAAATCAGCATTGTACCGCTTTAAACAGTTACGGCTTTTCCCAAAGAATGCTGGGAAGTGTAGTTTGTTCAGGATGTTGCGAGTTGTTAGGAGACTCCTCTTCTTCCCTTACAGATCTACAATTCCCAGAGCTCCCTGCATGGAGGGATTGACTGTTAAACCACACTGGGAATTGTAGCTCTGCAAGGGTAATAGGCTTCTCCTACCAACTCTCAGCACCCTTAGCAAACTACAGCTCCCATAATTCTTCGGGGGAAGCTGTGGCTATCGTAGATCTTTAAATGTAGTGCAGATCAGGCCCTTGGCAAAGAAGGATCTTTCCCATCAACTAAGAAATGCTCCTTTTATCTGGAGATGTCAGAGACTGAACCAGGGTCCTGCATACAAAGCCCCCTCTACAAATTGATCATCCTGGCTTTGAGCACCCACAGCCATCACAACAAGCAAGGTGGTCTGGGGGCTGGTGCGTTTCCGGCCCTCCCATTCATTATGATGGGGCTTGTGCAAGAGAGTGTCAGATTGGGTCATGGATCTGGCCTGTGTCTGCTCTACTGGAACCTAACTGCCTGGAGGATGGCTCCTTGCCCGTGCTGAGTGGCTACTCGAGTGGCTCTCGCACTTAAACCTTACCTAGTAATTGGCTAATTCCATTAGTGGACGCCTGGTAATCTGGCTTTGTAATGAGGCACCCTCGATCCTGGCTTCAGCGTGGCAGCTTGCCACCATTGTCGCTCCAGCCAGCGGTCAAAACTCAGGAGTGACTTGGGCTGAGTACGTGTTGTTGTTGTTTAGTTGTTGGTTGCATTTATAGTCCACCTTTCCTCCAGGGAGCTTGAGGATGATGTACATAGTTCTCTTTCTCACTGTTTTTTCATCACAACAACCTGCGAGATAGGTTAGGCTGAGAATGAATGACTGTCCCCAGATCACCCAGTGGGTGTCTGTACTCTGGCCTCCCAGGTCCTAGTCCAACACTCTGACCACTACGCCACACTGGCTAAACACGTTCGGAATTCATTCTTTCCTTCAAAGCATTCCGGACAATGTGATGTACCCATCACAGAATCAACAGTTCCCATAACCCTTAGCAAACTGCTGTGCCCAGAATTATTTGAGGGAAAGAATGAGTTCTGAATGTACTTGAAAGAGTGTGTTCTTAGCCTGAGTAGGGCAAACTGTTTGCCTCCGGGCTTTCAGCTGGCATATTCCATCTTCCCCATCTCTCTGCCTCTTTATAATTTCAAGGGTTCTTCAGAGCCCTTCACATCCTTCCTCAGTTATATTTGCAGAAGCCGGGTTGGTGACATTATTCCCCATGTTGCTAATAGCTGAACCGCCCGCGCCCCCCAATTATGATGGGGAGAGTGGGGCTCGTTGCGAGTGCCTTGCCCCATGAGCTGGCAGTGTCCAGCTGAATTTGGTCTGTAAGCGCCTTGAGGACAGAGACTTATAGTGATGGTTCTGATGGTTCCGTATCCATTGTAATAATCTCTCATAATAGTGGCATTGTGGTGTAAGCTACTGAGCCTTGGGCTTGCCAGTCGGAAAGTTGGCGGTTTGAATCCCCGCGACGGGGTGAGCTCCTGTTGCTCGGTCCCTGCTCCTGCCAACCTAGCAGTTCAAAAGCATGTCAAAGTGCAAGTAGATAAATAGGTACCGCTCCGGCGGGAAGGTAAACAGTGTTTCCGTGCGCTGCTCTGGTTTTGCCAGAAGCGGCTTATTCATGCTGGCCACATGACCTGGAAAAACTGTCTGCGGACAAATGTTGGCTCCCTCGGCCAGTAAAGCGAGATGAGCGCCGCAACCCCAGAGTCGTCCGCGACTGGACTTAACTGTCAGGGTTCCTTTACCTTTTCCTTACGCCACATATTGTAAAATACCAGGACGGCGTATGATTTTCAAAAAGACAAAACATCATTACAAAGCAATGTAAAGATTCCTTAAGGGCAATGGATAGCTCAGTTGGCCAGACAGTGATGCTGATAATGCCAAGGTGGCAGGTTTGATCCCTGTGTGGAACAGCTGGATATCCTCAGGCTCCCCTCCTGCTCTACAGTTCTATGAAAGTGCTTGGTGTGTTAGCATAAAGGAGTCTTCAGGGTTCACCTGGAAGTCAAGGGTAAGGTTGCGCACTGAATCTCTGGTGGAAGAGCTTTCTGCAGACTAGGAACACCCAGTTTCTGGATGAGGCCACTTGGCTCTGTGCAACCAGGGGAACAGCTAACAGCGCTTCTCTGGAAGATCTCAATGTTTGGGCTGGGATAGGAGGGTTTGCAGAGACATAGCATGCCTGGTAGTCATTGCAAATTTAGGAACTTTTAAAAGGAAATAATAATAATAATGGTATTCAAACCAATTTGGTGCACTTGCCTTTCTAGGGCCAGGAACCCGTTAAAGGGTGAGGCTCCTGTTCACCATGACCATACTGCAGGGCAGCCAAATCGGTTGCAAAGTCCTGCTGGGTTAAGAGGTTTCCTTGTCAGGCGACTAAACTTCGCCTTCAAAACGCAAACCGCACAAATTTTAGCGTTGGTCCAGTTTTCCCGTCAAAAGCGAAGGGCTTCTGCTTCTCCAAAACTATGCACGGAATTTAAGAAAAAATACAGCTGGGTGCCTCGTGTTGTGAGTGTGTTTTGGCATTTAGAAAGCAGTAGAGGATGTGATGCCGAAAGTGTTAGCTGAAACTTGACATGTCCCGTTTGATTCTTTCTGACTGCTCACGGCTTCCGGCTGGTATTTGCGGCTTTTGCTCTTGAAACTATGTAAAACGAAAACTCCCAAAGGTTCAGCTCCGGTGACAGGCGAATGTGCTTGCCAGGAGGGAGAGGGTGTGTGTGTGTGTTTCTTTCTCTCTTTTTTTAATTTCCTGCAGGGTGGAGTATGTTTTGACTTGAGCCTGTGACTAATGACTTGCACATGGCAACTGAATCAGAAAGCCCCACCCCCACCCCAAAATAATCCAGGCACACTTCTTAGGTGAGGTGGGGGAGAGAGGCTTTAGTTCTTCGTAGTGATGGTGAATAGGTTTTCTTTTAGGGTTGGTTAACACCATAACTGAGGCCACACGTGCTTAAGTAACAAAAACACACGGTTAGAATTCTGCAGCAGAAAAAGCTGCAGCCTAAGAGATAGTGCGGCTGTGAATTGAGATCTTTGTGCTTATGTGTTGCCAGAAGCTTAAGCTGCTTTATAATCTCTCGGCTGATATCGGCCCACGATACAGCCTTTCTCTCCTCGCTCAACGGTGGGGCACAGAAAACGGTTATAAATGCCTGGGGTGCTGTTGTGTCTTCCCCACTCCAAACAATTACCGTAGGTGTAAATGATACAGCAAAAGGTTAAGGTCTTTCGCTAGAGACCCACAAAGGTGCAATTGGTCCATGGACGGCTTTGATATAGATTAGCAGTCATAAATATTATGGGGTCCTGTTTTCAAGAGTGCTTATCTTGGCAAGCATGTAAATCTGGAGGTTAACTGTCATGAGCTTTTGTTTTTCCTTGCATACCAGGGGGGTGGTATGGTAAAAGCTACATTTCCTCTCGTTTTTTGCAGTTTTTTTTTGCATCGGGTGGAACTGTAGGCTGCATGATGCTGCTTAAAGAGGGCTTACTCCCAGTTCCATATCTCTCTGTGACAAGCCTCTCCCCGCCCCCCGCCCCCCGCCAAGCCATAGAATCATAGAACTGTAGAGTTGGAAGGGACCCCCAAGGTCATTTAGTCCAACTCCTTGCAATGCAGGAATCTCAACTAAAGCATCCTTGCCAGATGCCCTCCCAACCTCTGCTTAAAACAAGGAAGGAGAGTCCACCACCTACTGAGGGAGTCCAGTCTACTGTTGAACTGCTCTTAGCATGTTGCAGTGCGTACTGAGGTTCGACTCCCACAAAAGCAGTGGATTGCGTCCAGTGCCAGTCCTAGGCTCCATTTCCTTAAGTGGGTTTCCTCTGTGTAGAAGATGGTTGGTTCCAACCCAGTACTCCTGCCTTGAGCTCCAGCTATTGAAGGTAAAGGTAAAGGTAAAGGGACCCCTGACCATTAGGTCCCGTCGCGGACGACTCTGGGGTTGCGGCGCTCATCTCACTTTCCTGGCTGAGGGAGCCGGTGTACAGCTTCCGGGTCATATGGCCAGCATGACTAAGCCGCTTCTGGCGAACCAGAGCAGCGCACAGAAATGCCGTTTACCTTCCCGCCGGAGCCATACCTATTTATCTACTTGCACTTTGTGCTTTCTTTCGAACTGCTAGGTTGGCAGGAGCAGGGACTGAGCAACGGGAGCTCACCCCTTCACGGGGATTCGAACCGCCGACCTTCTGATCGGCATGTCCTAGGCTCTGTGATTTAACCCACAGAAGTTACAAGGCCCTTAATACTTTGGTATGGAAGAGTTGATCTTTGAATAGCTGGGCAATTCAATGAAAGCCATTGTTGCCTGGTTTGCTTATTGTTTGTCTTTGCAAAAAAAACATTTAATGTTTCATAACGTATATAAAACAGAGCAAACAGTTATAGAGATAGGTGTATGTTGAAACATAGAAAAGCAGGCTCATAAAATTGCCATGTAAAATAAGTGTAGTCACTCATAGGTTAAGTGTCGAAGTCCAGGTCGTGAAAGAAAGAAGGAAATGAGAATAAAAGTTGTCTTCGCATACAGAAGAAATACTAGCGTTACCTGATTGCGAAGGAGAGTTCCAGATTTGCCAGGCTTGCAGTGATGGCTGCCTCAGGAGTGATTGTTCCTCTGTACGTGTCATAAGGGACGCAGGTGGCGCTGTGGGTTAAAGCCTCAGCACCTAGGACTTGCCGATCGAAAGGTCGGCGGTTTGAATCCCTGCGGCGGGGTGCGCTCCTGTCGTTCGGTCCCAGCGCCTGCCAACCTAGCAGTTCGAAAGCACCTTCGGGTGCAAGTAGATAAATAGGGACCGCTTACTAGCGGGAAGGTAAACGGTGTTCCGTGTGCTGCGCTGGCCTGCCAGAGCAGCTTCGTCACGCTGGCCACGTGACCCGGAAGTGTCTGCGGACAGCACTGGCTCCCGGCCTATAGAGTGAGATGAGCGCACAACCCTAGAGTCTGGCAAGACTGGCCCATACGGGCAGGGGTACCTTTACCTTTTTTACTACGTGTCATAAAGAAATGCCAAATGGCGTAAAAAGTGACCACAGGTCCTAGCTCTCAAATCATGTGTTATCGTCTCTACTAAAATTATATTTCTGAGTGAGTGGTACCAAGCGCCCAGTGTAAGTCAGGCTTCTTTATTGAAAGTAGGGGTGCTGCCATGCCCTCCTCAAGTGATCTTGCCTGGTGTCAATGTGTCTCCAGACTGTCACAAATGGAGGTAGGTGTGTGTGTTTGTTCTGACTCTTGAGTGCTGCAAAGGTAAGATTCTCATCTCTTGCTCTGTTTGCTTTTGCCTTGGGCCTTCCCTCCTCGTGAGGAGAATTGCACACACCGCCTTGAGCTCCCTGGAGAGAAGGTGGGAATGTAGCAACAGTAATAAAAAGCTCCAGTGAAGTTGGTGCTTAAAGAAAACAATTGCCTGTTATTTGACAATATGTGATTAGTCAGCCACACACTTGCAACCAGTGTGGTGCAGTGGTTAGAGTGCTGCACTAGGACCTGGGAGGACAGGGTTCGAATCACGCTTCGACCATGAAGGTCGTTGGGTGACCTTGGGGCCAGTCACTGCCCCTCAGCCTCACCTACCTCTCAGGGTTGTTGTGGAGATTAAATGAGGGGGATGGGGAGGAGAACTGTGTGCACCACCTTGGAGAAAAGGGTGGGATATCAATGCAGTCAATAAGTCAATAAAAGTTGTCCCCTTTTCCTGGATCCAGCTCCCATCAGCCTCAGCCAGCGCAACTGTGCCCCAATCAGCCCCGGCCTCATCCAGTCATTCTGGCTCGGGTTGGTTTGGGTTGTAGCCACAAACATCTGGAGGGCACTGGCTTGGCTTTCTGTTGGCCATCCTAGTCGTCGTCTTGGGGTTTGCAACACTCACAGAAGATTTGCTCTTGGTCGATAAGGATCATGTTCCTACTTGTAGGCTAGGCCTTTGTACATTTTTTGGAAGGTGGGGGAAGCAAGGCCCATAGTCGGCATGTGATGTTTGTTTGCAATCTCTTGCCATGGTTGTGTCCTGAAAGCAAACAAAACTTCTAGTTTCTCTGTTTGCGGCCGTCTGCCCATATTCCGTGATTATACAGCTCCTCTGTGTAATTTCCTTTCTTTTCTTTTCTCTGCCTGATCCACACCGTGGTGGAATGTTGTGCTGCAGAGCCTTACGGCGGAAAAACAAGCAAACTGACCAGCTTATAATTGCCAGCCTTCCAGCTGCTTTTGGCAGCCTGTTGACGGCGGCAGCGCAGCCCCTTAATAGTACAGAAGTCATATGCTTCTGTCTCCTGGGCCCTTGTGGGCATACCCAGAATCCTCTGCACCATGCAGCAGTGTCATTATGGACAAGAGTTTCCTTGTAATTTTGGTGCGGTCAGAGAGTTTGAAAACTGTGCTTTCTTTTGTCTGCTTGACACCTCGAGTCCAGTAATTTTGTTAACAGGAATACATCTTTTAAAAATTACTATTATTTCATAGAATTGTAGTGTGGGAAGGGCCCCCCGGGGTCATCTAGTCCAACCCCCTGCAATGCAGGAATCACAGCTGAAGAATCCCTGACAGGTGGCCACCCAAGCTCTGCTCCTGTTTTGTTTTGATCCCACTTTGTTGAGGCATAGCGCAAGCGCCCCTCCAGACGGGGAAGGGCTATAGCTCAGTGGGAGAGAGCACCTGCTTTGCATGCAGAATGTCCCGGGTTCAATCCCAGGTGGCCTCTGCAGGTATGGCTAGGAGAGAACCCAGTCTGAAGCCCTGGAGATCCACTGCCAGTCAGTGTAGACAGTGCTGATCTAGATAGACCAATGGTTTGTCTCAGCGTTAAAAACTCAGATAACATAGTCTAATCTCCAAATAGCATCTTAAACCTGGGTCACAGTCCCCACAATGGAACGTCTAGGTGCCGTTTTGCTCCCCCCCCCCACAATGGAGTTGTTTCTTATTATTACTCATTTATATACCGCTTTATATTTTAAAGAACAAATCTCAAAGTGGTTTACATCACATGATTAAAACATCCAATAAAACACTCAAGAATAAAACCAATTCAAATGTCAAGGAAAATTTTCAGATCCTTCTCTAAGTGACTTTTTGCTTTCCCCAGTTGCCAACGTGGCATCCAGAGATTTCCACATGGTCACAGTTGGATCCACGCCAGCCACAAAATGCTCCTGGCACCTGGCTAATTTCAAACACTGGTCTGACTCGGCATGAGGCAGCTTTTATGTTCCTGTGGTTTTTGATAGCAATAATGCAGTAACACCGGAGAAGTGATTGATTCCTTCGTTGCAGGCAGTTGGTCTAGATTACCGTTGGATCTACAATTCAATGATTCGAAGTTTCAACCGAGGGACAGAAGCCGGCTTTGTCTTCCTCCCTCCCTCGCTCCAAGGGAGTTTCTGCTACGTCATCCAAAAATTAATTTTAACAGGGAAGGCTCCTTTTGGGGTAGAAAGGGGACAGCAGCTCTTTGCAGAGGAGCGGGGAATAGAAACTAACCAGCTGCGCTTCCTCCAAAGACCTGGCCGGGGCATCGTCATCAGCACTCATTGGCTAACACTCTAGCTGTCAAGCGGTGGTTGACCTTCCCTTCCATCTCTTCTCCTTCCCTTTGAGGAAAGAGGATCTGAAAGATTCTGAAACTCAGAATTAGGAACTTAGGAAGCTGCCTGATGCCTAGTCGGACCACTAGCCCACCTAGTTCCATACTGTGTACACCAGGGGTCAACAAATTTTTCAGCAGGGGTCTGGTCCACTGTCCCTCAGACCTTGTGGGGGGCCGGACTATATTTTTTTGGGGGGAAATGAAAAAATTCCTTTGCCCCACAAATAACCCAGAGATGCATTTTAAATAAAAGCACACATTCCACTCATGTAAAAACATGCTGATTCCCGGACCATCTGTGGGCCAGATTTCGGTGGCGATTGGACCGGATCCGGCCCCCAGGCCTTAGTTTGCCTACCCAAACTAAGCAGTTCTTCTGGGTCTCAGGTGGGGAGTCTTTCCCAGTGGCCACCAGATGTCCCAGTGGGAAGTCTGAAACCGGGATCGGAATACGAGAGCACCCTGCCCTCCTGTGGCTTCCAGCAGATGGCCAGGAGCCATCGATAGTCCTCTGCTCCTCCATGAATTTGTCTAATTCTCTCCTAAAGCCATCCAAGTTGGTGGCCGTCACTGGATCTTGTGGGAGGGAGTTCCACAGTTTAACTTTGCGCTGGGTGAAGAAGGACTTTCTTTTACTGGTTCCTTGGCAGACGGCAACAAAGCCACCCACTTTCTCTTTCCTCCTCTGCTCACTTTCTCCGCCTGAACTCCGAGGTGGGCAGGGCAGGGCTCCTCCCTTCAGCGCTTGCCCTGACTCGCCAAGGATCACCATATTATTGTCAGCTCTTCAGACATAACGAGGAGTTTCCCTAAATTGAGGCACTAAAGCTAAAAATGAGGCTGTTCTGGAGGAAAACAGAAGGGCTGGGATGAGCGGGGTGTGTGTATGTGTGTGTGTGTCCTGCAGTTTTTATGTTGGAGGGGTTGCTGCCAGTGGCGGGAAATTTGGTTGGTAACCCTGGTATCGAAACAAACACCTCTTATTCTTTATTTATTTGTTGTATTTACAGTGGTACCTCGGGTTACATACGCTTCAAGTTACATACCTTCAGGTTACAGACTCCGCTAACCCAGAGATAGTACCTCGGGTTAAGAACTTTGCTTCAGGATGAGAACAGAAATCGTGCTCCAGCAGCATGGCAGCAGCAGGAGGCCCCATTAGCTAAAGTGGTGCTTCAGGTTAAGAACAGTTTCAGGTTAAGAACGGAGCTCCAGAACGAATTAAGTACTTCACCCGAGGTACCACTGTACATCTCACCTTCCCGACCAAAGATCTCAAGGGGGCATACATGGTTATCCCCCTTCCCTTAAATCCCCACAACAGCCCTGTGAGGTAGGTCAGGCTGAGAGGCAGTGAGCCATTGGCCTGATCCAGCAGCCTCTTAGATTCTTATCCCATAAATTCCTAATGCAATCCTGCACCGTTTCGGACTGCAAATATTCTGGGTCGTGGGGTGTGTGTGTTTTCCTCCTTTGTTGGACTGTAGCCCTTCTAGACAGTTTGGGGATTTCAGTGCTGATCTCCCAGGCCCTGGCCCCACACCTTTAAACCACCATATGCCACACGGGTTCTTAACTGCCCATGTTTAAATCACTGGGCATTAAAACAACACACGTCCAAGGTGCGTTGCTCTTTGATGCTTTGACGGAACTACAGTACTTTGTTTTTTTTAATTACTTGGGAAGCGGAAATAAATACGTGCATCTTGCCTTCAGTTTGCAAGGGTCAAAGTTCCCCCTTAGCCTCTTGAGAATTGCAGCTTCTTGGGATTGCAAGGTATAGTTTTACTGCTCGTTTGTTTGTTTGTTTTGGGCAGTGAGTGTTTTCCGTGCCGTGGCTGCCTTGCCAAGTGCATTGGATGTCTGGGAAACGCTACCTTTGGACCCAGCCCAGAGACAATCGGATCCGTGGGCCAAGGAAGTGGCGCTTCTCCCCTCCACTCACGCACTTTAAATCCGCACCCTAACTTGTCGTTCTCGTTATCAACTGGTGCTGGGAACACCCAACGTCAAGTGTGTGATCGACTGTCACAACCTACTTGGCACATGGCCATTCATTTCCCTCTCTCCTCCCCTAATGCTTTGTTAACGTGCTTTATGGACGGAGGGTCTTTTCAAAAAACGGGGAAATGATGAGCGAGGTAAACACTCTCTTTAAACCCACCGCCTTATTAAGTGGAGGTTCTTCCAGGAGGCCTGGGACTACGATCTTTTCTTTTTTAAGCAACTGTCTATGTTGGTTTCAGGGCCACCGCAATGTTTGCAGGTGTCTTTTAAGCAAGAAGTAGCCAAAGACCCCGGAAGTTGATAGGTGTTCAGTCAAAACTGGAGAGCCACAAATTATTTCTGTCTTTTAATTCATTCGTTTATTACTCGCCCTTCGCCCTAAGGCCCCAGTGGCAAAGTTGCAGCTTCTGGGACTTTTTGGTTTGGAGAAAAGGCGAGGTAGAGGCCACATGATAGAAGTTTACAAAATTATGCATGGCATGCAGAGTGTGGAGAGAGAAAAGCTTTTCTCCCTGTCTCATAAAGTTAGGAGCCATGGATATCCAATGAAGGTGAGCAGTGGAAGATTCAGGACAAGTTAAAGAAAGGACGCAGAGCATAGTTAAACTGTGGAACTCACTGCCACAAGAGGCAGGGGTGGCCACTAACTTGGATGGCTTTAAAAGAGGGTAAGACAAATTCATGCAGGAGGAGAGGATTATCGAGGTCCGCTAGCCACGATGGCTACAATGTGTGAGTGCCTGGAGGCAGTTGGAGGATGGATGGCGGCTAATGGATTGAGGTTGAATCCTGACAAGACAGAAGTACTGTTCTTGGGGGACAGGAGGCAGGCAGGTGTGGAGGACTCCCTGGTCCTGAATGGGGTAACTGTGCCCCTGAAGGACCAGGTGCACAGCCTGGGAGTCATTTTGGACTCAGAGCTGTCCATGGAGGCGCAGGTCAATTCTGTGTCCAGGGCAGTTGTCTGCCAGCTCCATCTGGTACGCAGGCTGAGACCCTACCTGCCCGCAGACTGTCTTGCCAGAGTGGTGCATGCTCTAGTTATCTCCCACTTGGACTACTGCAATGTGCTCTACGTGGGGCTACCTTTGAAGGTGACCCGGAAACTGCAATTAATCCAGAATGCGGAAGCTAGACTGGAGACTGGAGGCGGCTGCCGAGACCACCTAACACCGGTCTTGAAAGACCTACAGTACATTGGCTCCCAGTACGTTTCCGAGCACAATTCAAAGTGTTGGTGCTGACCTTTCAAGCCCTAAATGGCTTCGGTCCAGTATACCTGAAGGAGCGTCTCCACCCCCATCGTTCTGCCCGGACACTGAGATCCAGTGCTGAGGGTCTTCTGGCGGTTCCCACATTGCGAGAAGCAAAGCTACAGGGAACCAGGCAGAGGGCCTTCTCGGTAGTGGCACCTGCCCTGTGGAACACCCTCCCTCCAGATGTCAAAGAGATAAACAACTACCTAACATTTAGAAGACATCTGAAGGCAGCCCTGTTCAGGGAAGTTTTTAATGTGTGCCATTTTAATGTATTTTTAATCTTTGTTGGAAGCTGCCCGGAGTGGCTGGGGAAACCCAGCCAGATGGGCGAGGTACAAATAATAAATTATTATTATTATTATTATTATTATTATTATTATTATTATTATTATGCTTCTGAATGCCAGTTGTTGGAAACTGCAGGAGGGGGTAGCTGCTCTTGTGCCCAGGTCCTGCTTGCTGGTTTCCTGTAGTGGCATCTGGTTGGCCACTGTGAGAACAGGATGCCAGTCCCGGTGGGCCCCCATTGGCCTGATCCAGCTGCAGCCAGACTCTCCTGATGCTCTTAAACAGGCTGGTATGCCTTAAAGTTGTCGTGCGACTGTAACGCATGATGGCGCAAACTGTTGAATGCCAGCCTTCTCACCCCTCCCCCCCGCTCTCCCCCATATGACTTTGGCTGCTCCAGGAGGTAACGGCATTCAAAAATGGCTCATAATTGGAATGAACTGCAGCATGTGCATAATTGAGTGCCGATTTGCATAATGTGACTCATTAGCATACTTTCTTGGCAGCAGGATGTTGGCCGGCTCCGCGCAGTGTGCTCATTTGGCTCCAGTGCTTCCCTGGGACTAGAAACCTTGAACTGGAATTTTTGCAAAAAACGCAACAGCGTGGCAGCAGAAGGCGCCTGGGTTAGGCCCACCCCTGGCGCTTGTTTAGCGCTAGTGCTTCTCTGGGACTAGATCCTTGAATTTGATTTTAAAAGAACAACAGCAGCCGGATGGCAGGAGGTGCCCAGTTAGGCCCACCCACAAGTGAGATCCTTTTGCTGCTGTTCTCTGCCTCCAACTCATTTTATCCTTCTGTGACACAGCGGTGGGATGTCAGACTGTAGGAGCAAAACAGCCCAGGTTCAAACCCTCCACTCAGCCCTGAAGCTTCCTGGGTGACCTTGGGCTGGTCACTATCTCTCAGCCGAACCTACCTTGCAGGGTTGTTGTGAAGGTAAAATGGGAGAGAACAGTTTGCACTTGCCTTGAGCGCCTTGTGATTGGGGGGGGGGCAGGGAATAGGATGTTAAATGAAAGGGGTGGGGAATGGGATGTTAAATAAGCAAATCTTTTTGTGGCATATGCTTCCCATGGGTTAGATCCAGGTCTGGCTCTGGAGGCAAACAACCTACTACTGCTGCTGTTCCCTCCCTCAGATTCAAGCTCATTGCCAGAGTAGGTCCCAGTGGCACCCCTAAAACAGGTTTTTTGTGGGGCGCAGGCTTTTGTTGGAGGGGCAGAACCTCAGATTTGTACTGATTTGTTTTTTATTTGGGGGGACACCTTCCCCCCTGTCCCCCTTGGCTACTTTCATGGTGGGGTGTCGAACAGAAGTAGCTCTCCAGAAGTTGCTGGACCCCCAATTCTGATCATTCTCGCAGCCTTCATGGCATGATGGGAGTTGTAGTCCAGCAACCCCTGGAGGCCCACTGATGCCCCACACTCCTGGTGTAGCCCAGTGGACCCAGCTTCCTATCTTCCCTGAGCATGCTGGACCTAGAAGCCCTCAGACGTGCTGCGGGGGGGGGGGTGTCGGTCTTTGATTTGGCCACCTATAGGGAAAGCTTGCTTCTGCCCCCACAGATACAGAATCCCAAGAAATGGAAGGGAATAATCCAGACTGATCGCTACCCCCCAACCCCCCCCCCCACTCCTCATAACAACATATATGTAATTTACTGAATCAAAAGGATGTTTTATACTGATGTTGCACGCTACCTAGATGCTCTTTGAGTGACAGATAAATATATTTAATGTGTCCCTGTGTGTTTTGGGAGGTTCTAGAGAAGGCTTTAAATGGATTAGCCACACAGCGAAAGTGGAGACGCTTATAGATTTAAGAAACTAGAGTCGACCGGTGAAGGCCGATTAAAGGCTTGACAGAAGAGAGAGAACTCCTTCTAAGCTGCCTGGCATGTTAAAAGGCAGGTTTATGCGGCCCTCTTGTCAGGGCAAGAAGTCTGCACCTTGGTCCGTCCGTCACTCCCACCCCTGAAAACACATTTTATCAGTTCCTTCCAGCCAAGAGTGCACCATGTTGTAGTCACTGGCTTTTGAAAGCATTTGGGAAATGGAGGCCGGGTACTGCGCTCCCTTCCCCTGCCAAAAGGCTGTTTAAGCTGTGATAGTTTAGTAGAACTTCCATGTAAGGGGGCAGTCTGTCTTGGAGCACCAGGCGTCAGAGCCTCTCGCCTCCACACTTTTTTGGCAGGCTTCCTGAAGTCATCCAGCTTGGTCCAGCAGGGCTGTTAATTGCATTTATAAACTGAAGATAGAGTATCTCCCTTTGCCTCAACTTGAATTGCCTTTGGCCATCAACGGGCTGAGAGAGTTTTCGTTTCGTCTGTTTCTTTTGGACCCGCTAGGTCAGTGGTTCCCAAACCTTTTCTGGCCATTACCCCTTTGGCCCGTGAACTTCATCCCCAGTGCCACCTCCCCTATAAATGAGCATTATTCAGAACAGCGGTTTGCACGACCCACTGTGGAAGGCATTAACACGATAAAATTCAAAACAGTAACAATTAATTGCACATTTGTTCAAAATCCAGTTAGAACATACTTAGTTTAATTCAGCAAAAGTGATGATCCAGTGATACCAGCTTTTCAGAGTCTGGTAGTCATCTACACCTCTGCCACCCCCTTGCCTCTTAGGGAATCCCGTTGCCCCCCAGGGGTGCTGCCACCCACTTTGGGAACCCACTTAGATCAATAAGCAGCCTGTTTCTCTCTCTCAAGCCCTCTCCAGGTAACTTGTTCATTGTTCCTTCATCTGGAATTGCTTGCACACAGCTAAAGTGGAGGTGGGTTTATGAGCCCTGAGACTTGGAAAATGCTATAGTTCTGTCTGTCTGTTTTTAAAAAGAGAGACGCCTTTTTAAAGTCCTTCCCGTGCCTTTGATTTTCTCTTGCTTGCTGTATAGATCGTGAATTGGCAAGGCACGGGAGCTTGCTGGTGTCCGCTTGGTGACATAACGAGAACATCTGGTTTCGGTGGGGCATCGTCTTGTTTTCTTTGCCCCCACCCTGCGCCCCCTCAGCCCCACGTCAGCGCTCATCCCCTCCGCCGAGCTGATGTCGTCAAAGAGCGTCCAAATCCCCATGTAGATTACGGGATTTGCAAGAGAGGACTCCACTGACGGAGATCTGCTACTGAGGAGGCCTGTGAACTTGAGAATGGCTGGCCTGCCAGGATGCGTGCAATTGGGGGGGGGGACAGATGGCATAGTGGCAGGTGGGGCTAGGAGAGGGTCCCTCCCCCTGCCGTGTGCCCACCCCACCCCTCAGGGACACTGGAGATAAGAAGGCTTGGCATACCCTGAGGGACTCTCTGAATCCAGTTTTGTTCTGCAGTTGGAACAATGGGATTCTCTCTCCCTCTCTCTGCCTCAGTCTGTGCTGCTTGAAGGAGAACAGCCAGCCACAAATTGTCACTTCCCACCGCTGTGTTAGGAGGTGAGGATTGGTGTACACCCTCCAGCTCCTGCTGCTGCCTTTTGTATACAGTCGTACCTTGGATCCCGAACGCCTTCCGAGTCAAATGTTTGGCTCCCGAACGCTGCAAACCCTGAAGTGACTCTTCCGGTTTGCGAACGTTCTTTGGAACCCGAACATCCGACGCGGCTTCTGCAGCTTCCAATTGGCTGCATTAGCTTCCTGCAGCCTATCGGAAGCTGCGCCTTGGTTTCCGAACGTTTTGGAAGTCGAACGGATTTACGGAATGGATTCCGTTTGACTTCCAAGGCACCAAGGAATTAAGTACAGTGGTACCTCGGGTTAAGTACTTAATTCGTTCCGGAGGTCCATTCTTAACCTGAAACTGTTCTTAACCTGAAGCACCACTTTAGCTAATGGGGCCTCCTGCTGCCGCCGCGCCGCCGGAGCACGATTTCTGTTCTCATCCTGAAGCAAAGTTCTTAACCCGAGGTAATATTTCTGGGTTAGTGGAGTCTGTAACCTGAAGCGTATGTAACACAAGGTACCACTGTACTTAACCCGAGGTACCACTGTATTCGCTTTAAGCGGGGAGGGTGGTCAGGGAACAAAGGCATGCAGGGCCTGCAGCAAAATGTTGTAGCGCGTCCTTGCCAGCCCCGCAAAAAGGAGTGTTCCTGGTCAGGTCAGCCTTCTCCGTGTGTCCTCCTCCAGGGGACCACAAGCTGTATAAAACCATGGAAATCTGCAGGAAGGCCCGTCGGTTGCTGGTAGAACATCTGCCTTGCATCATGCAGAACGCCCTAGGTCCAATCCTGGCATCTCCAGGTAGGACTGGTGTGTGGCACGGGAGTGGGGGCAGACTCCCTGTCTGAACTCCCGTGAAGTGCTGCCAGCCAGTGTAGACAGTACTGAGCTGGATGAACCAATGGTCTGACTCAATATAAGGCAGCTTTCTATGTACTCTCCCCGCCCCCTCCCTGCTGCTTTCTGGCTTTATTTTGGGACACTTCCTATATTCTGTAGCTCCTGAGGACGCTCAGTCTTCACTGCACTGGGCTGCAGAGAGGCAAAAACTACACCTGGAAACTCTGGGATTCCCCGAAACTTGCTAATAACCTCCCTCTTATTTTCTCAGCAGCCGTAATTTGACTCTGTTTCCTTTGGCACTCGCCACCTGCGTGTGGTATTAGAGGGAGCCTCGTAAGTTGGGAAGAAGCCAGGCCTCCGCTGTGGACTCGGGAGGTGGCCGTGGGCATCGGAAGCCCCGCTGGATCTGGCCCAAAGATCCAGTTTCTGTTTCCCACCGTGGGAAGGAGCCCGCCAGCCCAGGCATCAGAGGAAGCTGCCCTCTCCTGCTGTGGCACCTCACCACCTCCTTCCCAGTGCCCTGCTGCTTCTGAACCAGGATCCTGCATATATACCCCTTGCAGAAGTTGGCAGAAAACCCAGCTTCCTGGAAGACAAGGCCTGTCGCTTCTCTTTCAAGGAAGCCAACTTTCTAGTCCTTGTGCTGCAAATATAAGCTGGAAGTCACGTGGGTCGTGCAGACAGGTGGCTGGGCAAGGTTTTTGGGTTCTGAGCTCAGGCAGGGCTGTTCTTAGGCCAAATGGGACCCCGGGGGAAGAATATCCTGAGTGCGCCCACATCCTTCCCATTGTTCAGCTTTGGGAAATGGTGGCGCAAGCCTTGCTTGCGACTGAAGACGGCGGCCTGGGCGATTAAGCAAGAGCTTCGCGGAAGATGTGGCTTCTGAAAAGGAAATCATAAAACATTCTCCTTTAGATGTGGTTGGAGAGAAACAGTTTGCCAAGTCAGTCTCTCTCTCTCTTCCCTCTTCCCTCCCACTGTGACTTTCCTCCGCTGTCTATCCTGGAGAACAAGCTCGTCATTTTTCCTTTGTACGTTGATGGTGCTGAGACATATGAACCTAGGAAGCTGCCTTATATGAGTCAGGCCGTTGGTTCATCTAGCTCAGTGTTGTCTACACGGACTGGCAGCAGCTCTCCAGGGTTTCAAGGTGGCAGGGATGGGATGCCGTTGGGGATTGAACCAAGGACCCTCTGCGTGGAAGGCAAGAGCTCTCTCTCAGAGAGAGGTGGATGTGCTTTTGTCTGCTTCCATGCATGTATTGCCCATGGTCAAGTTGTGTGTTATTGGGGAAGTGACATAGCTCAGTGGTAGAGAATCTGCCTTGCAAGCTGAACATCCCAAATTCAGTCTCCAGCAGTGTCTCCAGGTGAAGGATTGGGAAGGACCCCCTGCCTGAAACCCTGAAGAATGCTGAGCTACATGGACCAATGGGTATAAGGCAACTCCCATCTATCTATCTATCTATCTATCTATCTATCTATCTATCTATCTATCTATCTATCTATCTATCATCTATCTATCATCTATCTATCTATCTATCTTGGTTGCTTTCTCTTGCCAAAGGCAACTGGAAACAACTTGTAACAAGACAGACAAACAAAACCCCACATGTTGTTGTTGTTTAGTCGTTTAGTCGTGTCCGACTCTTCGTGACCCCATGGACCAGAGCATGCCAGGCACCTCTGTCCTCCACTACTTCCTGCAGTTTGGTCAAACTCATGCTGCTAACCTCGAAAACACTATCCAACCATCTCGTCCTCTGTCTCCCCCTTCTCCTTGTGCCCTCCATCTTTCCCAGCATCAGTGTCTTCTCCAGGGAGTCTTCTCTTCTCATGAGGTGGCCAAAGTACTGGAGTCTCAGCTTCACGATCTGTCCTTCCAATGAGCACTCAGGGCTGATTTCCTTCAGAATGGAGAGGTTTGATCTTCTTGCAGTCCAGGGGACTCTCAAGAGTCTCCTCCAGCACCAGAATTCAAAAGCATCAATTCTTCGGTGAAACCCCACATAGATACATTAAAACAAAAACAAACAAACCTTAATACATGAAACAAACAAACCTTAATACATGAAAAATACATGAAAAATACATGAAAAACACCCCACCCACTCTAAGATGCCACAGATAGTTAGGGGCCAAAGGCCTGGTTAAAGTGGAAAGAATTGCCTGGCACCTAAGATTTATAATGGTGGTACCAGGCAGGCCTCCCTGGAGAGAGCATTCTACAAGCAGGGAGCCACAGCAGAAAAGGCCCTTTCTTGTGTTGCCACCCTCCAGACCTCTCATGGAGGAGGCACACAAAGAAGGGCCTCCAATGATGATTGCAGGGTCTGGGTCAGTTCATATGAGGAGAGGTGGCCCTTAATGAATTGGGGTCCTGAGCCTTGTAAGGCTTTATAGCTCAAAACCAGCACTCTGAATTGGGCCCAGAAACTGTTTGGTGACCACTGCAGGCAGGCTAGGCTCAAACTGTCTCCCCCCAGTGAGCAACCTGGCCACTGAATTCTGCACCAGCTGAAGTCTCCAAACGGTCTTCAAAGGCCAGGCTCCATTTAGCAAGATCAGGACCACCCATGGCTCACGATGTGGCATGAGAGCTGTGTGTCAAAATCTTCGATGGGCTTCTCTCACTGGAGGAGAAGGCTTTCGATGTCCTCCAGCCATAACGGCTGTGCTGTACCTCCACTGCTGGAGGCAATATTGTTTCCATATACCAGCTGCTGGAAATCTCAGGAATGGGGAAGGCTCTTGTGCACGGATCCTTCTTGTTGGTTTCCCATTGGGGCACCTGGTCAGCCACTGGGAGAAAAGGATGCTGGACTAGATGGGCCCCTTTTGGCCCGTCTTACATCCTTACGGTGTGTTGCTGGCTCACTGTTTTGATGTGCTCTCGAGGGCCAAACAGCCAGCCCCTCCTCTGTTGCCCTAGCAAATAAAAACCAGCTGCCTGGCTGCTCAGAGGGCTTTTTGTTTTGCTGCCACCTCCTTGTTCGCCCGAAAGGGTTGGGCTCTCTCAGAATCGCACACCTTTCTTTAAATACCTTCTGCTCTCTGCTGGGGTCCTGCCACTCCATCTAGGCAATTCTCTAGCCAGCGGTTGCCTGGATACCTTCCTCTCCTTGTTAACCCAGCAAAACTAGGTAACAATTTACTGCCTTTAATTACACCGTTAGAATCGCCAGGGTGAGATTTTTAACAACTGGGGAAAAAACCTGACTGTTTCCTCACACTGCGCTGCTGCTGCTGCGTCCTGCGCTCCCTTGTTCCCACCCTCAGCGAAATGCCGTGGTGTGGATCTCTCGTCCATCCTACGCCCGTCCCTGATGGAGCTGGACACTTTCCACCAGTTCCCCAAAATATCACAGGAACATCGGAAGCTGCCTTAGACTGAGTCAGAGCACAATTAGACTTTTGTTCATTCCATGATTTTCCCTTTCCCTTCTCTAACCGCATAAAGCCATCTTCTTTTCTTTTGAAAGCAGATTTGTTCTAGGGTGACATGATTTTAGTAGAACCATGCAGTTGGAAGGGACCCCAAGGGTCATCCATTCCAACCCCCTTCAATGCAAAAATCTCAAGTAAAGTATACAAGAAAGATGGCCCTCTGACCCCTGCTTAAAAACCTTCAAGGAGGGAGAGTCTACCGCCTCACGTGGGAGACCGTTCCGCTGTTGAACAGATCTTACTGTCAGAAAGTTCTTCCTGATGTTGATTCAGAATCTCCTTTCTTGTTACTGGAAGCCGTTGGTTCGGGTCCTACCCTTTAGACCAGGGGTCAGCAAACTTTTTCAGCAGGGGACCGGTCCACTGTCCCTCAGACCTTGTGGGGGGCCGGACTATATTTTTGAGGGGGAAATGAAAAAATTCCTATGCCCCACAAATAACCCAGAGATGCATTTTAAATAAAAGCACACATTCTACTCATGTAAAAACATGCTGATTCCCGGACCGTCCGCTGGCTGGATTGAGAAGGCGATTGGGCCAGATCCGGCCCCCGGGCCTTAGTTTGCCTACCCATGCTCTAGAGCAGGAGAAAATGAGCTTGTTGCCTCTTCCACATGAAAGCCCTTGAGATATTGGAAGATGGCTCTCGTATCTCCCCCAAGTCTCTACTTTACCAGACTAAACAAACTCCTTCAACCGTTCCTCATCTGGCCCGGTTTCCAGACCCTTGATCATCTTGGTTGACCACCTCTGCACGCTTTCCAACTTGTCCATATCCTCCTTAAATTGTGGCTCCCAGAACTAGACACAGGTGTGGCCTGACCAAGGCAGAATAGAGTGCGACTATTACTTCCCTCGATTGGGACACTGTGCTTCTGTTGATATATATTGCCCAAACCTATGTTTTACGGTTTACAATTGAATCTCCCCCATGAAGCATCTCACAGGCACTCTTACAATCCCAGCACCCCTTTGGGAACGACGGTCTTAGAGGAAGTTCTTTCTGCACTTATTAAATGGGATTCTGGGTTCTGGAAATGGCAATCCGTTTGTGTTTGCGTGTTTAATAGAGAGGGAGATAGGAATGAAAGTCATTAAGATCAGAAAGGTTTCTTCCGTTGCTTCAAAGTTTTTAGCTCTGATGGCTGAAAGCAAAAAAATAGTGCAGCCCCTGCATGAAAGAGAAAATGCCCCCGTTGACAGAGCAGTCTTCTTTGTTACATCTCTGCGACAGGCGGGACTCTGCATCGTTGACCTTAATATGCTAATTTGTGGCACAACGTAGTAACAAAGAGTGCGTTGGCGGTCAGCGAGTGCGGCCAGCTGTCGTTCTTTTTGTGTGTGTGTGTGTGACCTGCATAGGGTATCAGCAAAGTGTGTCACGTACTGGGAGAAGTTGGAGACTGGAAGGTCTGGGAAGCTGTGGCAAAGGATGGGTTGGGTATTCATGAATCATCTAAAGATTCTGGGTTCAAAGAGACAGAGAGGCCAGCCCAGCAGGCTGTCAGTCTGAGAAGGAAGGCTCCATTCTCCAAAGCAGGAACTTCAAGGGGAGAGTCCGGCGGGAAGCCGCCAAATTGAAAAGTTATCGAGAGATTTGATTCCATCCCCTTGGGGCATGAATAAGGACGGCAGTTTCCTCTCTCACCACGACAGGCAATAATGAACTTGACAGCGCTAGGATGGTTGTGTCAGTCACCCCTTTGCTGCTGTCATGTGTGTTCGTTGAATTGCCATTTGGCACACCCTACATTGTTTGCAACTCCCCCCTCTTTATCACTGTATGTAATGGGCACGCTTAAGGAATTTGATCTTGGCAAATCCAGTCGCAGGCTGACCCGCTTCGTACCTCGTCGGCTTGGTTTCCCACCGGCTTTCAGCCTTCCCCAAACGTTCCAGTGCCATTTCCAAAATAGTTGCAATTCTGAGAGAGAATAGAAATGGCACTGTTTGGCTAATTCATTCCCGTAGCTGGGGCAAGAAACCCTCCTCCTGATGCATGCCCACAGCAGTCAAAATCAAATTTCTCTCAAATTTTAATCCACACTGGACTTTCCCCTTGGAACGGAGATGGCTTTAAAAGGATATTAGACAAATTCATGGAGACTGCTATTAGTAGCTACTAAGCCCGATGGCTCTGGTTTGCCTCCGCTTCCTGGGAATAGCAGGAGGGGAGTGCTGTTGCTCTCAGGTTCTGGTTTTCCAGAAGAGGCAACCAGTTGCCCATAGTGAGAGTGGGATGCCAAGCACACCTCCAACCAGCTGCAGCCATTGGCTCCAAAACATCTGCAGGCCAGCAGGAGGGCACAATGCACCCTCTGCTAACGTTCAGGGTGTCTGTGTGTGGACACGGTAGGAAGAGACTGCTGTATCCCGGTTTCCAGCTGTGGGTTGCACAACTTGCCTTGAAAACTCCCGGGCGAACTTCCCGCTGCTTCTCTGGCCTGGGAGAGTACAGGGGGAGTCAGTTTGGTCCCTTGGCTGCCCTCCTTCCTGTGGGCTGGCTACGGTCCTTGCGGTGTGAACTTGGGACTGTGGCTTATGTTTCAGCACTGGAAGCAAGGACCTCTCAGAGGTTTCTGGTGGTTTTTCAGGAATCCAAGCCCCACACAACCCACCGGCCAAAACATCTAATTTACGCATACCCCAAAAAGTTGTTTGTGTGTATGTTAAATCCCTTTTCGGCCCACCCTTATTTTCCTTCGTCCTGGGCAGTGTTCAAAGCGGCTCTTGTTTCAGCAGGGTGGTACTTCAAATGGTTGGGCGTCAGGCAGCAATACTTTTTTGTGTAAGCGGTTAGAGTGCTGGAATAGGGACCTAGGAGACCAGGGTTCAAATGATCCTCGCTCAGCTCTGACTCAGCTCTCCCCACTGGGTGACTTTGGGCCAGCCACTGCCTCTCTCCGCCCCGGCCTACCTCACAGGGAGGGCAGGAGAATTGTGTCTGCCACACTTGAGCTCTTTGGAGAAAAGGTTTTGCTATAAACAGTGCTTTTTCCTGGGAAAAGGTGGTGGAACTCACCACAAAATTTGTTTGTTTATTGCGGGCTCAGTTGCAGTGCCGTCACCCCCCCCCCCTTGGCAGTTACTAAATGGAAGTTGTGATTAATAAACTCAGGCAGACAATGATCTGGATTAGAAATGGCCACAACTTTATTGATTACAGATATAAGTGGGTTTTTGGCTCAGGCGAAAGAATCAATGATTCCATTTTAAAAAGGTAAGGGAACTCAGTTCCCCCAAGTTCCAGCTCAGAAAACCCCCTGGGTATAAATGCAGTAGCAGTGATAGTAGTAATACAGATAGTATAATATGGAGGTGCCAATTGGGTAGCATATTTATTTCACGAAACTGAGTATAAAAAACAACCCTAAAATAAGTTTATAAAAAATGATGAAACAATAAAATTTTCTTTAAGAAAAAAAATAGCAGTAATTTAACACTTTGAGAAAGTTTAAGTAATAACAGACTAAAAACAGATTGAGTTCACCTGCAAAGGCCCACTCCTCCATTGTCTCCAGAGACAGACGGATGCCAGCAAACAAAAACAGATTAAAAGTCACACCAGCTTTCCAAACGCCTGCTCTTATTTTGCTCTGCCTTGGGGAAAGGCCATAGCTCACCGGTGGAGCACCTGCTTTGCATGCAAAGAGGTCCACAGCATCTCCCTCCCTATCCCCGGAGAGCCGGCCTTGCTGCCAGTCACTATAGAGAATACTGACACTGTCACCGTCCCGGGTTCCTATTTAAACCAGCCTTTCGTTCAGAGCCATGAGGACTAGGACCTTGTTTTGCTTTTAGTGCAAGGGCCGCAGTTCGATTTCCCAGCAGCATCTCTGGGTGTGGGGCTGGACACTTCTCCTGTCTGACTGCTGCTGCCAGTCCATGTAAATAATGCTGAGTTATCTGCCCAGTGTTCCATTGATAATTCGTTTCCGAATCAAGGGCATCTTCTTTAACCCCCTCCCTCCCAACCGAATGAGAAAGCAGGTGAGGATTGACACAAGGGTCTCCTTCCCCAGACTCCTCTGCCCTCCCTGTTGTCTCTGCTTCCCTCTAGTGGTGTAACCTGAAATTGCACTCCAAGGCTTGGCCATTTTTCAGTTTAGGGAATTTATGAGCTTTGCTTCAACCTTACGGTTGGTGCTGTGGGGATAAGGTGGCACGTTCAGAAAGGATTGTCTTGGAAAGGAAACTTAGGGTGCTGCCCTATGTCAGGTGAGTGGTCAGTGGTCCATCCGGGCCAGTATTGTAGACGTTGGTTGGCAGCAGCTGCATGCCAAGGTCTCAGGCTTAGAAGGGTCGTTCCCAGTGTATACAAACTGACCCCCCCAACCCAAACTTGCAGTTGACAATAATTCAACCTGGCAGCAGCACTGCGGGGGTCTGGACTAAATGACCCTTTGAGTCCTCCTGCAATTCTGGGATTCTGTACCTTCTGCATTCAAAAAACACCTGTCAGGGGGAGAGATGGGGAGATGGGGACATTTCGGCTCTGCTGAAAGACCAGGAGGGCGAGAACAACTTCTCCCTACGCCCTTTCTTCACACTACATGCATTGTTTTATATTAAAGGTAAAGGGACCCCTGACCATTATGTCCAGTCGTGACCGACTCTGGGGTTGCGGTGCTCATCTCGCTCTATAGGCCGAGGGAGCCGGTGTACAGCTTCCTGGTCATGTGGCCAGCATGACTAAGCCGCTTCTGGCGAGCCAGAGCAGCGCACGGAAACGCCGTTTACCTTCCCGCTGGAGCGGTACCTATTTATCTACTTGTACTGGCATGCTTTCGAACTGCTAGGTTGGCAGGAGCTGGGACCGAGCAACAGGAGCTCACCCCGTCGCGGGGATTCAAACCGCCAACCTTCTGATTGGCAAGCCCTAGGCTCTGTGGTTTAACCCACAGCGCCACCTGCATCCCACATGCCTATTACCCCCCCCAAACCCTAATCTTATTTCTAAATGCAAAAGTCCCAAATGGTGGCACCTTTCCTCGCTTGGGGGGTTTTACCAGCCTCTCACTGGTCATGGCTCCTTTAGGGGAAAGTCTCCAGGAAATTCCAGGCAGGGGACATCTCCCCTTGCACCCGGTCCCCCAACACAGAAGCTTCCCTGCAGGGTGTTCCCCACCTGAAGATGCACCGCCTCCTTCCCCAAAAGCTGACTTGAGACCCTGGAACATAGGGAGTTACTTTATACAGAGACAGACCATTGATCCGTCTTGCACAGTATTGCCCACACTGGCTGGCAGCAGCGCCTCTCCAGGGTTTCAGGCAGGGAGTCTCTCTCTCTCCCAGCCCTCCCTGGAGATGCCCCTGGGGATTGAACCAGCGACCTTCTGCATGCAAAGCAGAGTCTGTGTACCACCAAGCCATGGCTGTTTTCTTCCTGACCTTAAATGGTCACGTTTCCAAATATCTCAAACCTCTCGGCTCCTTGGTGCGGGGAAAAGATGGCGCTTTTCTTATCTTTTCCTGACCTCCGATGACTATCTCTGGCACGTCTTATGTCAAGGCAGTCCTGCTCCTTGAGAGTGTGTCAAGCCCAGATAATTTAAATGCTCGGCATATTCTGTGGCGCGGTCCCATAATTTTTGTCCGGCTCCCAGCCTCTCCTGGCCGTTCCTTTCTGTGGCCAGAGGGCTTGTTGCAAACTCCTGCTCATGTGGCTCCTTGCCTTTTCCAAGGCAGAAGGATGCGGTCCACATACTTGGGATGGCTGAGATGGCCTATAGTCATAGCTGGGGGGGGGGGACAGATGGACTGTGTTTCTTCCCCCTTCCTTCCCCCACACCAATGCTGTTGACTTATCCAGAAGTTTATGTCTTTTAAGGAATCTGATATTACAAAACGTAACGGGCCATACACCTTCTTTTTAAATGCAGTTGTGCCTTAACCCTAAAACTAAAAATTGGGGCAGATGGAACTCTTAAAATAAATAAATTGTAGGAATGCAACAAGGATTGATTGATTGACATCCCACCGTTTTCTACCTCTCATTTAAACCCCACCAAACACCTGTGAGGTAGGCTAGGCTGAGAGATCTGGTGACTGACTCCAGGGTCACCCAGTGAGTTTCATGGCTGTGTGAAGACTTCAACTCTGGTCTCCTAGGTCCTCGCCTGACGCTTTAACCACAGCACCACGCTGATTCTCCATAAAACTGCCTTTTCCCAAACTGGACTGTACTCTCATCAACTCCCAGCCAGCATGACCTGTACAGGCAGCCAAAGGAATGAAAGAATCACAGAACTGTAGAGCTGGAAGCGAAGAAAGAGTGTAGAACTTTGATTTGAAAGTGTTATTTGCACCGGGGGGGGGCGGGGCGGGGGGGGGAGGAGTCGGAGACATCTCTGGGCAGGCTGTTGGGGAGTTGACCTCGCTTCCGATCTTTTGTTTAAGAACATAAGAAGATTCTTCTGGATCAGGCCAGTGGTCCACCTAGTCCAACATCCTGTTCTCTCAGTGGCCAGCCAGATCCCCCAATGGGAATCCCTTTCCTGCTTGAATTCTGCCCCCCCCCCCTTATAAGTACACCCAACCCTGTTATAAGGGGGTGGAACTTATGTACCATCTCTCATTTACAGAACTCATAAAACTCAAAAGCAGTTCAGAATATGCACAAAACCTTTAGAAGCAACAAACGGCAACCATTTAAACATCCAGACTGTTATACGTTCTTGCTTCCACTAAGAGCTTAAGCAAACCATGATTCTGCCAGCCTCCCAGCCACACACACACCCCCCCCCGCAAGCCATCTCTGTTTGGCCACCAGCTAGCATGAATTTTAAAAAGGATTAGACAATTTTTTGGTGAAGAAGCTGACAATAGCTCCTAGACACAATTGCTACGTTCTCTCCAGATTCCGGCTATCACAATTGGGGTGGTGGAGCACTGCCCTTAGCCTCGGCTCCTGCCTGCGGGGGCTTCCTGCGGGGGACACCTGGTTGGCCACTGCGAGGACAGGATGCTGGGCTTGGTGGGCCATGGGCCTGATTCAGCCGCAGGGCTCTTCGGATGTTCTTAAAAGTGGAAGACTGGTGATATGAGCAAGGTGGATTTAGCGGCTTCTCTGCTCTGCTCTGTGGCCTGATGAGGAGAAAAAACCTTCGCCTCCTCTGCCTCTGATGCGTCCCAGAATGCCTTGGGCTGCCGGGCATGCGCTCAGCTGGCAGAACACCCTGACACCTCGTTGTGGGAACTGGGGCTTGGCGGCTCGCAGAGGGAAAGGCACTTGCCCTGCCAAATGCGAGGCCTCGCTGAGCGTCCCTGCCCTATATATTAAAAATTATTTGTTCACACAGTTTTTGACATCTGGGATGTGCTTTTTCTTTGGTTGGGGGAGGGTTAGAGAGGGGGAAAAACAGCCTCACCAGATGTGCCTGGCTGTTCCTCCGCCTTTGGGGAACATTGAAGAGGAAAACGAAACGCACGTTAGATCCGCAGGCTGGTGCCTGGAAGGCTGAACCAGCTGTGGACATCCTGCTCTGGCTGCCAGTTAGTTTCCGGGCTCAATTCAAGGTACTCACATTTGTGTTTAAAGCCCGAAAGGACTCGGGCCCCACATACCTGAAAGGGCACCTCTTTCCCCTTGGGTGCTGAGGTCAGCAGAGGGGGTCTCCTTGGTGGTTGCGCCACCCTCAGAGGCTTGCGGGGTGGCCCAGGGGGAGAGGGCCTTCTCTGTGGTGGCCCCTAAGATGTGGAACTCCCTCCCCACAGCGCTGCGCCAGGCATCTTCCTTATCCAGCTTCCAGAGGTTGCTGGAGACGGGCCTCTTTACCCTGGCTTTGGACACTTGAGGCTGCAGATTTTTAGGACCCACCTTATTTTTGTGATGATTCATTGTTTTAAATTTCTTTTACTATTGTGTCTTGATGCTGTGACCCATCCTGGGACCTTAGGGCGAAGGGCGGGTGATTAATAATAATCATAACTGTGGCTGAAATGCCAGCAGGTACAGACAGGTTTTGCGGCAGTTCTGGAAGACCTTGCTGTTTGCTTGTTTGAAAGAGGGAGGTTTTGGTTTTAGAACAACCACATAGAAGCCCTAGTCAGCCTAAGTCAGGGGTGGAGAGCTGGCTGCCCCAGACCGCGTGGTCCCAGCAGCCAGGGACGATGGAAGCTAGAACGCAGAAACATCTAAAGAGGTGTGGGTGTCCATATAAGCCCCATAATTTGTACGATGGTACAAAGCTGGGGAACATTTTTATCCTTGACCCTGCCCACCGCTAGCATGTGGCCCTCGGAAAGACACTCGTGCTGGAATACGGCCCTCAAACTGAAAAGAAACTGGATGCAATTTCTTTTCCCTACAGAACTAAGTTTGTTCTTCACTCTGCTTGGGGAGTCCAGGCAGGTTTTCACCTTCCGCCCCTTGCTAACTTCAGCATGTCAGGGTTTTGGGGTTTTATTTGTCTCTGTGTTTGCTGAACTTCCTGGGTTTCTTCTGACACCTTTTTATTTCTTCCTCGTGAAAGCATGCTTCGCCCCTTGCGTGCTCTCCTTGGATGGCGGGGGTGGGTGGGATGGATCTTCCCTTCCAGATATTCCCCATACTCTTCCAGCAGTGGCCAGGAGGGGGCATTATAACATTTTGTTGTTATTATTAATCATTTTATTTATTAAAAAATATTTGCATACCACTGTGCCATTAAAAAAAACCATCAAAGTGGTTTACAGCAGTAAAAACATACATTAAAAACCACTAAAAAGTTGAGAACACAACCACTAAACATTGTGGGAGGATATATTCTTAATTGCCTGCATAGGCCTGGCAGTATAAAAAGGGTTTCAGCAAGTGTTTAAAAACTGGCACGGGAGGTGCCTACTAAATCTCTTTTGGCAGAGAGTTCCACCGGGCTGGGCCGGCAACACTAAAAGCTCAATTTCCAATTGTTTTCAAATGAGAACTCGGAAAACGGCCTAAGATGCTCCTGCAGGTGAGCTCAGGGATTGAGCTGAGTTCAGGTGGTCCCTGACCTAAATTGTTCAGAGCTTTGTAAATCGACATAAGAACCTTCCCCCTCTTCTTTTATCCTCTCAACAACCCTGCAAGGTCTAGGTTAAGCTGAGAGAGCTTGATTGGCTCAAATGAGAACTTTGTGAGTGAGGATCTGACGTCAGGTCCTGGTCCAATGCTCTTAACCACAGCAGCACGCTGTCTCTTAATCTTCATAAGCACCTTAATCTCCCTTTTCTCTCCTCTCTTCTGCGTGCAGGAGGCGGACAGCGGGGAAGATGACTGCCGGTTCCAGCCCAGAAGGTATGTCTTGCACCTGTATGCATTTTCTTGTACCGTTTTGGCTGCCCTCGATTGCCGCAGCCCCACAAATAGAAGGGGCGCCCCACAAATAGAAAGCACAGACTCTGGAGATGCCAGCGGGGATTGAACCTGGGACCTTCTGCATCAAAGCAGCTGTTCTTCCACTGAGCTATGGCCCTTTTCCTAAATATAAAGATTCCTAGAATCATAGAGTTGGAAGGGACCCCGAGGGTCATCCAGTCCAGCCCCCTGCAATGCGGGAATCTCTGCTAAAGCATCCCTGACAGATGGCCACCCAACCTCTGCTTAAACACCTCCAGTGAAGTAGAGGCCACCACCTCTTGATTTTAAATAGGAACACCTGCAGTTAGACCATTGGCCCAGCCAGCCCAGTATCCCCCATGCTGGCTGGCAGCAGCTCTCCAGGGTTTCATGCCAGAGTTTTCCCCAGATGCTCTTGAGGGGTCTTGCAGCAGAGCTCCTGCTTTGCTGGCAAAAAGGTCCTGGGCTCAGTCCTGAGTTTGCAGGGGTTTGGCTTTTGATTCTGCTGTTCAGTTGTTGTTGTGCAGGAATGGGGAACCTGCTGCCCTCCAGGTGTTCTTGGACGCCCAGCTCCCATCATCCCTGGCAGCCAGGGGGGGGCAGGGGCAAGGGGTGCTGGGAGTTGCATCTGGAGGGCCACAGGTTCTCTCCCCCCCCCAATTGAACTCACCCATTATTGAATGTATTTCATGCTCTGCACTGCTGACCTAGCCGGTAAAGATCCTTCGCTGTGTGTTTGTGTGCATGCAAGAGATATTGAGGGGGGAATTCAATCAAGCTTGCATCTAAAGGCAAACCCACCTAATTTGCACTTTGCAACACAGTGTGCGAACCTAAAGGCAGGCAGTCCCACTTCGAAATTCTCACTTCTATGAATTTTGCAATGCAGCAAAGTAACGCATAGAAAAATGCACACCCTAGGATTAGGGTATCGACCAAAATGCATTTATCTAGTGAAAATACAACATGTCGGAGGAAATGGCTCCACAAAAATGTGTGTAGTAAGCAAAAACCACATTCCAAAATGTGTGGGAGAAATTCACACCAGAATGCTGATGGGTTTTCATGCAGACTCTCCCCCCAAAAAACATGTGGAAATGTGGGGAACTGCATTTAAAAATGAAAAACTGAGAGAAGTCGAAATGGACCTATTTGCCCACCCCTAAAGTTATGTAGCAGGGGAGACCTCAATCCTGTTTCTCCTTGTTCCTCTGTAAAAAAACTGGGTGGCTAGCAAATCTTGTTGCCGCCATGCAAGATTGGGCGAGAGAGGAAACGTGTGTGTGGTTTAATTTTCCTTTTCAGTGGACGGCTATTGTGCACTGGGCTGAATCTTGACTTGTGTGTGTGTGAGGGAGAGATAACGATTCTGGCATATTTGAAATGCTTTCTTGCCATGGGAAACGACTGGCTGCTGTTGATGCGCCGACCTCTGTCCTGGGACTTCCTCTTGCAGTGGCAGCGGGGAGCGGAAATGGGGTGGGGGGCTGGGAAGATAAACCCAAGCAGAGAACGGCTGAGGTTTTTCTTTTGTTGCCGAGTCGAGATTCCAACCCCCACCCCTGTAAATCTGAATGAAATTTTCCCCACCACCATTCATTGCACAGTCAACTTGCGTCAAGGCAGATCACTATTAGTAATAGTGTGAGGTTTCTCTCCCTCCTCATTTAATCCTGCGAGGTAGGTTAGGCCGAGAGGCAGTGTGACTGGCCCAGGTTCACACCCAGTGAGCTTCATGGCCGAATGGGGATTTGAACCCTGCTCTCCCAAGCTCAACACTCTAAGCACTAACACCACAGGGGCTTCTTTTCCCTTGGCAAGCCTGCCTTTCACAGTGATTTAATAACTTGCATTTCAGTCTTTCTTGGTGCCAGGAGCCTACTTATGCGCCCAGGAAGCTGGCAAATGCAGACCCTTGCCCCATCCAGCTCTGTATTGCCCACACTGTCTGGCAGTGGCTCTCCGTGGTTTCAGGTAGGGGTGGGGGGAGTCTTTACCCAGCCCTGGAGATGTGAGGGATTGGACCATGGAGTGGAGATTCCAGCTTTCACAGTTAAAGCAGGTGCTCCACCCCTGAACCAGCTTCCTTCCCATTTACATAAACCAAGATCCTAGTCCTCGTGGTTTTCAGATCCGAGTTAAACAGGAACATAATCGAGCTGCTTAAGATGGGCTGTCTAGCTCTCCAGGATTTCATGCAAGGGCCTCTCCCCAGCCCTGCCTGCAGATGCTGCCAGGGACATTCTGCATGCCAGTCAGGCTCTCTGCCACTGAGTTGTGGGTCCTCTTTAAGAAGGGGCCAGCTCCAGGCTACCCTGTGAGTCTGTGGGAGCTGAATCTGGGGCGGGTGTTTACTTCATTGCCTTCACAGCTCACACTCTGAACCGCTGTGACCAGCTTCACGCTTCTGCAAGGCAGATGGAGGAGGAATTTGCAGTGGGCCCATTGCCTACATGCCTCTCTTGTCAGGGGTGGCTAGATGGTTTGGTTTGGAGTGGTTTCCTTCCCTCCTGCCCACCTGCCATTATATACATTATAGAGAATGTACCTTGGAGTGGATACCTTCCTCTGTCTTTCCAAGCAGAGTCAGAAGGCTTCCCAGGCCACTTATCTCTCCTCATTTGCATTCCCTGCCTGCCTCTTATCAGACCAAGACATCTGCTCGGATTTCTGATCCACTCCAAAGCCTGCTCCTGTCCAGGAAATTACATGGGGTGGGTGGGCTCCAGGAGTCATGAACATGACTTGCTTCAAGCAGAAAATGGTACCCCCCCAAAAAAAAGATATTTGAGCTCTCTCCACAAGAAACTCGTAATTCCAAGCACTGTGTTGCATCCTATCGATTCTGGAAACTGCCTTCTCAAGCTGGTGGTGCCAATTTTTAAATTTATTTTAGGCCTAAAGAAAACATGCAACACTTTACACATGCCCAGTGGCATTCCAGCTAGAGAAACAGCAGGTTGGAGCGTTAGGGAGATCTCTGGTTTATTTCTGCAGGTCTATTTAAACTGCTTCGCGGACAAAAGCTTCACCAAAGAAATGGCTCTGGGAAACTAAAAGCAATAAAACAATTTCTGCAATTGGGGTCTAAAACCGCCCACCTGCAACAGCTGCTCTCTAACCCACTACGGCCACCCAGGTCCCCCCCACCCCCCAGAAAGCCCCCAAACAGGATCTGAGCACAAGAACCCTCTCCGCTCCTGTGGTTTCCAGCGGCTGGGATTCAAAAGCATCACTGCCTCAAACTGTGGAGGCAGAGCAGAACCTCTGACAGAGAATATACTATTTAACGGGGTGTGCCAGTGGCTGGACCTGCCCCCCCTTGCACCCAGCTCCAGTGAGTGCCTTGCGCAACGATGCGTTCTTACGTTGCTGGGTTATTGCCTCCTCGTAGTGGTTCTCCTTGTGCAAACGCTGGCGGAAGAGATGATGGGCTTTTCCCCATCGTGATAAATGGAGCGCAGCGTCTTCAGGGCTGTACGCAAAGCATAGGCTGGCATGTTCATTAGCAGGAGGGGAAGTGTGTGCTGCAGTTCTGATATACTTATTATGGGGAAGCGTGTGCAGTTATGTAGCGGCTGCAGTTTCCGTCTGTGTTTCTCTCTCTCTCTCTCTCTCTCTCTCTCTCTCTTTTTAAAAAAAAAGCCCAGCAGAGAATGATGTTTAACCAGAGTTCATTCTGCCCTCATTGCAGGAAGCACAAACTTAATAATAATAATAAATTTTTATTTATACCCCGCCCTTCCCGGTTCAGGAAACCGGGCTCAGGGCGGCTAACAACAAATTTAAAACACTTAATTGATGCTACAAAAAAACCAGCATAAAATACGGTGTAAAGCGTAAATAACAATAAAATCAAAAATCAATTTAGGGGGGAAATCCATCCAATAAACATTAGATGATCACCAGGGCTAGCTGGCTAAATTTTTAGTAGCTGCACAGGTGGAAATTCAGCCAAGCAAACTGGCTTTAAAAAAATTAATAATAATATGGCTGTACAGTGGGGCTGAGATCTGTGTGTGCCTTAAAGTGGGGGTCGGGGTGGGCTGTGGGCTGGCCCTCCAGAGGTTGCTGGAATTCCAATTAGCATCCAAAGGATTGGACAAATTCATGGAGGAAAGGGCTATGGTGGCTACTAGCCAGGGTGGCTATGCTCTGCTTCTGCACCAATGCCTCTGAATAAAAACTGCTGGAAACTGCAGGAGGGGAGAGGTCTCTTGGGCTGGTTTCCCATGGGGGAATCTTGGTCACCACTGTGGGAACAGGATGCTGGACTTGATGGGCCACTGGCCTCATCCTGCAGACTCTTCTCATGTTCTGATCTAGCATCATCCTTGACCACCGGCTATACTGGCTGATGGGGAGTTGGGAGTCCACAGACATCTGGAGAGCCACATGTGGGCCACATGTTTCCCCTTTTTAAAGGGAAAGTGGCCCAGATTTTCCCCAGACTTGACAGTCCTTAGAAAACATCGTTTTGGGTTCTAGTCTTTCCCCACAAAGATTCACGTTTGCAGTACTTGTCAAAAATATTTCAAGTTTACAGCACAAAAGTATTAAAGTTTGAAAACATCTGTTGGGGCTTGGTTTTTTTTATGCTGCCTCGCAGCAGGAGGTTTCCCCCAGGAAAAAATCTGAGTGATTTAGGAAGCAGCTGGTAGCCTTATGCGGCTAGTCAGTAGCACTGTGGGGAGACGGGTGTGCTCTGCCTGTCCTTTCTAAATGGGAGATTGCCAGGCAATTTCCAAGACGCCCTACAATGGGTTGTAGGCAGGCAAACTGCTGTTTCAGTATTTGCACATGGTGGCAAATCTGATGTCTGGATGCCACCCCCCTCTAAGAAATTGAGAGGATGGGTTTATGTGGCCGCTTCCCAAAATCTGCGTGGATTTTGAAACACATAAATGGGAGATGTTTCTCAAATTCCAGATGAAGATGAAATAGCTACATTGAAAAACACACAAACGTATCGCTAGGAAGGGGGAAACGGAAGATCAGAACTTTTTCTTTCTTTAGGGAGAGGTTAGTACATCTGATTAAAGCAGTGGTTCCTAGGCCATTTCCTGACCACCCCCCATCCCCAGCGCTCCCTCCCTTATAAAAAGCATTATACAGAACAGTGGTTTGCACGACCCACTAAGGGAGATAACAACACAATAAAATTCAAAACAGTAAAGATTGATTGCACAGTTACTCAAAATCCAATTAAAACTATTTAGTTTAGTTAATTCATCAGAACTCCTGAACTTGATCCAGTGATGCCAGATGTTGCATGAAAAACATTCTTACGCATTCTTACGAACGAAAACATAAGGGTAAGGAAGTTTATAGCACGGAACACTTGCCAAGCACGCACAAACCTTCACCTACCGCAGACGTAAGATAACGTAAGTTATAACAAAATAGATCGCTATTGCCAATCATTGGCTATCTTGTGACTTGTACAACCCAGAATGGTAAACGCAAGCAAACATTACCAAAGGAAGTAGCATTGAAAGCGATAAGAGTGGTAGACTTTGGGAACCTCTGGATTAAAGTGGAATGGGTGTGTGTTTGTGTTTTGTTCCTTTTAAAATTCACAAGAGCAACTCACAGCTCGGGGTGAATTTTGCCTCTTTCCCGTCAAAAAGATTTGCATAGCTGCAAGTTATTGCTAAAGCAAGAATTTGCCTGTGGGTCCAGCCTCCCCATCCTGTTTCTGGTGACCTTTTGCCATCTTCTTGCACAGAGAGAAAGAAAGAAGGGAAGGGGCTCTCTCAGCCTCCCACCATATGCTTGCTCTCTCTTTTACGACTGGGAGGGCGGGTACCAAAAGAGGTGACCTTGCATGCTGGAAAATCCAACGTTTGGACTTCCTAAAAAGCAAAACGTGCCGGGCTGCCTCTGCTGCGCCCCAGCCTGAGTGGCAAGGGAAGGACGCTGGCTTTGCCCAGAGGCACTCTGAGCCCCTACGAAGGAGAATAAATTTTGGGGCTTGGCTGGAAAGGCTGAAGCTGGGTCACTGGGAAATGTCACTCCCTCTTAAACTGCAGGGCAGATCTCTGGAGATGCCATTGGTCAGGACTGTTCACTGGGTGGAATACGCAGGAAGGAAATTCCTAGCTGAGCAGAGAGCAGAGTTTGGTTTGAATCTGCAATGGAGAACTGTGTGGGGAACCTCCGGACGTTGTTGGACTGGACTTCACTCCAGACTCCAGCAACACCTGGGAGGGCCATTCAGGTTCCCCACCCCCCGCTCTGCAGAAATGCTAAGCATTTAATACAAACTGAAGCATGGTGGAGGGCAAAAGGCAATGAAAGGGAAACTTTTAAAGTTTCTGGTCCATGGTCTCTCCTGCCTTTGGAGGTGCCAATACATCTCCTTGTCAAGGGTGCAAGGGAGCCTAGGGTCGCCTCTGCCTTCCAGATGTTGGTAGTCTCCACCTCCTCCCATCCCTGATCATTGGCCCTGCTGGCTATGACGGGTGCTGGGGGTCCTGCAAGAGCTTCCCCATACCTGAAATAAAGCTAGGAAGCATCATCCTGTTCATTTCATCATTACTGCAGCCCCTACCAAGCAGGCAAAAGTCTCTCTGGCCTGGTTTGCACTGTGCATTAAAGCACTCTGGTGCCATTTTAAACAGTCATAGCTTCCCCTAAAGAATCCTGGGAGCTGTAGTCTATTCAGGGTGCTGAGAGATGGCAGGAGCTACACAGCCACAATTCCTGGAGCTCCCTGTGGAAAGGGATTGATTGTTAAACCACTCTGTGAACTGTAGCTCTCTGTGAAGAAATAAGGGGTCTCCTAGCAACACTCAGCACCCTTCACAGACTACACTTCCCAGGATTCTTTGGGGGAAGCTATGTCTGCTTAAAGTGGCACCATTGTGCTTTAAAGATATGGTGTAAGTGTTCTTTCTTTCTTTCTTTCTTTCTTTCTTTCTTTCTTTCTTTCTTCTTTCTTTCTTTCTTTCTTTCTTTCTTTCTTTCTTTCTTTCTTTCTTCTTTGCAATCCCCTCCCTGGTTTTTGTGGCACCCTCCGCACGAGCCCATCATGCGCAATCCGCTAATGGCTTCTGAATGCTTTGACAGGGGCTTTAGTGCAGCATCTGTGAGCTCCTCCACACAGCCCTTCCTTTTTGCCGTGGGTCATAATAAAACCTGTTTTTTAAATAAATTAATTAAAAAGCAGACAAAAGGCCTCTTTACTTTCCCCAGCTGTGTGACACACAGAACTGCCCTCTGAGATCAGTGTTTGAAACAGGGGCAGGGAGGGCAGCTACTTTTTATAGGCACACCTGAAGGCAGGGTTGGGGAACCTGGAGGGCTGCCCAGGTGTGGTCAGGCACCAACTCCTATGTTATAAGAAAAAAACTGCTCCTTTTCCCTTATGGGGTACCTAAGAGCCCATATTGCATACGGGTGGCACTGTGGGTTAAACCACAGAGCCTAGGACTTGCTGATCAGAAGGTCGGCGGTTCAAATCCCCGCAATGGGGTGAGCTCCTGTTGCTCGGTCCCTGCTCCTGCCAACCTAGCAGTTCGAAAGTGCAAGTAGATAAATAGGTACCGCTCTGGCGGGAAAGTAAACGGCGTTTCTGTGCACTGCTCTGGTTCACCAGGAGCGGCTTAGTCATGCTGGCCACATGACCTGGAAGCTGTACGCCAGCTCCCTCGGCCAGTAAAGCGAGATGAGCGCCGCAACCCCAGAGTCGGCCACGAATGGACTTAACGGTCAGGGGTTCCTTTACCTTTAAGAGGCCATATAGTCCTTTTGTAGGTTCTCTATTGGTAGAAGAAAATAACAGAGGCCAACCAGAGAATATTGAGAAGCAAAACATCCCAGTGGGTCAAGGATGCTGATGGGCATTAGAATTGGAGCCTGCCACCCTCCAGGTATCCAGGTCCCATAATTGTTGACCATGCTGAGGTCCCACCTCCCCATCCCTGCTCTAAGAGACATTCCTCCCTCTCTCAAGAGGGGACGCCACTTCTCAAGCAGAGACATCTCTCCCAGGCACCACAAAATGCCATTTCTTAGAGCAGGGCATGGAACTCAGATGTTGCTCGACGTCTGTCCTGGGCCCAGCTGGGAGTGCAACAGCGAGCGTGAAACTCATAATCTCTGGGTCGTGGGTTCAAGCCCCAGGTTGGGCAAAAGATTCCTTCATTGCAGGGGGTTGGACTAGATCAATGTTTCCCAACCTCCAGCTGGTTTCATACTACAATTCCCATCATCCCTGACCACTGGTCTTGCCAGCTAGGGAAGATGGGAGTTGTAGTCCAAAAGAAGCTGGAGACCCAAAGTTGGGAAACACTGGACTAGATGATCCTCGTGGTGCCTTCCAACTCTATTTTCTGTGTTCTCTCCATGACATCTGGAGGTCCCTAGCTTTTCTGCTTTTCTTCTAAAAGAAATTCATGGAGGAGAGGAGAGTGGCTGTGCTCTGCCTTCATGGTGGGAAGCAGCAATGCTTCTGAATGCCAGTTGATGGAAACCACAGGATGGGAGACTGGCTCTTGCACCCAGGTCCATGGTCCTTGGTTGACTGATGTGAGAACAAGAGGCTGGAGGACCTGAAGGGAAGAACTACAATCAGAAGGTAGACAGTGGGAGATTCAGGACAGACAGCATAAGGAAGCTGCCATACTGAGTTAGACCGTTCGTCTGCCTAGCTCAGCATTGCCTACACTGACTGGCAGCAGTGGCAGCTCTCCAAGGTGTTAGGCAGGGGGGTCTCTACCAGCTGCACCAGGAGATGCTGCCAGGGATTGAAACCTCAGACTTTCTGCATGCAAAGCAGGTGTTCTGTCAGAGCTGAAGCCTTTTGTTATGGGAAGGTGCCTAGGCACACAGTACATGGCCATCTGGAATTCGCTGCCTGAAACCTTCTTTGGCGAAGGACCCCAGCTTGATGGCAGAGCATCCACCTTGCATACAGAAAGTCACAACTTAAGCATCCTATCCAACCTTTACTTAAAAATCTCCAACAGAGTCCACCACTTTTCAAGGGAGACTGTTCCACTTTGAACAGCCCTTACTGTCAGAATGTTTTTCCTTATGTTTAGTTGGCCTCTCCTTTCTTATAACTTGGAAGCCATGGGTTCGAGTCCTACCCCCGCACTGGAGAAAACACGCTTGTTCGCTCTTCCATCTGACAGCCTTTGAGATATTTGAAGATGACCAGGCTAAGCATACCCAGCAACTCCACCTGTTCCTCATCAGGCTTGGTTTCCAGATGTCAACATATATTGGTCTCCTCTATAGGGAGGCGGGACGCGGGTGGCGCTGTGGGTTAAACCACAGGGCCTAGGACTCGCCGATCAGAAGATTGGCGGTTCGAATCCCCGCAACGGGGTGAACTCCCATTGCTTGGTCCCAGCTCCTGCCAACCTAGCAGTTCGAAAGCACCTCAAAGCGCAAGTAGATAAATAGGTACCGCTCTGGTGGGAAGGTAAACAGCGTTTCCGTGCGCTGCTCTGGTTCACCAGAAGCGGCTTAGTCATGCTGGCCACGTGACCCGGAAGCTGTACGCCGGCTCCCTCGGCCAATAAAGCGAGATGAGCGCCACAACCCCAGAGTCGGCCATGACTGGACCTAACGGTCAGGGGTCCCTTTACCTTTATAGGGAGGCAGGGGGGCGGGGAGTGCGCCACTTTGGCATGCTTTTAAAAGTGGCGGCGGTTGGGGGGGGGGGGAGAGAGAAATGCATGGAGGTGAAGGCTATCAATGGCTCCAAGGCACGGCGCCTCTGCACCCTAGCCATGCTTCCCAGAGGAAGGCGGTTGCCAACTGCGGGGAAGAGCGCGACGCAGCCGGGCTACCCGTCTCTGCCCCCTGTCTGACGGGAGACGGAGGCGACCGGACGCCCCGGCATCGTCCCCAAGGCCGCGTGGCTGAGCTGCCGCCGCCTTGAGGAGCCGCGGAGAGGCAAGGCGCGCCCCGGCCGGCCCTTGGTGCTGGGGCAGCGCCTTCCTCTCCTCGTGGCCGGCGAAGGGACGCCCGCGCGCCCCGCCCCTGGGCCGGCCCAGAGGCGAAGTTGGGCCGGCTCGCCCTTGCGCACTGCGCGCCGTGCCGGCTTGGGGAGGCCAGGAGGGCGGGCGCTCCTCGGACACGCCAGAAGCCGCTGCCGGCGCCGGAGCGCAAGCAGCTCGCCCGCCGCCAGCCTCCTGCCTGCGCTGCCAGCCAGCCAGCCGCGCTCCTCTCTTCCCCGGCGTGCGCCCTGGTGCGCCCATGCTCCGCGCTCTCCGGCGGGGACCCCGCAGCCCCCTATGACCCTGCGCGGGCTCCGGCGGAGACAGCAAGGCGGCGGGGGCCGAGGAGGAGCAGGCGGCAGCGGCCGACCCCCTTCCGCCGCCCCGGCCTGCCCCCTCTGCCGCTGCCGCCGCCGGCCCCCCAAGATGATCCCCTACTTCTCCGACGACGCCGTCATCTCCCAGAACGCCATCAACCAGCTGTGAGTACCGCCGCCGCTTCTCTGCCCCCCCTCCACCCCCAGTTATTAGGGAGGAAGTTAGCAGGATGGTTGGGCACCCCCTCCCCAATCGTATGGGGTCTTTTCCTCCTCTTTCCAGACACGGATTGAGACTCTTACATTCTCTCTCTCTCTCTCTCTCTTCCTCCTCCCCCCTCTCTGCCCCCCCCCCCCCGCAATACACTTTTCTCGTCCCCTTGCCAGCGCCAGCGGTGGCTCCGCGTATTGCAGCGCAGAAGCCGTTTGATTTCTCTGGGTCCCGTCCTCCCCCCCCCCCCCGCTCTTTTCCTCCCTTTTCCCCTCTCCTTTCTCTGCTGCCAATTTTTTTAGGAAGTCATCTCGGGTAAAGCAAAGAGTCAAAGGAGGAGACTCTGGGCGGGCGAGTCGAATCTCCTTGCTTATTTCGGATATATTTCTCCCGTTCCTGTTGGGGGCGCGGGGCAGAGAGGATAGAGGAAACGGGGGTCTCATCCGTTGGGACGCCGCTCCTGCCCCAAAGAACATCCGTGCGCGCTGAGGGGTGGGTGGGCGAGCGGGCGAGCGCGTGCGCAGAAAATGAGAGGAAAATGGGGTTTAAGTCGGAAGTTAACTTAGGGAGCTCAGCAAGCTGTGTTTGCCCGGACCTGCCCTCCCCAGCTGTTGCCCTCCAGATGTTTCAGACTACAGCTCTGCGCTGGCTGGCTGGCCGGAGTTGCAGGCCGGAACACCTGGAAGGCTCCCAGGTTAGCAAGTTTTGGAGCAATTGTACTATGCGAGAGGGAAGACGTGCAAGGGGCAGCTTCGAGCGAACCTTGAATCCAAGCTTTGTGGTGGTTTGAGTTGCTGGTCTGAGCGCTTTTAGAGTAAATCTCAGAGTAAATCTCAAGTGGGCTTCAGCCACCCAACAAACGGTGTGGGGCTGCAGCCTGTGTGGCTACACAGCTCTGTGCTGGGCGCCCCTTCTGATACCCTGTCCTTACTGGGGGATTATTGCCACAGAAGTGTGCATGGGACAGTAGCCTTCGTGAGAGATGGGTGGCCTCCCCTCCCCAGCCCCATCACACTTTGAAAAGTTGCCTGGGGGTTGTTGTTTCCTCCCCAAACAAAGCAGTTAAAAACATAAAGAAGAGCCTACTGGGTCAGGCCAAGGGGGCCCATCCAGTCCAGTATCCTGTTCTCACAGTGGCCAACCAGTTTCCTGTAGGAAACCTGAAGTGGGACCCCAGCACAGTAGCATTCTCCCCTCCTGGTATTCAGAAGCACTGCTGCCTCCAGCAGCCGTTATGGCAAGTAGGGTTGCTATTGTGAAAATGGGTTAGGGGAGCCTTGTCTGCTGTTCTTAGCCCCTTGGGAAATGCCTCGTATAAAAACGCCCACAGTATAAAAGAATAAATATAATAATTGGAATCATAGAATTGGAGGGGAGCCAAAGGGTCATCTAGTCCAACCCCCTGCAGTCTTGCAAATTTGCACTCTGGTTTTCAAATGATTTGCCCCACCCCCCAGGTGAGTTCAGGTTTGGAGACAACTTGAGTTCGGCTCGGCCTGCTGTCTTGTTTTCGCTCCCTGCTCTTTATTCTTGCAATGGGGGGAGCGTAAACCATCTTTCTCCCCCCACCCCATTTTTACGCTTGGCTCCATAAAAGGTTTTTGTGGTTTTCCTGTTCTGCGGCAAGGCATACGCCCTTCCCCAGAACCTCAGGCCGGTCCCTCCGCTCTTGGCCTCTAGCTCTCTACTTTCAGGGCTTCCGCTTCTCGGCACCTTCTCAGACCCTTCGGCCCTCTCAGCTTGGGAAGGGGGGGGGGGGCTTCGGCTATCAGAGACGGCTGTCCAGGAATAGCTGCACAAGAAGTCTGTGTCAGCAAATGGAGCTTTTACAGTTGCAGAGGCCTTGCAGTCTGCTACCAACAACTGGGCAGTTGCCAGCCTTGGTGGGGGATGGCTTTTAATGCCTTTCCCTCTTCTCTTCTCTTCTCTTCTCTTCTCTTCTCTTCTCTTCTCTTCTCTCCACCCCCCCACCCCACCCCGCCCCACCCCACCCCGCCCCACTGTCACTGCTCCCTGGTGCAAAAACCCCACTGGTTCACTGGCTTCCTGCCCAAAGCAAGCCTTGGTGCTTGGAGCACCAGTTTTTGGTAAGGAAGCAGGGCATGGGAGTCTTGCTTTTGGATACCACTTGCTGGAAGCTGCAGGTGGAGAGAGTCCTGCTAGAGGGGGCTCCTCCTTGGGGCATCAGCTTGGCCACCGTGAAAGCAGAAAGCTGAACTTCATAGACCCCCCCTTGACCTGATCCAGCAGGGCCATTCTGATGCTCCTGTGTGTGGCTTTGCTGCTCCTGACGCTGCTTAGTGCTGGGAACATAGGAAGCGGTCTCATTCTGAGTCAGATTGCACAGAGTTTGGGGAAGGACCATAACAACTCAGTGGCAGAGCATCTGTTTTGTGTGGGGAAGGCCCCAGGTTTAATCCCCAATGGCATTTCCAGGTAAAGCTGGGAGAGAAGCCTGCCAGGAACACTTAAGAGATGCTGCCAGTCAGTGATGGCAAAACTGAGCTAGATGGACCTATGGTCTGGGCTCTGTATGTGGCAGCTCCCTGTGATCCTGTGCTCCTGTGCTCCTAGGACATATTGCTCTGTCTCCAGTTTCAGACTGGAGAATCTCTGCCTCAGTGTTAGAAACTCAAATATATAAGCCAGGTGCTAAATAGCTCCTTAAACCAGGGATGCAGTCGGCAGAACAGAACAGCCAGTTGCTCTTTTGGGGCCAAACAACTCAAAAGTTTTGCTTTTCATTAGGACTTTGGGGTTCCTACACTCCATTCTGATTGTGCAGATAAAATAGAACGGATAGAATCCCACAGGTTGCATTGCTAGTGTGTGAAAACAGTCCAGATCCAAGGATCCCCAGGTAGGCACCTCCAGATGGTGATGTCAGATGCCGTTGTGGTACCCAAACACCTTCACTTGCTTGCAAGTGGCCAGTAGCCAGGTGCAAAATGCGCGTGGCAAATTTCAAACGCTTCTCTGCCCTACCTGGAGATTCTGGGGCTTGAACCTGGGAACTTCTGCATGCAAGGCAGGGGCTCTGCCACTGAGCTGTGGCCATTCCCCATATCACCAAGCGTGGGAGGCCAGGGAGGCCCCTCCTGCAAACAGGGGCCTCTTGTGGGTGCCTGGGGTGTGGAAGGAAGACCAAGAGATGTGTTACTTTCAAATGCAGGTCAGAGAAAGCGTTCTGGGCTGTGTTTCTATGATCTGCAGATTCTTATTTGTGGGGTTCTTCGATGACAAGATCAGTGTGCCCTTAGCATGCCCGGGGCTTCACAGAGTTCAAGAGGTCAGGTGGTCCCCTGCCCCAAAGAGGTTACAGTCGAAAAGTCTGACGCAACGGAAGCGGCAGAGGGAGGAAGCAGAAGCTGGGGTGTAAAACTGAGAAGCAACTGGCCCGTGCTTAGCCCGCTTTACAGGCTGGGTTCACAGCCGGGCACAGGAATTAAGGGAAAAGCCTTTCTGGAAGCAACTTTGCCACCTGTTACAGCCACAGAGCATTGGTGGGGCCAGGGCAGCATCCCATGTGAATGGGCCCCCCAAAGGCAGAAATACCAAAAGCCGCTGAGTCTTTCTTAGGGTCCCGTCCTTCAAAATCCTGGCAATGTTGTTGATCCCACTGAGAGAGGGGGGCGGCTCTCTTATCTGCTCGAATCATAGAATTGTAGAGGTGGAAGGGATCTTGAGGGTCATCTAGCCCAACCCGCTGTGGCAATGCAGGAATCGCAGCTGAAGGAATGCAGGAATCCTCACAGAACTCTAGCCCAATGGTTGCCATTAATTTGATTTTGAATTGATTTTAAAACAAATTGATTTTAGAATGCTGTGTCACTTTTATTGTTGTTAGCCGCTCTGAGCCCGGCTTCAGCTGGGGAGGGCGGGATATAAATAAATTTATTATTATTATTTATTATTATTAAATAATCCCTGACAGATGGCCACCCGGCGACCTCTGCTTAAAAACCTCCAGCAAATAAGAGTCCCCTGCCGTCACCAGCTAGAGTTTAAAAATGTACCTCACGGGACTTGACTTGACTTTCCAGGCTTCTTGCAGGCGAGGGAAGGGTCTAGTGTGACACAGAAGCTTGCACGCTGCATTTTGGGCACTAGGTGTTTCAGACAGACGGCATCTTTTCACCTGTTCAGGATCCACCTTATCTTGTGGAGCAAGCTCTTAAGATGTGGTAGGGCATACCATACCAAAAGAATGAGCTTCTGTGCAGTAATGAGTCACTCAGGAACACAAGTTTCCCCCCTTTATCGTCGAAGAGTGCAGCTTTATTAAAAGTAGCTGTTTGGCATAAATCCAGTGTTAGAAACTGAGATGTGAAAGCTAGGAGCTAAATGGCACCTTAAACCGAGGTTATGGGCACAACGGAATGTCTAGGCGCATTTTTACAAAGCTGAAAACGAATGAACTGCAGCTAAGATATTTTGTTCATTTTTCACATGGTCTAGTCCTTCCCCTGCCCCCCCCCTAATATTCTTAAGAGGGTCTCTTTTCCAGTCTTCAGAGAGCAGCTGGAAGTGGGGGAGGCAGAAAAAGGTCCTCCTTTCCTTCCACTCTGCAGCTGTAATCTGAAATCTTAGGCGCAGTACTACGCCTGGAGCTCAGAAACTTCTCGTGCTAATTCCCTGTCGCAAAATGCTCATAGAACATCGGGAGTTTCGAACACTGGATAAATCAAGATGTTATTGTGTGCCAGCTCACTCTTACACACTGCCTTCTGCAGAACAGCAGGCTCCGGTCTCTGAATTTGCTACTTCCCCTTTGTTTTTGGGGTGAAGGGCAGGGAGCAGGATGCGGGCATGTGAATTTGCCAGTAACTAGCCGTGGGTATCTATCCGGGGAGATTGCCGTGTGTGTGTGTGTGTGTGTGTGTGTGTGTGTGTGTGTTCTGAGCCCTTTCCTAGAGCGCCTGAAGTGTTGTTGCTTAAACTGAGCACATCCACGGTAGCTGCTGGAACGCTACCTTCTACTGAGTCAGACCATTGGGTTCATCTAGCTCAGTACTGCCTGCACTGACTGACAGCGGCTCTCCAGGATTTTAGACCGGGTTCTCTCCCACCGTGGTTTGAACCTGGGACCTTCTACATGCGAAGCTGAAGCTCTGACGCTACAGCTCATCCACTCTCGGAAAAAGCTTGCCTCCTGAGATAATTGCCTAGGAGAAGCAAGTAAAATGCTGCTGGGCTCCAAAACCTTAACGGCTTTGATGTTTTGTTTTGTTCAACTATCAAGCAGGATATACATTTTACAAAAGGAAAGGAAAGGCAATGTTTGGACATGCAGGCTCTTAACAGCCGCTGGATTTCCAGCTCTTTCTTTCCCCCCTTTTTCTCCTTATATATCCCTTTTTCTATAATGCTTTATTGATTTTAAAAACAAAGCAAGTCAACCAAAACAATCCAAAACCAATACATATTACCAAAAAAGATTTAGATTCATACATAACTATTTCCAACCGTGACTTCCAATCACCCCATTGTGGTTCCTAAATTACATTTTTGACTACACACTTTCCTTTATCTCTCCTAAGTTGTTTCAGTTGTATTGGTTTTGTAAAATTCCCTTATTTCATGCAGAGGTCAATCCAGGCCTGCCAAAGAATTTAAAATTTTACAGTGCTCTTTTAGGTGCATTCTGTAAATTTCCCACTCTATTAAATATTTGCTCTCTATCATCTCGGAATCTTGCTGTCGTTCTTGCTAACTCTGCATATTCTCACATTTTTGTCTGCCAATCCAATTTGGATTTCCAGCTCTTTCACTTCCATCTCTTCCTCTGCCGTGCCTTTAACCTGTGTGGGCAGGCAGCAGTTCGACAGATGCAGCGTTCACCATCACTCCATGCTGGGGGAAAGCTACACGTGTTGAATTCCTCCCTGCCCTGTAGCAGTTGAAGAGTTCCCAGGCCCAGTGGAGAAGAAGAAACAAAAGCACACCTGGCAACTCTGGGGCCTCGCCCTGAAAACACAGCAACATAGGAAGCCGCCGTCTACCAATTCAGACACTTCTTAAGTTCAGTATTGTCAACACCGTCTCCTCTTTTTTTTTAATAATATTTTTATTGATTTTCCAACATATATTGAACACAATACAATACACAATACACAAACAAACAGACATATAAACACGTATAATTTCAAAACCTTCTTTTCATAAATCTTACTTCTCCGACTTCCCCATACTTCCCCTTTCTGCATCCCTGTTTCAAAATTTCTTCAGCAAATCCTTACTTAGCCTTCTCTCTTACCTAATAATTTACAGCTGTAATCCTCTTTTTTCTCTAACCTCAACATTTTAGCACTCATTAATTTTATAATAATTCTTAAGATAAACTTTAAATTTCTTCCAATCTTCCTCCACCGTCTCTTTTCCTTGATCACGGATTCTGCCAGTCATCTCAGCCAGTCCCATGTAGTCGATCACCTTCGTCTGCCATTCTTCCAGCGTGGGTAATTCTTGTGTCTTCCAATACTTTGCTATAAGAACCCTTGCTGCTGTAGTAGCATACATAAAAAACGTCCTGTCTCTCTTTAACACCAATTGGCCGACCATGCCCAAGAGAAAAGCCTCTGGTTTCTTATGAAAAGTACATTTAAGTACCTTCTTCATTTCATTATAGATCATTTCCCAGAAGGCCTTAATCTTCGGGCATGTCCACCAAAGGTGGTAAAAAGTACCTTCAGTTTCATTACATTTCCAGTATTTGTTGTTGGGCAAATGATAAATTTTAGCAAGCTTGACTGGGGTCATGTACCACCTGTAAATCATTTTCATAATATTCTCTCTTAAGGCATTACATGCCGTAAACTTTATACCGGTGGTCCATAACTGTTCCCAGTCAGCAAACATAATATTATGACCAACGGTCTCCTCAAAAAGAATGTAAGATTCCAGTCCTCGTGGGATGAACAAAAGAGGACTGTAGGAAGTTGCTTTCTACAGTGCCAAACCAAAACTATCTAGCTCAGTATTTTTGCACTGAGCTTCGCACAGGCGGCAATACCTGGAGATGCCATTGGCGATTGAAACTGCTTTTGCACGCAAGGCAGGTGCTCAGCTCCTGAGGTGCAGCCCCAAACGTGGCTTATGGAGCAGTGCAGGGTTGAGCCCCCCAGAAAGCAGCCCAGTGTCAGGTGTGTCTTCAGCCATTGCTCCCCTTTTTAATCCTGCTGCAGAAACCCAGTACCAGATGAGTTGCAATTACCGTATTTTCCCGTGTATAAGACTGTTTTTTTCTTTAAAAAATAGGTTTAAAATTGGGGGTCGTCTTATACACAGATACAATCCCTCCCCCCATTTTCTTAATTTGGAGGGGCATCTTATACATGGAAAAATACGGTAGTTGCTGTGTTTCCGGGCTCCAAAGTTGCCACTAGCCTTCCTTCTTTTGATGGCTTACCTGATTCAATAACTCAAGGCCAGCCCTTTGCTACCCTGCCTCCCAGTAGCAGCCGGTCGCTGGTTTCTGGCATCTCACAGACAAGAGCATCTAACAGCCTATTTGAGACCGGGGATGGTGGTGTCATGGTTAGAGTGTTGGACTAGGTCCTGCGAGACCAGGGTTCGAATCCTCACTTGGCCATGAAGCTGACTGGGTAACCTCGGCCCAACCATTGCCCCTCAGCCTAACCTACCTCACAGGGTGGTTGTGGGGATTAAAGGGGGAGGGGAGAACCATGCAAGCCACCTTGATTCCTTCGTCATGCAGTGCAAACTATGGAACTCCTCCCCGCAGTGTTGGACAAATTCATGGAGGAGACGGCTGTCAATGGCTGCTATCCTCAATGGCTATACTCTTCCTCCATGTTTGGAGGCAGCAGTGCTTCTGAATACCAGTTGCTGGAAACTGCAGGAGGAAAGAGTTGCTCTTGTGGGTTGCTCACACACATCTTGTTGTGAGAACGGGATTAGATGGGACATTGGCCTACTGCAGCTGCTGCTCTTACATTCTTAAATGTTTGTATGTACTAGCGGGGTGCCATGGAGCTGAAAAGCAGTCTATAAGCAAACTGAAATGATTAAAGTGGTACCTTGGTTCTCAAACTTAATTCGTTCCAGAAGTCAACTTGACTTCCAAAATGTTCAAAAACCAAGGTACAGCTTCTGGTTGGTGCAGGTGCCCCGGAAACAATAGCCGACAGCTGCATCGGATGTTCAGCTTCCAAAAAAGTTTGAAAACCGGAACACTTACTTCTGGGTTTTCGGTGTTTGGGAACCAAGGCATTTGAGAACCAAGGTACCACTGTATTTCTTTATAAACAGTAGCTGTGTACCCCAGTTTAATTTTTAAAAATCAAAACCTTTTACAACAATATGTGTGTGTGTGTGTGTGTGTATGCGTGCGTGCGTGCAAGAAAACTGCATGATCTTTTTTTAAAAAAATAAAGTAGATCACCAGCTAGCTATTACAGGAAGCATTTGTCTGCATCGTCTGCCTAAGCCTGGCAGCAAAGAAAAGATCTCAGCAAAGGTTCAAAGTTCAGTGTAGGAAGGCGCCTGCCGAATCTCTATTCGGAGAGCGTTCTGTAGGGCTGGGCCGGTGACATTAAAGGCTCGGTTTTGTAGTGTGTTGATGCCAAATGAGCCTCACCAATAATAACAACCATTCCTTGATAAACTCCTCTACAGAAGCAGCAGGCTGAACTGTGGACCAGAGTATATTGCCTAGAAGATGGTGTGGGTGTCTCTAAGTTGCGGCGCCTTTGTGAATCTACGGTATCAGGATGTTGGGGACCCGCCTCTTTCGCTGGACTGTTTCCTTGCCTGCAGGATTGCAGAGATGGGCTCTTGCTATTGTGGGTGGTGGAATGGAACAGGATCTGAATCAAGGAGGCATTGCGATAGTAACGGAGTTCTGCCTTCCATGCTTTGTTGAGAATGCCTGCCATCAGAAGCTGAAAGGTGGGAAGTTCGGGACAGACGAAAGGAAGAACTTCTTTGCCCAGCCCATGGTTAAACTCTGGAATTCGCTCCTGCAGGATGTTGCTGTGGCCACCAGCTTGGAATGGCTTCCAAAAGGGGATTGGGTAAATTAAGGGGGCAGTAAGGACGCGGGTGGTGCTGTGGGTTAAACCACAGAGCCTAGGACTTGCCGATGAGAGGTCGCGGTTCGAATCCCTGGGACGGGGTGAGCTCCCATTGCTCGGACCCTGCTCCTGTCAACCTAGCAGTTCGAAAGTGCAAGTAGATAAATGGGTACCGCTCTGGCGGGAGGGTAAACGGCGTTTTCATGCGCTGCTCTGGTTCACCAGAAAGTGGCTTAGTCCTGCTGGCCACATGACCTGGAAGCTGTATGCCAGCTCCCTCGGCCAGTAAAGCGAGATGAGCGCCACAACCCCAGAGTTGGTCATGACTGGACCTAATTGTCAGGGGTACTTTTACCTTTAAGGCTACCCATGGCTAGTAGCCACAATGTTTTCCCTCCACCTTCCTGGGAATTGCAAGTGGGCAGAGTCTGATATGTTCCAAACGTAGTGTATTCAGGGTTTTAGGAGATATTGAACCTAGACTTAACATGTTGTCATCTTTTTTTAAAATGAGGTTGGTTTTACAGCTGCTTCGTAGGCCAGGTTGGCTTCAGCTGGAGGCAGAAGCCTCGTAGGGCAGAGGGAGGGAGCTCCGCAGTGTCTTCTCTAGCGACTTGGTGAGGTCCTGATAGCGAAGGAACAGGGAGTGCAAATCCCTTGCTTACAGGCACCCAGCGGTGGGGGAGACCCACCCTTTCCTTCCCTGGAACGGAGAGATTAAAGCTCCTGCGGTTATCAGGAACAGGTTTTGCCGCATCCCCTTCTGAGATTATCAGCTGTGGCCAAGCAGGGCCCTTTTTGCTGGTTTTTGTGGGGATTTAAGTCTTGGCTGCGACTGAGCAAATGTGAGGCAAGGGAGGTTTCTGGTTTTTATCTTTAAAGCTACTTGCCATTTTGCTTTTCTCTTCCAGAGAAAAAGAGAGAAGTGTGTGTGTGTATTCCTGTTGAGACAGATGCATGCCTCCTTAAATTTCTCGGCAGCTTTTCAGCCAAACTAACCTTCAAGGTGCCTTTTCTAGAATTGTAGAGGTGAAAGGGACCTAAAGGGTCATCTTGCCCAACCTCCCCCCACACTTTTCCAACATAGGTCATCCTCTGGGTAGACCCACTGAAATTAATGGACATGATTAACTTAGATCCCTCCATTTCAATAGGTCTTCTCTGAGTAAAATTTGTTGTTGTTGTTTAGTCGTGTCCGCCTCTTTGTGACCCCCTGGACCAGAGCACGCCAGGCACTCCTGTCTTCCACTGCCTCCCACAGTTTGGTCAAACTCATGCTGGTAGCTTCGAGAACACTGTCCCACCATTTGTGGTCACCTTGCTTTGGACAGAGATCCTGAGTTTTGCCTCCACCTTACATCATCTGGGGAAGACGCAGAGAGAGAGAGACAGACAGAGAGTGCTTCTGTTGTTTTGCTCCCAGCTGACGTTAAAATTTTACAACCATCATAAAAAGATTAATGCTTAGTGAGCTTTGCCTGGTCAGAAACCGGTAGTTATCTCCAAATAAGTCCAGATTCCCTTTGGCCTGCTTGTCTGGGTATGGGTGTGTGTGTGTGTGTGTGTGTGTGTGTGTGTGTACATACGTGGTTGGGGTCAGCTCTGAAATATATCTCTGTCAGCCTTTTAATGGAACAAAATTATGGGTCCGCCCAAAGAGAAGCTTTTTAGGAGTTGAGATGCGCCAGTTCACAGCATAATAAAGAATATGTATTTATTTATTTAGGAAATCTCTGAGGGCAGGGTATTTATGTGAATCACAATTTTAAAACAGTGCTTGAAATCCCCCAGGTACCAGATGTGTTTTTCAACTGGTGTGGGTCCAGTTGTGAGCAAGTGAAGATGCCTTGTTGCGAGGTTTGGCGAGTGACATCTGCACCAGCCAGCCGGCCAATCTGTGGAAATGTCTTGTCCATTTTATTCCGGATTTGATGAGACAGTCCATTGTGGCACCTGTAACCCAGGTTTAAGTGCCATTTGGCGATTAGCTTATATATCTGAGTTTCTAAAACTGTTAAAAAATAGGCTCCTGTGCTATACACACGCAAACACACACACACACACACACACACACACACACACAATTCAGCAAGCCTGCCTAGCCATATAGCTAGCCCAAACCTGTAGTCATTTAAAAGTTTCTGCCAATAGTTAATCAGTGTTTTTAATAGCAAGCCATTTTATGTAGTTTTTTAGTTTTGTGGATTTTAGCTGTGTGGTGTTCTATCTATCATTTTACTATGCATACCACTTAGAGGGCCAATTAAGTGGTTTATAAACTTTTCTAAAAAAAAAAAACAGATAACTAACATGGACCAAGTAAGGCCAACACGATTAGAACCCAAATCCATAATAGGCAATCATTAAAAAGGAAGAAAGAAATGTGGTTCTATCCTGCCACGTTTGGGCCTATTGAGATGAATGGACCCAGTCGTGTTAATTGATTTCAGTGAGTCTGCTTTTGAGTAGAACTAACATTCAACACAAGCCACAGGGTGGGCTACAACTTCCAGGCAACTTGTTGCATAGATGGATCCTCCATGTTCCATGGCAGTGTATCTCAGTATATTAGATGATTCTGGGGGTGGTCCGTCCCATTGGTACCCTGTTTGTGGGGCTGATGAAAGTTGTGGTCCAAAACCTCTGGAGGGCACCAGACTGCTCTTATTAGTAGCTAAACACACACACACACACACCACATTTTTGTCATGCAAAATCAGCTGTTGGGGTGAATTCTGGAGAATGCCAGTCAGTTGGTGTATATTTGCTCCCTAGTGTAAGTGTGGGGTGTGTGGGTGGGTGGGTGAGAGAGAATTGCCTTGACTTAATTTACTACTTTGAGCAGTTAGAACTGAAAAAAACAGCCCCAAACCTGCACTCTCCGTCTTAACAGCGCTTGCTCCTTACTAAAATTTCAGGTACACGGTGTGCGTGCTTTGATTTACTTAATACTGGCGAGGTTAATCCTCTCCCATTGCAAGATGCTGAGATCTCAAGGGTGTGTTTGAAGATAAAACGTTGTTTTCTACTTGGGAAGGAAGTTTTTGCAGACAAAGGGTGCCAGTTCTGCTCCTAAGCTGTGGGGGCTGCTGGGGAGAGAATCCTGGAGATCTGCGCTGTGAGTGTGTTTGTGTGCCAACGCACGGGCGGTGAAATTCATCAGGAATCTCTCCCGAGCGAAATGGGCCAGTGTGGAAACAGGCCGTGAGACCAGATGAGCTCTGTTGGCCTGATTCTGCAAGGCCTTCCTATGTTCTTACGGGGTGAAGCAAGGGGGAAGACAGGAAGGGAGACTCGGGTCCCTTTGAGCAGCAGAGTGCAATGCCATCATGACTTTCTGGCCACAGTTTCCGTGTTTTCGTGGGCTGAAGCAAACAGTAGCCTCTTGTTCTCTCTGGCAGCTGGATGGATGCAAGACTGGGGCAGAGAGTGCACAGCCCACGGGTCACATGCAGGACAAGAATTTCGGCCTGGGGTAGGTTCTGCTGCTCATGAAGGATGCAGAAGGTGTGCTTTTAAAGCAGCCTGTTCCTTTGCGTTTCTTTGTGAATGCGCCCATCTTGCCGGACTTGGGTGTGGGGAATTCTCATCCCTGATTGGACCAGAGAGCAATGACTCATGCAGAGTGGCAAGGGCCACTTGCCTTGGTACTTTGGGGAATGCCCATCTCTACCTTTGCCAACCTGGTACACACACCCCCCCCGGTTCTTTGTACTACAACTCCCATCTGGCTGGGGCTGATGAGAGTTGCAGCCCAAAGCAGCTGGAGGGCACCAGGTAGGCAAAGACTTCTTTAAAAGCCCTTGGCAATGCTTGTTGCAGCCTCAAAAAACCCGGCAGTGTAAATGACAATAGTAATTCTCAAAATTGTAGGCTGTTCCTAACCCTCACCCTGAGTGTGCCCATCTGCACAGTTCCCCACTCTCTGAGTGAGTTGCCGTGCATAACTGTTCTGCTCCCAAGGGAGAGGCGCCTGTAGGAGATGACTGGCACTGAAGGCAAGCCCCTTCGATCACCTGCCTGGTGCTGTGAGACCCCCTCCTTTGTCTGCCCCAGAGACCTTTGTATCTTCTCCTTGCCCTACTGCCACTTCCTGCCGCCACACCTTCCTGCCCTTCTGAACTGTGGCAGGGCCCATTGGTTGCACTCGGGTGCTTTTTCGGGTCTGCCTCCTGGAGATCGATGCAGGGGGTGTTGAGCAATCATTTCTCTGTTAATATTAAATCTGGTGAGTCCCGTCCCACCCCCCGCTTTAATTTCCCTTTCTCCATTCCCTTCTTCCCCACCCGCTACCACAGTCAACAAATTACCAAATTTGCTATCCTGCAAAGATGCGCCTTAAAATTGCACAGAAATGTTCCCCTCTCAGAGGAGAGCAAGAACAGTATTCCACACACACACACACACACACACACACACACCCCATATCAAACTCTGAACTAAGCAATTTCTAAACCTCTTCACCCTGCCCTTTGATGGATTATAAAACCACAAGGAGAGCCTGCTGGATCAGGCCAGTGCCCCATCGAGTCCAGCATCCTGTTCTCACAGTGGCCAGCTAGATGCCTGTTGGAAACCCACAAGCAGGATTCGAACACAAGACCACTCCCTCCCTTCCTACGGCTTCCAGCAACTGGTATTCAGAAGCATTGCTTCCTCTGATCAGAGGCAGAGCTAGTAGCCATCAGTAGCCGTCCTCCATGAATTTGTCTTAATCCTCTCTTAAAGCCATCTAGGTCAAAAGCCAGCACCTAGATGGGATCCTGTGGGAGCGAGTTCCTCAGGGCAGGGGGGTTTTTTTGGTTTCGTGTTGCCCACCCCTTTTGCCGAATGTTTAGTTTCAAGTGGACTAGAAACTTGACCGTGTGTGTTAAGGAAGGAAACCCGACGATTGTTTCCGGGGAAGCGTAACTCTGCTTATGCCAGCTCAGGTGTGTGTGTTGTGGGGGGAGCGATCGGCTCTGGCTTTGCATGCCAGATCTCAGCCCCCCGGTCCTCACTCCATTCCGGCCACCGCCTCGGTTTGGAGGACTTCAGAACCGTGTGCCCTTCCCCCTTGCAGGACAGTGCCCCTGGCTGCTGTAACCCCACACCCCGGCTTAAATCTGGTCTTCCTTCCCCCTCTTATGTAAAGGCGGCCCATTCTATTCTCGGCCTCCACCTGTGGGTCTGAGCTGGCGGGCCGGCCTTGGCTCCGCACTGGCCTGCCCTTGCCTTGTTGCCCGTCCGCCGTTGCCACAACACAGCCCGTCTCCTGTTTGCTCAGCTCTGCATTTTTGCATGGGCTGCGGCTCTGCCTGAACGGTTTGGAGCGGGCTTGGACGGCTGCCAGGGTGGTGGTGGTCTTGAACAGCATAGAAACTGCGGGAATCTCTGTGTGGGGTGTCAGGTTCTCCCTGCGGGAAGAAAGTGGGTGGTTGCGTTTATTTATACATTTCTCACATTTTACGGGCCACCTTTTCTTTTCCTGCAAGGAGCTGAAGGCGACGTGTACGTGCTCCCTCGTCTCCTTTTTATCCTCACTGCAACCCTGTGGTGTAGGCTAGACTGAGAGAGGCAATGAAAGGCCCAAGTCCAGCCAGTGAACTTCCTCCCTCTGTGTAGGATTTGAACCCTGGACTCCCAGGCCCTACATAGCCTGATACTTTAACCCAGTGGTTCCCAAAGCATCTTGGTCCACCCCCCCCTTGGTTTCTTAAATGCCTCCCCAGTGCCCCCTTCCCTATAAAAAGCATGATTGGAAACAGTGCTTTGCACAACCTGCTAAGGAAGAGAATAACACAATAGAATTCAAAACGGTAACGGTTTTGATTGCACATTTATTCAAAACCCAGTTAAAACTATTTAGTTTACTTAATTCATCAGAACTGCTGAACTTGTTCCAGTGATGCTCCAGATGTTGCATGGAAAACATTTTTCTGCATTCGTGACTAATGGAAACAGAAGGGTAAAGGAAATTGATAGCAAAAAAAAACCCAACCCTGCAAGGTAGCTTAGGCCAAGAAAGGCAGTGACTGGGCCAAGGTGACCCAGTGAGCTTCACAGCCCGATTGGGATTTGAACCCCCTATGTCCCAGTCCTCTAACCACTACACCATACCCCCCTTTGCAGGCTAGAGCCGATTCCCGTTGCCCAATCCCTTTTCAGGGACCATTGCCCCTGCCTGCGTTCCTCTTCCCTGTTTTCTCCTTCATGGTTCCCAGGGTGTCTTGGTCGAGCGCCAGGGCAGCCCCGGCCACTGTGAAACTCTGCAGGGCGGACTGCGCCCCGACAATGATGCCTTCTCAGAGACACTTCCGCTGGTGGTTCTGCTCTGAATTGTAGCTGTTTTGCAAAAATCCCACTTATTTGCTTGGCACCTAAGTGACATTTTAGATAAGGAGAAAAACACTTCTCCCCCCCCCCCTTTTTTTGGACAGAATGTTTGTAGTTCAGCATTTAAAAAACAAAAACGCTGAGTCAAGACAAAGGCTGTGATCTTGAGAAGAGAACATGCTATAGAGAAGGGAACAGGGGAGATGAGGATTGCAGCCAAACTTTCAGGCTTTATTTCTCTTCTAGTGCAGAGGACAGGGGAATCCTGTGACCCTTCAGATGTGGCTGGACTCCCAGCTGCAATCAACCTCTGAGCCTTGGCCAGTCCGGGAGTCCCAACAACATTTAGAGGCTCATGCCTCTCTCAGCCTCACATGCCTTGCAGGGTTGTTGTGCAGATAAAAACAGAAGGAGGCAGGGACAAACTATGCACACTGCCTCCAGCTCCTTCAAAGAAATAATAAAGAAAAAACAAAGATCATAGGGAGAGCGTTCCAGGCCAGTCAAGTTTCTAGTCCACGTCAAACTGAACTGCCTCCTTCTGAAGGGTGAGCCAAACAGCTGGAATCTAGAAAGTGCAAGCAGAAATAGAGCGTCAAAAGAAAGATCGCCTCTGCTGTAGCCCAGAAAGGGTAGAGAGCCATTCCTCTCCCTTGCCGGCCACTCTAGGCTAACCCACTTTCTAGGGGGACAAATTTCCTGCCTGGTTTCCACCTCTGATGTCCATTGAGCCCTCCATAAGAACATCAGAAGAGCCTGGTGAATCAGGCCAATGACCCACCTAGTCCAGCATCCTGTTCTCACAGTGGCCCACCAGATGCCTCTTTTGGGCAACCCAAGGCAGGATTCAAGCACAAGAGCAACTTTCCCCTCCTGTGGTTTCCAGCAGCTGGTATTCAGAAAGCGTTGCTGCCTCCGGACTGGAGCTAGTAGCCGTCGATAGTCCTCTCCACGAATTGGTCTAATCCTCTTTTAAAGGCAGCTCGCTTGGTGGCCATCACTACATCCTGTGGGAGAGAGTTCCATAGATTAACTCTGTGCTGCTTGAAGAAGGACTTCCTTTTATCAGCCCTGGATTTCCCAAGCGGGACCTGAGCGCCACAGCAGCAAGTCTTCCCCATTTACTGCCTCCGACAGAGAGAGCCATCGTGGCTTCTGGCCACGGGTAGCCTTCCCCTCCATGAAAAGGGAGAAGCATGGCTCAACCCAGCGCATGCGGAGGGTCAGCTCCTGTCTCGCCTCATTAGGCAGAACATGAAAAGAGACGCGAGGGAGAGAGGGCTGTTGCAATTGCAGACTGGCTTGCTGGAATTTTCTGCCTGCTTCCGTCCAGCAACCGGCTGCCCCCGCCCTTTGCTTGCAAAAGCAAACAGGTGGGTTTCTTTCCTTTCCTTTTGAAGCCACAATCACACACTCCTCAATCGGCTTAAGGGAGTTTTGTTTCTCTTTTCAATAAACCCTCTGGGCCAGGCCACTCCTGCAAAACAGGCTGGCTTTGTACAGGTCCGTTCCTCCGAATTACTCCTTTTGTTGAACGGCTCCGTTGGGCAGGGAGGAAATCTTTCCTCTGAAGCTGCCTTGTCCTGAGTCCATCTATCTTAGTGTTGCCAACACTGGCTGGCAGCAGCCCTCCAGGGGTTCAGGCAGGGGGCCTCTCTCTCCCAGCCCTCCCTGGATACGTTGAGGGTTCAACCACTGACCTTCTGCCAGCAAAGCAGGAGCTCTCTCCACAGCCGTCCCACTGAAGCTGGTATTGGACAGCTTTCCCTGTTCCCGGAGCCACTTAGAGATGTAGTTCCCAGAGTGGGCAATAGCACCCCCCTGCAGTGGGTTTAACTAGGGGGGTCCTAAGAGGCAAGGCGGCTGCAGGGAGGTGCAAATGACTCTCAGACTTTGAAAAGCTGGTCTCCCTGGGTCAAGTTCAATTTTGCTGATTTGATTAAACTAAACAGTTTTAAATGGATCGTGAATAATGGTGCAATTAATCATTGCTGCTTTGAATTTTATCGTTCTCTTATCTTCCCCCATGCGTTGTGCAAACCACTGTTTTGATTTGACGCTTAGGTTAGGGTAGGGTAAGGGCCTCAGGGGGTGAGTTTACGGCCTCAAATGGTTTGCGAACCACCGGCTTCATGATCCTCCAGCCGCCTTGGATGGACGCGGTTTGTAACCAAACTCCCTGCCGCAACTCACAGAGCTCTTCCGCTGGCCAAGTCTGATGCGGAGGAGCGGCTGCCCTCGTTCTAACGAGATCTGAAACGCAGCGGTGACAGCTCTGCCCGCCTGGCCGTTTGTCTTGCTTTTGTCGAAAACTACCTGCGCTGAATGATTGATGGAAATTTATTCCAGGAATAGAGTGCTCCTGGTAAACCGATCTCCATCCGGGGTGCCGGTGGTGGGGAAACGGCATTTCCAATTTAAGAGGCGATTCTATTGAATCTTGGCGTCAGATGTTATTTTACGTGAGGTGGGAGGTACACAGGTATTTTGGGGGGAGGAGATGGGGTGAATTGGAAGATGCTTTTCAACTGGTAGAGCCCTGCTGGGTTATATAGCTCGCCCTTCTTTTACAGTGGTACCTCGCAAGACGAATGCCTCGCAAGACAAAAAACTCGCTAGACGAAAGGTTTTTCCGTTTGCGAGTTGCCTCGCAAGACGAATTTCCCTATGGGCTTGCTTCGCAAGACGAAAACGTCTCGCGACTTTGTTTCCTTTGTCTAAATAATAATTCGCAAGACGAAAAATTCGCTAGACGACAAAACTTGCGGAACGAATTAATTTCGTCTTGCGGGGCACCACTGTACCTGGAACAGATGCTCTAGCACTAAGCCATGGTTGTTGCCCTAAAAATAAGCATAATAATAGAATTGTTGGACCATAAAGAAGGCTGATCGCTGAAGAATGGATGCTTTTGAATTCTGGTGTTGGAGGAGACTCTTGAGAGTCCCATGGACTGCAAGAAGATCAAATGTATCCATTCTTAAGGAAATCAGCCCTGAGTGCTCACTGGAAGGACAGATCCTGAAGCTGAGGCTCCAATACTTTGGCCACCTCATGAGAAGAGAAGACTCCCTGGAAAAGACCCTGATGTTGGGAAAGATGGAGGGCACAAGGAGAAGGGGGCGACAGAGGGCGAGATGGTGGGGCAGTGTTCTCGAAGCTACCAGCATGAGTTTGACCAAACTGCGGGAGGCAGTGGAAGACAGGAGTGCCTGGCGTGCTCTGGTCCAGGGGGTCACGAAGAGTCGGACACGACTAAACGACTAAACAACAATAGAATTGTAGGATTGGAAGGGACTTTCCAAGAGTCGTCTAGTCCAGCCCCCTACAATGCAGGAATCTTAGCTAAAGCATCCTTGACTGATGGCCATCCAACCTATGCTTAAAAACCTCCTAGGAAGCACCGAAAGACCCTCTAGTCCAGCATTCTGCCCTGATGCAAATAAGACTAAATAAGATTCCAGTCCTCATGGGTGTTAATAAAGGGCTGACTTAAATAGGAACAGAATCAGAGCATTGGTCCACCTAGCTTAGTGATTGATTCATTGATTGCGTTTACCTGTATATCGCGTTTCCTCCAAGGAGAACATGGTTCTCTCCCCCCACACACACATTTAATCCCAACAACCCTGTGAGGTGGTTTAGGCTGAGAGGCAGTGACTGGCCCCAAAGACCACCCAAGGAGCTTCATGGTCGAGTGGGGATTTGAACCCTGGTCTCCCGGGACCTATTCTGCCATGCTAACCCACTATACCACACTGGATCTCACTGTTGACTACTCTGTTGACTACTCTGGCTGGCAGCGGCTCGTCAGAGCAGCAGGCAGACTATTTCTCAGCCCTCCCTAGAGATGCGAGCAGGGATTGAACCCGGAACCTTCCATATGCAAAGCAGATGTTCTGTACCCCTGAGCAAAAGGACCATCCCCAGATAAGCGAATGTGGCTCATCTTGCGTTAGACAAGCTTCCTTGGTTGGCGTGACCTTGCCGAAGTCCTCCTATTGCTACTGTTTGTGGCTTTTTGATTTATTTCCCCCCCTCTTTGGGGAAAATAAAGGAAGAGCAACATTTGTGTCTAAAATGCATTTTCCCCTTTTGTGGGGAGTCAGCGACTGCTGCTGGCATTCTGCATTCTTCGTCCGGCTGACGTGCCCTCCATGGCAACTCCGAGGGGCGACCGAGCTGGTAGCCTGGATACGGCGGTCATCGCCTTCGCGCTCAATAGGCCTTGAGGCCCTTCCGTGGAAATGTCTTCGGCGACGGGGGGAGATTGAGATGGGCATGCGTCCTTCGAGCCTGCCTTTTTCGACAACGGGCTTTGGCGTGACGCAGGGCAGAAATTGCCCTTTCAAGTGGGCCATTGTGCTCTCCGTATGCCTTCAACCTGCTATTAAGGCATCTTCTCAACCATAACCCCACCCCCCCCAAATCACAAGTAATTTTCAAACTTGTCTGCCCACATATTATCCCCATGCTCATCATTTGGAAGCATGCACTTGGAAGGAAAGAACCCGATATCGTAACTTTCCAAAAGCATCCCTCCTTGGTCGCTAGCAGGCAGTCCTTACTCACCATAGGGGACCAGATTAGTGGCTGTTGGTAAACCTTCTTTTACACCATTGGTGGTAAATCCCAGCAGGCTGGATGGGCACGCGTGGCAGTATTCTGTGACTCAGTCATCGGAATCTCAGGTTGTTTGTTTGAAAGCAAGTTTCTAGCCTTCAAGTTTCCAAAAGATTCATTTTGAAGCTGTGGGTTAGAATTTCTAAAGCTCCATGTTTGCTGAGCAGTATTTCAATGGCTCCAGTGCCCAGGTCAGATCTCTGTTGGGGATGAGAAGTGGAAGGATAAACTGATTTATTTAGCATTTCTGGCACTAGATGAGTCAGCTTGCTCCAGTCCTAAGGGCTTGGGGAGGGTAACAGGTGTTAATTATCCCCAGCCACACACAAAAACCAAACCATCTGAGAAACACTTTTGGAAGGTCATTATCAGGTGTTGTATAGATCATTGAGGTCCAGTGCCAAGGGCCTTCTGGCGGTTCCCTCACTGTGAGAAGTGAGGTTACAGGGAACCAGGCAGAGGGCCTTCTCAGTAGTGGCGCTTGCTCTGTGGAACGCCCTCCCATCAGATGTCAAGGCAATAAGCAACTATTTTACTTTTAAAAGACAACTGAAGGCGGCCCTGTTTAGGGAAGTTTTTAATGTTTGATGCTGTATTGTTTTTAATATTCAGTTGGAAGCCGCCCAGAGTGGCTGGGGAAACCCAGCCAGTTGGGCGGGGTATAAATAACAAATTATTATTATTATCTACAAGTGCATGGTGCTCACCTTTAAAATCGACACTGCTTGTGGAATCTAACTCAGAGAATCAATCTTCCTTGGTGTTTGGCATGTATAGAACAGGAGAAACTGAAAGCTAGATTAGGATCTTCCTGTAGAGACAACCAATTTGCAGTCAATAAACAAGGGTTCCCATTTCTCAACAGCAATAACTTTCTTCTACACACACACACACACACACACACACACACACACACACGACTTGAACTTAAGAGAGCTTGTGGGGAAGGAAGGGTCAAAACTAGGAGGGCATTTTTGTGTGAAAAGACAGAGTTCAGTCCTGGGACTAAGGCTGGGCTCAGGGACACACCATGTACCCTAATTCTCCATGTGGATCACCCTCCAAGCTGTTCTGTTGTTTGTGTGTATGATTGGCAGAATGTAGAGAGAGCTACTTTATACCGAGTCAGACCACTGGTCCATACCGCTCAGTATCATCTGCACTGACTGGCCACAGCGCTACCTGGAGATGCAGGGGGTTGAACTGGGAACCTTCCGCATACCAACCAGCTGCTCTGCCATAGAGCTGCCACCCTTCCCCTGAAAGTAATGCAAGAGGCTAGTCCTCATGACTCCACACAAAGGGCTGAAACAGGAACATGGGAAGCTGGCAGAAGCGCTCTGGGGTTTCAGAAAAGGCTTCTTTCCCAGATCTGTTTGGAGAGGTTTGGGATTGATCTGGCGACCTTCCTTCTACATGCAGAGCAGATGCTCTGCCTCTGAGCCTAGTCCTCAAAGCACAAATCTTTTTCTGCCTCGCTCTCCCAACCCACGGCTTGTCCGAGGGGGTTCTGATGTCAAGGGAGGGTTTACAAAGTGCCGGGGTGCTGCTGAAAGGACGGCACCTCTTGATCCACCGCCCTGGGAATTCTGCACGCCTCGCTGAACCCACTTCTCCCTGGGTCACCCCCTCCTCCTCGTTCCTTTGCCTAGAATCATGAACTGACAGGCTGATTTCTCTTTTCAGAAGTGTGTGCTGACTTCAGATTTCCCCCTCACCTTGAGTCTAATTAGAGAAAGGGCCTGAGTTCCTTGCATGGCTTCGCCTAAATATAGCTGGGTCTGGGCTCCCTGACTAATATGGAGCGGGACGAGACCCTGACCTCCTTGACTCGGCCTTACAGTCCTATTCAGAGTGACTATAGTGTCCTAGACTCACTTAGCAATGCGTGACCAAAGGCATTTTCTGCAAGCTGCCAGATGCAGGCACTTTCCCTTCCTTTTAGCCTCTCTCTGAGTTCTTCTGGGACTCCGGGTTACGTCTCCAGTTGAGCGTCTCGCTTTTTAATTTGCCTGAAGGCGCCGAACTGGCAGGTGGGATCATAGTTGCGCCTCTCACATTTTGTAATGCAACCTTGTATATCCAGCCCCCAAAAGATCCTGCCCACGTTTAGGTTAGTTTTGTCTTTCCTTGGTAGGGTTTTGAGATGGGTGCTTTCCTGGTCGCCTTTAGAGAGCAAAAATGGTCTCTGTGATTCCTGCATTGTGCAGGGAGTTGGAATAAATGACCTTTGGGGGTCCCTCCCAGCTCTACAATTCTATGCTAAGCTCTTTGATGTGTCCCAAATGTAACAGGGAGGATAAAAGGTAAAGGGACCCCTGACCGTTAGGTCCAGTCGTGGCCGACTCTGGGGTTGTGGCGCTCATCTTGCTTTACTGGCCGAGGGAGCCGGTGTGCAGCTTCTGGTTCATGTGGCCAGCATGACTAAGCCACTTCTGGCAAACCAGAGCAGCGCACGGAAACGCCATTTACCTTCCCGCTGGAGCGGTAACCTATTTATCTACTTGCACTTTGACGTGCTTTCGAACTGCTAGGTTGGCAGGAGCAGGGACCGAGCAACGGGAGCTCACCCCCTCGCAGGGATTCGAACTGCCGACCTTCTGATCAGCAAGTCCTAGGCTCCGTGGTTTAACCCACAGCACCACCCGCATCCCAACGGGGAGGATAGACTGGTACAAATGTTGGGATTTTGTGACTTTTGCCGGGAGCATCATCATACCAGGTCAACCCGCTTGCCAGTCCACCCTGCTGTTGCCCATTGCAGACTCCACCAGTCTGGCGCCCTGCTGACGTTTTGGACTACAAGCCCCCACCAGGCTCAGCTAGCAGAGTCTTGGGCTGGTGGCAGTTGTAGTTCAAAACATCTGGAGGGGACCAAAGTGGTGATTATGATGCCTGAGTGTTCTGGCTGGCAGGGGCTCTTCCTGGTCCTGGGCAGAGAAGGGTCTTTCTAGAAGTACGGAGGCTGCCTGCTGCAACTCTGCACGAGTCATTGCTCTCTGGCTTTCCCTCTTGCTACTCTCCTCCTCCGAGTTGGGGAACTTTACCATGTTTGGTGTGATGGCAGCATTCAGAGTGGCCTGCTCTCAAAGCTTCCTGTTGCATGAGTCGCTCTCATGAGCACCCAGATCTGTGATTCACAAAGAAATGCAGAGACAGGCTTTTTCTCTCCACACATGCAGTTCTTCCTTGACTCCCATGTTGTTGGGTTTCAGGTGCCAGTTGAAAACACTTTGATAAGTGTTTCATAAATAAGAAGTGCATATTCATTCTGTTTTGATTGGTTTGCTGCAAAAAAAAATAAGAGTATGTACATATTTTTAACACTCTTACTGAATTCTGTTGGTATGTTTTATGTACCTTATTCCTCGGCACTTCTGAGGAATACCATTAAATAAAAACATAGCTTCTGCTGAAGATGTATTTTGTTTAAGGAGACTTCGCCTGAGGTGTGTTCCAGTCATTTGCAAAATCTTAGCTGTACAACTGTAGGAGAGACTTTTTTTTTTAGTGTTTGTAGAAATAGCTTTAACTGTTTTTAGATTTTAAAAATTGATTTTAACTCATATGCCACTTTGCTAAAGGTAGCATGGATCTTGTACCGATACAGTTAACTGCATGTCTTCTGGTAGCAGCTTGATTCATAATTGCTCAGGGCTTCATGCCATACCCCTAGATAACTGCTTCAAGCGGGTTATATTCATTTCTATCTCAAAGAAGTTGGCATGTAATATACGAGCAGCTCAGGGGTCACACTGGTGACCCTTCTGATTCCACCTCTATTGTGGGGTTATTTAATGTATGGCACTGCAGTCACATGGGTGGCAAATCCCTTTGAAATATGAATATATTTGGTGTCATCTAGGAACAGGCAAGACCTTTGTCTGTCTCTTTCTTTCTTTGTACAAAGTTGTGGTTTTAATACCCCATTTATAATTGTATCCATTTCATTAGCACATGATTTTATATTTTAGCTTTGTTATCAAAATATCTTTGTGTCAAACTTACTTGGTTGTTGATGTTGGTTTTTCTCTTCTGTGTTGCCTGTTTTTGTTGTTCAGTATTTTTTTTAAAACTGATTCATATATTTGAAAACAACCCATTTCCTGGTGCATGGGTGAAGCCTCCCCCCCCCCCCAATGTTTGTGAAAAGGTCATGTGCTTCTGGGTGCTTGCTCAATGTCACCATTGTTTATTTGTATGCTGCCTTTCCATAGTTAAACCCTTGGTCAAGGCGGCTTGCAACAGGAAAAGATTTACATAGTTATACAAACAGGACAAAAGTACCGTATTTTTTTGCTCTATAAGACTCACTTTTTCCCTCCTAAAAAGTAAGGGGAAATGTGTGTGTGTCTTATGGAGCGAATGCAGGCTGCGCAGCTATCCCAGAAGCCAGAACAGCAAGAGGGATTGCTGCTTTCACTGCGCAGGGATCCCTCTTGCTGTTCTGGCTTCTGAGATTCAGAATATTTTTTTTTCTTGTTTTCCTCCTCCAAAAACTAGGTGCGTCTTGTGGTCTGGTGCGTCTTATAGAGCGAAAAATACGGTAGCCATCCGCAAACAAATAAAAACATATCAAAACAGATACAACAAAATTAAACAATCCCCACATAAGTCACAATAAGATCTAACAATAAAGATACAAAGATAATGATAGCAGCAAAATGTACATATCAAAAATTTAATCTTGACTGCAACAAAAATCCCTCAGCGATATTTGTGTGTCTGTGTTGCAGAAATAACTTCCCCTGGAGCTTTTCCACCTGGAGTCAGCAAGCAGACTTTGGTTCAGGCCAGTGGCAGACATTTGTTGCATAACCAGACCGTATCTCTGTGGGTTTTTTTGAATGTTGATAAGATTTATTATTGCTCTCCTGCCTGCCAGTGCCTGGGTGTGTCCAGGTTGCCAGTCAAAATAACTTTCTCAACTCTGGCCAGCTGTATGAACTTAAGGTCTGCCTCGCTATGAGGCAGCTTTGGGGGCATGTATGTATTGTGCTGACGCGGGTGGCGCTGTGGGTAAAAGCCTCAGCGCCTAGGGCTTGCCGATCGAAAGGTCGGCGGTTCGAATCCCCGCGGCGGGGTGCGCTCCCGTTGTTCGGTCCCAGCGCCTGCCAACCTAGCAGTTCGAAAGCACCCCCGGGTGCAAGTAGATAAATAGGGACCGCTTACTGGCGGGAAGGTAAACGGCGTTTCCGTGTGCTGCGCTGGCTTGCCAGATGCAGCTTTGTCACGCTGGCCACGTGACCCGGAAGTGTCTGCGGACAGCGCTGGCTCCCGGCCTATAGAGATGAGCGCACAACCCTAGAGTCTGTCAAGACTGACCCGTACGGGCAGGGGTACCTTTACCTTTTACCTTATGTATTGTGCTGGATCAATCCGTCTTGATGCAAAATGATGAGCTTGTGTGTGACAATGTACCTTTTATCAATTTTATAGCACTTTATTCTCTTTGTGCAATATCCAGTCCCTAGAGCACCTTTCCCCTTCCTGATGCACTTGTGCAGATGTCTTGTGGCTGCAGCCGATGAGAATTATAGCCCACAGCACCTGGAGTGCGGCAGGTTGGCCGAGGGTGTGTCGTACCCAGCCCTGGGGCTTCAATGAAAGCCTATTTTCTCTCTGCGTGTGCTGCGACCACCTTGTTTGTTGGCAAGTTAGTACGGCTGCCCCTGCAACCCACCCCATTGCCTTGTGGGTTTTCGAGGCACCTGCGGTCGTGCAGATGTTTGCATCAAGCAGCTGTGAGCCGGCATGACTTTCCCACGCTTGGCGGGGCTGGACTTCCTTTCTCGGAAGGCTCCACTTCCCTGTTCTTTTTCTCCCCAGCTCCGTAATGACGCGTGCGGCGTCTTTCTCTTCCCCTTCTCCCCCCCCCCCCCTTGCCCCATCATCTTCTAGGCTGCAGGCTCTCTCTCTCACTGTGTGCTCAGAGCTGTGTTTACCCTGCAAAGGCAGCTGAAATTCTATGCCCAGAAGACGAAAGAAAAAAACAACACTTTGTGACCTGCATGGATCATGGAAAAATGAAGCAAGTTCCTCTCCTTTCTCTGCACCAATAGCCTACTTATGTACACAGGCGCATAGGAAGCTGCCTTATGCTGAGTCAGACCTCCCAGTCCAGTGAGCTCAGGATTGCCGGCACTGCTTAGCAGCAAATCTCCAGTCTTTCCTCGGGTCCCACCTGGAGATGCCATTGGGGAATGAATCTTCTGCATGCAAATCAGATGCTGTACTGCACATGGTTCTGATTAAAGGGCTGATTTAAACAGGAATGTAGGAAGCGGGCTTATGTGGAGACGGACCAAGAATCTAGTCCTCATGTTTCTTAAAGAAAGAAAGAAATGGAACCTTCTTATACTAAGACCACTGCTGCATCTAGCTCAGTATTGTCAACAGTGACTAGTAGAAGCTCTCCAGGGTTTCAGCCCTACCTGGAAATGCCAGTGGGGATTGAATCTGAGACCTGCACACACACACACACACACACACACACACACACACACACACCGTATTTTTTGCTCTATAAGACTCACTTTTTCCCTCCTAAAAAGTAAGGGGAAATGTGTGTGCGTCTTATGGAGCGAATGCAGGCTGCGCAGCTATCCCAGAAGCCAGAACAGCAAGAGGGATTGCTGTTTTCACTGCGCAGCGATCCCTCTTGCTGTTCTGGCTTCTGAGATTCAGAGTATTTTTTTTTCTTGTTTTCCTCCTCCAGAAACTAGGTGCGTCTTGTGGTCTGGTGCGTCTTATAGAGCGAAAAATACGGTATATGCAGGCGCCCCTCTCACCTTTTTGGATTTCACCAGGCTTTATATTTCATTTATTCATTCAACTTCTTAGCTGCCTTTTTTACCATCAGATCCCAGGGCGGGTTGCAGAAACACAGTTCTAAAACCACCACGAAACAAGAAAATCATGTAAACTTTTTTTTAAAAGTTTCATATTTAAAAACAATTCCATCTATATAAAACCAGCACAAACAAACATTTAGAAACAAAAGTTTAGAAACGTGTGCAAAGAAGTTAAAAGTAGTTCCCATGAGAGATGCAGGCTGGGATAAAGATTACTACTTAAACGGCTACTTGAAAGAGGAAGGTCTTTGAACTGCGCTGAAAAGAAGACAGGGAGAGCTTACAAGCTTTCTAAGCACATCATGAGGGCTAGAAACTTGGTGAAAGTGCAGAAAAGAGAGCCTGTGGTGTGAAGGGCGGGACGAGTCCTCCAACCAGTGCAACATCCTGTTTTTGTGGATTTGCAGCCGTTCATATACATGCCTCCTGTGCAAACTTTCCTTTTGAGCAATAAGCAATCTGTGCCAGTGTTCACCTGGGGCTTATCTCTGAAGCTGATACGTGGCGTGCTCAGATTTGCATAGCCGATGCAAAGGTGTGCGTTCTGCTTCACCTGTCTCCAGGCGAGCTACGAGGCTGGGTTGTATTTCTGCAACTCTGCCCCATAATAATCTGCTTTGGGTCTTCTTCCTTGTCCCTCCCGTTTTGGGTTCCTGTTTTTGTATTCAAGACAATTGCTGCTTTTCTGTTCATTCTGTTTGCCTTCATTTGACCTTCTCGGGTCTTCTCACCCTCCCGCCTCTGGTTATGCACGAATAATCTGTTTTTCCACATTCTTAAGAGCAAAACTTAGCCTCTCCAATAGGGCCTTCTTTGGAGACTGTGTGCTGGTTAGCCTTTTGAACGTTTTCTGATAAGAAACCACCCAGTTCTGAAGTTGGCAAGGAGATCTGGAAGGGATAAATTGTGTGTGTGTTGCATTGTGTTGCATTGCAGAGCAGCAGCAAAAGGAGGCCTCTGCCCCAAGGAACTCCCAGTCTAACTTTTGGCTGCACAGAAGGTGAGAGGGGGAGGAAGGAGAGAGGTCTGGAGCAAATGTGAACAAAAACTTGGGGCAGCGGGGCTGGAGATGAGATGCTGAGCTTTGCAGAAGATGCAGATTTTGCAGAAGAGAAGCATCAAATTAGGGTAGGGAACCAACAGGTAGACCAGCTGCAGTGCATGTCACCTGGGAACCTCTGGTCTGGGGATCCACCTCTTACCAGCATTGCAAAATTGTTACCTGTTTAAAGCTGTCTTCCTGGGGGCTGGTGGGAGCTGTAGTCGCAAACATCCAGAATGGGGCAGATTGAGAAAGGCCAGTTTAGAAGCTGATGTGGATGTGGATCAACCCTGAAAAGAAATCCCACTTGGTTTGGCCCTCTCTTCTCTGCCTCTTTATAAGTCAAGCTGAGCAAGATTCTTCGCTTGAACTCAAGAGCTCCTCACCTGGAGATGGGGTTCAGGTGTGCCGGATTGTGGGCTTCGTGCCCAGAGCTTTTGAGAAGCCGTGGCTCGATAACATCCGGGGTGGGGTGGGGCAGTGTTTATTCCGTGACGTGGGAAGCAGAATGGTTAGATAAGGTCATAAATGTTGATGATTCAGCCAGAATAATGAAAGGTGATTCATGGCCCGTGGCACCGTTGTTAGCCGGCCTCTGCTTTTGACATGTTACTGGTCCTGTGTTTTTTCTTACAAGTTGCTTAAAGGGTGCATAAGAAGATCAGAAGTGAGCCTGACTCCTGGATCAGGCCAGAGGGGGAACATCTAGTCCAGTTCCCTGTGGCTGACCAGAAGCTAGATTTGGCCACCCCCACCCCTAGTTTAGAAAGATGCAAAGAGTCAGTAGCCGTTGGGACTCACTTCCACAAGATGTGGCGGTGATCATTAGCTTCGAAAGGTTGATTAGGGAAAGGGTCTATCAGTGGCTACTAAATGGCACTGCCATGCCATTGCTAGTAACACATTTCTGTCTCTCAGTCCCTATAATTCCTATTAATAAAAAAATTCACCTCACGTACTTTTGAAGCTGTGTGTTTCCTGTTCCTGAACTTCCTAAGGGTCCTAAAAGTATTTCTTCTGGAGCTGCTCCACTGCACTTTTCCATCAGATCATTTTCTGGGCAGCTCACAACAGATTGCAGTAATGCAAAAACAAAAGAAAGAGCCTTTCCTTCCAGGCATTTGTCCAGGAAGCGTTTGCAAAGTTGGCCTGCTCTTTATCTAATTCCCCTCCTCTCAGAATAAAAATAAATAAATTTTATAGGTCTCTTTTAGCAGCAGGCTGGGCGCTTTAATTAAACTTCCCTTTCTTTAAATAAACCCCACTGAAGATGCCAAATAGACTTGCCCGGTTCATTAAACATGAGAAGGAAAAGGGGGGGGGGGAGGCAGGAGGAGAGGTTCCTGGTCTCTCTCTTGGGAGCGTTTAAATGTTGGCCAAGTTGAGTTTTCTCTCTCTCTCTCTCTTTAAAGCATGGGAGTCCTTTTGGCAGCGCCGGGGTGAGTCTGTATCGCTTAGCACCGTGGTTTCTGATTGACCCCTTTTTTAAATAAAAAAAACACAACACAAAGCAGAACAGCAACAACTTTGTGTGTGCGAGAGAGAGAGAGAGCGTGGGCCCCGGCTTCTGCGGAAGAGTGAGACTTCTAACCACAGACAGGGCAGCTGTGATGGATTTCGCAACAGATTGCAGATGTCTTTTCAAATAAAAATAGGGCATTTGAGAAACCAGCCACCTTAAATGTCTGGGTGGCTTTTGTTTTGCTGTGTGTGTGTGTGTGTGTGTGTGTGTGTGTGTGTGTGTGTGTTAAAGAACCATTTCCAAAAGGCATGCTGCTGCTGCAGAACATTTGCAGAGCTGCCTGGGCATCAAAATCCCCATCAGACTGGCACGTGGCCTCTGAATGGCATTTACTGAGGACCCTCGGTGGCAAGAGTTACCGCTGCTGGCCTGCTTCCCATTTGGGCACTGCAAGAGCAGGATTCCCCTGCGCAGAGAGGGAGATATTTTTTTCCCCTTGTTCTCCCCCTCTAAAACTAGGTGTGTCTTGTAGTCCGGTGTGTCCTATAGAGCAAAAAATACAGTATGTGCAAGAGAGTCTCATTGTGGTCCTTCCTCTCCACCCCGAGCCAACCCTGTGTCCCCTTCATGTGCTCAAACCCCATCATGGTCTGACCCCGCATTCGGTGAGGCCACATTTCAGCATACGGGACCGCCTCTCCTGGTATGCCCTGCGGAGGACCTTAAGGTCCACAAATAACAACACTTTGGGGTTCCGAGCCTCAAGGTGGTTAGATTGGTCTCAACTAGGGCCAGGGCCTTTTCAGCACTGGCCCCAATCTGGTGGAACGCTCTGTCACAAGAGACTAGGGCCCTGCGGGACTTGACATCTTTCCGCAGGGCCTGCAAGACAGAGCTGTTCCACCTGGCCTTTGGTTTGGACTCGGTCTGACCCTATGTTTCCTTCCCCTTATGGTCTTGATTTATCGGCTACTTTAAAATGAGGCTGCATTTTAAATTGCATTTTAACCTGTATTTTAAATTGGTTTTATTCCCCCCTATTATGTTTTTATTGTGATTTTATTGGTGTTAGCCGCCCTGAGCCCTGGGAGGGCAGGGTATAAATAATTTTTTAAAAATTATTATTATTATTGTTGTTGTTGTTGTTTTGTTTTATTCTGTTGTGGGGGCGGCCCTCATAAATAGCAAGAACATTTGCAACCCTACCTTTCCTCCCCGGGTGCTCAAGGCTGCATATGTCCCCATCCCTCTGCCTTTTAATAAAACCTCGCAACGACCCTGCGAGGCAGGGGAGGCCGAAAGAGAGCGTCTGGTGCAAGGTCCACCCAGGGTGGGGTTGGACCCAGGTCTCTGTGGACCTGCTACTCTGATCACTGCACAGCACTGCCTCTTCAGGGTGATTGCAGCACTGTGATGACTGTGTGTGTGTAGGGAGGGAACTGGTGATGAAGATTGGGGGGGCACATGTGAGCCCCACAGCCACTCTGCCCCAAGCCCCCCAGAGTGACAAAAAAAGGGGGGAGGCTGATTTCATGCCCTGTTCTTCCCCCACTTTGATGACAATAGTTCTGTTATTCTAGGTCCAGGACCTAGAATGCTTTCCCCCAACGGACTATATATATGAGGTTTTGTTCCCCTTTTAGCTAATTCTCTCTCTCTCTTTTTCTCTCTTGCAGCATCAGCGAAAGTTTTCTCACGGTAAAAGGTGCCGCCCTCTTCCTCCCGCGTGGAAATGGATCCTCGACCCCCAGGATCAGCCACCGGCGCAACAAGCATGCAGGTAACACACCCCCTCCTTGTACCTTCCTCCCATCCCAAAATCAAAAAGACTCAGGTCTCTCCCTGGGTTTTTTGCCTATTTTGGGCTGCCCAGGAAAATGGCCTCGGGCCGGCCTCCCCCAGCCTGATGTGCTCCAGCTGTTTCCCAGCTGAGTTCCCATAAGCCACAGCCAGCCAAGTGGCTGATGGGAGTTGTAGTCCGAAAGAGCTGGAGGGCACCAGGTTAGGGAAAGGCTTTCTCTAAGCACTTGTATTTTCAGATTTTATATACATCCCGCAAGCATACAAAGGAATAATTCAGTACCACTTCTTCAGTAATAAGTGGTGTCGTTTTCCCCTGCGCATTGTCAAAAAGTAAGATCCAGCAATATAGTTATCTCTTGTAAAGTCTAACCTTCTACTATAATTAACACCCTGAAATTATGCTTTACCCACAAACAAACCATACCCAAGTAATCCTGAAATAAAATTAAAACTCATTATTTTACTTTCTGTAATTATACAGTATAATCATTGTGAACGTTCTGCGTACAGCTCAAGTAAACAGGCTTTTTCAGATGATAGCCTGTTTTGGAACTGTTTACTAAATCGGCGGCGTTTCTTCCTTTAAGACTGTTTCCCCAAACCAGAAAAGGTCATATGTTAACATTCCGTTTTACTGTTCCAAAACATTATGAGCCTACAACACCTTCCTATAATGCGGGGCGAGGGGAGCCTTAGAGCCAGTGGGGCAGGTTTGTCTGTAAAATTGCTCAGTCGTTAGAGCATGAGACTCTTAATCTCAGGGTTGTGTGTTTGAGCCCCGTGTTGAGCAAAAAGATTCCTGCATGGCAGGGGGTTGGACTAGATGACCCTCATGGTCCCTTCCAACTCTGTAATTCCATGATTCTTTGAAATACGTGCCTCCCCCAGGACTCTCCCCTGTTCATACCCTGCTCTGCACCTTCCTTGGAAGCTGTTCCCAGCCTGGAAGGTCTTCCTGAACTGTGGTGGTGCCTCTGTGAGCATTTGCGGCAGCCGCCACCTGAGACAATTATATCCGTTCGCCTAATGGATGGGCCGGCCCCAGTGAAGTGTCCATGATCCAGAATTCCACTAACCCAGGGATGTGGCCGCAGCGGCAGGGTTGTGTGGGGCTGGCTTTGTGGTGAGGTGGAAGAATCTCTTGCTGCCTCCTGCCTTCCCCATCCTGCAGTTCTCTGCGTTGTCATCTGCACGTGCCAGAGGACCAGGGTTCAGGAGGAGGAGGAGGTGGTAGCAAGGCCTTGTAAGCAAAGCTGATATTTGCTGGACCCCTTCTCCGTGGGCCTTGAAGCCTGAACACAGAAATGTTTGGGATTTAGAGGAGAGATTTGTGTTTTGTTCGTTTGATTTAATGCTCTCATATCCCACCTTTTTACCCAAGGAGCTCAAGGCTCCTCATTTAACCCCCACAACAACCCTGTGAGGTAGGTTAAACTGAGAGGTAGTCGCTGGCCCAAGACCACCCAGTGAGAGTTTCATGGCCAAGTGGGGATTTGAGCCTGGTCTTAGACTGACACTCTAAGCACTGTACCAAACAGGCTCTGCACCTTGATCCTTCCTTCTCCATCCCAGGTGACCTTCAGCAACACCTCCAAGCAATGTTCATGCTGCTCCGTCCAGAGGACAACATCAGGCTGGTAAGTCTCGCACACATGTCCTTTCCTTGCTCTGTGGCTGACGCCTTAGGGTGCCTTGCTGTAGTAAAGTGCCCTTGGCGTCTCATTCCTCCTCTCTGTGTGCCTCCCCTCTCTTATGGCTCTGCTTGGGAACTCAATACACAATGCTGATACACACCTCCTTTGAGAGGTGTGGAGCTCAGAATTCAGAATCTCTGGAATCCCTGTTTTTAAAGCTTCTAGTCCTCATGGTTGAACTCAGCAAACAGGCAGGCATCTTCTCCTGAAACTCTGGGAGCGGTAAATGAACAAAAAGCCCTGACACTCAAAGCAGGGGAGGGCAGTCAGTGCCCCTCCTGGCTCTTTAGCGTGAACAAAATCAGAACAAATGAATGCAAATAAATACATAAATAACCACGGAGAGTTGGAAGCAGCCAGCCCACATCTTCCTGGCAGAGTAGGCATTTGCATACAGAAGACTCTAGGTTGGATTCCTGGCATCTGTGGTTGGAAGGATCTCTGAATCGGGGTGGGGCAGACCCCTCCCTGGCCTGAGAGACTGTGGAGGGCTGCTGTTGGTCAGAGGAGATGCTGCTTGGGCTAGATGAACCCGTGTTGTTCATACGCAGCTTCCTATGCACTTTTAAGAGGATTAGACACATTCAGGGCAGGTGCAGGCACCAGTGGCTGCTCACCATCGTGACTATATTCTCCCTACAGTGTTTGAGGCCTCTGAGAACCAGTTGAGGGGGCTCTCAAGAGGGGAGAGAGCTGCTCCTGCAAGGCTCAAGTCCTGCTTGTGGGCTTCCCTTTGGAGCATCTAAATCACCACTGTAAATAATAATAATAGTAATAATAAAAATTATTATTTTTATAATAATAGCGGGTGCAGTACCAAGTTGGGAGCAGCGGGTGGCGCTGTGGGTTAAAGCCTCAGCGCCTAGGGCTTGCCGATCGAAAGGTCGGCGGTTCGAATCCCCGCGGTGGGGTGCGCTCCCGCTGCTCGGTCCCAGCGCCTGCCAACCTAGCAGTTCGAAAGCACCCCCGGGTGCAAGTAGATAAATAGGGACCGCTTACTAGCGGAAAGGTAAACGGCGTTTCCGTGTGCGGCTCTGGCTCGCCAGATGCAGCTTGTCACGCTGGCCACATGACCCGGAAGTGTCTGCGGACAGCGCTGGCTCCCGGCCTATAGAGTGAGATGAGCGCACAACCCTAGAGTCTGGCAAGACTGGCCCGTACGGGCAGGGGTACCTTTACCTTTACCTTAATAATAAAAATCATAGTAATAGTAATGATAATAATTTATTTATACCCCGCCCATCTGGCTGAGTTTCCCCAGCCACTCTGGGCGGCTCCCAATCGAGTGTTAAAAACAACACAGCATTAAATATTAAAAACTTCCCTAAACACGGCTGCCTTCAGATGTCTTTTAAAAATAAGATAGCTGCTTATTTCCTTCACATCTGAAGGGAGGGCATTCCACAGGGCGGGTGCCACTACCGAGAAGGCCCTCTGTCTGGTTCCCTGTAACCTCACATCTCACAACGAGGGAACCGCCAGAAGGCCCTTGGCGCTGGAGACAGGAGACTGGACAAGACGGGCCGCCCTGTAACCTGATCCAGATGCAGGGCTCTTCCAATGTTCTTCTGATTGCTTGCCAAATCCTAGAACAAGTTCGTATTCCCACGAGCAGCACAGAGTTGAACTATGGACCCTGTTCCCCTGGGAGGCAGCGATGACCACCAGCCTAGATGTCTTTAAAAGAGAAGTAGACAAATTCATGAAAGAGGAGAGGGCTACTGATGGCTCCTAACCAGGATGGCTCGGCTCTGCCTTCACGGTTGGAGGCAGCGATGTCTCTGAATCCCAGTTGCTGGAAACCCCAGGAGGGGAGAGTTGCTCTTGTGCCCAGATCCTGCTTGCCGTTTTCCCATTGGGGCATCTGGTTGGCCACTGTGAGAACAGGATTCTGGTCTAGGTGGGCCATGGGCCTCTTCTTAAGGAGCAAGTCATGACCCCATCCCACCCAGTCTCTTGGCAAACCTCTACTGGTAGTTAGTGCTCATCGGGTGGTTGGGGTTGTGCTCCGCACCGCCGCCGGCTCCCAACCGATCAGCAAATCAATTGTTCTGCACTATCACTGGCGGCTTTGTACATTTTCCGTGGGTAGCTTTCTCGGGTTATTTTTTGATAAATTGGGCTTTCAAGCAAGGAGAACGAGGGGTCGCAGACGGGGACAATGGGGCCACTTTGTGCAGTACCAAGTTGGGAGCGCCAAAGTCATGCCGGGGTCACTCTTTGATCATCCGCTCCTGTTTGTGCTGGGCGGGTGTCAGTCGATACTCGGAGCTGTAGGGGTAGCGGGAAACTTTGGAGTGGCCAATCCCTGGGCAAAGGAAGGTCTTCTTTCCTTGGATGCCCAAAGAACTGACTTGATTTGCGATTGTTATTTATTTTATTAAAGTGTGTTAAGGACTGGCTTTGAGAAGACGGTGTTGCCTCCTGTTCAAATTTAATTACCTCCATGTGTAAAAGCAATAAAAGAAAATGGGTAGAGAAAAGCTTTTCCTCCTTTTCTTGTACAGTAATGCTAGAATTCATGGACATTGAGTGAAGCTGAGTGCTGGAAGATTCAGCACAGATAGAATATAAAGTACTTCATGCAGAGTCTGGGAGGTGAGACTTATTTGCCTGCCACCTGCAACAACCAGAGGCAGAATTCATTTCTGTTTCTGCCGTGAGAGAGCATCACTTTCTGGGCTGCCATGCTCAAGGCCAACGCAGGACCAGGTTGCCTGAAAAGACCCTCCTGTCTGCCCCCTGTAGACTTGTGAGATTGCTTATTGGTTCTCAACCTGTGGGTCCCCAGATGTTGTTGGACTACAACTCCCATCATCCCTGAGCTCTGGCCTTGCTAGCTAGGGGTGATGGGAGTTGTAGTTCAACAACATCTGGGGACCCACAGGTTGAGAAAGGCTTGGAGAGAAATTTTACTTGTGGCACCACGCCCTGCAAACATCACAGGGCAGTGACCCCAAAATGGTCATATGTGATGCCTTACCCACCAGATGCTTCAAACGTCATTTAAAGAGATTTCCCTCTTTTCCCCAGCCCAAAAGAATTGACCTTGTTGTTCCTGGATTCCTGTTTATGTAATGGTGCTTTTTAACATGTTGCTTTTGTCTGCCACTAAAGAGATTTTTTTTAAAAAAAAAAAAGCTAAGCAGTTTAGAAGTGTTTTTATATAGATAATAAATATACAGAGCAAGCATGTTTAAATGAGCTTCAGAACTCAGCTTTCCTTGGCAGAGGAGTTGGGATTTATTGCTTTTCCCCTAAGCACACCCTTTGATCTGTGCAGCCCTTCTGAGATCCAGGGATGAGGCCCTTTCGGAGGAAACGTTTGTCCTTTCCTGGATTATGGAAAAAGTGCTGACGTTGGTCAGAGCCTAGAAATGACGCCTAACTCTGTGGTCCAAGCCAGCTTTCCAGTTTAGAAATAGCCCCGGTTAACGGGCAGATAACAGTAGGAAGTTGCTATATTTACACACGGTTCCCAAACTCGAGTAGGGTTGGGGAGGGAAGAGAATTGAGAGAGCGGCTCTTCTATGTTCAACCTGTCCTGTTTGCTTTTTCTGAAGGGTAGCTTTTGGTGGCCTTTCAGGGCACAGTAGTGGAGATCTGGCTCTCCAAAAACCTGTAGTGCTGTTTTGAGTCGTCTCGGTGCGTCAGGAGGCGTATGCCTATAGAAAGGCTGCTTGCTGGCCAGGAATCATTACAGCAAAGTGTGGACTTCTTGGCTAACATCTCCGAGAGATCAGAGCACCTACTTCCCTTGCAAGAGGTCCTGGGTTCAAATTTGGTTTAAAGGCACCCTGGGTATCAGGAACGGGGAAGGCCTTTCCCCCAGGTCTTGGAATTCTCAGCCAGAATATGCAGAACGGATTTTGTATCATAGAAACAGAGAGTTGGAATGGACCCCCCCCCCCAGGGTCATCTAGTTTAACCCCCTGCAATGCAGGAATCCTGGCCAAAGAACCCCTGACAGATGGCCATCTTCACAAGGGGTGGGAGATACTATTTCGTAGCAAGGGGTAAAAATTCCCCCAAACCATTGGAGCCTCCTCCACTTCAGTTTGAAGGCAGTTCTTAGGTTGGCAGAGCGGAATCTGCTGTTCCGCTATTTGCGTGAGACTTGTACATTGCAGCTGACCAACCAATAGCTTTGACCAGGACAGATAAATTAGTTCATTTGTTTTTTAAACCATGGGAGGGGTCGAGTATGCTGTATCTTAAGCCCCATGGGGATATGCATATGCTCAGACAAATTTCAGAAGTTTTGCTGTATAGGTTTGCAAAACATACCTAAGCAGCCGAACCTGGTGGGCCAGTCTTGTGATTGGTACAAGCAGCATTTTTAAACCTCCTGGACTGGAGGACCCCGGGTCCAAAGCCGCCTCTTTGGACTGCGTGTGCCCCCACCCACCCTCTTGGAAGGACACCCGACAGCGAGCAGGGAGGGGAATGACTCCCCCTCCTGCCAGTCCTAGAAATTTGCTCAGCAAATCCTGTTTCGGCAGCTCGAGGGCAGGCCGTCCCCTTTGGCCTCTCCGGGCTCTGTTTAGCGGTGATCTTATGTCGAAACCACCCTGCTAATTATTGCTGCCCAGATTGGTTTAGCAAAGCAAATTAGATTACGCTAATCCACTTGATGCCAGACAGGCCGCTGGAGAGCCAGCAGGAAGCTGCATTTAGAGAGTTAAGGGGAAAGAAGCTGCGTTTCCCATTTTAGCGTCTGCTGGCTTCATAGCAGGACATGCCTTGCACTGTATAAAGCCCTGCCGGATCACTTGAAACCAGGGGGTTGCCAACGTGGTGCCCGTGGGTGACTGCATGGCCATCCATACTGTCTAACATACCTGCAAAAGGTCTCAGTAACTACCCCCTTCTTTAAACCCCCCCCCCCAATGCACAAGAGGGGCTTTTTGCTCTTACTGCTCAGTTCCTGTTTGCACGAGTGGCTCAGCTTCTCCCGCATTGAACATACACCCCACCCCTAAGACATGCCCATATTTCATTGGGAGCCAGAATTGGATGCCTGCTCTCCCTTCCCTTCTGAGTAGAGGAGTGGTGTAAATGTCCCCATCAAGGAGGGGAGGCCCACTCCAATTTGTGGTCCTGTGTCTCTCTTTTTTGCTCTTTTATGGGTGGCAGCTATTATTCCATGGGGACACGGGTGGCACTGTGCTCTAAACCCCTGAGCCCCTTGGGCTTGCTGATCAGAAGGTCAGCGGTTCGAATCCCCGTGACGGAGTGAGTTCCCGTTGCTCTGTCCCAGCTCCTGCCAAGCTAGCAGTTCGAAAGCACACCAGCGCAAGTAGATAAATAAGTACTGCTGTGGCGGGAATGTAAACAGCGTTTCCGTGTGCTCTGGTTTCCGTCACGGTGTCCCTTTGCGCCAGAAGCAGTTTAGTCATGCTGGCCACATGACCCAGAAAACTGTCTGTGGACAAATGTTGGCTCCTTTGGCCTGAAAGCGAGATGAGCGCTGCAACCCCATAGTTGCCTTTGACAGGACTTAGCCATCCAGGGGTCCTTTACTGTTTTTATTATTATGGCGTGCCCTCGTGTGCCCACTGGCTCAAAAAAGGCGAGTGGGGAAGAGGGCTATCAATGGCTACTAGTCAGGGTGACTCTGCTCTGCCTGCCTGTTTGGAGGCAGCAATCTTCTGAATAAAAATTGCTGGAAACCGCAGGAGGGGAGAGTTGCTCTTGTGCTCAGGTCTGGCTTGCGGGTTTCCCACTGGGGCATCGGGTTGGCCACTGTGAGAACAGGATACTGGGATAGATAGGCCATTGGCCTCATCCTACAGACGCTTCTTGTGTTCTTAAGGCTGACACCTGCTACTTAACTAAAATATTTCTGCCCATTCTGGTTTTCGGTGCCACCAGTGACCAGATGGGTTCCTTTGAAAAAGCCCCCAGCAAGCAGGATTTGCAGGGTCATCCCTTCTCCTATTTGGCACCCAGTTTCCCAAGTTACACTGCCGTTGGACATGCATGCTCCATTTTGACCCTTGTGGGACAGTTGTACCCGCTGGCAAGTCAAAGGAAGTACGAGTGTCGTACAATAAAACCACGTACTCATTTGTAACTGAAGCTGGTGCTCTGTTTTGTCCCACAGATCTGTAGGGAAAAGCCACCGGGCATTGGGGACAGATTTCCCATGCCTTCCTGAGGAAAACCACGGTTTCTAGCTCTCCGCAGTTGGAAGCTAAGCCACATAAGACTCTCGCGGGGTCTCTGGGGCGGGATTTGTTCAGGCAGGGTGTTTAACTTGCACAGTTTACACCGGTGCCGGAGTGCCACTTCCTGTAGCCTCGAGCCTGCCTTGGAGGAGCCCATCCAAGGTTTCAGGCCCCCCGCCAGGGCCCTCTCCTTCAGGAAATTCTTAGAGAAGAACCACGACTATTTAGCAGAAGTGGTTCTTTCTGTGGTTGGGCTGCTCTGCGCAAAATAAAAACTACACACCCTAGATGGGCCAGTTAGCATAATCTAGACGTCCCTTCTGCGGCAATGCCATGGTTCCTCTTGCAGTCGGTGAGGTCAGAAAACATCAAGCCAAATGCAAATGTTCAGCTAGGAGGCTGTAAAAAGAAAAAGGATGCGCCGAATGCCAGGGGTCCGCCCCACCCCTGCCCAGGGGCATCTTCAGGCCACACAAGGCAAGTTCCTCTTGGCTTCTTGTAAGCGACTTGCGCTGCGTGACGCTGGCTTCCTGGCATGCCGCGTCAGCGCCCGTACGTATCTTGCCGACTTGGCATCAGGATGGGGCCGGCGGGGGGGGAGGAATTGGCATATATAGTCTTCCTTGTGCTGACTCAGCTCCTCCGCAGTCTGGAGCTGAACCTCACCGGCTATTCTTGGTCCGTACGGCCAAGCGCCCGTCGCCTGTTGTTCATAGGCGGGCTTATTTCCTATCGCAGAATTGTAGAGGTCGAAGGGGGAACTCCAAGGGTCATCCAGCCCAACCCACTGCAATGAAGTACATGAAGCCAAAGTTTTCCTCTCTGATCATGGGGGAAGTTGAAGTTTTCTTGAAGGATGGAGGGATTCTCCAGGGCACGTCCAGAGGTTCGGAGCAGGTACACTCTCACACACACACATACATGCCGGTTGAAGCTATTCCCTTTATCCAGCAGCTCAAAAAGACTTCTTGTAATTGCAGCAGTCTGGGGTTTTCAGCACCCCACCTGTGTTTGGGATGCCGCATTGAACATCCCGAGATAATCTCAGGTTTTGGGTTTGTTTTCGTTGTTTCTTTTTAAGAAGAGGAAGCAAAATTCCTGGCTGCAGAGCGAGGTTTGAAAGGCCACGGATTTGATGCAGTCTTAATTGTATCTCAAGGAGTTTTCTGCGCTAGCACAGACCTTGGTTCCTCCACAGGCACCAGCAGTCTCTCAGATGCCCTGTTTTTCAGGTGGCAACCGTTTTGCAGACATGCACAGTTTAGGGGGATTTGCTGGGTTCTGCGTGCTCTTGGCGCCTTGGGCTTGAGTTAATGTTGATGCAGAATTGCTGCCCACTGAGTCACTGTTTTCTTTTAAGGTGGCACCCTTTTCCTGCCAAACGCTTCTTGCTGGCCTTCCAAGCCCTTTTCCCGTGGGCTTTGGCTCGTACTGGGAGACCAGTGGCAAATGCGTCTCCCCTCTCTCAGGCTGGCAGAGGTGCAGGGAGCGCCATTGCTCTATGGCAGATCCACCTGCATTGCAGGCAGAAGGTCCTGGGTCCAGTCCCCAAGGACATCTCCAGGTGGGACTGGGAGAAAACTCCCTGCCTGGAACCCTGGAGAGCTGCTGCCAGCCAGTGTAGACAGCAGTGAGCTCAATTGACACCCCACCCCGGTGTAGAATATGGAGAGTGGGCTCTACAAACAGCTGAAAAGCTTCTCCCCTTCTTTTCCCAGGCTGTGAGACTGGAAAGCACGTACCAGAACCGGACTCGATACATGGTGGTGGTCTCAACTAATGGTCGGCAGGACACCGAGGAAAGCATCGTCCTGGGAATGGACTTCTCTTGCAACGACAGGTATGTGGTGAATCGGAGTGAGAGAGCTGACCAGGATGTGCAATTGTTATCTTATTTTCTTTGCAAGTTCTCCAAGAGGGCTGTCAGATCATTGGGGGGTTTGGAGCTGTTTCCCTCTGAAGGACGGGTTGAAGCATTTATAGGATCACAGAATTGTAGGGTTGGAAGGGACTCCAAGGGTCATCTAGTCCAACCCCCTGCGACACAGGAGTCACAGCCAAAGAATCCATGTTGTCTAAGTTGTTGTCTAGAAAACAAGGGCGCTTAAGAGGGAGCATCACCAATCAGGTCCTCAGTGTGAGTGCTGGAGGCTTCCCACAACAGCAATCAAAGTAGTGTTGCCACAGAGCACAAATTTCTAGTCCTCAAGGCTGTTGGTGCAGCACAAATCTCAAAGCAGGTGAGATTTCAAATGAGCTCGAGTGAAAATTACAGCGGTACCTTGGGTTACATACGCTTCAGGTTACAGACTCCGCTAACCCAGAAATAGTATCTCGGGTTAAGAACTTTGCTTCGGGATAAGAACAGAAATTGTGCTCTGGCAGCACAGCAGCAGCGGGAGGCCCCATTAGCTAAAGTGGTGCTTCAGGTTAAGAACAGTTTCAGGTTAAGAACGGACCTCCAGAACGAATTAAGTTCTTAACCAGAGGTACCACTGTACTTCATTCTGGTTGTATTTTTTTCAGAAATATCATTGAAGGATAATATTTATTACGCATGCAACCCTGTTTTCTTTGTTGAAAGCCACTCTGAGCTCGATTGTGTGTGTGTGTGTGTGTGGGAAAGCAGCATACAAATAAAAGGATGAATGAATGAGTAGCCCATCTTTCCTCCAAGGAGCTCAAGAATGGTACACCTGGTTTTCTCCCCACATCAACCCCATGTGGTAGTTTAGGCTGAGAGGGAAAGATCGGCCTAAGGTTCGCCCCACTGAGCTTTCAGACTGAGCAGGGATTTGAACCCTGGTTTCCCAGGTCCTGGTCTGGCACCCCTGCAAAACCCTGGCCCTGTTCCCTGTTCTGTTCCAGTTTGGGCATAAAGTGGTTCGGCCCAGTGTCCATTTCTGTTTGGTCTTGGTGGGTGGAAGAAGTTCCCCCATCCCTTCCAGCCCTGCTTACGTATCTCTTGCTTGCTTCCTCGGACACCGAATATCCCTCCCTTCTGACCCACTGAGTATTTACAAACCCGATTTAGCCTTGTTGCTGGGGGCTTTGGTGGAAGTGGTAGGTGGAAGAGATCCCTAAAAATATCTCCAGTCTCTTTGGGAAGCTGCTCAGAGGTGCCCTTTTTCTCCTCACCCCCCTTTCTTTCCATGAGTTAATCTCATTTCCTACACACACACACACACACACACACACACACACACACACACACCTCTACCTTTAAGAAAACCTCCCCTGATGGCTGGGGGTTCTTTTTTTGTGGAGGGGGTGGGGTTGTCGGCAGACTCTGCCTGTGTGTGATGCCCTCTCTGTTGTTGTTGTTTTTTAAATACATGGCTCCTTTCCAACAAACTGCCCAAGGTGTCTGCATTCCAAACTGACAGTGGAAACAATACCGATAATGTAAAAAATAAGAAAAATGTCAGTGCATTTATATATCTCTCTCTCACTGTCTGAGTCCTACTGTTTCCTCCAGCTTAGAGAAAAGTTTTGCCTGGTATTATCGTATAATAATAATAATAATAATAATAATAATAATAATAATAATAATAATAATAATAATAATTTATACCCCACCCATCTGGCTGAGTTTCCCCAGCCACTCTGGGTGGCTCCCAATCAAGTGTTAAAAACAATACAGCATTAAATATTAAAAACTTCCCTAAACAGGGCTGCCTTCAGATGTCTTTTAAAGATAAGATAGCTGCTTATTTCCTTCACATCTGAAGGGATGGCGTTCCACAGGGCGGGCGCCACTACCGAGAAGGCCCTCTGTCTGGGTAACCTTCAAAAGTAGCCCCACGTAGAGCTATGAACTCATGAAAAAGTGGGGAGGGGAGAAAGGACCAGTAATTAAATCTTCCTCCCGTCCCTTCATTCTTTTTGTGGGAACAGAAACCGACAGCAAGGAATTGAGAGAAGCTACTCAAGGGGCAATTGATAGGCTGTTCATCATTCATTCTCTACCTTCCACACAGAGAGAGCGCTTATCACAAAGCAATAAAACAGTCTGAGCCTACCAGGATGAAAGCGGGGAGTCCTTTGTCAATGTGTCTTGCACGGACAAAGACATAGCAGGAGGTTCCTGGCTGTGGGGAAAGGCACCGATGAATAATGTTGTGATCCTCCAGGGGGTCACCGTTGTATCCAATGCTAGTCCCATTCAGAATAGACCCATTTAAAGTATTGGCCAAAACTAACTTGGGTCCTTTCATAGAAGCTTAGAATTGTAGAATTGGAAGGGACCCCAACGGTCCTCTATTCCATCCCCATGCAAAGCAGGAATCTCAACAAGATCATACATGACGGGTGGCCATCCAACCTCTGCTTTGAAACCTCCAAGGAAGGAGAGTCCACCGCCTCTTGTGGGAGACTGTTCCACTGTCAGAAAGTTCTTCCTGATGTTTAGAAGGGATCTCCTTTCCTGTAACTTGAATCCATTGCTTCGAGTCCTACCCTCCAGAGCAGGAGAAAACAAGCGTGCTCCATCCTCCATGTGACAGCCCTTGAGATATTTGAAGACGGCTATCATATCTCTCCTCTCAGACTCCTATCATCCAGGCTAAACATCCCTGACTCCCTCAACCATTCCTCATCAGGCTTGGTTTCCAGACCCTTCATCATCTCGGTCTCCCTCCTCTGCACACCTTCCAGCTTGTCAATGTATGCTGGAGTCTCTTCCAGTGCTTTAAAACGTCCATCTCCCACGGGCCTCCTTTTTCCTTTTTGTAAAGGATTCTCTTGCAGAGTTTAAATCGCCGTCCTCCCCTCTCTTTTGTTTCCCGCAGCAGTGTTTGCACAATGGGGCTGGTCCTGCCACTCTGGAGCGATGCCTTGATTCATCTGGATGGCGATGGGTAAGAGCCTGCGATTGTCTGGTTTTTGTGTTGCTATGAACGTGCAAAAAGGCACCCGGCCCTCCTCTTCTCTCTCCCTCCCTGCCCCCTCTGCCCCGCTTTGCAATCCAGGAAGCATTATTGAGTGTGACCTACATGCAAGTAAATATTGTGGAAGGCTTTTGGCCAAGTGTTGAACCATCAGGCAACTTCCAGTCAACCCTGACCCCCTTGTCATCCTTCTGAGGCAGGAGGGCAGCCTGAACCAACATCTGGCCCCCTCCAGGTGTTTTTGGCTGCAACTCCCCATCAGCCTCAGCCAACATCTGGAGGTCACCAGGTTGTCCAGGGGCTGCCCTTTTTCATAGCCTCCTGGCTCCCAGGAAGGAAGAGCATCTGGCCTTTTTCGATTAACACTGAGTGTCCAAACCGCCGTCTTTGCTGAAGTGTTGTTTGACTGGCTGTTGTCTCCATTTCCCTCCTTTCCAGGGGCTTCAGCGTCTCGACAGACAACCGGGTGCACATCTTTAAGCCTGTCTCTGTGCAAGCCATGTGGTGAGAGAATTTGTGTTCCTTAATTTTTTTACACCCAGTTTATAGAGAAGGTTTTTGGAGTAGGAAGGAAGACGTATTCTCAGAAATGGAGGCTCGCGAGAAGCCCTTGGAGGCTGGAACGATCCTTGGACCTCTCTTGGGTGTGCACCTTTCAGCTGCATTATGTAGAAGCTTGGCTACTCCAAGACTGACGTCACTGCTTTTCATTTGCGCTTAGGTCAGAACTGGTGCTCTCCAGAATGATGGAATGCAATCACCATGGGCTATCTTCAATATACCACCAATGTTGTGTTAAAATAATAATTTATTATTTATACCCCGCCCATCTGGCCAAGTATAGCCAAGGTTGCAAGTTTGATCCCCGTACGGGACAGCTGCATATTCCTGCATTGCAGGGGGTTGGGCTTGGTCAGGGGTCGGCAACCTGCGGGCCATGGGCCACAAGCAGCCCATGGGGGCAGTTTGACCGGCCCACAAGCCACCCCCAAACCAAGCTGCCTGCTCGGCGAGTCCCCGCACACTGTGCTAAAACAGCACGGTGTGGAGACTCAGTTCCGCGACGCCAAAATCGCGTCTGCGCATGCCAGGCGCTGAAAATCACGTCTGCACATGCCCAGGCGCTGGAAATCGCACACACGCGATCCGGCCCACAGAGAGATCTCCACAGGACTTGACCAGCCTAGGCAGGTATAACCTTGCTGACCCCTGGGCTAGATGATCCATAGGATTCCTTCCAACTCTATAATTCTATGGTTACCACGGAGCCCTCTGTTACCTCTGCGTTGGTTGGTTGGTTCATTGGTTGGTTGGTTTTAGAGCCCTTATATTTGTTTTACAGCTCTAGTGTCCAAAAGGGCTCCCAGAGTAGCCTAAATACAAGCATTTATAACCAGAGTCCCCTTTCTGCGGGGTTACAATGTATTTAAAAAAGACACGACATACAAGGAAAAAGGGAGGAGGACAGAAGAGAGGAGGAAGCAAACACAGGTGCCAGTTCCTAAAAGTAAAGTATTGGTTATTGCAGTGACTAGCTGGAATGGGGGAACAGTTCAAGGTCAGGAAGTTGCCAATGAAACTGGCCTTTCAGCAGAGCGACCTAAACTCTGGGTGATGTTTATAAGGGATTCTCTTTGGCATCCGAAGAGCCAGGCAGAGCTTTATATGTCCAGGTTTTGCCAGCTAAGCCTGCTGGATAATCCTTCTCCTTTATAGGACAGCTCTCAGTAGGGTTCTTCTAACAAGTTTGTGGATTCACTGACTCAGGATCGCTTTCGCTCTTTCGAAATGTGTCACCCATTGAGCTTGCGATGTATTTGTGGGAGAGCTCCATGTCTTTGCTTTTAACCTAGATCTTTCAGGTCACGGGCAGAGAGTCAGGACGCCAGCTCAAAACAGGTGGAGCGGCTCCTTCTTAGAAAGCGTCTCAGGACATTTTTAAATGACAGCACATCCCGTGATGGGCTTCAACCCATTGTGGCTCCCTTCCGAGCTCAATAGCTCTCAGGAAGGGACGTAAACTTGGGGACATCATGGGGACATCACGAGAGCCAAAGGGGCCCATCTGGCCCAGCCTCCCGTTCTCTCAGTGGCCAACCAGATGTCTCTTCTGGGAAACCCACAAGCAGGACTTGAGCACAAGAGCAATTCTCCTCGCTTGCCATTCCCAACATTTGCTGCCTGGGACCCTGGAGGAGGAACAGAGCCACTGAGAGCCTTCCATGCCGAGGGAAGAATTTGGCACCATGTGAGACTGGACATTGCCTCTTTGTGTGCAGCGTGTGTTCTGGGCCGGCTGTCAGACTGGGCTTTGGAAAGTTGTGGGGAGGAGAAGAAAGCCCTGCCCCACCGGAAGCTTACTAGGAGATTCATAGAACCATAGAATTACAGATTTGGAAGCGGCCCCCAAGTGACTCCCCCTTCAATGCAGGAATCACAGCTAAATGCAGAGCGAAGCAGCATTTGCTACACTTATTTTTATTTATATATAATAAAGCGATTGCATTCTATGAAATAGGTGGAAAGTGGTGGGTGTGGTGTGGGTTGTATGTGTAACTGGAAAATCCAGGTGTTGAGCATGGGGCTCCCTTCTTGCTCAGCTCCCTTATAGGTCTCCTTTAGAGGTGCTCTTACCTCAAAAGGTGGGGGGGAAATAGCCAATACTAACAGCCAAGTGTTGTCGTCGTTTACTTTTTATTTCTAATTTTCAAAAGTGTACAAGTTGATGCATACTAGTAGCCAAGTGTGATTATTTAGTGGAAAGCAAAAGGCAAGTTTTACACCATATGGTCTGACTGTTGATTATATAGCACAGTCAGAAGGACCTCCCAGCAGAGAAGCAGCTACAGTACGCATTTATACCAATAACCTATCCTGGCTGCATCTCTTTGGAGTCCAGGTACCTTTGAATGGGCTATATGATTGACCAGACATTTCTGTAAAGCAACAGAGAGAAATTAATCTCCATTTTATTTTATTTATTTAATGTTTGTAGTTATATTGAATGTACAGTTAAATCTTTTTAGGTTGCGTCCCACGGCGACCTGGAAGTACCGGAAAGAGTTACTTCCGGGTTTTGCCGCTCACGCATGCGCAGATGCGCAAAATGACGTCACGCGCATGTGCAGAAGCGGCAAATCATGACCTGCAGGTGCGGGTTGCATTCTGCTCATGTTGCGGACGGACTCCGGAACGGATCCTGTTCGCAACCAGAGGTACCACTGTATTAGGAAAAGTAGTTCCAAATTATTATTTTTCCTACTTTGTAATCATGTGTATTTTCTTTGGGTTGATAGAGTTTCTTTTGAAAATAATAATAATAATAATAATAATAATAATAATAATAATAATAGCAGTTAAGCGTGTCATTTCTCCCTGGCTGAGCTGTGGGCCCTCTCCGTCCTCTGGCTGCTTCTGATTCCCTGACTTCTTTCCTCTGCTTTTATTTTCTCCCTCCTCCTCCACCTCCTCCATCCAGGTCTGCCCTGCAGAGTCTCCACAAGGCCTGCGAAGTGGCTCGCATCAACAACTACTACCCGGGGAGCCTTTTCCTCACGTGGGTCAGCTACTATGAGAGCCACATCAACTCGGACCAGTCCTCCGTCAACGAATGGAACGCCATGCAAGATGTCCAGTCCCACCGACCCGATTCGCCTGCCCTCTTCACGGACGTGTGAGTAGGGCTGGGGACGGTTTTGATTCCTTACCTGCCTCCCACCCTAACGTCCTGGGGCAGGTTGCAGCCATTCCAAGGTGCAACATTAAAACAAGTAACAGTCACGGAAGTCAGAACAGACCTGCTGGATCAGGCCAGTGGTCAGTCTAGTAGTCCAGCATCCTGCTCTCTCAGTGGCCAGCCAGGTGCCCATGGGAAACCCACAAGCAGGATTCGAACACAAGAGCAATGCTCTCCCCTCCTGCAGTTTCCAGCAGCTGGCATTCAGAAGCATGGCTGCCTCTGACTGCAGAGGCAGAGCCATCATAGAATTGTAGACTTGGAAGGGACCTCGAGTCTCATCTAGTCCCAGCTTCCTGCAATGCAATTGATAGGGTGGATTTTGGAAAATATACATCTCGGATGTCAAAGGCCAGTGGGTTTGAGAGCATGCTGGTTTCTCTGCCAGCCTGTCTCGCCTGTCAGCTGGGCTTGTTTCGCAAGGCCTATCCCTCAGCCAGCTATAATCACCCTCATCATCGTGATTGATTCATCACTTCTACATCATTAGAAGTACAGTGGTGCCTCGCAAGACGAAAAGAATCCGTTCCGCGATTCTCTTCGTCTAGCGGTTTTTTCGTCTTGCGAAGCAAGCCCATTGACATCTTAGCGGATTAGCGCTACAGCGGTCTAGCGGCTTTTCACGATCAGCTGTTAAGCGGGTTATCAGCGGAACAGCTGATAGGCGGCTTAGCAGCTTAGGAAAAGGGGGGGGGGGAGCGAAAAAAACCAGCGGGGACGCGCAAGATTTTTTCGTCTTGCGAAGCAACCCCATAGGGAAATTCGTTTTGCGAAGCGCCTCCAAAACGGAAAACCCTTTCGTCTAGCGGGTTTTCCGTCTTGCAAGGCGTTCATCTTGCGGGGCAACACTGTAGTTTCAAAACAAAAACAGCAAAGACATTTGTAACAAGATTAAATCCTCAACAAAGTGGACGTCTGTGGCAAAGTCCCAGTTATCCATTGGCGGAACAAAAATGTATCCCCTTGCTTCTGGAAAGTACATGTGCCGGGCGCCTCCAGTCGTATCTCGACAGGGGCGCTGTTCCACAGGGCAGGGGCCGCCACACTAAAAGCCCTTCATGTTATTGTGGAGCTGTTCGCTCCAGAATACTGTTTATTACTGTTGGATTCATTCATTTGTTGGCTCTCAGATTCAGCTGTGGCCACATTGCTTCATATCTCTGCTGGTGGTCTCAGAGACATCCATCTAGCCGGGATATGTGTGTGTGTGCTTTGGCCTGATCCAGCCAGAGGCTGTGTTCACATACAGGACGATGGCATATATACATGGATGAGAGGTGTTTATTCATGGGCTTCCCAGCCCCAGAGTGCTACGGTCCTTGCTGATAAGCCCTGGCTATTTTTACCCGCCAGCGATAAGGCCAGAGAGGCTGCTGGAATGCACCCGCGGGTGCTGCTGGCTGCGTGGTGCGTTCCATATAAGGAAGCGTGGAGCCTGTTACCTTTCCAAGGAAGGTGGAGGGGCAGAATTGCTGGCCAGGCTACAGTAGCATATGCTGGCAAAATTCTGCTGGGCCAGGACCTCTTCAGGCTGCAGGATGGCTTCTGATGGAGAGGCCGAGTGTGCTGTGGTAGTTGGTACATCTCACTGGGGTCCCCTGTCTGTCCTTGGCCCTGAGATTCAGTGGTGTGGCGGTCAAAGTGTCGGGCTAGGGCAGGGGTCAGCAAACTTTTTCAGCAGGGGGGCGGTCCACTGTCCCTCAGACCTTGTGGGGGCTGGACTATACAGTGGTACCTTGGGTTACATAACCTTCAGGTTACAGACTCCACTAACCCAGAAATATTACCTCAGGTTAAGAACTTTGCTTTAGGATGAGAACAGAAATCGTGCTCCGGTGGCACGGCGGCAGCAGGAGGCCCCATTAGCTAAAGTGGTGCTTCAGGTTAAGAACAGTTTCAGGTTAAGAATGGACCTCCAGAACGAATTAAGTACTTAACCTGAGGTACCACTGTATGAACGAATTTCTATGCCCCACAATGAACGAAAAAGAAAATGAACGAATTTCTATGCCCCACAAATAACCCAGAGATGCATTTTAAATAAAAGGACACATTCTACTCATGTAAAAACAATGCTGATTCCCAGACCATCTGCGGGCTGGATTGAGAAGACAATTGGGCCAGATCCAGCCCCTGGGCCTTAGTTTGCCTACCCATGGGCTAGGGCCTGGGAGAGACCAGGGTTCGAACCTCCAATCAGCCATGAAGCTCACTGGGTGCAACCTTCAGCCAGTCACTGCCTCTCTCAGCCTAACCTACCTCACAAGATTATTGTGGTGGGTTAAATGAGGAGAGGGAGAACCACCTCAAGCTTCTTGGAGAAAAGGTGGGGTATAAACACAATATATAAGTGAAAAGAATGTCAGAAACATACTGAGGCAGACCAGTCCAGCACAGTATTGTGCTGAGGCTGTATTACAGGAGTTGGTGGGGTGGAAGCTGCAGCTTGCATTGGCCCCAGCCAGCATGGCCAAAGGTCAGGGGTGCTGATAAGAGTTGGCGTCTGCAGGGCCACACATCCTGCCCCAAACCCCTGCTGTAAAGAGCTGTGGGCATTGATCTCGCCTATTAAATCCTTGTAAACGAGGACGGATGAAGGTCGAAACACCTGTCTGGTGTGGTTTGCTGTGGAGGTCCTTCTTAAGGGGTTGGGAGCCTCAGGTCCAGGGGCCAGGTGAGGCTCTCGAGGTCTCCATCTCTGGCCCTCAGGACTCTTCACACCACACCCTTCACTGCCACTGTCCAGGCAGGTAGAGAAGGGCCTGGACTCACGCCTGTAGACTTTTGCATAAATTGCTCCAGCCACTTTCGTCGCCTCTGGCTCCACCCACCACTGGCAGATGGCCCTCGGGAGGTTACCCAGAACAGAGTGTGGCCCTCAGGATGAAAAAGGTTCCCCACTCAACTTGAGAACTAGACTTGTTTGTTTTTATTACCCTGCTCTTTGGCCAAAATGGCTCCTGGGGTGCCTTACATACAGTCAAAACAAGACGGTCCCAACCTGCAGACTCACAATTAAAAAGAAGACATGGCACACAAGGGGAATGGACAGGGAGGGAAGAGGAAAATCAAAACTCAGACTCCTATTTCTGAACAGTTGTTCCTAGATTCACCAGGGAAAGGAGGAGCTTTCAGCAGAGCCAATGGTGTGAGCTTGGCTTCGCAGCTCTCCCACAGAGGCAGTCGGAGGGAATGGAGCTTTTTGTCTTGAAGCCAATGTGTACGGCACCCCCGCCTGCCCCCAAGACTTCTGAAACTAATTTTTCTTCCATTTCTCCCCATGCCCCTACAGCCCGACGGAACGGGAACGCACAGAACGTCTCATAAAGACCAAGCTGAGGGAAATCATGATGCAGAAAGATTTGGAGAACATCACGTCCAAGGAGGTGAGGAAAAGGAGGCTGGTGGGCTGCCCCCCCCCCCCCCAGATTGCTAAAGAGGGCAGGGAAGGCTGAGTGGGGTTTTCTTGGGGGGAGGGACACCTGGTTGCTGCAACCACATCCTTCAGTCCTATTCCCCATCCAGAGCTGCCAGCTGGAGTAGGGCACGTTGAATCTTTCAACTTTGAAATCCCAAAAATGAGGGGTGCTAAAAGCTTGCAACATGACTTGGCAATTCAAAAGTTAGTTAGGTTAAAATAAGATAATTTAGTTTTGCTTGGTAGGTGGAATGTGTGCAAAATGGCATAGAAATCATTAAAAATGATTGCCAATTACTCACAGTTATATTATATATTAATCATTCTTTAGCATTACCTGACATTTTCAGAAGCCAAAATTAAAATTATTTGGTTTTCCAAAAGTAGTTTGTGTGCTTCTTCATCAAACGTAGACTTAGCAAGCTAAATGTTGTCCAGTCACAAAAAACCCAGCAGATTTGAATTCCTCACACCCAAAACCATATTTTAAGTGAAGAATTTTACACACACACAAAAAAATAGGTTTCACTGTCTAAAATGACAAGCCCTACTGCTGGAGAGAGAAGGAATCCAGAGGCCAATTGCTGCCTTTTTGCGGCTTTTGAGAGCCTGGGGGTCTGACCTTCTTGCTGTTGGAAGTCTGACCCAACCCTTGACTCTTGCGTCTTTTGTCTTCTGTGGGTCTGGCTGCTCCTTAAATGTTTTGTTTGATTCCAGGCAAATTTCATAGAATTTTACAATTGGAAAGGTACTCCAAGGGTCACCGAGAAATCCCAGCTAAAGAATCCTCGGCCGTTTCTCCTGGGGCCATAAGAGAAGGGAGGTGGGGGTCGGCTGAAGGGTACTGCTACCCCCCAGGGTGGGTGTTTGAGCGATGTAATAATGCACCGTCTCAAAGGCAGCCTCTTTCTCCTCTCTCCTCCCAAAGATCCGCACGGAGCTGGAGATGCAGATGGCCTGCAACTTGCGGGAGTTTAAGGAGTTCATTGATAACGAGATGATCGTCATCTTGGGCCAGATGGACAGCCCCACACAGATCTTTGACCACGTCTTCCTGGTAAGTGTTTTGGCACATGGCCACTAGGAAGGCTCACAAGCTGCTCAACTTGACCTGCTGTCATCCCCACCCTCTTAGAACGCCCCCCATCTGCTCTGCCATACAGACCACCATCTCCATCTCCTCCTCCTCCTTCTTCGTTGAATTTATATACTGCCCTATACCTGGGGTCTCAGGGCGGTTCACAGAGTAAAATCAAGATATAAAACTACAAAATACATAATAAGAATAAAAACAACCACCCAATAGCTCCCCCCATATGCAAATACACTTAAATCTGGGGTGCAGTCGGTGCAGATTACGCTGGAGCACAATAATATAAATTGAAAACAAGAAGAGTTTGGATTTGATATCCCGCCTTTCACTCCCTTTAAGGAGCCACAAAGCGGCTAACATTCTCCTTTCCTTTCCTCCCCCACAACAAACACTCTGTGAGGTGAGTGGGGCTGAGAGACTTCAGAGAAGTGTGACTGGCCCAAGGTCACCCAGCAGCTGCATGTGGAGGAGCAGAGACGCGAACCTGGTTCACCAGATTACGAGTCCACCACTCTTAACCACTACATCACACTGGCTCTCAATAAAATAAAATGCTTCTTCCTTCCTTCTCACTGCTCCATCACAATTAAGCTTCGCCAGAGTTGCAGAACCCGGCTCTTATTTATAGAGACTGAGATGTCACGTAAGAACATCAGGCCAATGGCCCGTCTAGTCTTGCACCCTCCTCTCGCAGGGGCCAACCAGATGCTTGGATGAAGGCAGGAAGCAGGATCTGAGCACAACAACACCACTCCCCTCCTGTGGCTTCCAGAAGCTGGTAGTCCGAGGCATGGCCATCTCCAACAGTGGAGGCAGAGCATGGCCGTTGTGGCTGGCAGCCATTGATAACCCTCGCTCCCTCCATGAATTTGTCTAATCCTCTTTTAAAGCCATCCTGTGGGAGGGAGTTCCACAGTTTAAGTGTGCACTGCATGAAGGAAGTCCTTTACCTGTCCTGAATCTTCCAATATTCACCTTCATTGGAGGTCTACGAGTTCTAATGCAATGAGATTGGGGGACGGGGACTGCCTACTGTGGGAGCGAGTACAGTGGTACCTCGGGTTACAGACGCTTCAGGTTACAGACTCCACTAACTCAGAAATACAGTGGTACCTCGGGTTAAGAACTTAATTCGTTCTGGAGGTCTGTTCTTAACCTGAAACTGTTCTTAACCTGAAGCGCCACTTTAGCTAATGGGGCCTCCCGCTGCTGCCCCACCACCAGAGCACGATTTCTGTTCTCATCCTGAAGCAAAGTTCTTAACCCGAGGTAATATTTCTGGGTTAGCGGTGTCTGTAACCTGAAGGTATGTAACCTGAAGCATATGTAACCTGCGGTACCACTGTAGCACCTTGGGGTAAGAACTTTGCTTCAGGATAAGAACAGAAATCATGTGCTGGTGGCGTGGCGGCAGCGGGGAGGCCCCATTAGTTTCAGGTTAAGAACAGTTTCAGGTTAAGAACGGACCTCCGGAACGAATTAAGTTCTTAACCCGAGGTACCACTGTACATGCATTTAAGTTAAGTATGGTACATTTATTACATAAGCAAACCGAAAAGACCCAAGGGAGAGCAGAGAGTGCAGGCGAACCATCTCCTGCAAGGCAGATGTTTGGTATATCCCTGAATCCTTCTCGCCATCCTGGGGCCTGGAATTTCTGAGGTTACCGGAGCGTCCTGCCCACGCCCCTATTCTGGGAGAAAACAACAGGAACAAAGGAAAGCTTGAGAACAAACACAGGAAAGGCTTATTCAGGTCTGGCAGGTGGGATTCTGCTTCCAGTAAAGCCCGGGATGGCGATGCTCTGGGTAGAAGCATGTGATATCCCCAACCAAAGGGTCCTCCTCCTCTTTTCAAGCTGTGTAAACACTGGGCTACTGAAATGTTTGAGCTCGCCTGGTGCCAAGGCACGTCTCGCGAGGCTGCGCCGGCTGATGAGTCAGCAGCTCTGGGGCTTTCCCCACCCTCCCTCCTCTGGCCGGATGCACAGGCCAGGCATCAGTCAGCAGTTTTACGTGAGAAGACAGCTCACCTTTTCAGCCCTGACTCTCTCGGCAGAATCAAAAGTGGATAGAGGAATGTTCCCCCTCTTCTCTTGTAACGCGAGAACCCCTGGCGATCCAACAAAGCTGAATGTTGGAAGAAAAGAAAGTCCTTTTTTTTTGCGCAGCAGCTAGTTGAACTGTGGAACTCCCTGCTGCAGGGAGCCAACTTGGATGCCTTTGAAAGAGGATTGGACAAATTCATGGAGGAGAGGAGGGCTATTGATGGCTGCTGGCCAGAATGGCTCTTCTCTGCCCTCCACAGTCAGAGGCAGCGACCGCAGGAGGCAAGAGGAGTCAGGTCCTGCTTGCCATTTTCCCATTGGGGCGTCTGGTTGGCCACTTTGAGAACAGGATGCTGGACTAGTTGAGCCATTGGCCTGATCTATCAGGTCTCTTCTGGGGTTCCCTTCCCCTTTTCTGACACTCCCGTTTCCCAGCCAGGAGCCCTGGGTTCTTTGCCCAGTGCTGTTCACTCCACCTCCCACCCCCTGCTCCATTTGTACACCTTGCCGTGTTCTTGACGTGATTTGATTTCCCCCACCCTGTCTTCTCCCTTTGCGCAGGGTTCAGAGTGGAATGCCTCCAATCTGGAAGATCTGCAGAATAGAGGGTAAGTCCCAGAACGTGGCCTTGATGAAATGTCCTCCATCCCACCCAGCAGAGAGCAAAAGACCAGTGATGGCCCCCCAGTTCCACTTGGTTGCTTGGGGGGGGTGTCTTCAGACCAAGGCAGGGATAGCCAGAGTGGTGCCCTACAGCATCCATTGCCCCTGACTATTGACATCTGGGAGGACTCAGTTTGGGAGCCATTTCCTTCTCTGTGGCCTGTCTCGCCACTCCAGGAATCAGCTCTATCACTTTAACCCTTTGGCAGCGGACCCACAGCCCTCCATGTGCTGCTGAAATCCGACTCCCATCATCCCTGGCATTTGACCATGCTGCCTGTAGGGGCTGCTGGGAATTGGAAGTCCATCAACATCTGTAGGGTCCTATGTTGGCTGCTGTGGACCAGAACAACAGTCAGGGGTCCGATGGCCGTGTGTTGGGGATTTATGAGCTGTGAGGGTGGGGATTAGATTACCCTTGGGGGTCTCTTCGACTCTACCATTCTATGATTCTTAGACATTTCTTAGGGGTGGAAAGGAATCTCCTCACCCCTGGTTTTTATTTTCTTTATTTTGCTAAACCTCAAGGAGTTCTTTCTTGTCCACTTTGTCCCTTGTTTTGGAAACACAACTGTGTGTGTGGGTGTGTGTGTCTAACCAGCCTTATTGCCCTTTTGGCTTCAGGGTGCGGTACATTCTGAACGTCACCCGAGAAATCGACAACTTCTTCCCTGGCGTCTTTGAGTACCACAACATCCGTGTTTACGACGAGGAGGCAACAGATCTCCTGGCTTACTGGAACGACACCTACAAATTCATCTCCAAAGCAAAGCAAGTTCCCTTTTTATCTTAATATTAAAAGCGTGTCCGCATCCATATGGGCCTATAGCTAAAGATACTGGGTTGTATCCACCGCTAGACTTACAGTCTTTTTCTTTGGTGATCACTTGTAGCCGAGTAAGATTGTCTTCCATAAACAGGGTTTTAAAAGTGAGTCCGTAAGTGACTGTGGAGGCCAATTCTGGACCCACACGTCCTTCCGCAGTGGGGGCATGGGTTTCCGGGTGGGAGTTCATCATAGTGGTTAGCCAAAGGTGCCTTCCTCTTAGCACGTTTCTCCCTTTCATCCTGAGTTTGAGTGTCTTCAAAGCCCATGACACCTTTGGTAAAGGCTATTCTCCAACTGGAGCACTCGCAGGCCAGTGTTTCCAAGTTGTCAGTGTTTATACTGCATTTTTTTAGATTTGCCTTGAGAGAGTCTTTGAACCTCTTTTGTTAACCACCAGCATTACGCTTTTAAGTTACCATTTTTAAGTTCGGAATAGAGTAGTTGCTTTGGCAGACGATAACCAGGCATCCGCACAGCCTTTACAGTTAAAGCACTTTGATGCCCCGTTAAACTGTTGTGGCTCCCCCCAAAGAATCTTGGGAGCTGTAGTTTGTTGAGGGCACTGAGAGTTGTTAGGAGGCCCCCGATTTCCCTGCACAGAGCTACAATTTCCAGAGCGGTTTGGCAATCATAGAATCATAGAATCATAGAGTTGGAAGAGACCACAAGGGCCATCGAGTCCAACCCCCTGCCAAGCAGGAAACACCATCAGAGCACTCCTGACATATGGTTGTCAAGCCTCTGCTTAAAGACCTCCAAAGAAGGAGACTCCACCACACTCCTTGGCAGCAAATTCCACTGTCGAACAGCTCTTACTGTCAGGAAGTTCTTCCTAATGTTTAGGTGGAATCTTCTTTCTTGTAGTTTGGATCCATTGCTCCGTGTCCGCTTCTCTGGAGCAGCAGAAAACAACCTTTCTCCCTCCTCTATGTGACATCCTTTTATATATTTGAACATGGCTATCATATCACCCCTTAACCTCCTCTTCTCCAGGCTAAACATGCCCAGCTCCCTTAGCCGTTCCTCATAAGGCATCATTTCCAGGCCTTTGACCATTTTGGTTGCCCTCCTCTGGACACGTTCCAGTTTGTCAGTGTCCTTCTTGAACTGTGGTGCCCAGAACTGGACACAGTACTCCAGGTGAGGTCTGACCAGAGCAGAATACAGTGGCACTATTACTTCCCTTGATCTAGATGCTATACTCCTATTGATGAGGCCCAATCAATCCCTCTGCATAGGGAAGAATGGGAACTGTAGCTCCAGGAGGAGAATTGGGATGGGGGAGGGTGTTTCCTCTTAACAGCTCTCAGAACCCTTAAATAAGAATGAGATGAGCTTGCTGGATCAGGCGAAAGGGGGCCCATTGAATCCAACCTCCTGTTCTCACTGGGGCCGACCAGATGCCCATTGTGGGAAGCCAGTAAGCGGGACCTGAGCACAAGAGCGACTGGGATTCAGAAGCATCACTGCCTCTGACTGTGGAGCTAATATCCACCCATAGCCCTTGTCTCCATGAACTTGTCTAAATGTGCGAGTGTGAATGAGGCCTGCCAGTTTCAGAGGATCTACTCTGATGACCCATGGAGAGAGATACAGATACATATTGTGTGTATGTATGCGCACACACAAGGGACGCAGGTGGCGCTGTGGGTAAAAGCCTCAGGGCCTAGGGCTTGCCGATCGAAAGGTCGGTGGTTTGAATCCCCGCGGCGGGGTGCGCTCCCGCTGCTCGGTCCCAGCGCCTGCCAACCTAGCAGTTCGAAAGCACCCCCGGGTGCAAGTAGATAAATAGGGACCGCTTACTAGCGGGAAGGTAAACAGCGTTTCCGTGTGCGGCTCTGGCTCGCCAGAGCAGCGATGTCACGCTGGCCACGTGACCCGGAAGTGTCTCCGGACAGCGCTGGCCCCCGGCCTCTTGAGTGAGATGGGTGCACAACCCCAGAGTCTGGCAAGACTGGCCCGTACGGGCAGGGGTACCTTTACCTTTACCTTTTTATGCGCACACACACAAAACACATATTGCCAAACTGGTGCTGAGGTGAGCTTTGGTCCACAACATCAATCAGGAGGGCACCAGCTTTGCAAGGTCTTGAGATATATATGGCATTTATTGATGCCGCCTGTGAAACACTCTCTCCCCAGCAAAGCCGTTTGAGTGATGACTCCGTTGGGAACTTGGGTAACCCTCCTCTCTCTCCCTCCCTTTCCCTTGATCGTCTTGCAGGAAGAACGGATCCAAGTGCCTGGTTCACTGCAAGATGGGGGTCAGCCGGTCAGCCTCCACGGTGATTGCCTACGCCATGAAGGAGTACGGCTGGAACCTCGACCGGGCCTACGACTACGTGAAGGAGCGCCGGACCGTCACCAAGCCCAACCCCAGCTTCATGCGGCAGCTAGAGGAGTATCAGGGCATCCTCCTGGCCAGGTGAGTCCGAAACAGACAAGACAGCACCTCAGCGTCCCTGACAATGGGCAACTGGGAGCCAGAGGGTGTTTCATGGAATGCCAGCATCTGGCTTCTTCTGAATTTCAGCTTTCACACACAGAAATGATATAAATCCTTGCTCTCTTCGATGCAAAGTTCAGGAAACTTTTGGAGCTGCAGTAGTGCGCACTCTCTGTGTGTATGTGTGTAAAAAAAGGGGGGGAATTTTGGAAGAGCACAAACGCATAGCTTTTAGCTTAGTTGAATATCTTTTTACCCCCCTTTTCTGCAAAAAAAAAGTGCGGAGAAATCAAAGCTTTTTTTTTAATGGGATAAATTGCCAAAAAAAATACGTTGGGATGCAGTGAATGTGATGAAAACAAAGTCAGTAAGAACTGTTGGTCATTGAAACCGATGGGGGCGGGGGGAGGACCCCAGCAGGAATGAATTAAAATTTAGGTCATCCTTTTAAAAAGCTTTTTAGCTGTGTGCACTCGTGTGTGTGTGTGTGTGTGTGTGTGTGTGTGTGTTTCCCCCACAACCTGTTTCCCCCAAACAGCAAAGCAACTTTGCTTTCTGGCTGGCTTTCGAGGTGCCTGTTTGTTTGTTTGTTTGTTTGTTTGTTTGTTTGTTTGTTTGTTTATGTGTTGCAGATTTCCCCTTCCCCACCTTCTCAAGTTCCTTTTCTTATGCAAAACCGAAGGGGTTGTTTTTGTAACGAGAGACCCCCATCATCTGATTGGGAAAAGATGTCTCAATATGTCATGTGTCTGTGTTTTCCTTCTCCCCCCCCTTCCAACTGTACACATGTGTGTCCTCGGGTGACCTCCAGAGAGCGGAAAGAGAGAGAGACGGCTTGTCCTGCCAGAGGGATCCCAGCTCACGGCCACGTGGTTACCAGGTGGCCTTGCTGTGGATGTCGGGCCTTTTGAAAAGTGTGTGTGTGTGTGTGTGTGTGTGTGTGTGTGTGTGTGTGTGTGTTGGGGTGGCACATGGCAAGCAGGGGGAGCGGCTAGCAGCAGGTTATCTGCACCGACCCAAACTTCTTAATGTTTGGGAGGTGCTTGCAATGCAGACTCTACAGGGCCCATCCCAGAATCCCATCCAAAACAAACTTAACAAAACCCCAATACTTGGCAGTTGCTATAAACCACATTTCAAACATTCAAAGCCCTTTGCTCACAGTTATCTCGGCCGTGATCCTTGCGACAAGCCTGCAAAACAGGCCTGGGATCCTTGAGATGCATCCAACTACGCTCTACTCAAGAGTAGACCTGTTGGAGTTAATGGACCACAATCAATTGTGCCTGTTCTGTTCAGTGGGTCTACTCTTAGTAGGACTAAACGTTCTAATAAAAGCTTATCTCCCTATTGCACGCTGCGGCTGAGGCGTAGAAAACCAGTGGTTCTGAGGCTCACCAAAGTTTTCCTGAGCAATTTTATGACGGGATCCTGATCTGGACGAAGGGGTTTATTAACATGTGCTTTTGAAATCTGTATTAGGCGATGTCAAATTTGCTCCAAGAGTCAGAGGGGAGGGCTATTGATGGCTAAATTCTGCCTCCACAGGAAGAAATGCTTCTGAATACCAGCTGCTGGAAACCACAGGAGGGGAGAGTGTTGCTCTTGTGCTTGAATCCTGCTTGTGGGTTTTCCACGGGCATCTGGTTGGCTACTATGAGAACAGGATGCTGGACTAGATGGGCTACTGGCCTGATCCAGCAGGCTCTTCTTATGTTCTTAATGCCCTTTCCCCCACCACCACCAGCACCCCCAAAAAACCAAAAACAGCAGGTGGATGTTTCCTCTCCAAATAATTGAGGTCAAGGAGGTGCTGGCATGGCATAATGGTTAGGTGTGGCATTATTTGGGCAAACACCATTCCTAATAATAATAATAATAATAATAATAATAATAATAAATTATTTATTCCCCAGCCACTCTGGGCGGCTTCCAACAGAACACTAAAATACAATAACCTATTAAACATTAAAGGCTTCCCTAAACAGGGCTGCCTTCAGATGTCTTCTAAAAGTTTGGTGGCAGTTTTTCTCTTTGACATCTGGTGGGAGGGCGTTCCACAGGGCAGGTGCCACTACCGAGAAGGCCCTCTGCCTGGTTCCCTGTAACTTGGCTTCTCGCAGCGAGGGAACCGCCAGAAGGCCCTTGGCGCTGGACCTCAGTGTCTGGCCAGAACGATGGAGGTGGAGACGCTCCTTCAGGTAAACCAAGGCCATTTAGGGCTTTCAAGGTCAGCACCAACACTTTGAATTGTGCTTGGAAACGTACTGGGGGCCAATGTAGGTCTTTCAAGACCGGTGTTATATGGTCTCGGCAGCCGCTCCCAGTCACCAGTCTAGCTGCCGCATTCTGGATTAGTTGTAGTTTCCGGGTCACCTTCCCAGGGATGTTTCCTTGTAATCTAAATAGCGAGCAGGGGACGCTGCCTTCAAACCACAAAGGTGAATAGCGTAGAGGAACCTGACCTGGATATTTACCGAAGACCCACCAAGTCTGACATCCTGTTTTCACAGCGGCCAGCCCGATGCCCCAGTGCGAAGCCCCCCAAAGCAGTCCCTCCACCCCCAAACTCATGTTCCCCAGCAAGTGATAATCAAAGTTTATTTGTTTATTTCACAAAATGTGTGATTGTATTAAAAAAAACCCTCAAAAGTGGTTTACAGGAAAACCAACAAAATCAATTAAAAAGATTAGCAGCCATAATTAAGGCCTATACGTGCAGAAAACCATCAGCTGCCTCCACAGTAATTCAGTCACAAATTTGCAAGAGTGGAATATCGTGTTTTGGGGTTCTTTCAGCATTTAATATGTCATCAGTCAGTGTTCATGACCCGTGTGGGGTGTGCATGCATGCTTTAGTTCTCAAGAAGCGCAGATCAGGTTGTTGCAGATTGTAGAGGCTGCTTTGAGCACACAAATGGTAATTATTGTAAATATAATTGTGCTCTTACGGGAGGCAATATCTAGCCATTACAATGAGCAGCTGTTGACCAGCAGCTAGGAGTACTGTAGTCCAGAGAAACCACCTTGACCCCTGCCTTGCGGCCTTGTTTACCATTGCTGCCCACCCTGGGGCAGATCATTTGCTGATTCACATTCATATGATTGGCTCTTGGGTTTCAGAGCCTGACTGTGCAGGGAAGGTTGTGGTTCTTGGGTTACACCTTTGCCAGGGTGTGAGAGTGGGCTGTGGGGCCAGGGGGTTTTCCAGCAGCAACTGCTTTTTGATGCACTGTCAAGCCACATTCCCTCCCACCAGCAAGATCCTGCTCCTATTCTCTTGGACCTCCTTCCTCCCAAAACTCCCTGTCTCTTTTTCCCCTGCGCAAGTGGTGGGGTTTTCCTTAGAAACCTAACAAGAACTTCACAATAGACAGGCTGCTGGGTCAGACCAGTGACTCATGGAGCCGAGCATCCTGTTCTGGCAGTGACCAGCCAGGTGTCCTGACGGGAAGCTCCAAAGCAGGAGATGAGCAAAACAGCAACAGGCATCCCGTTTGTGATTCTCAGCATATTCAGAGGCGTTGTGCCTCCCACGGTAGAAGCAGATTGTAGCCACCTTGGCTAGTAACATTTGATAGCCTTATCGTCCCAAAAATGTGTCTAAGCCCCTTTAAAAGCCATCCATGCTGGTGGTATTATAATGAATTAAATTTGTGTGCCTGCGGGTCTCAGGGTAGTCACAAAATAAAATCACAAAATGTATTATAAAAACAAAAACAACCCAATAATCTCCCCAAAGAAACCATTTTAAAAGGGCATGGAATGTCAAATCAGCCCAAGGTCTGGTTGAAGAGGAATGCTTTGGTCTGGTGCCTAAAGGTACATAATGAAGGCGCCAGGCAAACCTCTCTTGGGAAGAGCACTCCACAAATGGGGAGCCACTGCAGAAAAGGCCCCGTTCTCGTGTTGCTGCTCTCCGGACCTCTCGGACGCACTGTGTGAATAATTCCATCCTTTTCTCTGTCCTGAATCCTTTTGTCTGATGTTCCCAAGTTCTGGTATTATGGGGCAGGGAGAAAACATTGCATGTACTTCTATCAACTCCCCTTATTTGCCTTTACTTCTAACTCTAAAACCCCAGATATTTATAACTTCGGTGTTTCTCAACAACCCTGCCACAGTTAAAAGTTGAATCACATGGAAGTGATCCCGATCCTTGTGCCCCTCAGAACATGCCACGTAGTGGTGGTGGCCCTTGGAGGAGTGTGGCCTGCTTGACACGCCTCCCCTTGGTCACTTCTTGCATGGCTATGTCAGGAGGGCTGCTACCCTCTCTGGAGCGCAGCTTGCATTGAGAAGGGGAAGACGGAAGCAGCGTCCCTGGCTCTCTGGCTTTGGATGGAGTCCGTGCTCCCTCTAGGGGCCAGAGCTTGTAAGTTGTGGAGCAGACGGCACAAAACACCCGCAGCAGCCAGGCTGCTGCCCTTCTTCTCATCAGCTGCAACAACATGTTTTTGTTCCCTGGAAGAGAGCTGCCCTCCGTGTCCCCGGTGGCAGCGGCACAATTCTGGGAACAGGTGGCCGAGCAGGAACAAAACCAGCATCTGACCAGAGACGGCAAGCACCTGACTTGAGCATTGTGGTTGCAGAGCCCCTTTGCAGGGCAAAAAACAACCTCCCTCCCTCCTTGATCCCAACCCAATAGGCTATATTAGAGGTTGAGAGCTGTTCCAACAGAATTGTGCAAGTCTGGTCCTCTGTCCGTCATCAGAGTTCAAGGGCACTTTTTCCAGTCAGTGGCCGCTTCATTCTTTGGGACAGAACTCTGGTTGTTTTGGGGGACCAGGAGAGCCGATTGTGGGCTAACCCCATCTCAAACGCAGCGCTTCCCTCCTCTCTCGCAAACTCTCCCCATGCTGCCTTTTCCCCTTCGTGCCTTTTGTCTGAGCGGCTTTCGAACCCAGTGCTGATTCTCTCCCCTATCTCCTTCCCCGCAGTAAGCAGCGGCACAACAAGCTGTGGCGCTCGCACTCCGACAGCGACCTCTCCGACCACCACGAGCCCATGGGCAAGTCCGGGATGGAGGTGAGCAAGAAGGAGATCACCACGTCGGCGGACCAGATCTCGGAGAGCAAGACCTCCTGCGGCCACCACCACATGCCCATGTCCCCTGGGCCCATGACCACCAGTCCGCACACGGAACACTTGTGCCATCTGGGCGCTGATGCCGCCGGGAACTTGTGCAGTATTGAGCGGGTGGTGCAGCTAGAGATCACCACGAGAGACTTCAATACCGAGCAGATGGAGGACAAGCTGAACTTGAACAACATCAACGGGTGCTCCTCCGGCTGCTGCTTGGACGACTCAAAGTTCCCCCTGGATAATGCCTCGGATGCCTTGCTGCAGCAGCGAGAGGCCTTGGGGGCAGGGGCAGAGTTCCCGGACTTGGCAGTGGACGACTTGGAGAAGGACGCCCTCAAGCAAGGAGACGGGAACATCCACCTGGTGCCCATGGAAGAGCTGGAGTCTTGCTTGCAGGACGTCTCCAACCACAACTCGCCCAGCCCCCCTCCTGTGACGTCCTTGCCGGAGGAGGCGGACTTCGGCGCCGACCGGATCGACTTCTTCAGCGCCTTGGAGAAGTTTGTGGAGCTCTCTCAGGACAGCCGGCCACGGACTTGTTCCCACTCCAGGACGGAGGATCAGGGGGGCGGGAGGAACGGTCTCTCCAAAGTGTCGGGGCTGGAGCTGTCGCCCTCCAACCCCACAGAAGATGCTCAAGGAAGCAACTCCTCGGACAACTCGCCGCAGCCGTCCGAGGGGTCCTCGGTGGAGGAGGAGCAGCTGAAGGTACGCGAGGCGGGCGGTGCTTTTCTGCTGTGTGTTTTGAAAATAGGAGCCCCTGCCAGAAGAGTCGAATATTGGGAGTGCAAGAGGGGGATGAGGGAGCAAATGACATCGAGGCACGGAAAGATCAGAATATTTATGGGGCTGGAACTAAGGCGAAATGACCCACTCAGAGGCCATTGAAGTAGGGGGATTTCGGAGGCGGGTAGCTCACAGAACTCAGCAATGCTCTCCCCAATTCCTCATGCTACTGTCTGCCAAGTTTTAAGGTGTCCAGAATGACTTTGACGGGGCATTGTGAGGCTTCTGAATGTGGCAGCCAGCAGGGTGAGGAGCCCTGGGGATGCAGCGATGGAAGTTGGGCCCTACCCTCAGAATCCCATGCCATTCGTTTCCCCCTCCAAGTTAGAAAGGTGATGAACTACAGAATATTTTGTCAAAACGCTTGCTGAATGCTGGGAGCATTTTATTTGTAAAATTCTAACCCATTCTTCTTTTCTCTTAAATTTAAAGCTCTCTGAACCGAGCCGTTCAGGCGGCCTGACTCGTTCTCACTCTGAAAACGCCATCTCTGTGAAAGACATCATCACCGAGATCGAATCGATCCGCCAGGGGGCAGGGCAGGGACAGGCGAAGACGGACGCCTTGAACAATCCGGTCCTGGTGTCGAAGAGAAACACGGTCCATGAGCTCCCTGCCGAGTCAACCTGGGAAAGCAAGCCTCGAAAAGCCGAGCCGGGCGAAGGCAGTGGCTCGGTCCCGAAGGAGGTGGCTAGCGAGCCTTTGAAACCGGACCGAGAAGCCGCTACAGCCCAGCTGGTGCCTTCTTATAAGCTGGACGTAGAAGACGGCGGCAACTCGGGAGAAGACTCGGCGGAGGGCCTTCCGAACCCTGGGCCCAAATGGTGTCCTGGATCGGTACGGCGTGCCACCCTGGAGTTTGAGGAGCGCCTGCGGCAAGAGCAGGAGCTGCAACACTCTACCCCTGTTGTCCTGCTACCCATCCGGAAGAACTCCAGGATCGAATCCTCAGCGGTGGCTGACCCCGCGGCGAAGGGGAAGCCCGAAGAGCCATCTCACGAGCCGGCCCAGTTGTCTGGGGAGAAGGTAGCCTCAAGAGCTGGGGGCGCAGAGACTGGGGCTGGTTTGGAACAGCCCCCCGAAATGCCACCGGCGTCTTCTCCCCCACGAGATGGCCTGTTGGGAGAGCTGGAGGGGTTGGCCAGAGAGCACCGCTTGGTGGTTTCTCTGGAAATCCCGGACAGCCTCCCTGCCCCTGGCCTTCTGCTTCCGAAAAGGATTGAAATTATAGAGTACACCCACGCGGTCAGGTTGCCCAGCCCCACTGGGCTGGAAAGGGGCCACACACGAGATGACTCGGAGGAAAGCAAGATGGCCACCACCTCGTTGGCGGTGGACGAAAACTGCAACGCTGCTTTGTGTTCCCAGAATCCCCCGGGAGCCTTGCCCAAGCCGGGGCCTTCCGAGCCAGAGAGCAAGGACTTTAAGAAGGTCATATTTACCTTGGGTAGCCCTGGGGAAGATGCTGTCAGAGGGCCGGCCGACATGCGCACCTCTCCTCCTGCGAGTCGGGCAAGGTGCCCCCCTCCGCCGCCCTCCAATTGCCAGCCCTTCGTCTGCTTGCAGGGGGTCACTCAGGACAGCACAAGCACCGACCCTGAGCCAGCCCCTCTGGGGGGATATGCTGGCAACGGACAGTTTGCCTTTGAGGAGAGGGGAGGTGCTCTGCGCCGGAGGAGCGAGGGCGCTTTGACACACTGGAGCCCAGAGGACTATGACCTACGCGCTCATAAGGTGGGCATGGGTGCCAACACTGTGGAGGCTGCTGCCACACCTCTCCTTCGCTGCGGCCTTCCTCACAGCTCCAGCAGTGACAGCATCAGAGACCTGAGGGGGGACACCGTGAGGCAGTGGGCAAAGGACCTTGAGGCCCGGGTCCAGCAGGCAGGCCTCACGCTCCCTTCTCAGATGAAGCGCTCAGCATCCCTGGCAAAGCTGGGCGGCCTGAACTTGTCAAAAGATGACTTGCCCTCGGGGAACCCCTTCCCTTCCAGCGCCAGGCCAGCCGCTCTGGAATCACTCCGGGGCCCCTCCGGCTGCGGGGAAGCACTCTCGCAGGGCGGCCTAGCTTTGCCAACGCCAGAACCTGCCCCGTCGTCGTTGCCCGCCCCCCAGCCCACGGCGCATTTTGTCGAGCAGCTCAAGATGGCGGCCGAATCCATCGCCCTCAGCAGCCCCGTGGAGAGGCCTCTGGCGCAGTATGCCAAAGAGTTCAGCCTAGCCCAGCAGCTTCCGGGTGTGAAATTGACTAGCCCCCCAGAGGCCCCGCTGCCAGGGCTGGCGACGACGCCCCACCCGCCCCACTGGTTGGCTGTGCTCCCCCGGCCCCAGCATGGTAGAACTCGACCGCCCAGAAGGCTGAGAAAGGCAAATGACAGGAAACGAACCACCAACCCGTTGTACAACACCATGTGAACTCCAGCCCTCTCTCTCCCCACAACAACTTGACTTATTTTGCAACACCCTTGTCGTGTTTTCTCCAAATGGGGCAGATGTAATATATATTGAAACATGCACTTTATTGGTTTAATTTTTATATGTTCGTTATTTTTACTGTTTCTGTTGCATGTGGGTTTTGAGGTGGCTGGTTTTCATGGTTCTCCCCATCCCACCCCCTGTGCAAATGACTGCAAGATCACAATTTTTTCCCTTAATTTAAAAAGAAAAAAATGTTTTAAACCCTTAATGAACCTCAACACTTAACTTTTGTCTTAAAAGAACACCCCTCCTTTAAAACAAAAGAGAGAAGGGAAGAAAAATATTTAAATGCTCTCTTTCATTGGGCCAAAAGAAAGATGCGCTTTTATTGTTTTAAAAGAATTACGGATTTTGTGGGAGATGGGGTTGCAGAAGGAAGAAAGGAAGACAGTTAGGAGGGAAAGAAAGACCATTGGGAGGGAAAGGAAGACCATTGGGAGTGAGGGGTGTTCTCTTAAAACAAACTTCATTCTTTTTTAGGGGTTTAACCCTTTCATTACTTGAATAAAGCTGTGGGCCTTTTCAAGAATATGGCCATATCATCTGTTTCCTTTCTCCTCTTCCACCCCAGCCCCCCTTCTTGGTTCCCCTTCCTCCTCCTCCTTCCCCACTCCTGAAATTGCCTGGCCTTCTCTCCCTGCTCTGTCTGATACAATCCAGAAGCTGACTAGTTTATACAAATATATGCTCCCACCCTTTGTGTTCTTCTCCATCATTCCCTGACGCTTCTTGCAGAAAGGCTTGTGTCTCTTACATTGTACATAACAGTGCTCATGTAGATAACTCATGGGGTGGGGCAGCGGCATCTTTTCGTTTTGGTCCCAGAGGAAAGGGGCGATGAGGCATCTCTTCTGCAAACTGGAAAACAGATTTGCCTATTTAACATCGTTTTCTCTGCGGTTAACCAGTGGCAAATCTGCAGACACTTTCTGGAACAGGCTTAACTCCTTTTCCCTTTTCTCTGACACTTGCCTCTCTTCCGTTACTTCTTTCTTTAAAAGGTGATTATTTCTGTCAGCTTGTGCCAAATGTATGCATGTTTCTCTCTCTCTGAAAAGCAAAGAAAACCTTCAGCTTGCATGATCCTCTTGTTCCCAATGCGTTGTCTACAAGGCACAACTGTCCGGTGTTTTAGCAAAGACATCTGTTGGCACTGCGCGCCAATGCACTCCCCGTCTTGCGCACACATGTGTGCCGTTACGTTATATTTTTTCTGGAGATCAGGGTTTCGGGTTTTTTAAATGTCCTCAATAACGTGCCCCAGTTGTGCCGAGTTCTGTGCTGCGCCAAGACCTCGTGTGTCAAACTGGTCCCAAACTAGCGTCTCTAAATTTCCATGTTTTTATGGAGAAGTCATTTGACACCTCCCATCTTCTGATGCACCCAGGAATCTTTGCAGGAATAGAATAATAACCCTGCTTCCTAATGAGAAAGAAGTAGGCCGTTTTAACACCTTCTCTTAGGAGAACAGCTGCCAGGCAGGCTGGCGAATGCTGCAGTATAGGAGAATATCATGAAAAGATATATTTTTTGGGGGGGGGGGTGCTTTTCCTGCAGGTAAGAGAGAAAGGAGACCCCTAAAACTAGCCGGGGGAACTTGTTGCCAGTCAAATATCCCTTCCAAAGTGGAAAGTGGCTGCTATCATCACTGCATGTTGACATTTGCCTTGATTCTTTTTTTAAGCCTCAGCAAAGATGGATGCTTCTCAAATGTGAGAGAATCGTCTGTGACTAAATTCCAGGCGGATTTACTTTATTTTTTTCAGACCTCACAGGGGTGTTGAGGAGTGTGTGTGTGCCTGCCTCCCTCTTAGACTTCCTCTTCCTCGTCCCCTTTCCCCACTGCAGGTCCAGGCCTCTTGTGAACTTTGCAAAACGGAGGGTTCTGTAAGCGTAAGATGTTTTGCCCTGATCTTTTGCTGAGCAGTTCTCCCGGAAATCGGGATTTTGCGAAGTGTCTTTCTGATGACTTCTCTGCCAGAGCCCCAAGTCGGACTAGGAGCTATTTTACCTTCCATTGCTTTCAGAATCCAGGGTTGGCATTGAGGCCTCTTCCGGAAGCCAAATCTGTGCCTTCTATCTCATCTCTGCCAGGGGTTTTGTTGTTGGTGGTGGGTATCCCCCCATCTCTGTCCCCCTCTTAATATTAAACCCCTGCTCTTCAACTTTGCACTCCGTGACCGATCCCAAACTGCCACGTTTATCAAAACTGGATTGCTGAAATGAATCGTAGCTGTTGGCGAGTTTTGTTCTTCTGTATGCAGATCTGCTTGTGGGAAGAAAAACAACTATACCATTGGTTCAAAGCATGGCTGTTTGTTTGTTTCTCTGTTTTAGAAGAAAAAGGGCATTTTCATTCTTACTCCAATGTATAAAGTTGTTGTTTTCTTTCAGGGCATCTTCCCCTCTTTCTCCCCCCCCCCATTTTTTCGGGGGGGGGGTTTGCCCTGTGAATGTCAAAAATGTTCAGCATCATCTCAGCAGCAACTCTCCCCTCTCCCAGTTTCCAGCTCTTTGACCTAGCTGTCTACTGTGAGCTTTTGTTGAGCCTTGCACAAAGAGAGGGGTGTGGAGATCTGGGTGGGTGTTTCTGTGAGTGTGTGTGTGTGTGTGTGTGTGTGTGTGTGTGTGTTTTGGGTCCCTGCTGATTCTGTATGTGGACAAAACAGATCTATATAAATATATATAATATTTTCTGTACCATGCCTTCAGCTGAGTCTTTATCCCCCTCCCCGTATCTCCCAGTGTCAGCTGGCTCTCTCTTTCTCTCTCTGCGTGTGTGTCAAACCCACCTGGCTTGTAAGAGAATGATTTCACCCTAAACCGCGAAACTGGCAAACCACCACTCCTTTTGTTTATTTTCTTTAAATTGGCAGGATGGGAGTTCTGTCTTCCTTCGATGCCTCTCCCCTTTCTGGGGGCTTTGCTTTTTCCTCCCCCTTCTGCCCCCCCAACCAAACAACTCAGCCTTGGATGGATCTCTCCCCCATCCACAAAAAGTTGCCATCTCGACAGGCTTGTCCAGAGCCAAAGGGCTAAAGCTGGGAGGAATCACTCTGCTTAACTCTCCAAGTCGCCATTAGATGCGCCCTTTGGAGTGATGCTACTCCCCCCCCCCCCAAGTGGCTTGTGTTGGGGAATATCCCTTCAAACCTCAAAGGAGGCCACCAAACAGGGGAGACCCCCCCACACACACCTGCCGCTTTCTTGATTTCCCAGCCCAGGTTTAACTCTGGCTGTTGAAATGGGCTGTGCCTACTGGAATAGCAAGCCCTGTTGTGGAATCCAAATATCCATGTTTCACACTGATAGCAGGCCTTGGTGCCTTTTTTTGGGGGGGTGGTGGTGGGGGAGCTGTCTTTAAAGCTTTCTCAGCCACTTCCGGTCATGAATTTGGCAAGAGCGTTGTGGCCTCTTGTCTTGATCCATCTCTCTCTCTAAACACAGCCCTTTCCTGCGGTGATTGTGGCTGTGGGTCTCTTTCGCAAATTTGGAGCCCTCCTGCAATGTCTTGGGGAGAAACGCCTCCTTTTATTGCTGGTCTTTTCTTTTCTTTCTTTTTTACATATCCTCCCCCTGCCCCTTGACCTTTGCTCTCCACCCACCCAAGAGTGGCTTGTACCATAGACTTTTGCCCGACAAAGGTGTTCGGCTGTTTTTAAATGTGAACTACTGCGTTTTCAGGGTGCGGATTCAACGTTCTTGTTACTGAATAAATTTTTATTTTGAGAATCGAGCGTGTCTTGTCTGAATCGGGTTGCAAGGGGGGGGGGGTTCATCAGTGGGCCACGAAGGAAAGTCAGGAGCCTGGGTCAGCAGCAGCAGCAGGGGCAGGCCCCTTAAAATTGCAGGTACCACCTAACACCAACATTTGTAAGTGCTCAGGTCTTTTAGTGTGGCAGCCCCTTCACTGTTCTCTTCTCAGCACCTGCTAATAACATTCTTCTTTACACAAGCCTACCTAGATGTTTAGGAAGTTGAAGCAAGTTTCAATCCGGTTTTAGTCTATTATTATAAATTTTTCTTTCTTGTTTCATTATTCTTGTTAATTTTTCTTGCTTTACTATTTCTGTCAACCACTTTGTGGTTGTTGTGGTTGTTTTTAACAGTCGAGGGGTGTATTTATGAAATAAATTATGTAAACCACTTGGTGAGGTCCACCTGAAAAGCAATATATCAATAATGTAAATAAATAAAATAAATTTTATTTATTTCATAAAATCTGGTATATTGGCTGATTGTAAATAAAAAAGCAAGACCTCAGAGTGGTTTACAGAGGGAAGGGGGGGGCAGATGGGGCTGGGCAACCTGCAGAGGGAGACTCTGATCCTAAACCTCCTCTGTCTTATGCAATCTCTTTGGGAGAAGAAAAGGCTAAGGAGTAAACTCCACAAAGCAGGAGTGGTTAGATGGCGCCTTGTAGGCCTTCTTCCTGCGGCCCAGCTGGTGCCAGACATCTTGCTCTGCTTTCCTTTGGACCACATCAGCGAGGTCGAGAGGGGGGTCTTGTCGTCTGGGCAGCCCAGGACCCCCAAACTTGTGTCCTGGAGAGGTCACTTTGGTGAAGCAGTCTTACTCCCCACCCACCCCAGGTACACTCCATTGTCTCTTTAGACAGATGCGAGGCCAACATCAGCTACACTGAGAGATCAGTTGGGTTACCCTTGAAATACTTCCGTTCATAGAATTGGAGTGGCTAAGAAGTGTAACAAATGGGGGGGGGGGGTTGCTCCATTTTTACTTGCACTTACTCTTGTGCAAGAAGTGTTTTATACAGCAGCCATCTTCCTGTCAAAGTGTTTGAGGCAGTTGGCATAATTTTACAAGCGGTCCCGGTGTACAGCTCTCCGCGGTGGGGGAGGGGATGGATTCCATGCTAGGGAGCGTAAAATCATAGAATTTTAGAGTTGGAAGGGATCCCTGAGAGCCAGTGTGGTGTAGTGGTTAAGAGCGGTAGTCTCGTAATCTGGGGAACCGGGTTCGCGTCTCTGCTCCTCCACCTGCAGCTGCTGGGTGACCTTGGGCCAGTCACACTTCTCTGAAGTCTCTCAGCCCCACTCACCTCACAGAGTGATTGTTGTGGGGGAGGAAGGGAAAGGAGAATGTTAGCTGCTTTGAGATTCCTTAAAGGGAGTGAAAGGCGGGATATCAAATCCAAACTCTTCTTCTTCTTCACCTAGTCAAACTTGGCCCTCCAGCTGTTTTGGGACTACAGTTCCCATCATCCCTGACCACTGGTCCTGTTAGCTAGGCATGATGGGAGTTGTAGTCCAAAAAACAGCTGGAGAGCCAAATGTGGCCATCAATCCCCTGCAATGCAGGAATTGCAGCTGAGGAATCCCAGGCAGGTGGCTATTCAACCTCTGTTTAACGCCTCCAATGGAGGAGAGTCCAGTGGTTAGGAAAGGGACTGAATTTTTAAAATAAAATAAAAAATGGGAATAAATGACTGTTTGCCACATCTCAAAAAAAGGATTCCGCAGAGCTGCGAATGTGTAACCCAAAATGATAGCAACCACCCCTTGCAAAGACAGGTTGGTTTTTTTATTATTCCCTCCCCCCCATTTTTTTACACATACCCGCTTTCACACGAGAAACCAAATTTTGTTTTCAGGAACAGTGGGCAGGGGATCGCTGAGGATATTCTCTGCATCCCTGGGCAGGAAGGAAATGCTGGGTGCTAACGATGCTTTTGAATTCTGGTGCTGGAGGAGACGAGTCCCGTGGACTGCAAGAAGATCAAACCTCTCCATTCTGAAGGAAATCAGCCCTGAGTGCTCACTGGAAGGCAAACTCACTGGAAGGCAAAGTGCTCATGGGTAGGCAAACTAAGGCCCGGAGGCTGGATCCAGCCCAATCGCCTCCCAAATCTGGACCACAGACCGGGAATCAGCATGTTTTTACATGAATAGAATGTGTCCTTTTATTTAAAATGCATCTCTGGGTTATTTGTGGGGCATAGGAATTCGTTCATTTCCCCCCCTCCAAAATCTAGTCCGGCCCCCCACAAGGTCTGAGGGACAGTGGACCGGCCCCTGCTGAAAAAGTTTGCTGACCCCTAGGACAGATCCTGAAGCTGAGGCTCCAGTACTTTGGCCACCTCATGAGAAGAGAAGACTCCTTGGGAAAGACCCTGATGTTAGGAAAGACTGAGGGCACAAGGAAAAAGGGACGACAGAGGATGAGATGGTTGGACAGTGTTCTCAAAGCTACCAGCATGAGTTTGACCAAATTGCGGGAGGCAGTGGAAGACAGGAGTGCCTGGCATGCTGTGGTCCAGGGGGTCACGAAGAGGCGGACATGACTAAACAACAAAGCAACCAATCTGTATTTGGGAAATACCTTTATGCAATAGCAAAAGTTGTCCAGCAGAGGGCCTGCAGCCTATAACTATGCCCCATGACATCATAGCACAGGGGGTCCTAAACATTGTCGGGAGCCTGCACCCTTGGTTCCATAAACTCACTCCCAGTCCTCCTTACCCTACCCTTTAAAAAGCATTATTCGGAACAAGGGACATGGGTGGCACTGTGAGTTAAACCACAGTGCCTAGGACTTGCCAATCCGAAGGTCGGCAATTCGAATCCCCGCAACAGGGTGAGCTCCCGTTGCTCGGTCTCTGCTCCTGCCAACCTAGCAGTTCAAAAGCACGTCAAAGTGCAAGTAGATAAATAGGTACCACTCCGGCGGGAAGGTAAACGGCATTTCCGTGCGCTGCTCTGGTTCACCAGAAGCGACTTAGTCATGCTGCCCACATGACCCGGAAGCTGTAGGCCGGCTCTCTTGGCCAATAAAGCGAGATGAGCGTTGCAACCCCAGAGTCGGCCACGACTAGACCTAATGGTCAGGGGTCCCTTTACCTTTACCTTTTACCTTGCCCAACCCACTAAGGCAGATAATAACACAAATAAAATTCAAAACAGACACAGCCAATTGCATTGTTTTGAACGTTTATTGAAAATCCAGTTAAAACTATTTAGTTTAATGGTTATTGGCGCCTGTCTGTCTCGGGAGGCAATGGAGGAGTTTGCCTTTGGGGGTGAAGTCAAACTGTTGGCAGGTTGCAGCGCCTGCTGTGGCTGTAGAAACCAGTAAGGGAGAGAAGTTTCATTGCAATTTCCACAAAGAACATGGGGGGAATCCGTTAGGCAAAATTTGTCTGGAGGCTTTTCCTGGGGATAAGAAGAGGAACCCCCAATACCACCAGCACGCCCCCCCCCATCAGAACACAATACAGTGGTACCTCAGGTTACAGACGCTTCAGGTTACAGACTCCGCTAACACAGAAATAGTACCTCGGGTTAAGAACTTTGCTTCAGAATGAGAACAGAAATCATGCTCCGGCAGCAGGAGGCCGCATTAGCTAGAGTGGTGTCTCAGGTTAAGAACAGTTTCAGGTTAAGAACGGACCTCTGGAATGAATTAAGTTCTTAACCCGAGGTACCACTGTAGTTGGATGCTGCTCTTGCATAGAAAGGAAACGTTTTCACTTTGTAGCAAACAGTAACATAATTGTGTTACTCCATTTAATATTTTTTTAAAAAACACCAGCTGATGGAAAAGATGACTACTCCCAAGCAGGGCTGCTGCCAGTCAGAGTAAGTAATATGGAGCTAGGTGGCCCACAAGGGACAAGTTGCTTGTGGGCTGCCTAGCTCCATATTACCAATGGAGTGTCAGAGTTCATATCCCTGCTCACCCATGAAGCTCACTGGGCAGCACTGCTCTAGTCACTGTCTCTCAGCTTAACCTACCTTACAGGGCTGTTGTGAGGGCAAAATGGGCTGGAGAACTATGTACACCACCTTGAGCTCATTTGAGGAAGGTGGGGTATAAATGTGATAAATAAATAAGGTAAAGGACCATTTACCAGTTACCATAAGGTAACTGGACCATTAGGTCCAGTCGTGGCTGACTCTGGGGTTGCGGCGCTCATCTTGCTTTATTGGCTGAGGGAGCTGGCGTACAGCTTCCGGGTCGTGTGGCCAGCAGAACTAAGCCGCTTCTGGCGAGCCCAAGCAGCGCACGGAAACACCGTTTACCTTCCCGCTGGAGTGGTACCTATTTATCTACTTGCACTTTGATGTGCTTTCGAACTGCTAGGTTGGCAGGCGCAGGGACCGAGCAACGGGAGCTCACCCCATCGTGGGGATTCGAACCGCCGACCTTCTGATCAGCAAGTCCTAGGCTCTGTGGTTTAACCCACAGCACCACCCTGATAAACAAGCAGCTTTAAATGTGTCCTCTGGGTTCACACGGGGGCAACACCAACTAATGGTTACAGTGAGGCTGAAGGTGAGTATATCAAGCATTTAAAATGTTTCCAGCCCATCTCTGTACAGAGTGCTTACCCACCACCTGCCCCTCCTTTCTCTCCCAATAAATTAAACCTCAGCACTACCAGATGGGACCTATTTGACATGCACATACATTTAAAACGTTGTTGTTTTTTTTAAAAAAATGCATTATATATCTTCATGGATGTACCGAACCTTGCAGTGTCTGGAGGACAGGCTAAAAAAGAGAAGGTGTTAAATAAACAAAAAAACAGATGTAGCTGAAGAATTAAAAAAATAAATAAATTCACAACACAAGGGGAAAGCAACAGGGTGGGAAGAGGAAAAACCCAAACTCTGGTGTCAATTCTGAAACAGTTACAGTATTAGAATAACTAGTCGGCGCAATTCCATTATGTCTGTGAGGTTTAGTCCGAGCAATCCTGCTTGCCCACGGCGCCTGTGCCTACAAATCCTTAGTGAGCGCCCAGTGGAACCTTCCCATCCAGTCGCAGTCTATCTTCGAAGGCAAAGAAGGCAGGAGAGAGAGAGCGCTCTGCCTTCATGCCCTTTTGCAAACGGGGGGCTGCGATACAGCCTTCTGCTTGCTCGCCCAACGGGGCTTGCTTTTAAAAAGAGAAATTATCACACACCCGGGAGCTGTATTAAAAAGGGGAGGGGGGGTCTCTCCTCTCCCTTGCCAGATGCCCTTTCCAGGGCTTGGCTGGGCCTCTGGAGGCGGCCGCCCATTCCCCAAGGAGGGGGGCTCGCAGCTGTCGCCCCCTCCCTCGCTGGGGCGGGGGGGGGGAGAGAAGCGAGCGCTGGAGACCTGAGATGGTGGCGGCAGCGGCGGCGGCCGCAGTAGCAGCAGCAGCAGCTGCTCTTCCCTCCAGCCGCATTGAGGCCCCTGCGCCAGGCGCTGCGTGCCAGCCCGCCCGCCCCGGAGGACGCCACCCAGCTTGGCAGCGCCCGGACGGAGCGAGCAGAGAGTCCCCAGGCCCCGGGACGGCGCCCCGCTTCCTCCTCCTCCTCCTCCCGCGCCCCCGATCCCTGGAAGTCTAGGTAAGGCGCAGGACGCCCCCCTCCCAACCTCCCCAAACGCCGTGCGCCCTTGGAGAGACCTGGGCGCAGGTGCGTAAAATGGAGAGGGAAGGGGGGCCCTTTCTTTCCTTCCGCCCCCCAAAAAACTGCAGGCTGCTCAGCAGACGGGCCATCCGTGCACACGGGAAGGAAGCTCTTCTGGCATGCTTCCCCCCCCCCCCGCCAGCCAGGCCCCCCCAATATCCCCTCCCCCCTCCGCTCCAAACTCAGAGCCGCCGCAGAAGCCAGGCTATATTAGGAAAGTGACCTCTGGGGTTTGCCTTGCAGAGCGCCTCGCCTTCTATAGCCGCCGCAGCGCCGGGGAGGAGTTCCGGCTTCGACCCTTTTTGCCGCCTTCTCCGAGGGCCCATTGAAAAAAAAAACCCCGGTGGCTTCCCTGGAAAGGAGCGCTTCCTCTTCGCCCCCACCCTCCCGGAGCCCCGGAGCGGGTTTCGTCTTCGCGCAGAGGTCCTTGGGGGGGCTTTCTTCTTCCACCTTTCTGCCTGCACCTCCTGCGCGTTCACACGATCAGGTGAATGCGTGTACGCGTTTCCCGTGCATGATGCCAGGACTGTCGAGTTCGATACCCGTGCCTGTGCTTTGCATGACCCACCGCGTGTGTGTGAGTTAATAACTACTTAGGCCTGTACCCAACTAAACGGACCCATTTAAATTGGTGGGTTTGTCTCTGTGTGTATTCCACCCCCATTCGCCCCATTGATTTTATTCACTGTCTGTCTCTCCGCCTGCCTTGTGATCTTTTTTTCTATGCCACGTTTAAACTTTAGAGATTTCGTGGTATGTAAATAGCCAAAGGAAACAAATAAAAGAAATTAAGTTAGGTACTCATGTTTGCTTTTTGTGGGTCTTAGTGTGGCTTAACGTGCCCTAATTTAGGGCTGGAGGTCATCTGCGGATCTTGCTGGGCTCCTAAACCCCCAGCAGCCAGCATCTTCGGTGTTAAGAATCGATAGCGAGATGGGCGCTTGCCACAAGGGGGGACACAGGCATTCCCCAGCCCTGCCCCATTGAGACTTACAACGTTTTAAACACACCCCACTGCTCTCCTGTTCTCTCCCTCCTTGCAATGTTCAATTTCAGATTGTAACACCCATCAGGGACAGGAGCCCTGTCCTCTTGTAGCCTTTAAGCTAAGCATCATGCATGCTGATGGCGCTGCCTAAGAAAGTGTGTGTGTGTGTGTAAACATAGGAACAGCAAGTGGATATCTAGGAACTGACATCGAATCATAGAATTGTAGAGTTGGAAGGGGTCTTGGGAGTCATCTAGTCCGCCCCCTGCAATGCAGGAATCTCTGCTAAAGCATCCATGATAGAGAGCCATCCGACTTCTGCTCAAAGAAGTTTTGAATATGGTTTTATATACACAGGAAGCCACCCAGAGTGGCTGGGGAAAGCCAGCCAGATGGGCAAGGTATTAACAACAACAACAACAACAACAACAACAACAACAATAATAATAATAATAATAATAATAATAATAATAATAACAACAACAACCTCCAAGAAAGGAGAGTCCACCACCTTTCCAAGCAAGTCCATTCCACAGTCAAACAGCTCTTACCCCCAGAAAGTTCTTCCTAATGTTTAGTCAGAATCTCCTTCCTTGCAACTTGAATCCATCATCTCTGTGCAAGATTGGTGTCTGTCTTTGCAACCAGGACTTTGGGTTGTGTGTACGCCTGAGTGTGCACCCTTCAGGGAGCCGACCTTAGAGGGGCTCTTTCGGGGGGGCTTTTTGGGTTGACAAAAATGACCTCAAGACCCATTAGAGTGAGATCTTTCTCCCCCTTTTCCCCGTGCTGGTGGAACGTGGGGGTCATGCAGTGAAACCTGGCCAGAGACTCAGAACAGAGGGAAGAGAGCCCCTTTGCACGATCAACAAATGAGAGAGACAGTGTGGTGTAGTGGTTGGGACCTGGGAGACCAGGGTTCAATCCTCGCTCAGCTGTGAAAGCTCATGGGATGTAACCTTGGGCCAGTCACTGTTTCTCTCAGCTTAGCCTACCTCACAGGGTTGTTGCAAGGATATGATGGGGGGGACCGGACCATGTGCACCCCCCCTTGTGAGCTCCTTGAAGGAAAGGTGGGATATGACTATAACAATAATAATTGCATTGATAAAAATTCATTACTATTAACTACGAGTTACAGCTAAAAGGGGATGTGGGTGGCGCTGTGGGTTAAACCACAGAGCCTAGGACTTGCCAATCAGAAGGTTGGCGGTTCGAATCCCCACGATGGGGTGAGCTCCCGTTGCTTGGTCCCAGCTCCTGCCAACCTAGCAGTTTGAAAGCACGTCAAAGTGCAAGTAGATAAATAGGTACCGCTCCGGCGGGAAGGTAAACGGTGTTTCCGTGCGCTGCTCTGGTTCGCCAGAAGCGGCTTAGTCCTGCTGGCCACATGACCCGGAAGCTGTATGCTGGCTCCCTCGGCCAATAAAGCGAGATGAGCGCCGCAACCCCAGAGTCGTCCGCGACTGGACCTAATGGTCAGGGGTCCCTTTACCTTTACCATTTTACAGCTAGAAGACATGGTTTTGGCCCCTAGCATTGGTGGCTTTTTTTGGAAGAGCTGGACAAAGCAGGAGGAGGGTTACTGTTAGCAATGCCAGCTTCACAAAACCTCCATGTGCAGGTGTGGCCTACCTGTGAATACCAGGTGTTGAGGTTATAAAGAGGGGCCAGTCAATCCCCGCCGTGCCTTGCACATCAGAGTCCATGATGCATCTGACCAACTGCTGCAGAGACACAGTGCTGACCTAGATGGGGCTTTGCTCTGGCCCAGCAAAACAATGTTCTTCTGGAATCAGTGGAACTCCTGGCTGCAGGATGAAATGTGCATGCCAGGGCACAGTTTTAGGCATTGAAAGCTCAGAGTTCTGGGGTGAGAAGTCTCAATTAGCTGTAGGCTTTACTAGGTCAATGCTGGAAAACCACAGCATTTCTCTTGCTCTCGGCCTCATTCCTCCCATCTGCAGTATGGGTCTAATAAGTCCCGTCTACCTTCTAGTGCTGTGGCAGAGAGGAGGTCCATGAACTGCCTTGAAACACCCCAGAGGCACATCTGTCCATGCAGAGGACAGCTGTGATTTAAGGAGGGAGCTAGTGGCTCCCTCCTTAAATGAAAAATTGAAAAGCTAGTTCCTTGCCCCAAGGCACTTATATAGCCTGAGGTTTGACAGTGGGCAAATAATGGAATAACTATACTACTTTATGTATAACTGACAAAAACAAAAATATGCAGGTTGTATTCAAGTGAGTCCTACTCAGAGTAGGCCCATTGAAATGAACATACCTAAGTTAGCCATGCCCATTACTTTAAATGGGTCTACTCTGAGCCAGATTAGCATTGGACACAAACAATATTGATATCTCTCTCGCTGTGTCTATATATGTTGTGTGATATAGACAAAAACAAACACACACACATATATTTTCTTTATTTTCATAACTAGTTCATAGCACCAGTTTTGAATTTTATCAATGCTGTGATTGAATTAGCAGTGCAAGAGCAATACAGGGTTGTTGCTGGGGGGTTTTTTTGAAAAAAAAAATACTAACTCCCTGATGGGATTGATGTGAAAATGGAATTGCTGTTGGGGTGGGGACGGGGGGGAAGGTGTGAGAAGATGCTGGAGTTTACAGAAGCAGAAAAAATATTGAGGGGAAATACCTAAGCTTTCTCCCCCACTCTCTCTGTCCCACGTCCCACCCCAAAAAATTAAAAATAGCCAAGGAGAGGAAAAGGGGAGGGAATGAAAAATGAAAATGGGATGTATGGGATAGAGTATCCTGGAAAAAATAATGGGTGGCTGGATCCCTGAACAGGGGCACTCTTGTGGGGAGAGGCAGATGCGCTGCAACACTTTGTTGCAACTCCCCCTTATTTACAATAAAAAAATGAGGGGATTTTAATATTAAAAGGTGGGGGTATATCATGTGGGTTCCATTTTCAGGTCTTTTGGAAGGGTTTATTTGTTTCCTAAAATATTTGTGTACTGCTTGATTGTAAAAAAAACGGCAACACAAAACAAACTCAGAGCAGTATACAGAAAAGATCAAACCATCAAAATATCACTGAGGAAAGCTGACGACAGTAATATAAGACTTTCAAAAAAGTTAAAATAACAGCAAACTAAAAACAGGTGAAAACTCACATCGGCTTTCTAAACATCTGGGGAGGCTTATCTAAACAGGAAAGTTTACGGAGGAGCCGGAAAGAGTACGGGGAAGGCAGCTGCCTGCCGTCAAGAGGCAGGGAGTTCCAGAGGTGCAGGCGCAGCCACACTACAGAGCGGTTGTGCCAAGGCCAGTTCCTCAGATCAGAGCGCTCTATGGGGCAAGGCGATCTCGTCGGTCAACGGACTTGGCTTGGGGTTGGGGGTCTGCATCTTCTGTTTGTCCCCTGCTGACCCCCTCTTTCTCCTTCTGTGTCTGCCCTTCCCCTCTGCCGCCCCCCCCAAAAGAAGCAGGATCCCTCCGCCATGAGTCGCCGGGTGGTGCGCCAGAGCAAGTTCCGGCATGTCTTTGGGCAGCCGGTCAAGGCCGACCAGATGTATGAGGACATCCGGGTCTCCAAGGTGACGTGGGACAGCTCCTTCTGCGCCGTCAACCCCAAATTCGTGGCCATCATTGTGGAGTCGGGCGGCGGGGGGGCCTTCATGGTTTTGCCCCTGGCCAAGGTACGTTCGCCACTCACCACTGGCAGGAGGGAGCATGTTTGGAGGGAGGGGGGCGCTGATGATTGTGAATGGGTTTTTGGCTAATAATAATGATTTGCATAGCATTCAATATCTATATAGTCAAAGCACTTTGCATTCATTATCTCTGCAACAATCCAGCAAGGTGTTGTTGTTGTTGTTTAGTCGTTTAGTCGTGTCCGACTCTTCGTGACCCCCTGGACCAGAACACGCCAGGCACTCCTGTCTTCCACTGCCTCCCGCAGTTTGGTCAAACTCATGCTGGTAGCTTCGAGAACACTGTCCCACCATCTTGTCCTCTGTTGTCCCCTTCTCCTTGTGCCCTCCATCTTTCCCAACATCAGGGTCTTTTCCAGGGAGTCTTCTCTTCTCATGAGGTGGCCAAAGTCTTGGAGCCTCAGCTTCAGGATCTGTCCTTCCAGTGAGCACTCAGGGCTGATTTCCTTCAGAATGGAGAGGTTTGATCTTCTTGCAGTCCATGGGACTCTCAAGAGTCTCCTCCAGCACCAGAATTCAAAAGCATCCATTCTTCTCCTGCAAGGTGGGATCTATATATTTCGGAGCACTTTGCATTCCTTATCTCTTTGCAACAATCCTGCGAGGTGGGCCAGTTGTCTTCTGCCTTGGAGTGTGGATGGAGTTTTGTGGCTTGTCTCAACAGAAGGAGGGTACCTAGCAGACCCCTCTTCATTGCTGGACTCCAACTCCCATCATCCCCAGCCACACTTGAGCTGCTGAGAGTTGTAGTCCAGAGGTGGTTGGCTACAACTCCCAGCAGAACATTAGACGATTCGGGACAGGGAAAAGAAAATCCATATTCATTCAGGGTATAGTTAAACCATGGAACTCGCTGCGGCAGGAGGTAGTAACGGCTGACAAATTGGATGGCTTTGTTGTTGTTGTTGATTAGTCGTTTAGTTGTGTCCGCCTCTTCGTGACCCCCTGGACCAGAGCACGCCAGGCACTCCTGTCTTCCACTGCCTCCTGCAGTTTGGTCAAACTCAGGCTGGTGGCTTTGAGAACACTGTCCAACCATCTCGTCCTCTGTCGCCCCCTTCTCCTTGTGCCCTCCATCTTTCCCAACATCAGGGTCTTTTCCAGGGAGTCTTCTCTTCTCATGAGGTGGCCAAAGTATTGGAGCCTCAGCTTCAGGATCTGTCCTTCCAGTGAGCACTCAGGGCTGATTTCCTTCAGAATGGAGAGGTTTGATCTTGCAGTGTGGTGCTAAAATTGCCCCGTGCCTCTTGCCCTCAGTTCTATGCCGCTGGCACCCAATGCAGCAAAGCTGGTCATGCTATCCTAAGATCGCTTCTGCTAGATGGGCCACTGGCCTGATCCACTAAGCTCTCTTTATGTTCTTATGGAGGGCAGCCCCCTCATCCCTGCCGAACAAGGTAATATTTTTGCTGAGGGTAGAAGAGCTTCACGTTGGTAGCCACTTCAGCCGAGGTGGGAAGTCTAATGCCCTTCAGACAGTTCACAGAGTCACAGAATTGCAGAGTTGGCAGGGACTCCCGAAGGTCATCCATTCCAACCCCCTGCAAGGCAGGAATCTCAGCTATACCCTCCGTGACAGATGGCCGTCCAACCTCTGCTTCTAAAACCTCCATTGAAGGCTCTGTTGTCGAACAGCTCTCACCCTCAGAAAGTTCCTGCTGATATTTAGCTGGGTGCCCTTCCTTGTGACTTGAAGCCATGGGTAGGCAAACTAAGGCCCTGGGGCCGGATCAGGCCCAATCACCTTCTAAATCTGGCCCGCAAACGATCCGGGAATCAGCATGTTTTTACATGAGTAGAATGTGTCCTTTGATTTAAAATGCATCTCTGGGTTATTTGTGGGGCATAGGAATTCCTTCAAAAAATTTTTTTCAAAATATAGTCCGGTCTCCTACAAGGTCTGAGGGACAGTGGACCTGCCCCCAACTGAAAAAGTTTGCTGACCCCTGCTTGAAGCCATTGGTTCGGGGCCCCCCCTAGGAGAAAACAAGATTGCTCCATCTTCCGTGGGACAGCCCTGGAAGGGGTACAGCCCTGACTCACCTTTGCCGCGTCTGTGTATCACCTGTACTTTGGTCCAGCATCACCTTGAAATCTGGGCACCCTTGCTTCTCACCTCCCGGTGTTTGGGAGAAGCAGAATTGATCAAAAATCTCCCTTTCGGTGTGACTATGAAAAACTGCCAGAGGTGTCTGTGCATTAGCTCAATCCTAGCCTTTTTTGTGGGGGGAGAGGTTGCCTTCTGCATCCATTCTTGGGAAGAATTATTACCCCTTATTGTTATGCAACCTTGTATTTGAATTCTCAATAGTTGTTTTTTTTTATCTCTCCACCACACATGCCCCAATATCCTCAGGCACAGCAGGGTTTCGGGGGGGGGGGGGTCCCAGCTGCCTCAGCAGGGGGCGCATGTGTGGTTGTAGGAGAAAGGAGACCACCTGCCGTTCCCTTTTCTGATGGGGCCATTTTTGTGTTACCATAAGAATGAAAAGGCCCCTTGCCCAGGCTGGGGCTGCTGCTTAGAAGGACATCGAAAAAAGCGTTTTTTGCTTTGTGGGGATCTGAATATATCACCCCCTTTGCGTCCCCATAAAGTTGCAGGAGTGGTGTGTGGGGAGAAATGAGTTGCGAAAGGTGCCCTTCCTCAATAAATTAGGTTTCTGTATTAAACCAGCAACATAATTTCCTGGTCTTCTAAAATCTGGAGGCTGTCACCCAATTTAAATGGATTTGCCGGCTGATTAATTGATGTAACCGCAGCTTGATTAATCCGTTTACCAGTGAACTGATTGAAGATCATTGAGTCCTCCCTTAACAGGGCCGCCTTCTTTTTTGGAGATTTATGTCTCTGCGATAGGGTTTTGATTTTTCAATGAATACTTACTGTTAAAAACTCCCCCGCTAATGTTAGTATCTCCCTCTCGTACATTTCCTAATTACAGTAACACACCAGGGTGAAAGTAGGTTTTTATTTTGTTTTATAAAAGATAGCAAACGTGGCCCTAGCTGTTACTAATAGCTTGATCCTTTTAAGTGAATCAAATGACGCTTCCATTCATAAACCTACGGCTTAGACGTTTTGCAACCTCACAGAGTTCTTTCGCATAACTCCAGCAGACCCATCGACACAAATGTATAGAGGCGTCTAAGCATAATAAGCATTTTCAACACACCGCCTTCCTGGTTACAACTTGAACTGCACAATTGTGGGCCAGTGTGATGTCGTGGTTGGACTAAGACTCTGGGCATGAGACCAGAGTTCGAATACCTGCTCTGCCACGGAGCTCATTAGATGACCTCAGGCCACCCACTCACTCTCAGACTGACCTACCTCACAGGGTTGTTCTGAGGGTATAGTGGGGGGGGGGGAGAGCTATGTACGTCACCCTGAAGTTCTTAGAGGCGAGGTAGGGTATACATAAAGAAACCGCTTGTGTTTCTGCAGTGATGGTGCTGATTATTGCTAGGTTGTATTCAACTTATGGGTGGCGCTGTGGGTTAAACCACAGAGCCTAGGACTTGCCAATCAGAAGGTCGGCGGTTCGAATCCCCGCGATGGGGTGAGCTCCCATTGCTCGGTCCCAGCTCCTGCCAACCTAGCAGTTCGAAAGCACATCAAAGTGCAAGTAGATAAATAGGTACCGCTCCGGCGGGAAGATAAACGGCGTTTCCGTGCGCTGCTCTGGTTCGCCAGAAGCGGTTTAGTCATGCTGGCGACATGACCCGGAAGCTGTACGCCGGCTCCCTCGGCCAATAAAGCGAGATGAGCGCCGCAACCCCAGAGTCGGCCACAACTGGACCTAATGGTCAGGGGTCCCTAAGAAATTCAACTTATATCAGGGACGCGGGTGGCGCTGTGGGTAAAACCTCAGCGCCTAGGACTTGCCGATCGCATGGTCGGCGGTTCGAATCCCCGCGGCGGGGTGCGCTCCCGTCGTTCGGTCCCAGCGCCTGCCAACCTAGCAGTTCGAAAGCACCCCCGGGTGCAAGTAGATAAATAGGGACCGCTTACTAGCGGGAAGGTAAACGGCGTTTCCGTGTCCGGCTCTGGCTCGCCAGAGTAGCTTCGTCACGCTGGCCACGTGACCCGGAAGTGTCTGCGGACAGCGCTGGCTCCCGGCCTATAGAGTGAGATGAGCGCACAACCCTAGAGTCTGTCAAGACTGGCCCGTACGGGCAGGGGTACCTTTACCTTTATTCAACTTATGTTTCACACAGCGTAGACCTATTGAAATTAATGGACCTAATTTAGTTTGCAATCTTGTACAGTTCTACTCAGAAGTCAGCCCCATAGATCTCCGTGGGTACATGAGTGTAGGTTTGCAGCTTGAGTCACGCTTGTTAATTTCAGTAGGTCTAACTCTGATTAAAACAACAACAACAACAATTTATTTATACCCCACCCATCTGGGTGGCTCCCAAGCGAATATTAAAAACACAATACTGTACAGCATTAAACATTAAAAACTTCCCTAAACAGGGCTGCCTTCAGATGTCTTCTAAAAGTCAGATAGTTGTTTATCTCCTTGCCATCTGAAGGGAGCGAGTTCCACAGGGCAGGTGCCACCACCAAGAAGGCCCTCTGCCTGGTTCCCTGTAACCTCACTTCTGGAGGGAACTGGACCTCTTGGTTGAATACCACTGATCATTATTGATTAAATGTCTATTCTGTCCTTATGTCCAAAGGAGCCCAGGGTGGCAAACTCCCCATGTGTGTTAAAACAGTGCAATTGAAAATAAAATTTAAACTTTATTTTAAAACCTTAAAAATATTGAAAAACTTTTTTAAAAAGTAAACGTTGTAAAACTTAAAGAAAAAAAGTGTCTCCCCAGTGGTTTGATGGAAACATTAGAATATGGAGAGGAGTAAGAGGGAAACCTGTGTTGATGCCACGTAAGTCAATGGCCAAGAAGCTTCTCCTTCCCTGGTCTTTCGGGACTGGAGCTTTATGTAAAATGCTGCCCCCCCTCCTGGTTTTTCATTCTGGACAGGCTATCTGGAAGGCTGGAACAGTTGATGGTATTGTGGTAGTTGTTATAAGGATTTGCTTACAGAATCAGCCTTGCTGGCATTTTGCAACAGGACAGGTCTCTTTCCCCGAGGAGGCTAGTGATGGTATCTGTTAGGCCACTGAATAGGATGGTGGACTAGATGGGCCGCTGGCCTGATCCAGCAACCAGGCTCTTCTGATATACTTACATGAGCACAGGGGACTCTTGCACCTTTAATTGTGCAGGAAAATCCTTCTGCACATATATATTAAAGATGCAGTAGCCCCAATGTGCTTTGCATCCAGCCATCCTACATAATTGAGGGGAGGGAGATTTGACACCCTGATTCAGAATCCTGTTTAATAATAATAATAATAATAATAATAATAATAATAATAATAATTTATTCTCTATGAACCAGATTTCTTTCATTGCTGCAGCTCTCTGGCTAAAGCAAAGCTCCTTTTCAGTTTTTTGACTTTGTCCTCCAATCTGTTTGCAGTTCCTCCCGCTTTTGTGTCGCTCACAGGCAGGGCTCCTTTTGTACGTGAGGGTAACTCGCCGTTTTATGTCTTACGCTGCTGCGTCCAATTCAAAGGACGTCATAAAACCCCCAAGGGCTTGTACAAAACGCTCATTCTACCCGGAGCAGATCCGTTGAAAACAAAGGGAGTGACTCATCTTGGGTCCGTGAATTTCGGCCGATCAGCTCTGAGTAAGACATGGTTGAAATGTGGATTGAAACCCCTCCGATGTGTCCATTTTCCAGCTTTGTCTTTGCAGGACCTCTGCCCCCCCTCCATCCCTCGCTTTCCTTTCTCCCTCTCTTTTCCTTCCTGGTGCCCGCTGGTGCCCTCCCGGCCTCCGAAGGGCCTCACCCAGGTCCAAAACTTTCCCTCCCCTCCCAGGCGGCGGTTGAGAGACGGACGAGAGCAGTTGGCCTTTCTGGGGACAGCGCTGTGCTCACAATAATGAATGACTCACTTCGGGAACAATTGAAATGATGGCAGGAAGTTGGGTGGGGGGGGATCACTTTTTCCACAGGTCAGGTTTCCAGCTGGGCTGTTTACTGCGTGACGCAGGGGGATCGGCCCGCCTGACAAGGCCGGCTCTCTCAAGGTCGTGCGGCTAAGGCAGAGGGTGGGAGAGCATGAGACTCTTCATCTCAGGGTCATGGGTTCAAGACTCCTGCACTGCAGAGGGTTGGACTGGATGACCCTCGGGGTCCCTTCCAACTTTACGATTCTGTGGTAAGAACAGTTCAGTGATGGATCCACTTGCCTAGACCAGTGTTTCCCAAGCTTGGGTCTCCAGCTGTTTTTGGACTACAGTTCCCATCATCTCTGGCCTCTAGTCCTGCCAGCTAGGGATGATGGGAGTTGTAGTCCAAAAACAAGTTTGGGCCCTGGAGCATTCCCTCAAGCAGAGATTGGACAGACACCCCCTGGAGATGCTCTAACTCTAGATTCTTCTAGCTCTGGGCTGGACTAGATGACCCACGAGTCCCCCTGATGACTCTTAGTATTCTATGAATTGATAATACAGTGGTACCTCAGGTTAAGAACTTAATTCATTCCGGAGCTCCGTTCTTAACCGGAAACTGTTCTTAACCTGAAGCACCACTTTAGCTAATGGGGCCTCCTGTTGCTGCCGCACCGCCGGACCGCGATTTCTGTTCTCACCCTGAAGCAAAGTTCTTAACCTGAGATACTATTTAGGGGTTGGCGGAGTCTGTAACCTGAAGCATATGTAACCTGAATCATATGTAACCCGAGGTACCACCGTATAGTCCAGCCCCCCCACTGAGGGACAGTGGACCGGTCCCCTGCTGAAAAAGTTTGCTGACCCCTACCCTAGCCCGACACTTTGACCGCTACACCACTGAATCTCAGGGCCAAGGACAGACAGTTCTTAACCTGAAGCACTATTTCTGGGCTAACGGAGTCTGTAGCCTGAAGTGTATGTCACCTGAGGTACCACTGTATACTTCACTGTTGGCTGAAAAAGGTTTTGCGACCTGTTGTTGTTTAGTTGTTCAGTCGTGTCCAACTCTTCGTGACCCCACAGACCAGAGCACGCCAGGCTCTCCTGTCTTCCACTGCCTCCCGCAGTTTGGTCAAACTCAGGCTGGTAGCTTCGAGAACACTATCCAACCATCTCGTCCTCTGCCGTCCCCTTCTCCTTGTGCCCTCCATCTTTGCCAACATCAGGGTCTTTCCCAGGGAGTCTTCTCTTCTCATGAGGTGGCCAAAGTCTTGGAGCCTCAGCTTCAGGATCTGTCCTTCCAGTGAGCACTCAGGGCTGATTTCCTTCAGAATGGAGAGGTTTGATCTTCTTGCAGTCCATGGGACTCTCAAGAGTCTCCTCCAGCACCATAATTCAAAAACATCCATTCTTCGGCGATCAGCCTTCTTTATGGTCCAGCTCTCACTTCCATACATCACTACTGGGAAAACCAGAACTTTAACTATACAGACCTTTGTCGGCAAGGTGATGTCTCTGCTTTTTAAGTTGCTGTCTAGGTTTGTCTCCCAAGGAGCAGGCGTCAGGAAACCTTTAGTAGGTTGGCCGCCTTTTTGTGGGTCAATTGTGTGGGGAGAGGAGGGCTGCCTTTCTCAGAAACTCCCAAGATCTCTGTGTGTTTACAGACCGGCCGTGTGGACAAGAACATCCCCTTGGTGACAGGGCATACGGCCCCCGTGCTGGACATTGACTGGTGCCCCCACAATGACAACGTCATTGCCAGTGCCTCTGAGGACACAACAGTCATGGTAAGCGATGGCACCTTTGGAGCAAAGGTGTGGGGAGCTCCAGGGAGACTATTTTTAGAGGGAAGGATGTTTCTAATCGGCAAAGGGGGCATGTACTGGACGTGGTTGGGTACCTGTAGACACCTCATCAATTTGGGTGCCCGGATGTAGTAGAACAGCATTTTTCGGAGGTGGCACGGGGGGAGACGATTCAAATGCATCAGGTCAGGGTTTTTGGGGTCCCTCCACACGTGACTCGAAGCGCGCAGAACCAGCCTCCTATTCCAAGCCAGAGAGTATGGCCGTTAGCCTTTAAATCACTGGAAAAGGTGTCAGGGGCTGTTTATAGCTGGCCAGCCGGGTCCTCAGCCTGGCGTCTGACTTGCTAGGTATGATGCAGCATTTTGGGCTAAGAATAGCTTGCCGCACGACAACTCAGCAACTAAGAATAGTTGGCTCTGTGGCTTTGGCCGGGGGGGTGGGGGTGGGAATGAAGAAGGCGGCAGCTTCCTCTGATCCCCCCCTGCCAAAAAAAATTCCTCTTCCTCCCCTTTTTCTTCTCTTTTCGCAAAGGACACCAAAGTGTCCTCCATGGTAAACCTTTTTTTAAAAATGTATGTGTTTATCTTTATTTATGAGCTCAGGGACCGTAGGCAGTTGCCTTATCCGGAGTCAGGTCCATTGAGTTCACTATTGCCTACACTGACTGGCAGCTGCTCTCCAGGGTTTTAACCAGGGGACGATCCTGTCCCTACCTGAAGCTGCCAGGGATTGAAGTTGGGACCTTCTGCATGCAGAGCAGGTGACCTGTCACAGAGCTGCCGTGCCCCCTCCCCTAAAATTGGAACAGGTTCCTAGTCCTCATGGTTCTTAATGAAAGGGCTGGTTTAAATAGGAGCAAACCTTTGGCCCCTTTAGCTGAGTTTGGTCTGCACTGGCCGGCAGCATTTCCCTGGGGTTTCAGACAGGGAGAGCCTTATCCCAACCCCAACTGGAGATGCTATTGGGGCTAGAACCAGGGACCTTCTTCACACAGAGCGGGTGCTGAATGCCTCTGAGCTGCCGCCGTCTCCATTGCCGCCTCTTTGTCCCACCAGGTCTGGCAGATCCCTGACTACATCCCCATGCGCAACCTGACGGAGCCAGTCGTCACCCTCGAAGGGCATTCCAAGCGTGTGGGGATCCTGACCTGGCACCCCACAGCACGCAACATCCTACTGAGCGCAGGTGAGACCCTCTCCCCAGATTCAGGCCCCTCACTGCACCAAGCCTGCATCTCCCAGCATCCCAAGCCATTGGCTGGGCTGGCTAGGACTGATGGGAATCGTGGCCCAAAATGTTTGGAGGACACCTGATCGGCAGAGGCTGCTGATTTGAGCTCCTAGGAGAAAAGGTAGGATTCAAATACAACATCAAGTGCCTTCCTGGCCCATCATCTGCTAAAACAGCTCACCTGGACCTCCTGCCACCCTTTTGTCATGCTGGAGTAGGCATGGCCACCTACTGGCAGCAGCAAGAACTGCAGCGTGACGACAGCCTTACATGTATATGTATATAGTAAGATATTTGTCTAGATCAGCCTTCCCGCAATGTGATGCCCTCCAAATGTTTCAGGACGGCAGCTCTCATCGCAGCTGACTGTTCTGTCACGCCAGCCTGACTGATGCCTCATTTTGGCCCTTTCCCAACTCCCCTTCCTGCAGGGGGCGACAACGTCATCATCCTCTGGAACGTGGGCACTGGGGAGGCGCTCCTGACCCTGGATGACCTGCACACTGACCTCATCTACAATGTCTGCTGGAACCACAACGGGAGCCTCTTTGTCACCACCTGCAAGGACAAGCACCTGCGAATCATTGACCCCCGGCAACACCTGGTTGTGGCAGTGAGTAGCCACTGCTGGCCCTAGCCTGCCACTGAGCATGTGTGGACAGCCTCTCCTGCTCCCTGGCTTGTCTCTCCTTCCCTCTCTCCCCTCCCTGCCCTGGGACAGACATCTAAGGGTAAGCGTCGTGGCCCAGATTCCCTTGGACCTGGGACAGGGGACCTGTGGGCCTGCAGGTCTGTTGCTAGACTCCAGCTCCCATCAGCCAGCATGCTCAATGGTTGGGGACAGTGGGAGCTGGAGCTCCCGAGATGCTGGACCGCTCGTAGCAGAAGCGGTGGGCAGACTTTGCACATGCTCAGAGACCCACTCTTCAGGCACACTCAGGGGTACTTTTCTCCCCACACTGTCCACAAGCTTAGCAGTGGGGCATTGCCTAGCCAATTGGAGATGCTTTTAAATGTATGTATTTATTTCATAAAAGTTATACACTGCTTGATTGTAGAAAACCGCAAAGCAGTTTACAAAAAGGGATAGAACAAGAAAGTTATCGCTCAGAAAAAAATTGTAGAAATCATTTAAAACTTTCAAAATGTTAAAATAACAATAAATTGAAAACAGGTTCAAACGCTTGCCACTTGTTTAGGCTTGTCTAAACAAACATGGTTTTAGCAGGGCAGTGAAGGCACCTGTCTGATATCAATAGCTAGGAAGTTCCAAGGTGTTTTATTTTATTTTGCTTTTTTCATGGATGAGCCTCTTTGACATCCCAAATGAGCCAGGGGCGCGGAGTGCTCCTGCTCACATCGTGATGAAGATACAGTGGCAGGAGAAGTAAGATTGTAGTCCTCATGGGTCAAAAGAAATATCTGGTTTGGAGAGGAAGCTGCCTTCCTCTTGGTCCATCTGGCCCAGTATTGTCTGCACTGACTGGCAGCAGCAAGGCAGGGTTGCAGGAGGCCGCATTTCCCAGCCCTGCCTGGCGATACCATTAAGATCCTGAGACATTCTGCATTCAAGGCAGATGCTCTCCCAGTGAGCTCAGACTCTTTCTATCTGGGAAGGGGCAAAACAGCACCGATCTGTCTGTTTATGCCAGTTAACTGGGCTTTTTTGTGATCTGTTAACTGGGACGCGGTTTGCGAAGCCAAATCTGGTTCTGCCTCAGACCCAAAGCATCCTCCTTTAGGATTCGTCCCCAGTTTTGCAGTCACACAAACGTGAAAGCAAACCTCTACGTTAAAGGAATGTGAATGCTCCATGTCAGCCTCTTCTTACAGTGGCCAACCAGGTGCCTGGGCCAAGCCCTCGAGCAGGATTCGAACGCAGGAGCTCTTCCTTCATGCGATTGTCCCGGCAAAGAGCTGTGTCCCTTCTTCCTCCCCTCTCTGGAGTGTGCTCTTACTTGGACCTGTACTAACCTTGTGTGTGTGTGTGTCTATCTCTCTGTTTGGTCCTAACCTGCTTAACCCTGCGGCCGCCAGGAGAAATTCAAGCCCCACGAAGGCGCCCGTCCCGTCCGAGCCATCTTCATGGCCGATGGCAAAGTCTTCACCACCGGGTTTAGCAAGATGAGCGAGCGGCAGCTAGCGCTTTGGGACTTGGTACGGCTTGGGGAGGGGGCTGCATGGCGGATGGTGGGGAGGGGTGTGTGTGTGTGTGTGTGTGTGTGTGTTTCTCTTGGGGTGGGGGGTCTATCCTGGCCTTTCTATCAGCAGGAGGAGAGGAGAGGGAAGGAGAGTGTCTTGGAACCCAGATCCCGGTACTGAATGAAGAGTACCAACCAGGGAATCACCGCTGGTATTTTTGGAGGAAAAAATACAATACGATACAATAATCTTTATTGTCATTGTCCCATACAGAACAACGAAATTGACAAAATCTACATCAGACATTCAAAAACCAACAAGCCTGCTATCCCAGCTATCCCAGCCTGGTTAGCCCCTAAAAACTCTGATACCCCATAATTGAATACAGTATACTCCCATAGAGACTACCTTAAAAAGTTAAAGGGACCCCTGACCATTAGCTCCAGTCGTGACCGACTCTGGGGTTGCGGCGCTCATCTCGCTTTACTGGCCGAGGGAGCCGGCGTACAGCTTCTGGGTCATGTGGCATGACTAAGCCGCTTCTGGCGAACCAGAGCAGCGCACGGAAACGCCGTTTACCTTCCCACCAGAGCGGTTGCTATTTATCTACTTGCACTTTGACGTTCTTTCGAACTGCTAGGTTGGCAGGAGCAGGGACCGAGCAACGGGAGCTCACCCAGTCACGGGGATTCGAACCGCCAACCTTCTGATCGGCAAGTCCTAGGCTCTGTGGTTTAACCCACAGTGCCACCCGCATCCCGAGAGACTACCTTACACTGCATTTAAAACTAAAATCGCATTTGGATAGAAACTGTCTAAACGACAACAAAGGCCTACAAAAAATGTGTACTGACCACAGTTTCCGCTTTCATTATAAATGGGGGGCAGGTGGGGAAACAAGGCAGCTCACCATCTCCCTGCCCTGCCCCCCCCCCGAGTCATTTAGAAAACTTTTTGAACTGGTTGCCTGGAGCCAGTTTTAACTCGCCCCAGGCGACCAGGCCCATCTGGTAGGGCTTCCCTTGCTCTCTGTTCCATGATCTTCAGCTGCCAAGCGAGATATGGATGTGAATGGAGATAAGAGGGAATGGTTTATTTAAATTTTTAAAAATTCTGATTTTGCTGGTGGTTCTAGGTTCTGGCCCTTAGCCTCAGTTCACAACATGGCCTTGTTCAGAGAAGCATATTTCCTCTGTGACTTCTCGGTCCTGTTAGGAAACACTGGCTCTGGACACAGCCTACATTTTAAAGCCCATTTCACTTCCCCCGAAGAATCTTGGGAAGTGTAGTTTGTTAAGGGCGCTGGGAATTGTAGCACTTTGTGGGGGTTAAACTACAGTTCCCAGGATTCTTGGAAATAATGAGCTCTAAATGTATTATTATTATTATTATTATTATTATTATTATTATTATTATTATTACACACCTTTCGTCTAAAGAGCACAAGGTGGTGTACATAATTCTCCCTCTCTAGCCTCACAACAACCCCATGACGTAGGTTAATCTGATGCTGCCCTCTGTGGCTTTTTCTCAGTTTTGCCTCTTGGGGGCGCACCTCTAGAGTAAAAGAACCACCTGAGAATTAACAGGGGTCTCCCACCACACAGCGAGTTTTATTAAAAATTAAAATTAAAAATTTCCTTGAGAAATCTCCAGGGGCAGCAGCAGCTCCCAGCCGGCAATCTCTCTCTCTCTCCATCCTTCTCGCCTCCTCCGGCTCCTCGCTTTTCCTTTCGACACACCCTTTTAACCCTTTCTCTCCCCTGCTCGCCCCAGGAAAGGTTTGCCCCCCACGAAGGGATGCGGCCGATGAGGGCCGTCTTCACCCGCGACGGACTCGTCTTCACCACGGGGTTCACTCGCATGAGCCAGCGAGAGCTGGGACTCTGGGATCCGGTAGCTGGGCCACGCATGGTGTGGAGTGTCCCCCCCCCCGCCCAGGAACCTGGGCGCTTTCTGCGACATTGCCACCTCTCCCAGCACGCTGAGTGTTTGGAGACAGGCCAGGCCAGGGCAGCTGCAAAGTTCAGGCGAGGAGACATGTGCTCAAAGGCATTAATGCGCAGAGGAACATCAGAGGGACACCATAATTTCCAGCAGGGCAGCTTTAAAAAACATCAGATGCCCACTGGATCCAAAGGTCCAGCATCCTGTATCCTCTAATTCAATGTTTCCCAAACTTGGGTCTCCAAATGTTTTGGACTACAATTCCCATTATCTCCCAACATCTACATGCAGACACTGGGAGAGATCATCAGGGGCTTTGGGTTGGGTGTTCATCAGTATGCGGATGATACCCAGCTCTACCTCTCTTTCAAATCGGAACCTGTGAAGGTCCTGTGTGAGTGTCTGGAGGCGGTTGGAGGATAGATGGCAGCTAACAGATTGAGGTTTAATCCTGACAAGACAGAAGTACTGTTTTGGGGGGACAGGAGGCAGGCAGGTGTGGAGGATTCCCTGGTCCTGAATGGGGTCACTGTGCCCCTGAAGGACCAGGTGCGCAGCCTGGGAGTCATTTTGGGCTCACAGCTGTCCATGGAGGTGCAGGTTAATTCTGTGTCCAGGGCGGCTGTCTACCAGCTCCATCTAGTATGCAGGATGAGACCCTCCCTGCCCGCAGACTGTCTCGCCAGAGTGGTGCATGCTATAGTTATCTCCCGCTTGGACTACTGCAATGCACTCCACGTGGGGCTACCTTTGAAGGTGACCCGGAAGCTGCAACTAATCCAGAATGCGGCAGCTAGACTGGTGACTGGGAGCGGCCACCGAGACCATATAACACTGGTATTGAAAGACTTACATTGGCTCCCAGTACGTTTCCGAGCACAATTCAAAGTGTTGGTGCTGACCTTGAAAGCCCTAAACGGCCTCGGTCCAGCTGCGAGAAGCAAAGCTACAGGGAACCAGGCAGAGGGCCTTCTTGGTGGTGGCACCCGCCCTGTGGAACGCCCTCCCACCAGATGTCAAAGAGAAAAATAACTACCAAACTTTTAAAAGACATCTGAAGGCAGCCCTGTTTAGGGAAGCTTTTAATGTTTAATAGGTTATTGTATTTTAGTGTTTTGTTGGAAGCCGCCCAGAGTGGCTGGGGGGACCCAGCCAGATGGGCAGGGTATAAATTTTTTATTATTATTATTATTATTATTATTATTATTATTATTATTATTATCATCATCATCATCATCCCTGGCTAGCAAGACCAGTAGCCATGGATGATGGGAATTGTAGTCTGAAAAAACAGCCAGAGACCCAACATTGGGAAACGCGGCTCTAATTCACACGCATACAAAGAAATCAGGTGTCGTAGCTGCTTCTTGCTCACTGACAAGGCAGGCGGGCAATTGAACTAATTTGCATTGCTCAGCTGGTAGAGCACATCTGGGTTGTGGGTTTGAGTCCCACGCTGGGCAAAGTATTTCTGCATTACAGGGGTTTAGGTTAGATGACCCTCGTGGACCCTTCCAACTCTCCAGTTCTAAGATTCTAAGACAGGTGTGGGCTATAGCTAACATTAGTCCTACTCAGAGTAGACCCACTGAAATTAACAGAGGTGACTATGAGGTTCATCCCTTTCACCTGCCGTCGTTTCCCTGTTTTGCCACTGGAGGGCGCATCTCTTAGTTGCTTCCTGGGAGATGTAGTTTTTCAGTGCCTTGTCAGTGCCGGATCAGGTGGCATTGAGGACTTCATCCCCCATCATGCATTGTGCAGGAGGCCAACTTTTACCACATTCCCCTGAGTATAAGGATCATTGGATTCTAATCGAGCCAACATTGGAGGCAAATGCCATGTTCCTGGAACATGTGGTGTGGATTTGCAGTGGTGTGGATTTGCAGAGGCGTGTGTGCTTGTGGGGAGTGGGGGGGGGGGCATGAAAATCGCAGTGCATGCTGGGAATGCTGTGCTCCTAAGTGTGCAAAACATAGAAACTGGGACTTCTGAAAGAAGAGATGGGGTTTCTAGGTGGGGGCCCCGCCCCTACCTGGGGGCAGGGGAAAGGCATTCGCACCGCAAAGAGAAATGTTAATCCCAGAGCTGCCACAGGGTGGCCTTTAAAGGTAAAGGGACCCCTGACCGTTAGGTCCAGTCGTGGCCAACTCTGGGGTTGCGGCGCTCATCTCGCTTTATTGGCCGAGGGAGCCGGCGTACAGCTTCCGGGTCATGTGGCCAGCAGGACTAAGCCGCTTCTGGCAAACCAGAGCAGCGCACGGAAACGCCGTTTACCTTCCCGCCGGAGCGGTACCTATTTATCTACTTGCACCGGTGTGCTTTCGGACTGCTAGGTTGGCAGGAGCAGGGACCGAGCAATGGGAGCTCACCCCCTCGTGGGGATTCGAACCGCCGACCTTCTGATCGGCAAGTCCTAGGCTCAGTGGTTTAACCCACAGCACCACCCACGTCCTTATAGGGTGGCCTTTACACAGCTGGCATTTGGCACAGCCAGACTTCCCACTCCAAGGCCAGCTATGTGCTTGAAGAATGACCTGGCCCTCAGCACATGCTCAGAGGCACACAGTCTCCTTGCTTTGCTCCTCCTGGTTTTGAGCCTTGGGCTCCCTCCCGGCACAGGAACCCAAAAGTCAAGATGGAGAAAGGAAGGTGATTCAAATGCCTGACAAAGGGAAGCGGGGTGTGTCCCTAGCTTAATGGGGGCGGGTCAGACTAGATGTCCTTTGAGGTGCCTTTCAATGGAGCTCAGTGGCAGAGCCCAACGAAACATTGCACGCCGCCTTTGTATACCATGCCAGGCTCTTTCTCCACATTGCCCAGTGTTGCCTGCACTGACTGGCAGTGCCTTTGGCAGGGGAAGCTCTTTCCCCCCATCCCACGCTACCGGTTTCTGGAGATGCCAGATTTCGAACCTGGGACCACCTGCGTGCAAAGGGGGGTTCCGCTACTGAGATCCAGACTCCCTTTCCACTTGGGCTGTGGGGCTGAGGAGGGGTAGTGCTGGGCTTTTGGCTGAGAGAAACCAGCCCCATTTTGTGTGTGTGTGTGATTGCTGTGCCCAGGTTGTGTCTGGTCTGGTTTTGCCCCCTGTGCCCTGACACCCCCTTCTTCCTGTAGAAGAACTTCGAGGAGCCCATAGCCCTCCAGGAGATGGACACAAGCAACGGAGTTCTCCTTCCCTTCTATGACCCTGATTCCAGCATAGTCTACCTGTGTGGCAAGGTAAAAAGTGAGAGAAATGTTCACTGATACCAAGATGAGGGATTCTTTGGAATGCAGATAGAGAGAATTGATAAGAATAATGATCTGTTGTGACCTTGACGGAAGTGTACAATAGATGAGCCTTCTTGTGTTTTGGCTCATCTTCCTCCTTTTCTTCTTCTTCTTTTTTTCTTCGTCTTTTCTTTTTTTTCTTCTCATCCTTCTTCTTCTCTCCTTTTTCTTTTTTCTTTCCCATAATGGCTTATGTTTTATACCATGTACTTTGATATTTTTTGTAGATTTTTAGCTTTATTATTATTATTATTATTATTATTATTGAATTTTATTTTGTTATTTTGGTTAACTATATTTATATGTATTTGTTTAAAGCAAGATAAAGGTTTTTTTGTTTTTGTTTTTTAAAAAAAGTGGGAGGCGGTAGCGTTCCTGTCTGGCCGCAGAAGAGATGGGGGCACTAGAGCCCCTGAGAGCAACTCCCCCCATTTCTCCCACTGTTTCCGTTTGGGGCATTCTTAGAATTGGTACCCGAGCTCGCTCGCTTTCCTCTTCCCTCCTCCTCCCTTTTCCTTTTGCAACAACACTTCTGCAGCATAGCGGCCTGTAAGAGTGTCTTGGCTCCTGGGTGACCTCACACACTGGCCACACACTCTCTCAGCCTGTCTACCTAGCAGGGTTGTGAGGATAAGACAAGGAAGTGGGGGAAGAGTGGACCGAGTACATTGAGGGAAGATCTTCCAGGACTGATATCCAACGAAGCAGTTTGCCTTTCAGGAAAGTGGGAAGATGCTCAAAGATAAGGATTTAGCTTTTTGGATTTTGGATTTAGATTTTGAGGGTTTGGGGTTTTGTTTTGTTGTGTTTTTTTTATAAAAAAAGATATTTTGATGTTTTGAGTTATTTTGGATTTTATTTTATTTTAAGTTTTGATTTGTAGAAAGAGAGCTCTCCCATAAGGCATGCCCTACCCTGCTTTTCAAATGTGTGCGCATTTCCCCCCTATTTATATTAATTTCTCCACTCAGGGCATCCCCCTATCTTTCTTTGCAAACTTCCGTGCTAATAAAAACGCAGCGAACTTTTCCTCGCACCCTGAAATGTCTGAGATTCACGCTAACTCATTAAAAAAACGAAACGAAAAGCCGAGTTACTTCCCAGCCTAAATCTCCTGCTTCCGTGCAGGGGGATAGCAGCATCCGGTACTTTGAGATCACGGACGAAGCCCCCTACGTCCATTACCTGAGCACCTACAGCAGCAAAGAACCCCAGCGAGGGATGGGCTTCATGCCCAAGAGAGGCCTGGATGTCAGCAAGTGCGAGATTGCCAGGTATGGCTCAAGGTCCGAGAGGTGGAGGGTGGCTTGAGAGGGGCGGGGGGGGGGGCCTTCCTAAGGCAGGTTTGTGGCTTCGAAAAGGAGAAAACCTTGGAAACCCTCTCCATTGGCAAGCTCAGCTGGTGCCAATCTGACACAAATTGAATTTGACGTGAATCACATCACAGAATTGTAGAATTGGGAGGGACCCCCAAAGGTCATCTGGCCTGACCCCCTGCAATGCAGGAATCACAGCTAATGAGTCGCTGGCGGATGGCTGGCCAACCTCTGCTTCAAAAGGGAAGGGAGTCCCTTCCGCTGTCAAACGGCTCATAACCAGTGAATCACCCAGTGGGCCTCCCCGGAGAGCGTGTTTCGCTGATGGAGGGGCCACCACCGAGAAGGCCATTTCCCCAATGGCTGCTAGCTCCATCTAGGTCGGTGGGATCTGAATAAAATCCCCAAATAACCACGACCTCAGTGGATGGGGGAGCCTAGTGTCCGGGGAGCTGATGCTTCAGGTGTTGGCGGCACAAGAATCTAGCGCAGGTGATAGGGTTGTGCCTGCCCCATAACCCACAGAGGGGGAGCCACAGCCCAGGGGCCAGGTGCTGCTCTCCAAGCCTCTCTTCCTGGCCCTCGAAACTTTCCCCTGGCCGCAGCCCTTTTCCCTCACCAGCCCCACACCTGGTGGGTTTTTGCCTGGCTGGGAATTCCCTCCCGAAACTCTGACTCTTTGCTTGGCGTGATGGAGGATGCAGAGATGTGTCTGTGCGTCTGTGTGCAAAATTTGTCTCACCTGACCTCGTGTCCCCCTTTGCCTCTCCCCCATGAAACAGGTTTTTCAAGCTGCACGAGCGCAAATGCGAGCCCATTGTTATGACCGTTCCACGAAAGGTGAGCAAATTGGAAGATTCGGGGACCGTGGGCATGTCCGGGGGGGGGGGGGGGAGGAAGAACCATTATTGGACGCACACACACACCCTGGCTGCATCAATTTCCCAATATACCGTATTTTTCGCACCATAGGACGCACCGGACCATAGGACGCACCTTGTTTTAGAGGGGGGGAAACAAGAAAAAAAAATTCTCCCCCTCTCTGCCCAGCGCCCCTTCAGCGAAGTGGCAGGAGGCGTTGCGCAGAGACAGGGAGAATTTTCCCCTTTTGTTTTCCCCCTCTAAAACAAGTTGCCGTTTAAGGTGCATTCAGTCGCCTTCAGGCAGCTACCTTGGAAGCCTGGAGAGGGGTCAGTGCGCACCGACCCCTCTCCTCTCCAGGCTTCAGGTTCCTTTCGACCTGCTCCTTGGGGCTGGCGGGGGGGGGGGGGAAGCCCACCACCAGCCCCAAAGAGCAGGTTGGGGAGAAGCGGAAAGGCGCGCAGCGGAGAGGCTGCTGCCATAGCTGCGTGTCACCTCTCCAGCCGGGAGAGGGTCGCAGGGCTATGGCTTCTTCGCTCCATAGGACGCACACACATTTCCCCTTCATTTTTGAAGGGGAAAAAGTGCATCCTATAGAGCGAAAAATACGGTACCTGAGCTACAAGTCCCATCAGACCCAGAAACCAGGCTTGATGGGAATTGTAGTTTAGCAGCGCCTGGAGGGCTAGAGGCTCCCGCGCCATGCCCGCTCTAGAACCGGGGTTCCCAAAATGGGCAATAGTGCCCCCTGGGGGCAGTGGTGTGTGTGTGTGTGTGTGCGCTGGAGGGGTAAATGACTATCAGACTTTGAAAAGCTGGGGAAAGTTCACTAATTCTATTTAATGAATTAAATTTTGTTTTGATCAAATGTGCAATTAATTGTTGCTGCTTTGAATGTTATTGTGTTATTGTCTTCCTTAGTGGCTATTCTAAATAATGCTGTTTGTAGGGTAGGGGACACGGGGGTGAATTTATGGAACCGGGGGGGTGTGTGTGTGGCCCCCAAAAGCCATTGTTCTAGATGGACCAGATCTTAGGCCAGAGGGCATTATGGATAGCAAGGGCAAAGCAGTCTGGAATCTCTCCTGTTCCCTTCTCTCTGCCCTGGACAGTCGGACCTCTTCCAAGACGATTTATATCCTGACACGCCGGGGCCTGAACCCGCACTCGAGGCAGACGAGTGGCTGTCGGGAAAGGACGCGGAGCCCATCCTGGTTTCGTTACGGGACGGCTATGTCCCCGTCAAGAACCGGGAGCTCAAGGTCACCAAAAAGAACATCCTGGACAGCAGGCCCCCCACGGGGCCACGGCGAAGCCAGTCCACTTGCGACACAAATTTTTCGGTGAGTTTTTCTCATCCCCTCAGGGGCGGGAGAGGGATGTAAACTTGACGGCTATGAAAGGTGAAGCGCCTGGAACGCTCTCTGCAGCGTTAAATCAAGTTGCAGCGCCACCTGGTGGTGGTTGGAGAAACAGCCACAAAATGCCCTTCAAGGCACTTTGACGCTGCTCAGTTTCCTCCAAAGCATTTTAGTGGGAGTTTCAAGGGGGCGGTGGAATGGACCCGAATGGCTACATTGTTGGAGGCTCACAAATGCTGTGGACTAGAAGCTTGCTTTTCCCCATCCGAAGAGTTGAGACCTTTTCCAGGGAGCATGGTGGGGTCCCCTAGGTCCTGCCACTCCTCTAACTCTTGCCTTCCTCTCTCTTTCTTTCTCCATCCCTTCTCCCCACCTGCCCCCCCCCCAAAGCGTTCTGCGTTGGAGGAGCTTCTGGAAGAGATCCGGTCCTTGCGGCAAACTGTCCAAGCTCACGAGAAGCGCATCTCTGACCTGGAAAACAAACTCTGCCAGTTCACCAACGGGACGGACTAGCAACTCCCCCCACCCCCCGAAAAAACCCCCACCCACCCACCAGCCTTGGCCATGCCTGGGGACACCCTCCGCCGGAGACCCGGATTCTGCATCTTTCCCCTTTCCCGGAGACTCCGCTGCTTATTCTCCCATGGCTCAGCAGACGTTTGCAGTGGGGAGCAGGGACATTCTCCCCCCGCCCGACCCCCGCCTACTGGAAATGGCCCACCACCCTGACCTCCCCCCCCCCAAGCTTGGACTTTGATCTCAGCTGCTTTGGAACGACAGGCAAGACCTTTTCAGGGAGGGGGCAGAGAGAGTGAAGGAAAGAGGGATCAGAGTTCATATCTTGCCCCCCCCATCCCAAAACTGGGCCCGACACCCACCCTCTACCTCATCCTGCCTTCTCCTTGCCACGGAACGGGACAACTGTGTTATTTTTATTGGGGGGGGCGTGTTCCATGTGTGTTTTGGGATGCAGTGACCAGGGTGGGGCGGGGGGTCGAGATTTGAGGTTGAATGGAGACTGGGGGGCGATGGGAAGTGGGGTGAGGCATTGCTTGCTTTTGGGGGGGGGAGAGACAGACCCTGCAGGCGGGGGCAGACATTGGCCAGAGGAGAGCAGAGGGTGGCCTCTGTGCTGAGCGAACAGGTGGGGTATTATGGGATGGCTCGGAACAATTATCTGGGGCCCTGATGAGTTGCCTCACATCTTTGGTTTGGGGGGGGGCGGGTTGTTCTCTGCAATATGTAGTTGGGTGGAGTGTCAGCTGCTTGAAAAGGGGGAGATCTGTAGACCATCCCTGAATTGTGAGGACGTGCCAATGAATTTTGGGGATCCCTGGAATGGAGCGGGATGGGGGGGCTGTCCCCTCCCCCCATGCTTGTATTGCAAAGCCGCAACCACGGGAGGGGGGCTGGGGGGGGGACAAGGCAGGAGGGCCATTGCTCATGCGCAAACGCTGATTAAAATATACGTGCAGTTAAAAGCTGCTCATCGGACGCAGCCTCTCTTTTTTCTGTCTGTGAAAGGGCAAATCTGTGTCTATCAATCCCGCTGGATCCCTTCCATAGGAGTCTATAGCCTCCAGGGCTGTGTCGTCATTGGACACGGTTGGACCCAGGAGGGACTGGATTCGAATCAGCGCTCGGCCACAAAGCTCAGCCTTAGATGGCTTGCTCTCTGCCTAACCTAATAAAATGGGGGAACAAACCATGAGGGACAGGATTTACATGGGTGGCGCTGTGGGTTAAACCACAGAGCCTAGGACTTGCCGATCAGAAGGTTGGCGGTTCGAGCTCCCGTTGCTCTGTCCCTGCTCCTGCCAACCTAGCAGTTCGAAAGCATGTCAAAGTGCAAGTAGATAAATAGGTACTGTTCCGGCGGGAAGGTAAACGGCGTTTCCATGCACTGCTCTGGTTCGCCAGAAGCGGCTTCGTCATGCTGGCCACGTGACCCAGAAGCTGTACGCCGGCTCCCTCGGCCAATAAATCGAGATGAGCGCTGCAACCCCAGAGTCGGCCACGACTGGACCTAATGGTCAGGGGTCCCTTTACCTTTTTAATAAATAAAATGAAAGAGCTTTTTCTTAAACCATAGCTCCATGGTAGATCCCAGATTCAGAGTTGTGGAGCCTCTCTCAACCGTACCTGGAGAAGTTCAGCCTGCAAGCCTGTCGCTCTGCCGCTGAACCAGAACTTATCCCCAACAAGACGCCAAAAGGACGGAGGCAGGAGGCAGCGAAGGTTCACGAGGTTTTATTTTGTGTCTCTGTGTAGGTAACACACCTGAGCAGGCTGGTTGTTGTGGTCCCTCCCCTCAGAGAGTGGCTTCCCCCTGGCACGTGGGGGTTAAGGACCCACATCCTTTACGAAGAGCCACACACACCCCACCCCTGACCCCGGTCCACCCCCAAACTGTGCACGACACATTTGTCTTGTCTCGGTGGGGTGTTGAGGTGTGGTCACATCTGAGAACTAGGCCTAGAGGCGTATCTCTGGCCCCCGCCATTGCCTGGCAAAGGTTTTGGACAAGGAAGAGGCATGTGTGTGTGTGTATTTGTGTGTAGGTTAGCACCATTGAACAACGGGGGGGGGGGGGTTGAGCTCCAGATGCTCTAGGAGGGCTACACCAGGGGAGGTGTGTTTTTCAGAGAGAAGGGGGGAGGAATAAGATCTGGATCAAACCCTTAGCTGCAGGATACAGACCCCGTAAAGCCAGTGGTCATGGCTGAAACCTTCCATTTCAAAGCCACTGGCCTGGTTCAGCAAACCATGGTTTACTGTGACCTCCGCCAACTTCCGAGCTCTGTCTCAAAGAGGAAAAGAACCGAAGAGTTTGGGGCAGGGATCTGTGGGGAGAGCAGAGGACAGCGAGGCGGGTTCAGGGCCGTCACATGGAGGATGGAGCAAGCTTGTTTTCTGCCGCTCCGGAAGGGAGGACCCGAACCCATGGCTTCAAGTTAAAAGAAAGGAGATTCTGAGTCAACCTCAGGAAGAACTTTCTGGCGGCGAGAGCTGCTTGGCGGTACAACAGGCTCCCGGCAGGTTTGTAAGCGGAGCTTGGGTGGCCGCCTGGCGTGTATGATCACGCTGAGATTCCTGCATCGCAGGGGGTTGGGCTAGATGACCCTCGGGGGCCCCTTTCAACTCTACGGTTCTTCGCTGCTAGGGGGCACCAAGCTGCACATGTCTCTGCCTTCAAAACCAACCTGCCCATTTACACTGACTCAGGTGTAGGCAGCAACCGGAGCCCTGGAGATGTCAAGGAAAGCTTGCCCCACTTCCTGGGCTTGGGGGGCACTGCTTCCTCCCCCCCCCCATGCCCGGCACTTAGGCAGAGCTAGCAAAGGGTTCCCCTTGCCCTCCCTTTGGAGTTTGGAAGCCATGTTCAGGCAAAAACAGCATTGCAGTGTCAATACCAAACAGGGAGGGTCTGGAATCCAGCAGGAGACCTGGGTTTTTGAAAAGCGGGGTTCGTAAGTGCACTTGGTGCTGGGCGGCAGGGAAGGGCAGAGGCTACTAGCTGAATTGCGGTCTCCAAATTAAAACAATCTAGAATTTATCTCCAGGATCCACCTCCAGGTTAAATTATCCCAGCGCTGTGGACTTTCAAAAAGCAGGGCTGAAAGTGGAGTCCCCCTCACTCTGCCTCTCTATTGGACCCCTGGAATCCCCAGGCCCCACCTCCTCCTTAGCCCCACCCCTGCCTAGAGGCCCCACCTCCTCCTTGGCCACACCCTCTCCCTAGAGGCTCCACCTCCTCCTTGGCCACACCCTCTCCCTACAGGCCCCACCTCCTCCCTGGCCACACCCTCTACAGGCCACACCCCTCACTGCCTGCTTTATACTCTGCTTGAAGATTCTGCCTGGAAATGCGTCCTGGAGCTCTGGTCCTGCCTCTCAGATGGAGGATAGAGCAGAGTGAACACAGGTAAAATTTGCATCCTTTGCTCCGCCTGCTTTCCCCTAGCCCCGCCCACCACCGTCCTTCCTTGCCAATCATCTCCTGCTTCTCTCCATAGCTGGGCACTCATTTTCCTGCTCTGATTCAAGCGCAAGTTATAAAAAAAAGCTTGTGAAGGGAAGACCCACTGAAGGGAGGGGGGAGGCTGTGTGCTATCAAGGTGTGCAACGTTTCAAACTTAAACCAACACCTTGCTGCAATTCCGGCATTTATAAGAGGTTGGAGTAGATGATCCAGGGATCCCTTCCAACCATGCAATGCTAAAGTCCCTTTATAATATCTGTCCATTCTGCCATTTTATTCTCTCCCCCCCCCCCCGCTTGTGACATTGATGGTTTCTCCCAGGCAAGGGGAAGAAATCAATACATTTTGGATGCAGCTGGAACCATGGAGTTGTACTCAAAGCTGCTCCTCCTCAGAGTAGACCCATTGGAGCAAATAGATATGACTGACTTGGGTCCATTAATTTCAATGGTCTACTCTTTAAGCAGTCCCACGACTCCACCTTGTCACTCTGCTTTCCTGCCCATCAGCCACATATATCTCTGGTGCCAATGAGGGCTAGAACCTTGCTGCTTTTAAATGAAAGCTGTTAGCCTGAACTAAAAATGACATTAAATTCTCTCTCGGTTAGTTAGTTAGTTTGTAAATAATGAGCAGCCCCACAGACTGCTTTGAAGACTGGGGCTGGAGAGATTAAGCAGCACTTGAGAACGTGTTTAAACCTGTCTAACGCTAATTTTCCATAATCTGGATTCTTAAACTGTGACTCCTGCATTACAAGGGGTTGGACTAAATGACCCCTTGGGGTCCCTTCCAACTCTACAATTCTATGGCTCCAATTAATTTTAATTTTCTATTTTTAAATTTCTCCCTCCAGAGCTAACAACTTAGGTCTTCCTCCCTCCCAGAGCTAATAGCAGTTGGTGAGGGTGGTTTTTTTTGGGGGGGGGGTATTATTGTTATTGCTTTCTATCGATTTATTGGTTTATTTATAGTCCGTATAAGATTCTCTGTTTTTTAATGTTTGATGTTTTGTTGTGTTTTTCTATATGTTGTCAGCCGCCCAGAGCAGCTGGGGAAACCCAGCCAGATGGGTGGGATATAAATTGGGGGAAAAAAATTATTTCAAATTATTATTACAGTCGTACCTTGGTTTTCGAACAGCTTAGTTCTCAAACGTTTTGGCCCCCAAAAGCCGCAAACCCGGAAGTGAGTGTTCTGGTTTGCGAACGTTCTTTGGAACCCGAACGTCTGACGTGGCTTCCGAATTGGCAGAAGCCATATCCTGGTTTTCGAACGTTTTTGGAAGTTGAACGCACTCCCGGAACGGACGCCATTTGAGAACAGAGGTACGACTGTATTAAGAACGTGAGAAGAGCCTGTTCCACTAATTTGTCCAGTTCTCTTTCAAAGCCATCTAGGCTGGCGAGTTAAGTTAGATCGGCGAACGTAGAACGTTAAACAGCTCCTATTTCCACCCACAAATTCCCCCAACTTCCAAGGCCAGTGGGTGCTGCATAGCCCTCCCCCCCCAACCCCCCAAAATATCGACTCTGGTCCAATATTGATTCCCGCTCCCTTTGCTATACTCTGCTGGTGCCCAGAATTGCAGAAATACACACAGCCGCCCCCCTGCCCCCTGCCCCAGCCCCAATGGGAGGGTGGGATGCTTTTAATGGGCAATGCATAACCGTGAGGACGGATCCTCCGCCGTGCAAAAACCTCCAGTTTGTTGAGACTTACCTGCCCAGCCCCCCCATAGAGGAGTGGGGAGGGCTGTTAAATGGCTCAGTGTTGGGGAGGTGGGGCGCATTTGGCGCCTCCCCAGTCGGGTCAGTATTTCTACGCCCCTCCCCCGTCCCCCAAATTCTTCCATTCCTGGCCCCCCCACCCCAAATCCTTGCTGATAAGTCACTTGGCATGGCTGAGAATTGAAAAGGGGGGGTCCTCAGAGTCTGCGGAGCTCTGGCGCCACCTGGAGGCAGGCCAGGGGATTGTGCATGGCTGCTGCTGGCTCCCCACCATCGCGCAGCGCCCCCCCTCCCCGGATCATTGGGTGTGGGGGGTTGTTCTGCTACTGTTCGGTGAGTGAGAGGCGCAGGATCCGCTCGAACTCCTCCTCTTCCTGCCGCGAGCGCCGCTCGGCTTCCTCTTGCTCCTTTGCGGACAGCTCCATGGCCAGGCGGAGTTGCTCTGCGTAACTGGGCAGTGGGTGGCTGGGCCCCCTGCCCGCCGTGGGCGCTGTGGGGGGCTGCTGTGGGGTTGTGGGGCGGGGCGGGGGCGTGTGCTGGGGCGTCCTGGAGGAGCAAAGGAAAGAGAGGTAACTGGCTGCTTAAGTCTGCAATTCAGTTAAATGATATCGGCCAAGGGGAGAGTTACCGTATTTTTTGCTCTATAAGACTCACTTTTTCCCTCCTAAAAAGTAAGGGGAAATGTGTGTGCGTCTTATGGAGCGAATGCTGCTTTCACTGCGCAGCGATCCCTCTTGCTGTTCTGGCTTCTGAGATTCAGAATATTTTTTTTCTTGTTTTCCTCCTCCAAAAACTAGGTGCGTCTTGTGGTCTGGTGCGTCTTATAGAGCGAAAAATACGGTGATTCTGCTGCCTGAATGGAATTACAGTGGTACCTTGATTCCCGAACTCCATCCATACTGGAAGTCCGTTTGACTTCCAAAACGTTTGCAAACCAAGGCGTGGCTTCTGATTGGCTGATTGGCCCCGAAAACAATGCCGTCAGCCAAAACGGACGTTCGGCTTCCAAAAAATGTCTGCAAACCAGAACACTGACTTGCAGGTTTGCGATGTTCGGGAGCCGATTTGTTCAGGAGCCAAGCCGTTTGGGAACCAAGGTACCATTGTATAACATACACAGATTTTGGCTGATTTCACTTTGTGAGGATGCGGGAAGAGTCCTGTTGGAACAGGCCAAAGAGGGCCCCTCGAGTCCAGCATCCTGTTCTCACAGAATCATGAGGGCTAGGAACTTGTCTCTTGAAAACAAAAACGAGCTTCTCCAAAAGCTGAATTCCATAGCTAGCGTTAAAGAGCAGAGCCTGCTGGATCAGGCCAAGCCAAAATATTCCCGCATTGCAAAGACTAGATTACCCTCGTGGTCCCATCCGATTCTACAAATTCTATGATTCTGTTGTTCTGAAAAGGCCTCTCACATCCTGTTCTCCCAACAAGCTCTTCTGATGTGAGAATGGACAGTTTTACTGCATTTACTACACTGAATGCTGGATCCCACCCACCCACCCACCCACCAGTCATGGACAAGAACATCTACCACCAAGACAACGCTGAAAAATACAACCCATCACCTTGTTCCCTCTTTCAACATGTTACAATACAAAACCAGTAACCACTTTAAAAGGATAATGCTTCTCCCCTATACAATTTTGCCAGTTGCATCTTCTGATGTTCTTAACGCTTATACCATAATAAAAGATGTTCTTCTTTTACGAATGAAGTGGACTCTGGCCCACAAAAGCTTGGGGCCCTAATAAAACGTGTCAAGCCTTTAAAGTAAAACAAGGCTCTTTGTGGGTGTTGACAAACAACTGGGAGTCAACAACCGGGAGACAAACGACAGTGGGAACACCCAAAAGGTGCCTTACTATGGTCCAATTAGGTCTCTGAATCAAAAACAAATCTTTGGCTAACTAGGAATGGACTTTTGCATCAGCTCAATGTTGAAAACAAATCCCTGAGCTCAGAGGCACTCTGTTCTTAAAAGTTTCCCCCAATGTATCTTTTGCAATTGGTTCTGGCTGGAGGGTTTGGGGGGTTCAATTAAAGAAACCCAAAGCAGATCTGACCAGCGTGAAGTTTGCCCGCCCCTGGTGTGGAGACCCCAGAAATGGAGAAGGGATGTTGTCAGAAGCATCCTGCGCTCACCTGTCGACTTTGCGCCCGTCTTGGGACATGGGGTGGGTGCCTGGCTTGCTGTTCGTCAGGGCCTCCCAAATGGTAACCTGCAGGGGACGAGAGGGGATGAGGTGGGGGGGGGCAGAAGACGTTTGCTCCTCGATGCACCTGAGAGCTCGGACCCTCACTTTTCTGCCCGCTTTTGTACTGTAGTTTAGCGTTCTGCATACAAGCGGAAGAAACAGGAAGATTCTCCTTCCCTTTCCAGCTGACCACAGTTTAGTGTTACGTCCCAATCCGAACAAAGCATGGTTAGTTGTGGTGGTCATGTGGGATTGCTATGAGGAATTATGAAAAATGAAGCAAGCCATTGTGTCAGCGGTGAAAGCATCGCTTTGACTGGGTTTGAGTCATTGACATGATTTCTGATCCAATCCCACAAGCCTCTGCATCTCTGCCCCATTTTCTCTAGGCCTGACAGTCACGTACAGACCAGTTGCTTCACCAGGTATCCTGGGTACATAAAAATAAGGAAATAGCTTTGATGTAGCTTTTGTTAATCTTTAGGTAGATTTTAGGGCCAGGAAACAGAGTTCACATGGAGGTGGTAAAATGCCTGTTTTTCCTTTTATGACCTCTGGGGTTTCCTAAATGCATTCATCCTTAGTTCCTGTTTATTTAGCCTGAACATGTATGCATGCTCAAATAGGAAACAGTTCTTTGTAGTTAAGAGGCTTCCTCTGATCTGACTTTGTCCCCACGTGGGGATTTCTTGAAATGCTCAGAGGAAATCTGATTGGTTCTTACAAACGCCGTGTTAAAGTTCTTTTGTGAATAAAACGACCTGGGCCAGGGAGTGGGCATGCGCACTTTCTCCGAAAGGTCTTGCTGGTCAAGCCTCGTGTCTATTCTATTAATCAGGGTCCAGTCCTTCCTTTGCCTTCAGAACGCAACAGCTTGTCTTAAGCATACTTTGTTCAACTGTGGTTTGCCGAAACCACGGTTTCTGAAGCTGGCTCATTCCTTTTAAACTGTAAGATCAACCACAGTTTAGGGTTCAGGCATGAAGGGACGTTGCAGACAGAAACAGACGCACCGGAAGAAAAGAGGGAAGAGAGTGAGAGCCCAGAACCACTGCATGTCACAACAAACCATAGTTGCTTGTTGCAACCAAACATGGGACTGTCTGGCCTGTGTAATGATGTCTCTTGCTTGCGTGGAAGGAGCAATGCACATGCGGATGAGAGCCATGTCTGGTGTGCAGCCACTGACAGGTTCTCACTAGGTTCTCCAGCCTTGATTTAGCAGATTACTCTCGCTCTCCCCTGAATGGCAACACCTCCCCTACACAAAGCTCTCCCCACCAGCCAGGCTCCTGGAGGTCTTTTGAGACACCAGAAGGGGGGGGGGGGTCTCCCAGTGACTCTTCTGCATGCAGAATAACAGATCCCCCAAGCCCTATAGCTCCAGTCTCGGGGAACAGGGGAGGGATGGAGAGGCCCACCTGGTCATACTCGCTCCCAGCTTCTAGCAAACTCTGCTGGATGGCGAATTGGAGGAGGTCGTCATCGTCTTCTCCCCGCAGGGGCTCCGGGTGGGTCCCAATGACGCTGTAGCCTTGCGGGGCCTCAAACAGAGACGGGTCCATCTCATAGCACCGGCAGGAGCCTGGGGGGGGGGTGGAGAGGATCAAAGCCACAGCACAGCCCCCCTGCCAAAGAGTTCTCGCTTCATCAAGCCTTGCTCTGCTTACTCCCCACCCCTGGAAAATGTACCTGCGCCCTTCCCCTTGCTCTGCCGAACGGGGCCTAGGACTTCTGCCCTGAGTTTCCTCTGGTTCCCTCCGCTATGGGTCTCCTCTGTATTTTGGAAGGTGGTTTTTCTGTTTGCTGGAATTAGGTTTTGCAGGAGAGCTTCCTAGACCAAGGAGCAGATTCCTGCCTGTATTTGGAGACGGTCAGACGCCATCTTGAATCAAGATGGCGGGCTGCATCTTTCGAAACTGCAGTGGAGAACAGCCTTTGCCAAAGATGTCATAGGCTTTGAAGACACTCAAACTCAGGATGCAAGGGAGAAACGTGCTAAGAGGAAGGCACGCTTGGCAAATCCACACCGCGATCAACTCCCGCCCGGAAACCAATGTCCCCACTGCAGAAGGACGTGTGGATCCAGAATTGGCCTCCACAGTCACTTATGGACTCATTGTTAAAACCTTGTTTATGGAAGACAATCTTACTCGGCTACGAGTGATTGCTGCTGAAGGCTGAAGAAGAAGGAGAAGAAGGTGGTTTTAACCACTTGTTTCCAAACTGCACTGATTGTTATAATTTTGTTTCTGAAACTTCCGAAGCAATTTTGGGCACATGGCCCCTAAGTGGTGTTATGATTTCTTCTGAGTGCATTGGACATTTTGTATCTTGCTCCATGCCCCCTCCATTCCCTTTAAAAGCCCCCCCCTTTTACATCCATTTCCCTCGTGCCTCATAGAGCTGAGGGGATCCCCCTCCAAAGGCTCGCAGCTGTTTCTTCAAACAGCACATAGCTAATCTATGGAACTCACTGCCACAGGAGGCAGTGACAACCACCAACCAAGACGGGTTTATAAGAGGACTGGACAAATTTGTGGAGTAGTGAAGGGCTGCCGATGGCCGCCAGCCACAATGGCTCTGCTCTGCATACACAGACAGAGGCAGTTAAGTTTCTAAATCCCAGTTGCTGGAAACCGCAGGAGGGGAGAGGGGTCTTGTGTTCAAGTCCTCCTTGTGGGTTTCACTTTGGGGCATCTGCTTGGCGACTGTGAGAAGAGGAGGCTGAACCAGATGGGACATGGGCCTGATCCAGCAAGTTCCCCTTATGTTCTTCCTCTGCCCCCCAACGTACCAAGAGAGCTGGAGCTGCTTATGCTGGAGCGATCACTGCCTGGCGATGGGGCGTCACTGCCAGGGCTGCCGGCCCCTCGGATCGAGACCACAGCTTCATCACAGCCGTTGAGGTTTCCAAAGGTGATGCGGGCATTGAGGATGTGGAAAATGGGGATTTCTAGCCGGGTGGGGAGAGAACGAGAGAGATTAGGTGTTTTATGGAACGTTAGTCCTACTCAGAGTAGAGCCACCGATTTGTATAGGCATGATGATGATAATAATAATAATAAATTGTATTTATACCCCGCCCTCCCTGGGCTCAGGGCGGGTAACACCAACAAAATCACAGTAAAAACATAATAGGAGAAAAAGAGAGGGGAGGAGAAAAGAAAAGAAAAACACAATTTAAAATACAGGTTAAAATGCAATTTAAAATGCAGCCTCATTTTAAGGTAGCTGATAAATCAAGACCATAAGGGTAGGGAAACATAAGGGTCAGTCCGAGTCCAAACCAAAGGCCAGGCGGACCAGCTCTGTCTTGCAGGCCCTGCGGAAAGATGTCAAGTCCCCCAGGGCCCTGGTCTCTTGTGACAGAGCGTTCCACCACGTTGGGGCCAGTGCTGAAAAGGCCCTGGCCCTAGTTGAGAGCACTCTCACCTCCTTGAGGCTTGGGACCTCCAAAGTGATTTGTGGACCTTAAGGTCCTATCTGGGTTGGCATCCATCTGTCTCTGAAGACAATGGAGTGCGCCTCCAGTGGGGCAGATGACAGGTTTGTGAATAGGAATTGGGGGGGGGGGGCATGTTGCAGGTGGGAAAGAATAAGAAAAGCCCTGCATGTTGGGTGTGGCATCTCCAATCCCTCTATTAATGAGAAAACGCCTGGAAGAAGCGGACCATTTGGATCCCTTCCAGTCGGGATTCAGGCCTCATCATGGGACTGAAACTGCCTTGGTCGCACTGGTTGATGATCTCCGGCGGGCTAGGGACAAAGGTGAGAGCTGTTTCCTAGTTCTGCTGGATCTCTCAGCGGCGTTTGATACCATCGACCATAACATTCTTCTGAACCGTCTTGAGGGGCTGGGAGCTGGAGGCACTGTCATACAGTGGTTCCGCTCCTTCCTCCTGGGCCGTGTTCAGAAAGTGGTGGTGGGGGATGAGTGTTCAGACCCCTGGGCCCTCACTTGTGGGGTGCCTCAGGGCTCTGTCCTCTCCCCCATGCTTTTCAACATTTACATGCAGCCACTGGGAGAGATCATCAGGAGGTTTGGGCTGGGTGTTCATCAGTATGCAGATGATACCCAGCTCTACCTCTCTTTTAAATCAGAACCAGTGAAGGCGGTGAAGGTCCTGTGTGAGTGCCTGGAGGCGGTTGGAGGATGGATGGCGGCTAACAGATTGAGGTTGAATCGCGACAAGACAGAAGTACTGTTTTGGGGGGACAGGAGGCGGGCAGGTGTGGAGGATTCCCTGGTCCTGAATGGGGTAACTGTGCCCCTGAAGGACCAGGTGCGCAGCCTGGGAGTCATTTTGGACTCACAGCTGTCCATGGAGGCACAGGTCAAATCTGTATCCAGGGCAGCTGTTTACCAGCTCCATCTGGTACGTAGGCTGAGACCCTATCTGCCTGCGGACTGTCTCGCCAGAGTGGTACATGCTCTGGTTATCTCCCGCTTGGACTACTGCAATGCGCTCTACGTGGGGCTACCTTTGAAGGTGACCCGGAAACTACAACTAATCCAGAATGCGGCAGCTAGACTGGTGACTGGGTGCGGCCGCCGAGACCATATAACACCGGTCTTGAAAGACCTACATTGGCTCCCAGTACGTTTCCGAGCACATTTCAAAGTGTTGGTGCTGACCTTTAAAGCCCTAAACGGCCTTGGTCCAGTATATCTGAAGGAGGGTCTCCACCCCCATCGTTCTGCCCGGACACTGAGGTCCAGCTCCGAGGGCCTTCTGGCGGTTCCCTCACTACGAGAGGTCAAGTTACGGGGAACCAGGCAGAGGGCCTTCTCGGTAGTGGCGCCCGTCCTGTGGAACGCCCTCCCATCAGATGTCAAAGCGATAAACAACTACCTGACATTCAGAAGACATCTGAAGGCAGCCCTGTTCAGGGAAGTTTTTAATATGTGACATTTTAGTGTATTTTTTATCTTTGTTGGAAGCCGCCCAGAGTGGCTGGGGAAACCCAGCCAGATGGGCGGGGTACAAATAATAAATTATTATTATTATTATTATAAAACCTCTGTGTAAATGCAGCTCAAAAAGCAGCCGAGGACGGAGGGGATGACCTCTCTGCATTTCAGGCCACGAATGTGAGCACACCCAGTGTTGTCTACAGCCCTGCCTGCCCAGAATTGGCCATGATTCCTGCACTGCTGGGGGTTGGATTAGATGACCCTGGGACCCCCTTCCAACTCCATGATTTCTGGGCTCTCTTGCCCGGAGTGAAAGGAGCATTTTGTAAAGTCGTGGAGCTGCAAGGACCCTCGAGGGTCACGTAGACCAACCCGCTGCAATGCACAAGCATTAAGGACAAGGCATAGCTGTCAAGCGTCCCTTATTTGGCGGGACAGTCCCTTATCCCAGCGCCATGTCCCGCTGCTGTCCCTTATTGATGATTTCCCTTAAATAAGCTACTGAAGGTAATGGGGCCCTTTCTATGTCCAGCTGTCCTTTGTCAACAACAAATTGTTGCTGTTTTTGTGTGTTGAATATATGCTGTATGGTAATTTATGGACCTAATAGGTATCCATTTGCAAGCAACAAAAATATGTATTTTATCAAAGAAATTGTCGATCCCTTATTTTGGCTGCTGATCCCTTATTTTCGAGGCTGCTGGTCCCTTACTTTCAAATCTGCAAGTTGACAGCTATGGGACAAGGACCAGCCCAGCTCTGCCCGGGTTGGGGGGGTGGGGGTCTCCTCACCGATTTTCACAGGGAAGCCCGGGGGCAGGCGCAGAGTGATGAAGTCCCGCAGCTTGGCAAAGAGGGCGTTGCTGACGGCCATCAGGTCAATGATGGGGGCCACCTGCTCAGCCAGCGAGAGAGGGTGGTCTTCGCAGAGCCACAACTTCGCCTTGAACCTGACGGAGGGAGACAGAGGAGCCCAGGAGGGGGGCAGGAAGAGAGACGGTGAGCCCTGGCCTGTCCTTCACCCCCCCCACCCCACCCAAAGGAGGATCTCCCTCCCTCCCTCCCTCCCTGCCACCCAGCCAGCCAGCCTCACTTCTGCGTCTTGGTGGTGAGTTCAATGGGGCGCCCCATATCCCGGCTGCCCAGCTCGAAAGTGGGATTGAAGTATTCCTCCGGCGTGATGGCTGTGGGGTTGGCGTGGCTCAACGTTTGCGTGATGAGAGCCTGCAGGGAGAGAGAATGGAATTGGAATTGAAATACTTTATTGTCACAACTTGTATACCGTGAGATTACACAAGCACCCCACACTCAGCTCTCTTAGTCATTTTTTTAATGCTTTTTATTAAGTTTTCTTTAACACAAACAAAACAAAATAAATACACTAATGTTCTACGGTCGTATGTACACTTATTTTCTCAACGCTCTATCAAGCACGGACTTCCCTCCCTCACTTCAAAGGTTTTCATATTAATCTTTCCTTTTTTACATAATCTTAACATCATCCTATTCATGTCATGGGACACGGGTGGTGCTGTGGGTTAAACCACAGAGCCTAGGACTTGCCGATCAGAAGGTCGGCGGTTCGAATCCCCGCAACAGGGTGAGCTCCCGTTCCTTGGTCCCTGCTCCTGCCAACCTAGCAGTTCGAAAGCACATCAAAGTGCAAGTAGATAAAGAGGTACTGCTTCGGTGGGAAGGTAAATGGTGTTTCCGTGCACTGCTCTGGTTCGCCAGAAGCGGCTTAGTCATGCTGGCCACATGACCCGGAAGCTGCTGCCCCCACTTATTACTCACCCCATTGTTGGGGCCCACATGTTGTTCGGCAATGCCCAGGAAGGACTGGAGAGGGGTTTTCCCGCCTGCAAAAGACAGACACACCAGTAGAGATTTTTTCCCAGGCTGGGAACCTGTGGCTTTCTCAATGCTCTCGGTCGTCAGCCCTCATCCCATCTCTGAGACTCTGGGAACGGGCCGCAGCTCAGCTGTAGAGCATCTACACATAGGAAGCTGCCTTGGGCTGAGTTGGTCTCATCAAGCCCAGTGTTGCCTGCACTGACTGGCAGCAGCGGCTCGCCAGGTTTCCCAGCGAGGGGTTTTGTCCTACCTGAAGATGCCTTTGGAGACTCAACCTGGGACTTGCCACTGAGCTACAGCCCTTGACTTTTAACTGGACTGGCAATCGGTTTAAACACGGGTGGTCCATCCACCGCAAATCCACTGGATCACTCTCAGTTTAGGCTCTAGACAGAGGCAGTGCGGCTCTTGGGTGTCAGGATTCTCCCCGCCTTGTACACCCTGGAAGACCCCCGCAAGGAGAGGTCGAAAGGCTTACCTTTGGTTTTTCCTTTGTGCTGCTCCGAGAGATGCTCAGTCCGTGTCCGAGTGATGAGCTCTACATTGGAAGCCCCGTAAACCTGAAGAGGGAGGCAGGGAAAATGCCAGAGGTTGCTCCCCAACATTCCCTGCAGCAGCTTCAAGCTCCTCGTCTTCAACGATAAAGCTCTCTGCTTCCATCGCCCTGACTGTACGGTCCTTTGCTTACTCTCTCTACTCAAAGACCCTTCTCCTGAGAAGATACTCGCCCAGACCGGTCCTCACCTTGGCCTCGTACCCGTTCACCACCTCGGTCTTCTCACTCCTCCAGCCCAAAATACCCGTCTTGTTCCTGGAAGGGAGAGGTGAAACAACAGCAGAGGTGGAGCTTAGCTCTCTCTCTCCAGGCCACGGAATAAATCGCCACTCAACTCCGGTTCAAAGAGGAAGATGGGGAGAGGCCAGGGGGAGCCCAGTCTTGGGTGCGATTTGGATGCCAACAGCAGCTGCTCCTCTTCCAGGAGAAAAAAGAAAGTCACGGACCCGAGAAATTACACAAAACAAATGAAATACCGTGAAAATCCCTGAAATGAGAAGTTTCAAAAAGCTTAATTTAGAAAAACCTAGAATTGTACAAAACGAGGTTTGTAGCCGGCATCCCGTTAAGGCTTTGTACAATTCTAGGTTTTTCTAAATTTTCCCTTAAACTTTTTGATTTTTATTATTTAGTTTATTTCTATGAGATATTTCTAGTCGATTACTTCTCGTTTCAGGGATTTTCGCAGTATTTCATTTGTTTTGTGTAGTAGCTCCTCTTCCAGGGGTAGAAGAACAGGCCTCCACCGTGGAAGCAATCAGCTGGAGGAGACGTTGGTTGGAGACGCCTACAAGAGGGGTTCTCACAACTCAACCCAACCCAGCATTTTCAAAACGAGGGCCGCATGTTCTCCTGGGCAGCCTCTCAGGGGCCAGATCCCAGAGGCAAAAGAGGCGGAGCAATGCTTGAAAGTTCTCCCTTTGTCTAGTAATAATAATAATAATAGTAATTTATTATTTGTACCCCGCCCATCCGGCTGGGTCTCCCCAGCCACTCGGGGCGGTTTCCAACAAAGATTAAAAATACATTAAAATGTCACACATTAAAAGCTTCCCTGAACAGGGCTGCCTTCAGATGCCTTCTAAATGTCAAGTACAGTGGTGCCCCGCAAGACGAATGCCTCGCAAGACGAAAAACTCGCTAGACGAAAGGGTTTTCCGTTTTTTGAGTTGTTCCGCAAGACGAATTTCCCTATGGGCTTGCTTCGCAAGACGAAACGTCTTGCGAGTTCTTGCGAGTTTGTTTCCTTTTTCTTAAAGCCGCTAAGCCGTTAGTAGCCGCTAAGCCGCTAAGCCGCTAATAGCCGTGCTTCGCAAGACGAAAAAACCACAAGACGAAGAGACTCGCGGAACGGATTAATTTCATCTTGCGAGGCACCACTGTAGTTGTTTATCTCTATGGCATTTGGTGGGAGGGTGTTCCACAGGGCGGGCGCCACCACTGAGAAGGCCCTCTGCCTGGTTCCCTGTAACTTGTCTTCTCTCAGGGAGGGAACCGCCAGAAGGCCCCTGGCACTGGACCTCAGTGTCCAGGCAGAACGATAGGGGTGGAGAACATCGTAGAGTAGTAGGAGAGTAGTAGGAGAGCTTCTACTCTCTCTGCCATGGACTGGCTGGATGCAGAGGAGTGGGGGGAGGCAGCAGTTGGGGAACCCCCAAGGGGTGAAGGCTCAGGGCCAGGGGAGTGGTCGTGGGACAACAATGACTGGTCAGAGGCAGAAGAGGGAGAAGACTGGGAGGAGGAAGCGTCGGAAGCTAAAGAGGTAAGGACTTAGTGAGGAGGAAGAGGCCGGGGCCAAGAGAAATCCAGAATCAGAGGCGTAAGTGGAGGCTGTAGAAGAGTGGGGTCAAGAGGAAGAGATGAGGCAGCCTGCTGAAGAAGCCAGGGACCAGCTCGCCTCCCCCTGACCGCCCAGAACCAGTAGAGGTATGAAGAGGGCGTAGCAAAGACAGACAAGATGAAGGAGCATCAGACTGCTTGGAAAAGACCTGGGGGAAGAGGAGATTTAGGGAGCTGTGGGAAGGTGGGGCCTCGCAACTGCCTCCTTGGGGCAAGTTCTGCTGGGAAGAGTTGCTGTGACCACTAGGCCTGCGCTGTTTTGTTTCTTTCACTAAAGAGTCAACTTCACCGACACCTTGTGAGTTGTGGCGGACCTGCTCCCAGCACCCGCCCCCCTCTCCTCCTTCCAGCCCAGCAAAGAGGAACGATCAGGCAAAAACACTCAAGGAGAGGGTGAAGGAGGGGTGACGAGGGGCCAGGAAAGGGGTGTGGCTCAGGAGAGGGCATGGTCTGGGGAAGAGGGCATGGCTTGGGCTACATTTGGCCCGCAGGGCAGAGGTTTCCCTCCCCGCTGCTCCAGAGGATGCAATCCTGGCTCACCTCTCAAAGGCAATGTTGCGTGTGTCCAACTGTGTGGCGACCACGGGGGCCAGGAGGCGGCCCATCACCTGCTCCTCCGTGGGCTGCACCATGGCCAGGAGTCCCTCCCGGTCGTGGGCGGCCAGCGCCAGCGTTTCGGTGTAGACCACTTGCCGGTCGTGGTCAATCTCCATCACGACGGCGCTGCTGTCTGCGGGGCAGAGGAAGAGAGAGAAATGACCGGTGCCCTCCTGAGAGGGATGTATCCTGACAATGTGGCTTGGCCAAAGGGGGGGAAAAACCAGTGGAGTGTGCGGTCCCTTAGGGAAAATACGGCACTGCCCCACCATCTTCTGTCTGATCTCAGCCACCCTACACCCAGCTGCCTTCTTGCTGCCTGCCGGTCTCTGGGGCTGCCAGCTTCCTTCAGTCCCAGTGAGAACTCAGCAGGAAGACGGGGACAAAACAGGAGTAAGTTGGCTCTGGCGCCACCTGCTGTCAGGCTCCCTTCCTTCTGCCCCATCCGTGCCCAAAGGGCAACAGCCACCATGGGGCGCAACCTAACCCCCAAATTATTTATTTCTTTGATAATGTGTATACCCCTCAGTATCAAACAACAAAAAACCCCACACAAATTGTAGCAATTGCAGCAGCAACGCTGCCAGATGCAACAATACAACTTCAGGAACAAGCTTTTCTTCACCCTTCAGCCTAGCCTACCTCACAGGGTTGTTGTGGAGGTGACAGGCAGGTGTCTGCTGCCTCAAGGCCCTTAGAGCAGGTTAGAAATACAGAGCAACTATACAATCAATACATACTTTATATAACTCATCATGATATAATTGTGCCCCATTTCACAACCATGCACTCCCGTCGTCCCCCAAAAGCACCGACTTTCCGCATCGGGAAAGTGTGGCCCCTGAATCTCCCTCCTTCCTCAAGTTCCCTTCCCTACGGGGTCCCGGGACGCGAAGCGGCTCAGCTGAGCTCCCAACAACCTTGTCCTCGGAAGATGAAACTGCGGCTGCCGCGCTGCCACGACATGTGGTCAAAGCCCAGGAGCGTGGTGTCCACTCGGAGGTTCTGCCCACACTTCCAGACCTTGTACGTGTCGCTGGGGCAGATTTTGGAGACCAGGGGGACTGCCGAGGAGAGGGGAAGAGAGGCAGCATTAGGTGTCGGTGCTTCTACATCATCTCCCAATTTACCCTGCCTGGTTTTAACTTTTCTGTTTGGTTTTGGCTGCATGGCTTTATGTATTTTTGCTGATTTTTAATGGAACAGTGGTCTATATAAATAAAGATCTTGCCTGCTGGGGCAAAGCGTGTCCCCATCCATGGCTCAGAGCTCCCCCTAACAGCCCAGCTTGGAAACCCCAAAGTGGGGGGGAAAGGACTCTGTGCATGCTCAGAGGTGCTCTTGAATTATCCCAAGGATGCACAGAAGGCGCTGAGGGTGGAAGATAAACCCCGGTTTACGATGATGTCCTGATATCACTTTTAACAGGGGAAAAGGCAGGATGGGTGGTGGGGGCATGTTGCTTTCAATGATGGGAGGGGGAGCCCACAACCTCATCCCCAAATGAACCCAAAGTAGTCATTATTAATGTTGTTACATTTATTCTTATTAATCCTACAGTTGCTTTCTATTATTATTCTGCATGCAAACATACCCCAGCTCGTAAATTCCCATTTCATCTCCACGTAGAAATCTTGCGCCTGGTGTAAGGAGAGAAGAGGTCAAAGGTCAAGGGCTACAGAGGTCAAAGGGACGCCGGATGCCTGGGTTCACTCTTGGCTCAGCTGTAGCCCAATCTTCTAGGTATGAGGCTTGAAAAACTCTCAACTCTCTCTCTCTCTCTGTGATTCATTCATTTAAATGTACAGTATAACCAGGGTTCCCAACTTTTTTACCAACCCTGACTCCTCTGCTTTTAACAACAGCTCAAGCCCCCAGGAATTAACAGACAGGAACATTCACACCTGTGTTGGACTCCAGCTCCCATCACTCTGGACCACTCTGGCTGGCACTGATGGGAGTTGTAGTCCAACAGAGGAAGAGAGGAGAAACAGAGGCAGTGGAGGGGATGCATTTACTTCCGACAAAAGGCTATAGGTCCCTGCCCTGAGGGGGTTACAATCGAGAAAACCACCGGCAGCAGAGACAACCAGGAGAGTACTTTTCTTCTCCCTTAGGGATGACGATGGCGACGAGTTCAAGGAAGCCCCGCCCCCCCCCCGCCTACCTTGCGCAGCCTCTCAAGCAGGAGGGGGATGCCGGCCAGGCGCTTGATGGCCCGCTGGTAGTCGCGGTAACGCAGCACCAGCTGGACCAGCTCCAGATCCCGGGTGCTCACCGCCTCCTGCAAGACTGTGGAGGAAGAGCAAAGGAGAGTCAGGGGCTCGGGGGGGGGGGGGGGATTGGCATAAAGTTCTTCCCATGGTTTAGTTGGAATCTCATTTCTTGCAACTTGAAACCATGGGTTCGGGTCCTTTCCTCCAGAAAACAAGCTTTTCTCCTCTTCTATTTGAAGATGGCCATCCTATCTCCTTTCAGTTTCTTCTTTTCCAGGCTAAATAGACCCAGCTCCTTCAACCGTTCTTCAGAACCAAAAATTCTTGCAATGAACTCTACGTGGGGCTACCTTTGAATGTGACCCAGAAACTGCAATTAATCCAGAATGCGGCAGCTAGACTGGTGACTGGGAGTGGCCGCTGGGACCACATAACACCGGTCCTGAGAGATCTGCATTGGCTCCCAGTACATTTCCGAGCACAATTCAAAGTGTTGGTGCTGACCTTGAAAGCCCTAAACGGCCTCGGTCCAGTATACCTGAAGGAGCGTCTCCACCCCCATTGTTCAGCCCGGACACTGAGATCCAGCGCCGAGGGCCTTCTGGCGGTTCCCTCCCTGCGAGAAGTGAGGTTACAGTGAACCAAACAGAGGGCCTTCTAGGTAGTGGCGCCCATCCTGTGGAACACGCTCCCATCAGATGTGAAAGAAATAAGCAGCTATCTTCTTTTTAAAAGACATCTGAAGGCAGCCCTGTTTAGGGAAGTTTTTAATATTTAATGCTGTATTGTTTTTAACACTTTATTGGAAGCTGCCCAGAGTGGCTGGGGAAACTCAGCCAGATGGGCGGGGGATATAAACTATTATTATAAATTATTGTTATAAGGCTTGCTTTCCAGACCCTTGATCACCTGGTCTGCCCTCCTCTGCCCACCTTCCACCTTGTCGATATCCTTCTTAAACTGAGGTGCCCAGAACTGGACACAGATGGGGTCTGACCAATATATATAAAGAAGTTATCCCTGCAAACTGAAGATAACACTTCACACATCTTACGAGGCGCCTGACAGCTGACATCATAATAAATCCGTTCGTCTTTGCAGGGGGGCTGAGGTCCGGGATCCAATTGGCCCTCCCCCCCCCCCCGTCTGTCTGGACCTTGCAAACTTTCTCTTGCAAACTTGCAAATTTTTCCCTTGCAAACTCCACCCTCCTTGATTGCTTTTTGCCTGCCTGGAACAGGTCCTTGAATGATGGACCATTCCTCCATTCCCTTCCCGGATGAAGAGGTGAGGGTGGGTCTATGCAGAAAATTCCAGCTTTCCCTGTACAGTAAAGGTAGCATTTACCTTTTTTGCCCCGCCCACTTTTGCCCCAGGCCCCGCCCACTGGTGTGTGAATTCCTGATGAAAGGAATTTCCTTGCTGTCCTTAAATTTATTCACCTCCCCGCCCCCGGGCAGGAAAAGAGCCACCCTGGAATCAGAGTGTCAGACTCAGACCTGGGTTCAAATCCCCCCACTCAGCCATGAAACTCACTGCCTGTGACCTTGGGGGCTCTTCATTGCCCCTCAGCCTGGCCTACCTCACAGGGTTGTTGTGAGGATTAAATGAGGAGGGAGAGACTGGGGCGCGTCACCTTGAATTCCATGGAGGCTATTGTGATGATTATGATATTAAAAAGAGTTAAGATAAGGTGCAGCAATGGAGAGAAGAGGAAAATGGGCTGGGAAATCAAAAAATAGAAAAGAAATATCTTTTTAAAATGCATTGCAATTTTATGTGTCTTTTTCGGAAATTTAATAAAAATATTATTATTTTTTAAAAGAATTCCTTCAATGCCAAACCTAGACAGCATCTTAAAAAGCAGAGACATCACCTTGCCAACAAAGTTCCGTATAGTTAAAGCTCTGGTTTCCCCAGTAGTGATGTATGGAAGTGAGAGCTGGACCATAAAGAAGGCTGATCGCCAAAGAATGGATGCTTTTGAATTCTGGTGCTGGAGGAGACTCTGGAGAGTCCCATGGGCTGCAAGAAGATCAAACCTCTCCATTCTGAAGGAAATCAGCCCTGAGTGCTCACTGGAAGGACAGATCCTGAAGCTGAGGCTCCAATACTTTGGCCACCTCATGAGAAGAGAAGAATCCCTGGAAAAGACCCTGATGTTGGGAAAGATGGAGGGCACAAGGAGAAGGGGACGACAGAGGACGAGATGGTGGGACAGTGTTCTCGAAGCCACCAGCATGAGTTTGACCAAACTGCGGGAGGCAGTGGAAGACAGGAGTGCCCGGCGTGCTCTGGTCCAGGGGGTCACAAAGAGGCGGACACGACTAAATGGCTAAACAACAACAACAAAAATCCTTGAAGGAAACAGTAAATAAATAAAGTAGACCACAAAGCAAAAAATTGAAAAGTTAAACTGGTCAGAAGTGAAACCAAGAAACCCGTTATTTCAAACAGAGAAACTGAGAATTAAAAACCGGTTGCACATCAGCTGTGATGGAACTGGGCCGTCCAACAAGAGCAAAAGCTGGTTTGAAGAAATCTGGCTCTGCCTGCTTGTTTCAAGGCTTGTCGTTTCACAGAGTAGCGCAACGCCATCCAAGTGCGTTAATTTCATAATTGGCTCGGCATCCGGGAAGCCGAGCTGGAAGTGATTATAGGAGGCAAAATCTCTGGAAGGACATGCCCCATTTACGCCGAGGACACCTTGGCGGTTTTGATGTTTCATATGGCAAATTCCCTAAATAATTTTTCAAAGCAGTTAAGGAACACTCCCTCCCACATCAAGAAAACCACAGAATCGCGAGAGGTTGAAAGAAAACAAAGCCACGTAATAAATTTGTAAAAGCGACAAATCAAATATTTATTGCCGTAGGGCGGTAAAGAGATCAAAGCTTTCACCCGTCTAAAAGGCAAAGGCATTTTAATTAGGGCAGTAAATGGGCGCTGGTAGAGGAAGGCAGTGGCGCCGTCTCAGGCAAATTTACTCAGAAGTAAGCCCTGCTGCGTTCTATGGGACTTACTCCCAGCTAACTGCCTACGTCAGGGGTGGGGAACCATTTGCTCAAGGGCCTCATTCGCTTCTGGACAGCTTTTGGGGGGCCACACGACCACAGTGGGCGGGGCCAGAGGATCCAAGAGTGGGAGGGGCAACACATGCAAATTTTACCTTTATATAGGAGCCTGGCTTCTACACCTGCACACTCCTCTCTGGCCTCCATCCAGGCAAGGCAAGAGGCACGGACAGAGTTCAGGGAGACATTTTCAGGTGGGCAAAAGCACTCATGGAAGGTGTAAAGTAGAGCCAGTGAGAGGCGTGGTCTGGGGAGAGTCCCAAGGGCCAGACAGAGAGTCTCTGAGGGCCACATTTACACACACGCACACATCAAGCCCTCTGGTGCGTGGGATTTCAGTCTAATTCTCTAGTCCAAAGCATACTTACCATGGAGGCAGGGTGACCTAGTGGTTGGAATGTAGGGCTAGGACCTGGGAGAGACCAGGGTTCAAATCCCGCACTCAGCCACGAAGCTCACTGCCTCTCAGCCTCTAACCTACTTCGCAGGGATGTTGTGGGGGAAGAACCACGTAAACCACCTTGAGTTTCTTAAGAGAAGGTGGGAAACGTCAGCTGGTACAAAATTCAAAGGCCAGATTGCTCATGAAAACAAGATGGTTTGAGAACATAGCGCCAATCCTGGACTGGCTGCTGATTAGGCCCAGTTCAAAGTGCCGGTGCTGACCTATAAAGCCTTACATGGCTCAGGATCTCAAGACATCCAGGACCACCTCTCCCCTTACAAACAGACTGGGCGCTTGGTATCTGAGGCCCTTCTCTATGTCCCCCATCCCGGAGAGGCTCAAAGGGTGGGAACAGGAGACCTGGCCTTTTCTGTGGTGGCTCCCCAATTGCGGGATGCTCTCTCCAGAGAGGCTTGCCTGGCGCCATCATTACATATCTCTTGTCCCAGGCCTATGGCCATTAAATAATCTTATGGGCTGTAGGAGGGACGGCTAGGATGATTAGTTTATTATTATGCTCTGTGTTATGTTTTTATTATTGTTTTTATTATTGTGCTGCGTAAGTTATGTTCTTAACGTTGTACATCGCCCTGGGATAATCAGATACAGGGTGATATATTGAAATGATAATAAGGATGATGATGCAATAAATAGATAAATAGCAAGATATCGAGGAGGCTCCTTTGGACACTGTGGGGCTTACTTCTGAGTAAGCATATGCACAACTGTGGCTTGTGCACTGATCCAGCCAAACTAGAGCACTATATCAATGGGAAAGACTGAAGCACGAGCATTGCAATCAAGGGAGTGGTACTTCATTTTGGCCGGATCGGGCCCAACCCTTTCCTGGCCCCTTCCTTGGCCTGCTGCTGCCAGCCAGTGCAGATCAGGCCGGCCCAAACAAACTGGCAGCCTGCCCCTGATCCCCACAACACTGATTTCAACTCCCAGGCGGAAGAGGTGAGACTCACCTGTCCAGCCGCTGCGGTTCTCCTTGCCCACGTCCGCCCCATGGCGCAGGAGGACTCGGGCGCACTCTAGGTGCCCCAGGGTGGTGGCTAGGTGCAAGGGGGTGCGCCCTCGGGGGTCCAGCTGTTCGATATCCACCTGCTGGGAGAAAGGAAGGATAAGGTCAGCATCCTTGGGGCAGAGAGGACCCTTCGCTTTTTCTCGGTTCGTCTCTTCCTCGGTGCCCTGTGGAATCGACAGCTTGCAAAAAATAACACCTTTCTGGACAGACACACTGAATATTACACAAGCATGTTGTCAGCTACTCCCGCACAATTTGGAGGAACTAGGCAAGAATGTCCACTTTCACGCTTGCTTTTCAATATTTGCGTGGAAACCTTGGTTTGCGCTATGAGACAACAGAGGGAGATCGACAGATCAGTGCATAATTCAGTTGGATATAAACTGCTTTTATTTACAGATGATATTCTTCTGTTTATTCCTCATATTACTATTCCCACGTTGATGCAAATGACAGATGCCTTTACTAAAATATCAGGATAATCTATTACGTAACTGGTCCAGGGTGGAAGGAGAGATAATTGATGCCAATCTGGTGAGAATTTGTTCACCCATCCATTTAAAGAGTATCAGTTCTGCATTTGTTCAGAATCCATTTAGGTATGTCTATACCAAAAGGTCATCACCTTGCTGACAAAGATCCGTATAGTTAAAGCTATGGTTTTCCTAGTAGTGATGTATGGAAGTGAGAGCTGGACCATCAAGAAGGCTGATCGCCGAAGAATGGATGCTTTTGAATTCTGGTGCTGGAGGAGACTCTTGAGAGTCCCACGGACTGCAAGAAGATCAAACCTCTCCATTCTGAAGGAAATCAGCCCTGAGTGCTCACTGGAAATTTCTATGGGGTTCCTCAACTCCGATAATATATTTACAGAAAATGCAATTACAACTTAATGATGGAGGGTTTGCTATTCCGAATATGGAGCCATATCATCATGCTTGTTGTTGTTTAGTCATTTAGTCGTGTCCGGCTCTTCGTGACCCCATGGACCAGAGCACGCCAGGCACCTCTGTCCTCCACTGCCTCCCGCAGTTTGGTCAGACTCATGCTGGTAACCTCGAAAACACTATCCAACCATCTCGTCCTCTGCCGTCCCCTTCTCCTTGTGCCCTCCATCTTTCCCAGCATCAGTGTCTTCTCCAGGGAGTCTTCTCTTCTCATGAGGTGGCCAAAGTATTGGAGCCTCAGCTTCACGATCTGTCCTTCCAGTGAGCACTCAGGGCTGATTTCCTCCAGAATGGATGCGTTTGATCTTCTTGCAGTCCATGGGACTCTCAAGAGTCTCCTCCAGCACCATAATTCAAAAGCATCAATTCTTCAGCGATCAGCCTTCTTGATGGTCCAGCTCTCACTTCCATACATCACTAATCATCATGCTTACTTATTGGCAAGTATTAAATACTGGAAACCAACAACTGGTGTTAATTTTCTGATCGGAGCAACTTTGGAATGCACGTATATAATAACACCTTTAGTCTGATGGACAGCATTAGGATCAAAATACGTTAGAACTCACGAATCTCTGGAAACAATTATGCCAGTTAGAAAGTTGTGGAATGCAATGTCTAGTAAAAATAGATTGGACACCTTTTCCCATGCTAAAATTGACTTTGTGGGGAAACCCAACTTTAAAATTGGGGGGAAGATGGTGATATGGAAAAATCGGATGGAAGGCATATTGACTTTGGACCAACTGATAGATGATAAAATTTTAACATACATTGTCTTAAGAGATAAATAATCTATTGGCTGTAACCCAACAGCTTATTTACATTTGCTAACAACCTTGTTTGGACCAGCAGAACTTAACAATGTCTGAGACAACAGAAATGTGTCTTCTTAAATGCCTGCATAAGCCTAGCGAAATACAAGCTTTCAGAATCTCTAGTGGCAGAGGGTTCCACAGGACTAGGCCAATGGCAGCAAAGGCTCAGTTTCTTGATGCTGTCAAAAGAACTTGCCAACTTGGGGAATGACTTACAATGTTCCTGCGCGTGATCTCAGTGATATCACTGAGGTTCACAAGGTACCTTGAACCTAAGTTGCTCAGGGATTTGTAAATTAATACAAAGACCTTGAGCCTGGCTTGGTAATAGATGGACAACAGCCAATGGTGCGAGGCTCCTGAGAGCCAAGCTGCCTCTCTCAGGGTTCGAATCCTGCCAGGGCAGGTGTCGGATACGGTTCCCTCGAGGGGGGAATCTGCAAAGAGGCGGCGACAATCTCTCCTCCTGTTTGTTCTGTGTCGTGACACAGCTTTGACGGCTGCCTTCTTGCCTGCATTGGATCTGCGCTCTTTTGAGAGCTGCCCCCCGGAAAGGATGCTGGGTGATGCAAGGCAGAGGATAAATTTTGCAGAAAACAAATGATTCTTTTCTCCACCTCCCCACACCCTGCCGTGCCACAGAGGGGGGCCGGAAAAGCTGTGCTTTATTTGCATTTTTCCAGGTACCAGGAGGAAACTATACAAATCTGCGGACTGAGGATTGTGTGATGTTTGCATCAGCTGAGTCACTCAGCCACCGTGTACTTGTTTACTCAGAAGTCAGCCTCACTCTGCTCAAAGGGGCTGACTCCCCAACAATATTATTATTATTGTTGTTGTTGTTAGTCGTTTAGTCGTGTCCTCCGGAACGAATTAAGTTCTTAACCCGAAGTACCACTGTATATAGGATGCAGGCGGTGCTGTGGTCTAAACCACAGAGCCTAGGGCTTGCCGATCAGAAGGTCGTCGGTTTGAATCCCTGCAACAGGGTGAGCTCCCATTGCTCGGTCCCTGCTCCTGCCAACCTAGCAGTTTGAAAGCAAGTCAAAGTGCAAGTAGATAAATAGGTACCGCTCCGGCGGGAAGGTAAACGGCATTTCTGTGCGCTGCTCTGGTTCGCCAGAAGCGGCTTAGTCATGCTGGTCACATGACCTGGAAAAACTGACTGAGGACAAACGCCAGCTCCCTCGGCCTGTAAAGCGAGATGAGCGGCACAACCCCAGAGTCGGTCACGACTGGACCTCATGGTCAGGGGTCCCTTTACCTTTACCTTTACAGTATCCTTTGGGAGACGAGGCGACCAGAATATGTACACTAGGGTTGCCATATTTCAAACAGTGAAAATCCGGGCAGAAAAGTTGTTGAGCTATTTATTTATTTATTTTGCACACACACACACACACAAAATCTGCTTTGGAGCTATTTTTTAGGGGAAAGTGGCAAAAAAAGGCACCGCTGACACGGGCTGCCATAAGTCCAGATTTTCCTGGACGCTTTCCCAATTTTCGCCCAGACACTGCTGCAGATTGCAGTATTCCGAATATGTCCAGGAACATCCGGACCTATGGCAGCCCTACTTGTACACAATAGCCTAATACAGTGTCTTTCGTGGCTCGAAAGCAGAGCTCAGCCCTGACTCCCACACCCCAATATCCACTCCCCAGGGTGTGACTTCACAAGTCCTTGGCTTCTTTTGCCTCACCTGCAACACACCTCTTCCCTCCCGTCTGTCCCAGAAGCTGAAATAATCCCTGGTGCCATCTTCCACTCCCACCAGCCACCGCTGGAAGATCTGTTGTTTCCCTTTAATTACAAACCTTTTTCATTAAAGTAATTAAAAGAGCGTGGCACTGAGAGAGAGAGAATCTCCCTCTCAAGTTTCAATTAACTCTCCTCGCTCCTTAGACAAAACGAAATTGTGTGCTTTGATTGATTTGTCCTCTCGGAAAGAGTGTAGCGAGGGGTGGGCACTCTGTACATGCTCAGAAGCTTTCGCCTTCTGGCAGGCCTGCTTCCCAATGTCCAGCGTGGGGCCCACCAGTGGGAAGAGGCCTCCTTCCTAGACCTGAACATCACTTGGTCTCAAGTCTTAGGAGCAAGTCAAACCAGAACTCTGAAATATTCCTCCCAAGTTACTAGCCCCTTTGATCTGGAAAATACTTTTCCCCTCCCACACTAAGATACGTGGGATCTTAGATGGCTGACTTTAATGGGGGACCTCATAGGGTGGGGTCAGTTTGTTTGGAATAAGAATTCTGGTTCCCCCAGGCAGCTCTTCGGTGAATCCATTTCTAAGATAAGGAAATTAATCCACCTGATCTCAGCTCTATTTGCAGTTATGCAAATTTGGAATCATCCTCTACAGATAACAGACAGCGGCCTTAAAATAACGAACAGCAAAAAGGGGAGGGAGGAGGAAGCATGAATCAATAAGTGTTCTGAGAAGTTCTGCTTTTATTATTTTTTTTTATATTTTATTTAGGGTTTTCTTGTTTTACAGAAGTGTAACGCCTCACATTTCCCCCCCCCCCCCATGTAACATTTTTACAAATCCGTTTCATTTGTTGAGGCATTAGGGGGAGAAAAAAGAAAAGGAAAAAAAATGAAAGGGGGGTGGAGGGAGGGGAGATGGATGGGGGTGGGGTCGGGTAGCGGTGTTTCTATTATGCTTAATGTGTGTAGAGTTTGGTGTCAGCGTTGTTTGTGTTGTTCACTTGTGTTCCTTTGGTGGTGAGAGAGGTTGGGGTTGGCCTAGGGCAGTGTTTCCCAACCTTTTTTGGGCAAAGGCACACTTGTTTCATGAAAAAAATCTCGAGGCACACCACCATTACAGCCCCGTGACGTCAGCGCGCAGCGTCACGCCGGGAGGGACGCACGAAAGTGTAAGATTCAATTTTTTCCCTCCCCCTTGCCTTCCTTCTGTGCCAACCGCCAAAAAGCCAAGAATCGCGGGACCGCCGGCGGAGGGGGGGAGGGCGAGCGGAGGCAGCGGCGAGCCCCGTTCCTCCCCATCCGCCCCATTCCGTGCAAGGAGCGCGAACAGGTGTGAGAAGGGGGTCAAACCTGCGGGTCGGCGCCGGGGAACCTCCAAGCTTTGGGGGTGGGGGGGAGGAGGCAGCAAAGCGAGGCAGGAAGGAGAGCGCGGCTTGGCGAAGTACTCGGCGGCGAAGGCCAGCAGGTCCGGCGGCCGGTGCCGCAGCACCTCCACCGTGTAGCCCTGCAGCAGCTCAGTCAGACCCGGCGGGATCTCGATGCTCATCTTGTAGCCGAGGCGCGCGGGAGACTCAACGGACGGGCCCGGGGGAGAGAGAGAGAGAGAGAGACACGACGGAAAGAGAGCAGGAGTCCCTGCTCGCCGTCGCCACCGCTACAACTACTGTGGCGGTTGGTCGTGGTCGCCGCCGCCGCCGCCCACCTCTATCTATCTCTCCCCCTCAGCTTTCTACGCGGGCCTCGAGCCGGAGGTGGGGGGTGGCCGCCGCCGCTTTCTCCGCCTCCACGTCCTGCCTCCTCCTCCTCGAGCCCTCCGTCAGCCCTGAGGGAACCGCCGCGCTCGCGCCGCCGCTCTCTGACACGCGAGAAAGAGAAAGGAACGGAGCAGCAGGGTAGTCGGGGGAAGGAGGGGTCGGAATGGAAGCGCGAGGCGAGCTGCGCATGCCCAGCAGGAAGCGGCGGAGAACGCCACAGAGAGAGAGAGAGAGAAGCAAGGGAGGGCGGGGAGTGGGCGGGAACACGCTTCATGCGTCACAATAACGGACAAGAGGCACTCGAGGGATAGATTAGGACCTAATTTGACTTTTACAAAAAAAAAAAAAAAAAATCTTTCGAATTTTCCCCACGGCACACCAGGCAACATCTCACGGCACACTAGTGTGCCGCGGAACAGTGGTTGGGAAACACTGGCCTAGGGTGTGATTGTTTGCTTGTGATAGGCTGTGGTGATCTTTGTTTTCGTGTGTGAGTGAGGTGGGTGGGTGTTTTGGATCAGGTTAGCCATATTGATTTGTATGCTGTTGGTGGATTATTGTCATTGTCCTGTTGGACTGTGTGTGTGATAAAGGGGAGCCATACCAGGGTGAAGGTGTCTTCTTCAGTTTGTCCCCGTGTCAGTTTCAGTTTATTGCTTAGCTTTTCTAGTAGGGCTGTTTCCCATACTATTTGGTACCATTGGTCCATGCTTACTCCTGACAGGTCTCTCCAGTGTCTGGTTATGGTGTTTCTGGCTGCTGAAAGTAGGTGGGTTATGAGTTCTTTGTGGTATAAATGGGCATTGTTGTCTTGGAAGATGTTTAGTAGGGCTAATTCTGGGGTGATATCTAATACTTGTTTAGTTATTTTACATATTTCTCGTATGGCTGTTGCCCAGAATAGTTGGATTTTGGAGAAGTTCTGCTTTTATAAAGCAGGAAAGTGAACCTGGGGCTTAGGAACCATTTGCCAGGCAAATCAGAAATAATTCTGGTGTGAAAAGTAATTAGGAAAAAGATGAAGAGGAGGAAGAAGAAGTTCAGCAAACAGAGCATAGTTTCCACTAAGTCTCAGAGTCTGTGCAGAGTGCATTCCTCACCCAAGGCATTAACTAATGTCAGTCCACTTCCATGTATCTCACAATACAAGAACATTGCGGGGTGGGGTGGGGGACCCAGTAAAATTGGCAGTTAGTCAACAGCAGAATTGGGGGGGGGGGTAATTTATTCAGGAAAGCACGCTTTAAAAGACTTCACAAGAAGTTGTGTCAACTGCTAGATTAAATGGGAGGGGGGGGAGGGTGACATAAATTTATGGAGGAGCAGATCTCTATCCTTGGCTACAACGGCTAAGTAGAGCCTCCATACCCAGAGCAAGTCTACCTGAGTACCAGACACAGAAGAACAAACAACAGGAGAATGCTTCTGTTTCTCCTGGGCACATTAGTGAGTTTTCCAGAAGGTCCCCAGCTGGTCTCTGATGGAAGGAGACTGGATGAATGAACCCCCCTTATAGAAAGGGTGAAACACAACCATTGTTAATAGCAGCCTCAAGGTGTATTTCAGATTCTTACTGGCCAGCACTGAATATTCGGACGCCCATCCTGGCCACCTAAGAAAGCAACTTGCGCCAACCCAAACTACAACTCCCACCAGCCTCAGTGTGCCCTGTGTTACTTTGAAATTCGGAGGGTAAGGCACATTGGGATGGAGGTGGGGGGGGAGAGAGAGAAGCCAAATTAAGAACATTGACTGCCCCCCCCAGCACAGACAAGACACCTGACGCCTCTTGGAAGCCAAACAGGAACCCAAATGCCCCTGTACGGCTCCACCCATCCTCTCCTGCCCTAGATCTACCCCTGAGAGTCAATATCATAAACCCCAAAGCTCAGAGCGTGATCTTGTTTGTTTGCCGGCAGATCCCCAGCCACGCCTCACCGCTGATCATTGTTAAGGAAAAGGGGGAAATCCGGGTGTGGCAAACACATCTCACCCGGAATTGAGGAGGTCTGGCAAACACCTCCTGAGCTGTGCCCTTAGGTGTCTGAGATTCATGCACCGGGCCCTAGATTTCAGCAGCGATGGCTCATCCATCTGTCACAAATGGGGCAGTGCCCCCACCAGACCTTAGCAGGGTGATCAAGTCAGGAGTATCCCGGACTCTGAGATTTTGGGGCCCTCACCTGAGACCTAGGGACTGCCCCAGGTGACTGTAACTTCCGTCACAGAGTACGCTGAGGACAACGTAGTCTGCGCACACTCAGAGGATGACCTCCAAACCATCCTAAATATCTTCACAGCTTACAGAATGCTTGGTCTACTGCTCAACAGCCAAAAAATCAAAGTGCTGCACCAACAAGTACAAAGTAACCCCTCTGCAGTGCCGCAAATCCAACTCAATAATGTAACCTTGGAAAGTGCTGATCACTTCTCCTACCTGGGCAGTTATCTTTCCACAAGGGCCGACACTGATGCCGAAATCCAGCATCGCCTGAGGTCTGCAAATGCAGCTTTCTTCCAATTGAAGCACACTGGGACATTCGCAGGGAAACCAAAATGCTTGTTTACAAAGCTATTTTACTATCAACCTTACTGTATTCTTGTGAAACATGGACCACTTATAAACGCCATCTTCAACTCCTCAAAAGATTCCATCAACGGTGTCTCTGAAAATTTTTACACATCACTTGGGAAGACAGGCGAACAAATGTCAGTGTACTGGAAGAAGCAAAGATCACCAGTGTCAAAGCAATGATTCTTCAACATCAGCTTCACTGGGCTGGTCATGTTGTGTGGATGCCCGACTATCGTCTTCCAAAGCAACTACTCTATTCCCAACTTAAAAATGGTAAGCATAATGCTGGTGGTCAACAAAAGAGGTTTAAAGACGCTCTCAAGGCAATTTTTTAAAAAATGTAGTATAAACAACGACAACTCGGAAACACTGGCCTGAGAGTGCTCCAATTGGAGTACAGCCTTTACCAAAGGTGTCATGGGCTTTGAAGACTCTTGGACTCAGGAAGCAAGGGAGAAACGTGCTAAGAGGAAGGCACGCTTGGCAAATCCACACCAAAATCAACACCCGCCCGGAAACCAATGTCAAAACTGTGGAAGGACATGTGGATCCAGAATTGGCCTCCACAGTCACTTACGGACTCATTGTTAAAACCGTGTTTATGGAAGACAATCTTACTCGGCTACGAGGGATCACCAAAAAAGGCGGCCCTGGAAACGGAGGTTAAGTGGGAGAGGGGTTGGACAGACCTCACAAAATGTCTATTCTAGAATTTGCAGGCTGCTGCGCTGAAGCTGGCAAGATGCATGCACAGTCTTCTTAATAAATTGTTGTTGTTATCATATGCACGCTTGTCCACTTGGAGATTCAAGCCCACCACCACCAGGAGGGTGGGATCAAGCAAACCTGGAAACTTTAGGTCAGACATGAAGATCTGCCAACACTACCCACTAACCTCAGTCCGCTGCCAGTCAGCCTCCACCTTATAGCCTTTTTGCTGCCTACCAGTTGCCAGAGCTGTCAGTTTCCTCAATTTCAGTATCACGCCTTGTAGAAGTCAGCAAGGAGGAGGATAGGGCCTGTACGGACAGCTTCATGCCAGGTAGTGTGTCCAGTGGAGGCTAGTGGCCTAGGGAGAATGGGGCACTGTTGTACCAACCTCAGTCCGTCCTCAGCCAGCCCCACACCTAACAGCCTTTTTGCTGCCTGCCAGTCAATAGGGCAGTCAGCTTCTTCCTCAATTTCAGTATCACGCCTTGTCGAAGTCAGCAAGGAGGAGGATAGGGCCTGTACGGAAAGCTTCCTTCCAGGTGGTGTGTCCAGTGGAGGCTGGTTGTTTAGGGCGAATGGGGCACTGCCCTCCCAATCTCACTCCTCCCTCAGCCAGCCCCACACCTAACTGCATTCTTACTTACTGCCTGCCAGTCTCTGGGGCTGCCAGCTTCCTCCTCAATCTGTGTTGTCCCTTGTAGAACTTAGTAGGGATGAAGAAGATGGGGTCAAAACTAGAATGTGTTGCCTCCTAATATCCTGGACCCCATCCTACAACATTCCATAAGACTGCAATCCTATATAAGTTAACAGGGGGGGGGGATTCCCATTATTTACAGGTAATTTTCTCCCGCAGCACTTGGATGTATCGTTGATATTATCTGGTTAACTGGAGATGAACGCAGCACACACATCCCTTAATACAAGGATGGCAAAGGTGAGGTTTCTTCGACACTAAGGGTCCAGCAGCCAGCCATTGCAACTTTCCCCGGCCTGGTGCCCTCCTACAACTCCCATCTGCCTTAGCGTCTCTCGGCTGTGCTGGCTGGGGCTGATGGCAGTTGTAGTACGAAACACCTTGAGAGCACCAGGCTGGGAAAAGCTGAGCTGTTTTCTGTTGCCAGCTAAGCAGATGCCTTCGCTGTCCTTCGCTGTGGGCTTCCGGAAGTCCAGAGCTCTTCCCCAGTTCACTGCTTCCAAACTTTTCTGCAGCAGAGTATGCTTATGGGAGGGAGGAGGGGGACCATGACAGGGGCCTTCAAGGACTGTCAGACACAAGATGGAACAGAACACCTCTGGAGGAAGACGTCTCTCCCCTTCCCCTAAAGCTGAGACCCCCCATCCTTCCACCCTGGGTCTCAGACCCTGCACTGAGCAAAGCACTGAACCTCCAGGAAGCCTTGCATCCGGTTCTCACAGGTATACTTCCTCTGATTGTGGAGGTTCCACCTCTGGATATTACAGGTGCCAGAAGATGGAAAGTTTCCTTTCCTTGGAACTTGATTGCTCTCTAATGGATAGTCACACCTTGGTTGTCAAACGGAATCCGTTCCGGAAGTCCATTCGACTTTCGAAAATGTTCGACAACCAAGGCACGGCTTCCAATTGGCTGCAGGACCTTCCTGCATGCAATCAGAAGCTGCAGAAGACATTCGGCTTCCAAACAACGTGCGCAAACCAGAACACTCACTTGAGGGTTTGGGGCGTTTGGGAGCCAAAACATTCGACTCTCAAGGCGTTCAGGATCCAAGTTACGACTGTACTTACTGATCACCAAAACGATCACCCTGCCTCTCTACCAAAAGCTTGAAGCAGGCTAAATTTTATAAAATATTGTTCAGCATCTTGTTTTCAGCATCATTTGGAAGCCAAGAGAGTATTGTAAGCCTTGGGTGAAGGCTGTTGTTCTCCATCACTGTGAGGACACAGCTGTAAATACAGCTGTTCAGTTTGGAGCCAAGAGGTGCTGATAGCCTTACCCATCACAAACTAGGGTCCCTGTTTGGTTAACCCAGCAGAGCTGTTCATCTTCAGAACACAGGGGAAGCAAAGCCGGTGTGCATCTGGTCTGTACCTGGGCTGGCAGGTGTGTTGCAAGAAAGGTGAGGGACCACGGTAAGAAAATGGGAAGATTTTGTGAGTTTCAACATCATCCCAGACCACTGGCCAGACTTGCTGGGGCTGGGGAGAGTGGCAGTCCCAGAAGCTGCCTTGTCGTGACTCAGACGAACAGTCCATCTAGTTCGGTATCACCTACACTGACCGGCAGCAGCTCGCCAGGGTTTCAGGTGGTCTCTCCCAGCTCCACCTGGAGATGCTGTCCAGGGCATCTCTGCATGCCAGGCAGGTGCTGTACAGCTTTTGGAGGGCACTAGGCTGGGGAACAGAGTCCTAAAGTGGGAGTGGCTAACCTGTTAAGACTCTGGCTCCCATCAGCCCCATCCAGAACAACCAATGGTCAGGGATGATGGGAGTTGTAGTCCAAGACACACCTGGAGGGCCACAGGGTAGCCTAGGATGGAGGTGTTTGTGACGACCTCCGTGACAACAAATCAGAGGCAACCCCAGCAGAATTGGGGCTTGTCGGGACATGATTAATTTCTGAAGTGGGGCCCCAGTAATGTAGAGCAAAATAATAAATTGGGTAGCACGTAAAGTAACTATATGAACCCCAAACAAGAGTGGCTGGGGAAACCCAGCTGGATGGGAGAGGTATAAATAGCAAAATTATCATCATCATTGAATAAACTTCATAAGCAGGAAGGCTGTTTCTTCCACCCTGCAGCTTTTGCTGTTCTAGAGGAAGGAGCGCGTAGCAGGTGTGGTGGAAATGGGCACGGGATTCAGCTGAGCCGCCCCAGCATGGTGCTAGATCTCAAGTTCTTTCTCATGGGGGGGGGGGCAGGAAGGAAAGTCAGGGCTCTCCACTCCTTTGGCCACCTTGAGGCCCCATAGCCTCCAAAGAGTTGGTTCCTATTATGCTTCTGCAGCATCAAACGATCTCTGCACGTGCTCAGGTGCCCTCTTTTACTGTGCATCATGCCCACGTCTCTCTCTCTCTTTTTGAGGCATGCTTTCAAAGACAGCCCCACGGCTTTCCTCACCTTAGGGAGGATCCTGAAGGCTGCTTGCTGCCAGAGGGTTTCAGGGTGGCGGGCGGATCTGCGTGTGCCAAGCCACAGTCGCCAGTGCCAAACCCTGGTGCCAAGACTGGGGGAGAAGGCAGCAGGAGAAGGGCCCTCCGTTTGGTAGAAACCCCAGAACACTCAAGCCCCTCTATCCCCTTGCCTATTGATGCCCAAACCCCTCATAGCCCAACAGGGATGCAGGAACCGCAATATTTGTGTGTTTGTAGGAGGGGGAGCTACACCAAGAGCACCCAAACATGGGTGGCACCAGAGGGCGGGCAAGGAGCCCCCCTGCTAGACAATGAACTTGTCCCCAACTCCCCCCCCCCAATTAAAATACACTGTTATTTTTCTTTTGGGGATCTTAAAACTCCCCCACCTACTTTGCCCCTTCTGTGCCCAACAGGATTTCCCCCCTGGGGCTACCACAGCTCCCCAGTCCTCCCCGCAGCCTCTCCTCCCTCCCACACCCCAAATCATGGCTCCTTCTCCTCCCTGCCCCCCCATCCACCCCCCCTCTCTCTTGCAGAAACCGGGGGAAGCCCCTTTCCCGCGAAGGAAGGCGAGAGCGCTTCCTCGGAGCCGCGCCGGGCGCCTCCTATTGCATCAGCCCCTCTCTCCATTGTTAGGGTGGGACCCCAGGCCGCCTGCCCTCCCCTCGCCCGCCCGCCCCCCACCAAGCCCAGCCCCGCCAGCTCCCAGGGACACCCACCTGCTCGGAGCTGAGCTCGGCCTCCAGCTCGCGGGGCTGGTTGTGCCACACCAGGGAGTGGAGCGGGTACCCGGCCTCGGCGCCCTTCCTGGCACCGGGGGAGGCGGCCAGCATCCTTTTGGCACCGGGGCGAGGCCGTCGGGGGGGCTGCAGCCGCATGTGCGCCGCCGGGCCGGGCAGGAAGGAGGGAGGGAGGGAGAGGGCAAGGGCGGGGGAAACGACGCTGCGGGCCGAGCCGCGGCAGCAGCAGCAGAGGGGAGGGCGAGGGGGAGGGAGGAGGAAACGCAGGAGGAGGCGCGAGGGTGGCGCGCGGCAGGATGGAGAGGATGGGGATACCCCCCCCCCCGCGCAAACCACCGCTGCCCCCGCAGCTGCAAAGGAGAGGGGAAGCTCCTGCCTCGCCCCAGTTTGGGGGGGGGGAGGCAGACTCGGCAGCAGGGCACCATGGGACTTGTAGTCTTCCGAGGGGGCTGGCAGCGTGAGCGAGGGAGGGAGGGGGGCGCACGAGTGGCGGAACATCTGCTTTGCGCGCAGAAGGAAGGTCGCGGTGCCATCCCCGGGTGGGAAAAGGCTGCTAGCCCAACCCTTGAGAGCCGTTGCTGCCGGTCAGTGTAGACAGCACTGAAGAAGGTGGGCCATTGATCTGGCTCAATATAAGGCAGCTACGCTCCAGGGGTGCCAACGTGAATAAAATATGGGGGAGCGCAGGTAAGCCCCACCCTGCATAATCAATCGCAAGATCTGGTGCATGCACACCATTTGAATGGCAATGCCCATCCACTTCTTTTGGGGGTTGGCCCCTCAAATATCTCTGTGAAGACCCCTTGGCTCCTGGGCTTCATGTGATGCCGTTTCAAACCTTGTTCAGGCGCTTGAGTGGCATCTTGGTTTATTCGTAAAGGAAGGGCCGTGGCTCAGGGGCAGAAGACCGGACCTTGTCCCAGATTCCGCCCCCCAAACCCTGTCCGTGTAGACAGTACTGAGCCAGGTAAGCCAATGGCCTGTTCTGATGCAGGGCACCTTCCTTAGCATCACATAGCTTCCCTCATGTGGCTCTAGCTAGGTCTGGGGTGATGGCTGCACCCTGGCTCAGACCAGGCGATGTTGCTCCATTTTCCCTAGCATTGACCATTTTCACCCGCAACGGCTTCTGGGGGTCTCTAGGGCAGAGAGGGGGTCCGTCCCTCTGAAAATAAGCAGGCCCCTGTAGCTGGATCAAACCCTAAAGTCCTTTCTGTGTTGGTCATTCTTGGTTTCAACTGAGGTGAGGCATCTTGACCCTCCATATGTTGTTGACCACTGACCATGCTGTCTGAGGCTGGTGGTAGCTTTGGAGCCCAACATCTGGCAGGCTGGCAGGTTCTCCACCCTGATACAAATCCATAGCTTCTCTGCATGCAACCCCCACCGTTTGATTTCCAGACAGACATTACAGAGGAGACCATCTTATATCATGGGTGGGCTCCTTTTCCTAAAAATAAAGCAAGGGTCTAGTCCTCTTGGATCTGAATAAAGGACCAAATTAACTGAGAAATATCCTTTCCCAGTGTTGTCAACTACACTGACTGGCAGCAGCAACTTTTCTGGATTTCAGGTAGGGTTCTCTCCCAGCCCTACCTAGTGATGCCACTGGAGAATTGAATCTGGGGGGCCCTGCATGCAGCACAGATGCTCTCTATACCACAGAGCTATGACTCTTCCACTGAAAATCAAAGCAAGTTGCTAGTCCTCATGGTTCTGAATTAAAGGCTGGTTTAAACAGGAACGGGATGCAGTTGGCGCTGTGGGTTAAACCACAGAGCCTAGGGCTTGTCGATCAGAAGGTCGGTGGTTGGAATCCCCGCAACGGGGTGAGCTCCCATTGCTCGGTCCCAGCTCCTGCCAACCTAGCAGTTCGAAAGCACATCCAAGTGCAAGTAGATAAATAGGTACCGCTCCGGCGGGAAGGTAAACGGCGTTTCCGTGCGCTGCTCTGGTTCGCCAGAAGAGGCTTAGTCATGCTGGCCACATGACCCGGAAAAACTGTACGCCGGCTCCCTCGGCCAATAAAGCAAGATGAGCGCCGCAACCCCAGAGTCGGCCACGACTGGACCTAATGGTCAGGGGTCCCTTTACCTTTTACCTTTAAACAGGAACGCTGTAAGCTGCCTTGTACAGAGTTAGGTCATTGGCCGATCTAGCTGCAAGGCAGTACAAGAACAACATGAGCGCAGGCAAGGAGATCCTGAATATTTCCCCACCCTCAGTCCCAGAATTGTTAGGGGCTGCTTTAAGACCAGGGACACGAGGTGCCCTGTGCCAGACTTTAGAGGTTGCAGGTGGAGCGGCCAGGTTCAAGGGGTGGTCGGGAGAGAGATGGGGCAGCGCTGGCTGGAAGGATGGGTGTCATCATCTGCCATTTAGACCAGCTGCCCAGTCTGCTGCTGTGCTCTCTACATGGTCAGCAGAGAGAGAGAGAAAATAACCGGCTGCCAAGAGATTGCTTAGTCATGCAGGTGGGTAATCTCTGCAAGGAGTGTGGAATCTTGCAAGCAGAGTGAGGGTTCCTTCCAGGATCGGACCACAGCCTGAATCCCAGGTGCAGGACAGCTGCAATTCCAGAGTGAGAATGACAAAGGAGGAACTTCCTAGACAAAGGCACAAGGGGGAGCCCTTGTGGGATAGTGGTTACAGTCTCAGGCTAGGGTTAGGAAGGTAAAGGTAAAGGGACCCACAAAGTGCAAGTAGATAAATAGGTACCACTCTGGCGGGAAGGTAAACGCCATTTCTGTGTGCTGCTCTGGTTCGCCAGAAGCGGCTTAGTCATGCTGGCCACATGACCCGGAAGCTGTACGCCGGCTCCCTCGGCCAATAAAGTGAGATGAGCGCCGCAACCCCAGAGTCGGCCACGACTGGACCTAATGGTCGGGGTCCCTTTACCTTTACCTTACCCCTGATTGTTAGGTCCAGTCATGGATGACTCTGGGGTTGCGTGCTCATCTCGCTCTATAGGCAGAGGGAGCTGACATTTGTCTGAAGACAGTTTTTCCGGGTCATGTGGCCAGCATGACTAAGCCACTTCTGGTGAACCAGAGCAGCGCACGGAAACGCCGTTTACCTTCCCGCCGGAGCGGTACCTATTTATCTACTTGCACTTTGACGTGCTTTCAAACTGCTAGGTTGGCAGGAGCAGGGACCGAGCAACAGGAGCTCACCCCGTCGCAGGGATTTGAACCGCCGACCTTCTGATCAGCAAGCCCTAGGCTCTCTGGTTTGGACCACAGCACCACCCACGTCATATATATATATATATATATATATATATATATATATATATATGCAGGTTTTGGTGTTCTCGGGTGTCTTCCCGTGTAAAAGTTGGGGTGTCTAGGCGACGTTTCGACGAGGTCTCACTCGTCATCTTCAGGCTGGTGCTTTCGGCTTCTTGTTACTGGAACAGAGCAGGATCTCAGTGTTTGAGTTCCTATAAATACTGTGATGGGGTGTGGTGTATAGCCTCCAATGTTCTGGGCAGAGAGGAAGTTCCCAGGCTAGTGTGCCTTTTCTTCTTTTGTTCCTTAATTGCTTGAGGGATATCTTGAGTGATTTCTTGAGTGGTATCCTGAGTACCACTTAGGTGGGTCATTAGGTGTGGATTAGTTGCTAAAGCCTTTGTGTCTTGACCTCTTGAACTTTGTGAAGAGTTTTTCTGAGAAGTTTTTTGTGCTCTGGCTTGGCTTCGTGTATAGGGGCGAGTTGTGGTTTTGTGGCCTGTGCCAGCCAGATCTGTGTAGGGATTGCAGGGGGGTGCAGCATCCGGAGGTGCCACCATGGTTTGGCTACTGGATGGTGTCTGTAATTTATCTGTGGAGAGGGTCTGGGTTTGTGTCTGGTGTGGTTGATTGGTGATGGCGTTCTGTGTGCCTCTGGATCTGGTGTCAGTTTTTGTGGGGAGGGCTAATTTCCAGATGTCTGGCAAGCGGGATGTGTCGTCACGCTTGTTCATGTTGTGAGGGTGTTTCTCTATCTCGATGGCTTCCATGATTATTCTCTTGTGGTGATGTTCCATGTTAGAGAGCAATTTGGAATCTGCAAAATTAATTTCGTGTCCTGTTTCTTTCATGTGTTGGAAAAGAGAGGAAGTTTTTTCTTCTTTTTTGACGGCATTCTTGTGTTCTGCGATACGTGCATTTATTCGTCTGTTTGTTTGTCCAATGTACGTGGCTGGGCAGACTTTGCAGGGTATTTCATAGACCCCTTGGTTTTCCAACTGGATTTTATCCTTGGGGTTTCTGAGGATATTGGCTATTTTTTGGTTGGCGCAAAAGGCTGTTTTGATATTGTGTTTATGGAGGATTTTGCTAATTTTATCTGTAGTGCCCTTGATATAAGGAAGGAGGGCCATGCCATTGTTTTCTTCTGTGTCTTGGTTTTTGGGGGGTGTTTCTTTTTGGATTAGTTTCGTAACCCTGTTTTGCTGGTATCCATTGGCAATTAACACATTTGAGAGATTCTGTAACTCAGTTGTCAAGTGGTCTTTGTCAGCCAGGCGTTTGGTTCTGGAGATGAGAGTCTTGGCTACGGAGTTTATTTGTGCAGGGTGGTGGTGTGATTGTGCATGTAAGTAGCGGTTGGTGTGTGTTTTTTTCCGGTAGATAGTGTGTCCTAGGGAGCCATCAGGTTTTTTGTAGATTAGGACGTCAAGGAAGGGAAGTTGGTTGTTGGCTTCTATTTCCATAGTGAATTGTATTTTGGGGTGTAGGCTGTTGAGATGTGTGAGGAAGCTGTCCAGTTTTTCCTTCCCGTGTGGCCAAATTACAAAGGTGTCGTCAACATATCTGAGCCAAAGTTTGGGTTTGTGTTCTGACTTGTCTAAAGCATTGGTTTCAAAGTGTTCCATGTACAGGTTTGCGATGACCGGTGAGAGGGGTGATCCCATAGGTGCTCCTTCTATCTGTTTGTATCTTTGTCCATTGTGGATGAAGTACGTGTTGGTTAGGCAGTGGTTGGTCAGGTCCAAGATGTATTCGGGGGGATTGTATTTGTTTTGAATGGCTGTCAAGGCTTCATTAATGGGCACTTGTGTGAAGAGAGATACAACATCGAAGCTCACAAGTAGGTCATTGGGATGTAGGTTTTGTTTCTTTATTGTTTCTATGAACTGGAAGGAGTTTGGAACGTGTGAAGAGATGGATTCTGCATAGGGCTGAAGTTGCTTGGCGAGAAATTTAGCGAGATTTTGTAGAGGTGAGCCTATGGAGCTGACTATTGGTCTGAGTGGTGTTCCTTCTTTGTGTATCTTGGGGAGGCCGTAGAGTTTGGGGCATCTGGATGATTTTTCTCTGGGGATGATTCTTAGCTGGATTTCTTCACTGATAGGAGAGGCTTTTATTTTGGATTTGGTGGTTTTTTCCAGATAGGTGGTGGGATCTGTTTTTATAGGTTGGTAGGTAGGGTCTTGGAGTAGATTTGATAGTTTTGCTTGGTAGTCCGATGTGTTCATCACAACAGTGGCATTACCTTTGTCTGCTGGGAGAATGATTATGTTGTTGTCTTTCCTCAGGTTGGTGAGTGCTTTCTGTTCTTCTTTGTGTAAATTGCTTCTGGGTGGTTTGCTGGAGCAGAGGATGTTGGTGACTTCAAGTCTGATTTTATTGGCTTCATCTGGGTTGATTTTGGTTAGGCTAGCTTCGACTCCGCATATGATGTTTTCCGTGGGGATGCGTCTCGGGGCGACTGCAAAGTTGAAACCTTTGGAGAGTACTTTGGTTTCAGTTGAGGTGAGGATCCTGTCTGATATGTTATGTACTGTTTGTTTCATGGGTTGTTGTGGAGGTTGGCTGGGCTTCTGGCGTTTCTCTAGTTTGTGGAGTTTGTTGGTGTGTGTGTCTGTCTTATGTGAGGTCTCCGTTTCAGCTCTCCAGACGGCTAGTTGTTTGCATTTGTCCCAGAGTGCAGGGTGGATTTTGTTACAGAGTTTGAGGTGAAGAGTGAGCAGATCTTTGTTGGTTTGGTTTAGTAGGTATCTTTTCTTGTGTAGTTCGTTTCTGATTAGGGATAGTTCAGTTCGTTTCAGGATCCTTTCGGTAGCTGGGGTTTTAGAGTGGAATTTAAGTTGGAAGCATGTGGGAATTAAGTTGTTGTCTCGGCAGTTGCGTAGGAACAAGAGATCACATAAGATGGTGGCTCTTCGGATTTCTAGTTTCTCGTAGGTTCTTGTCAGCTGGAAGGTTTCCTCCCCGTAGAGGTGAGATATTTGCTTTCGTAGATTTTCACGGGTACATGAATGCAGGTTTTGGTGTTCTCGGGTGTCTTCCCGTGTAAAAGTTGGGGTGTCTAGGCGACGTTTCGACGAGGTCTCACTCGTCATCTTCAGGCTGGTGCTTTCGGCTTCTTGTTACTGGAACAGAGCAGGATCTCAGTGTTTGAGTTCCTATAAATACTGTGATGGGGTGTGGTGTATAGCCTCCAATGTTCTGGGCAGAGAGGAAGTTCCCAGGCTAGTGTGCCTTTTCTTCTTTTGTTCCTTAATTGCTTGAGGGATATCTTTTACACGGGAAGACACCCGAGAACACCAAAACCTGCATTCATGTACCCGTGAAAATCTACGAAAGCATATATATATATATATATATATATGGTGTACAATACATGGGAAAGCTTAATATAACATGGTATAAAATCACTAATCACATCATAACATGAGTAATCAAATACAACAGGAGTGCTAATGGTAAAAAATAAAAATAAAAAACAGGCTTTAGGGGCCAACAAAACGTATGTGCACAGAGAGATGTTTTCAGGAGTTCAGGGTGAAAAAGGCGCCACCAACTCCACGAGGATGCCAGCATGGCTAATGGGCAGTGTCAAGGAAACTGTCTAAGAAGCAAGAAGGTGCCCTTTAGAAAACTTTCCTGAGCAAGGAGAAGAAAAGGGAAAGCAAAATTGAGGAAAAATAATAATGTAAGTTAGTGAGAAAGCAAATAAAATATTTTTTTGAAAAATGATGGGATATTGTTTTAAAATGCCAGGCCCGATAATATATATTTAAATAGAGGCAGGAAAATGGAAAGGGAAGTAGTTGGACAACTGGTAAAGGAAGATTACAGGCAGGATGAATGAATACTTTGTGGCTGTCTTCACCGCAAAAGATGTAGGGCAGATATTTGTGGCTGAGCTGGCAAAGGAGTCTGAAGAACTGACCTGGGCAGTGGTGACAAGAGATGGAATTCTAGGCCTTTCTTTTGTTAAAAACATAATAACAATAAAATAATTGGGTCCAGGCAGCATCTGTAGATCGGGAGAGCTGCAGGTTCTACACTTCTGGTTTACTGGCAGCTGGTTCATAGAGAACATCTAAAATGGAGCCTGCATGTCCAAGAGCAGTGTGCCTCTGAGTACGCAGGGGACAAAGGAGACAGCGGTGGCCGCCATGCCTTGTGGGTTGGAAGCAGGGTGCTCTAAACGGTGGAACTCCCTCCCACAAGAAGGAGCGATGGCCCCCTACTTGGATGGATTTAAGAGAGATTTAGACAAATTCATGGAGGAGAAGGGATTCTGTGCTCCCTCCTCTGTCGGAGACAGTAAATGCATCTGGATACCAGTTGCGGGGAGAGTGGCTGTTGTGCTCAGGTCTTGCTGTCTTCATTTGACATTGCTTGCTGCCAGCGATAGTGGCATTCAGTCCAATCTGCCACCAGGCTGGCCAGTGACAAAGGGATACTGGGCTAGATCAGGGCTGCTCTTATATCCATTTCTATCACAGCATCTTCACTCTCCATTCGCCATCACTGACAACAGCAAGTGGCCCAATCTTGCACCTGGTTGGCTACAGTAAGAGAGGATGCCAGGCTAGATGGGCCTGATCCTTGGGCCTGATCCAGCAGCCAGGCTGTCTCCTGATGTTCTTCTGGTCAGATCCACGAGGGCAGACTTTGGCTGCTGTCCAAAGCACACTTCCTTACTGGGGCTTTGGCTAGTTAGGTTTCTGAGATCATGCAAATGGTACTGAGATGAATATTTAGAAGGCAACGAATAAATCAGTGATGATAACAATAATTATGATGAAAATAACAGAATCATAGAGTTGGAAGGAAACCAAAAGATCACCTTTTGGTTTCCAATGCAGGAATCACAGCTAATACTGCAGTTTTAGCCTCTATTGTGGGCCTTATCCTTACCACGGGGTGTGGCAAGATTGGTCCTTTCAACTCCATTGTTGGATCAACGCTTTTAGGAAATGTTTCGTGGGCTTTCTTTTTAATCTCCCATTCAAGTTCACCTGTTTAGTATTTCATCTTCTTGTTTACATTTGGCTGTGCCCAATGTCATCCCTACTCGGAGCAGGCCCATTAAAGTTAATAGGCATAACTCAATCAGTTCCGTTGCTTTCCATGGGTCTGCGGAGAGCATAACTTAATTTGATACAACCCCCCTTTTCTTTGTAGAAAGAGACAAATATTGTTGATGTTGTTATCCCACATTTTCCCCAGCCCGGGACTGGAGGCAGCTTACACAAACCCAAACAGCTAAAACGGAAGAGAATTGTTAGAAAGCAAATAAACTCGAGCAGAATTGAAACAGTACACAATAATGATACATTTATTTAGATAATAATAATAATAATAAACGAATGAAATACACCCCGACTAAAATGGAACCCTCCCCTCAGAGCGCTCCTGAGCATGTGCAAAGAGCCCGACCCGAGGCTCCTGCCCTGCAAAGTCAAGGCGTTTCTGCTGCGCGCATCCACTCTCCCCGAGGAGGAAAGGACCCAGATGTCCTGAGCTCCAGAAGCCAGGATCCCTCTCCGGGTGGCGCCCCTCGCTCCCTCCCTCTTTCCGCGGGTCTGGAAGGGACCCAGGCGTCCCGGCGCGGCTGCTCCCGGGGACCCAGGCGTCCTGCTTCCTCCTCCTCCTCGTTCCCGGCGAGGTCGCGCCTGGCTGCGCCCTCCCGCCGCGCGCCTCGCTCCGCCTCCGGAGGGCCGGCCTTGCGCGCCCGCCCGCCTGGCTTCTTCCTGCAGGAGGAGGCGCAGGAGGCGGCTGCTGCTGGCGCTGCTGCTGCTGCTGGTGCTGCTGCTGCCCCCGCCGCCGCCGCGCTGAGCCCCGGAGCCCGGCGGCCGAGGGAGCCCGGCGCCGGCGGGGTGGTCGCGGCGCGCGGCGCCCGCTCAGGATGTCGCGCAAGGTGCCCCGCGCGGAGGTGTGCGCCGACTGCAGCGCCCCAGGTGAGCCCGGCGGCGCCGGGAAGGCGGGCGGGGAAGGAAGGCGGGGAAGGCGGGGCCGGGCCTGCAGCACCAGCTCGGGCGCCCGATCCGACGCCACCGGCCGCCAGGTAGGGCCAGCGCCGCGGCCGGGCCTGCTGCTCCCGCTGCGGCTGCGGGGAGACCAGCGCGGAGCCTCGCCGGGGAGAGAAAGGCGAGCCCTCGGGCTGCCTGGCTGGCGGCGCCCCCACCGCGGGGACCCAGGCGCCCCCATCGGCCCCCGGGAAGAGGACCCAGGCGTCCTGGCGCACCGCACCCCACCCCTACAAACGCCAGGGAGAGGACCCAGGCGCCCTGGTGCCCGCACCCCAGTGGATACACCTGGAGCCAGGTGTCCTGGTGACCCCCTCCCCCGTAAACACCGGGAATAGGACCCAGGCGTCCCACCCCAATTGAGGCACTGGGAATATGAGCCGGCCATTCTCTTCCCCATAGAAATATGAGGAATAGGACCCACCTCCCCATCATAGGGAGATTAGGAATACAGGGCCCTGGTGCACACCCTTCTTCCCATAGAGGCACCAGGAATAGGACCCAGGCGTCCTGGTCCTCCCCCTCCCCCCTTATCAACCACAGACAGGGATATTTGCATTCTGATTCTGCTCATGCTGCTTCTCTGAGCGATTTCTATAGCCAAGCCTGGGGGGCGGGGGCAGGAAGGACACCTGCTCCACATGCAGAAGGCACCAAGTTCACTTCCTGGTGGCATCTCTATCCCGCCTCTCTGGTGCCCTGGAGAACTGCTGCCAGTCAGTGTGGACAGTACAGGAGCCTCCTGCCCTACCCAGCCCCTCTTTCTTTCCCCTCCTCTCCCAGGCATCATTTAGGGCCCCTCCCAACCAGTGCTGAGGAGGGAGTCCCCCCCCCCAAAATGCCTAGGCCTTCACACACCCCTTACTTATCACACTCCCAGTAACCTGGAACAGAGCCCAGAAGGGCTCCCATCCTGCAAGCAGAACCCAGGTGTCCGGGTGCTCCTCCCCCCGCTGACACCCCCCCTTACCCTCGGAGAGACGTGTGTACACATGTGACCCCATCTTTCAGCTGCTCAACCAAGGCCTTCCTAAAGCGGCCTGGCATTCCTTGGGGTCAGTGTGTGTGCATGTAGGAGATTGTAAGATCATTGGGGCAGAGTTCCACCCACCCATTCCAAAAATAAACACCACTTCCCTGTGGATCTGAAATGGGGCGTTTGCTCGTTATATAAAATCCGGAGGCCTGAATTGTAAAACCTTCTTCTCCAGCAGGAAATCTCAGCTCTTTCTCTCCCGCCCTGCTTTGGCTAATTAATAGGAGATCCGAGTGTCTTGGTTGCTATTTGTAGTTTCTCAGGAGTTAAAAGTTTCATGCGGGGATGGAGGAGAGATCCCTCGCCAGGTGTGTGTCTGCGTGTGTTGAGACGCATCTTCACCTGGGCACAGGTGCGAGCTTCGCTTACTTGTGGTTGGGGGTTCCAGGGTTGGCCGGTCGCTTGAGCAAAACTAGGCCCCTATAATTTAGGAAGAGAGGAACTTATAGTGGGTCAGAATGTGACTCCGTGTAGCTCCATTGTGTCTGCACTGGTTGGCAGCAGCTCTGCAGGTTTTCAGGCAAGGTTCTCTCCCAGCCGTACCTGAAGATGCTGCTGAGCGGTGGTACGGCTAATATTTAGATCTGATAACACAACTTTTCTGTATAAGTCTGCTGAAAGCAGCAGCTTGCCACAGAAGGAAAATAAATGCAGATCATTGCATCATTACGGCGACAATCAAATGTGGCTAAATTGTTTCAGAATGTAACAATCCTCCAAATAACATTGTTTGATTATGTGTTTGAACCAGGCACACCCTGTCCCACTAGGATACTTCCCCCTAGATTGCAAGCTGAATCAAGCCATTGGGCTACCTAGTGCATTATTGACTGGCAGCAGCAGGGGGAGGGTCTTTGCCAGGTCTACCTGGGAATTGAAATTGGAACCTTCTGCGTGCAAGGCAGGTGCAGTACCAGGAAGCTACAGCTCTTCCTTTAAAACTGAAAACAAGATTCCGGTCCTCATGGTTCTGAATTAAAGGCTGCTTTAAAGTGGAATCCATCTGCAGAGTCAGTCTGTTGGCCACCCGGCTCAGGACTGTTTACTCTGACTGGCAGCTGCTCTCCAGAGTTTTAGGTGGAAGATATTCCCAGCCATACCTGGAAACGGCAGAGATAAAACCTGGGGTGTTCTGTATTCAGGACAGATGCTCTACCATGGAGCTATAGCTTTTGGCCCCAGCTGGTTAATGACTCTGACTATTGATCTACTGGGAGATTGGGATCTACTGGGAGACCTCTGGGTGGTTTGCAACAGATCTGCAAGGATTTCTTACTCCTGCTACGTTAAATGACTTTTCTTCCCATCACCGCCATTAGGCTTCTGAAACGAAGAAAGCTTGATGTAACTAGGAACAGATTTTTGGGGAGATATGGAAGAAGGGCCCTCAGCTCAGTCCTAGTACAGTCGTTCCTCAGGTTACATACGCTTCAGGTTACAGACTCAGCTAAACCAGAAATAGTGCTTCAGGTTAAGAACTTTGCTTCAGGATGAGAACAGAAATCGTGCTCCGGTGGCGCAGTGGCAGCAGGAGGCCCCATTAGCTAAAGTGGTGCTTCAGGTTAAGAACAATTTCAGGTTAAGTACGGACCTCCGGAACGAATTAATTACTTAACCCGAGGTACCACTGTACAGTCATACCTTGGAAGTTGAATGGAATCCGTTCCAGAAGTCCATCCGACTTCCAAAACGTTCGGAAACCAAAGCACGGATTCCGATTGGCTGCAGGAAGCTAATGCAGCCAATCGGAAGCTGTGGAAGCCCTGTCGGACGTTCAGCTTCCAAAATTCGTTTGAAAACCAGAACACTCACTTCTGGGTTTGCGGCGTTCAGGAGCCAAAACGTTCGAGAACTAAGGCTGTTCGAAAACCAAGGTACGACTGTACTCAAAACAAATCTCTCTGCCCCATCGTGGCCCTTCATTCTAACTTGGCTCACTCTCTTGAGCTGTCCATGGACTATAGCCCAATGGTAGAGCATCTGAAGTTCTCGGGTTCAACCCCCTGGCATCTCCATGTAAGGCTGGGGATGTCCCTAGCCTAATATCCTGGAATAGCTGCTGCCGGTCAGTGTGGACAATACTGAGCTAGATGCACCAGTGATCTGGCTCTGTAGGGGATTAGAATGAGGAAGGGGAGAACTGTCACCTTGAGCTGCTTGGAGGGAAATGTGGGATAAAAAAGAGGTAAATAAACATTTAAGCCAGCCCTTTATTCGAGATCATGAGGACTGGTATCTTAGGGGTTGTTTGAAAGCGAAGAATCTTAACTTAGAGCTAGAGCACCTGCTTGGCATGCAGAATGTCCCAGGTTCAACGCCTGGCATCTCCTGGTAGGGCCTGAAACCCTGGAAAGCTGCTGTTGCCAGCCAGTGTAGGCAGTACTGAGTTAGATACACCAATGGTTTGACTCTGTCTGTATAAGGCTGCCTCCTGCGATTACCGACAGTTGAATGTGAGAGCTCAGATCTTTCTTTCCTTTTTTAACAACCCCATTGCACTTGCAGTGTGATAGGAAATGTTCTGTATTTACAGCATTTCGGCACAAATACTGATTCTGGGTCAAGGGATGACTGTGTGAATCGTTCCTTAAAATGGGAAGGGGGGAGGAAGGTCCTCAGCTGCTTACGAGTCCTTCGGTTGTGGGATCTATCCTGACTCGGTGAAAAATGGGCTAGATCGGAGCAGGAGCCAAATCTGAGCCTCCCTATACAGGAGCAGTCTACCTTGGAGTGCCCTGCTTGTGATCTTCCTCCCGCTTGCTTTGTGGGGAAAAGACTGTGGCTCCAGTCCTTTGTGGCACCTACCAGATTGGACTGGGTATGTCCGCCCCTCCGCCTGAAAACCCTGGAGAGGGCTACTGCTGCCAGTCAGGGCAAGCGATACTAAGCTATGCAGGGCAACAATAATAGTGCAGGGAGGTTTCTGTGTTGGACTGGAGGATTCCCTGGCTTGGGTCAGAAGTCCTTATCTTGCAGAATGGCCTGTTGAGGAAGTGAACAATAGAGAAAAACATTAGAGGGGGGGTCTGTTTCCTGCAGACGGTAAAAGCAGGATTTTGCTCCTTGCTCTCCCCTGCTATCATCCTTATGTGTGGGCAAGACACACCCTCCATCCACATCTACCCGCTCTGCAAAAAATAATCTAAATAAGTTGCTTTTAATATTGCCTTTTATTTTATTTATTCTGTATAATATATGCACTGTTTGATTGTAACAGCAACAGCAACCCTCAAAGCAGTTCATAATTAACACAGTAAAACGATCAGGGGAGTGAATTAACCACAATCATTTTAGACTTTGGAAAAGTTAAAAGAACGACGGATCAAAACTCGCATCAGCTTTCTAAGCGTCCGGGTAGGCCTGCCAAACAAAAATGTTTTTAGCAGGAGATGAAAAGGGTTTATAGCTACGGAGGTAGTCAATTGGCAGGGAGTTCCAAAGTCCAGATGCTGCCACCAAAATACTGAGCTCTTGCAAATGTTGCAGCATGCCATGGGACTTTACATACATGCCTAATTTTATTTGTATCACAGCTTTCCACATTTCAAGCCATGCTCAAGACAGCTTGCAACACGAAAAATATACATAACTATAACATAGCAAGCGTAGTCATAAACAATAAACAAAACATCGAAAAATACTCAACCAAATGGAACGGTTTCCACATAAATCACAAGATCTGAAATATAGATACACAAAAGCCAACAGCAAAAACACCCCACCCATTACAACCCTCCCCCAAACAACACCCCAGCCGAAAAGTCTGTTCAGCAGCCTCCGCTTTTGTAGCTGGAGTCAGTCCAAGCTCCGCCCCCCCAGGCCAGGTGGGGAAAGGTGTGCGAGGCAGGGAGCAGGTCTCCCAGGACCCAAGATGGTCCTTAGGGTGGAGGGTGGGCCATGAATAAACAAAGAATGAAGTATCAGCTTCTATTGGGGGGGGGGGGAGGAAATAAGAAATTAAACCAGGGGTCAGCAAACTTTCTGCAAGGGGCTGGTCCACTGTCCCTCAGACCTTGTTTGGGGCCGGACTATGTTTTGGAAAAACAATAATGAACGAATTCCTATGCCCCACAAATAACCCAGAGATGCATTTTAAAGAAAAGCACACATTCTACTCATGTAAAAACAAGCTGATTCCAGGACCGTCCGCGGGCTGGATTGAGAAGGCGATTGGGCCGGATCCAGTCCCAGGGCCTTAGTTTACCTACCCATGAATTAAACTTAAGGTTGCAGAGGCTGGGATGGCCCTAGTGTCCGGAAAGCTTCAAATTTATTTATTATTTCTCAAAATCTTTATACCACTTGGTTGTTAAAAAACCCCGAAACTTCAATGTGGTCTATGAAAAGTATAAAGCAAAAGATAATTATGAGTAAGAACCATTAAAAAAACAAATAAACCAGCAATGAACAAAAAAAACACACCATACCAGCGTTCTAGATATCTGGACTGGCATGTCAAAACAAAAATGTCTTTAGCAGGCACCGAAAAAACTACAGTGAAGGAGCCCATCTGATATCAAGAGGCAGGGAGTTCCAAAGGGCAGGTGCGGCCTCTGATTGCTGGGCATGGCTCTGCTGGAGATTCCCGACGCAGATGGACTAGACCTGATCTTGGGCCTTCCCCTGTTCGTTCCTTCCTATTTCTCTCATTTGTCCTTTCCTTTTGCTTAGAACTCTTTGGGGACGCTTTGAAAATATATTCTTCCGTGGTTTTGCAAGGCCTATCCTGAGGGTGGGTAAAACCGGAGACCCTCCCGGTATGGTGGGACTCCAAATCCCATCAGCCCTAGGAGCCGGCAGTCAGGGATGATGGGAGTTGTATTCCAGCAATATCCAGAGAGCCTCATCTTCCCTTCCCCCCGGCTTATGGGGTGTTTCTCCTCCTTGTTCCCGTGTGGCTGAGAGTAAGCGATTCCTACTGGTCACTGGAGAACCCCAGTTTCTTGTCTTGGATTTTGTGGGGCGATATCGCTCTGAACCCGGGAGAGGGGGGGCTCCTTTCTGATCCACCCAGGAGTGGAGATCTAGCTCCCCTTCCCGGTTTCCTTGGCGGCAGGCGGAAGAGGGATGCCGCTGGCAGAGAAGGCTCTCCTGACGCATGACAAGCCGTTCCTCGGTGCCAGAGGCTCCCGGGGGCACAGAATGCAGACATCTGCCAAGTCAACTCTCTCTTCACTGCCATCTGTGCAGGACGAGCCCACGCACATCCTTCAAGTCTTGCGAATGGGAGGCTGGGAGGAACGGCTGGAGAGGTCCTCGCCGGCGCTGCCGGTTGGTGCTGGGGACCCCGAAATGAGAAGGAGGGGCATGGAAATCCTGGCTGAAACCCCAGAGAGCTGCTGCCAGTCAGTGTAAGCAGTACCAACCTAGAAGGACAACCATTGGTCCAAAACTTACCGAAGCAGTGTGTGATAAAATAAGAATAAAGTGCAAATGATTACAGACTTGGGTCAACAAAAAGTGATAAAGCAATATTTGTGCAGTTGAATAAAAGCATTCCAGTGTGTTGGCAGTGGATGTCATGGAGCAGTGAGTTTGCCTATGGAACTCGCTGCCACAAGCTAGATGGTGAGGAGTCCCTAGGTTAGATGACTTTGAAGAAGATTGGACCCATTACCTACTGAGGCCTGTTAGTCTCTACGGCCGTATAGAGTCTATCACCTGATATACTTGGTCATCTGATTTAGCATGGCCTTTTTCGGTATCCTGTGAGGCTGAGGCTGGCTGGCAGACAGCAAAGTTGATAGGTGACTTGGATGCTGTTCTGGGCTCCTTTGGTAGGAAGGGGTGTAAATTAAATTCATAAATAATAATAATTATTAAAAATGATGCTTCTCCTTACACGGGAACTCACCCATGCCCTATGTGCTGCAGACTCCAGATTCCCAGAGGGGAGGGTACCACTATTTGGGGGGCGATGGGATTCCCTAGGGGAGGTGCTGAGAGGCAGCGGGGCACTGATGCCAATGCCAACCAGACTTTCAAAAGTTGGTTTCCCTGCCTCAAGCTCACCAGTTTTGTTGAATTCATCAACCACAAAAGTTTTAACTTTGAACAAACGTGCGATTAATTGTTTCATTGTGTTACGCTCTTCCTTCGTGGGCCATGCAAACCGCTGTTCCGAATAATGCTTTTTCGTGGGGTAGGGGGGCACTGCGGATGTGTTTATGGAACCGGGGGGGGGGGGGGATGACAGTTCCCTCAAATAAATTGGGAACCACTGAAGCAGAGCCTGCCTTGTTTTGTTAGCCTGGGCTGGAGATTTCTGTCCAGTTCTTTCCATTCTCCGCAGTCCAAACTTCGCAGGTCAGCCATAAACTTCCCCCCAGGCCAGAATAGGAAGGAAATGCCGGGAGGGGCTCTCCATCTGCAAGCCCTGGGCATATCCTGCCTTGAGTAGGGCTGTGGTGTCAGGCTTGTTTTCAAGTTAGGGGCTGGGACTGCCTCCCCCCAAGTCTGTTGACACCTATCTTGCCTTCTACCCTCCCCATGAAATCACTGTTTGGTGGTGGGGAAAGGGACCCAGGAGTCCTGCGGCTCACCCCCTTTCCCAGGCCTCATTTCCTAGCTGGCTTTGGTGGTGGTGGAGGTTTGGCTCTGTTTTAAGTTCCTCCCCTTTGTGGGTCTTAGGAACTCCTTGGCACTTGCCCATCTATGTACCTCAGTATTGTCCACACTGGCTGGCAGCATTACAGGCAGAACTTCTACTTGCTATGCAGGATCTTTTGGGCTGAGCTACAGCTTATCCTCTAAAAATAAAACCAGGTTCTAGTCTTCATGGTTCTGACTGAAGGGTTGGTATAAATAGGGACTTGCTGCCTGCTGCCTGCACTGACTGGCAGCAGTGGCTTCCGGGTTTGAGACAAGGGGTCTTTCCCGGCCTCGGGAAAGGGCATTGCAGAGTTGGAAAAGGGTGACCCAAATGGACCAGGGAGTGGAGTGACTCCCCAGGGAGGAGAATTGGGTCTTTTTCATTTACAGGAAAACTAAGAAGTGGCAAGTGAGGAGTTAATAAAATTATGCAAGGCAAGGAGGGAGGCGGGAGGGAAAAGCTTTTCATTCCCACTCCTAATGCTAGAACTGGTGGACACCCAGGGAGGCTGAAGGCTGGAAGATTCAGGGCAGACCGAAGAAAGAGTTGGACTATGGAACTCCCTGCCACAGGAAGCAATGATGGTCCCAACCTGGATGGCTTTAAAAGAGGACTGGGCAAATTCTTGGAGGAAGAGGATGAGGAGGAGAGGGCTATCGATGGCTGCTAGTCAGGAGGGCTGTGCCCTGGCTCTGTAGTCGAAGGCAGCCTTTCTGGAAAGCTCAGGAGGGGAGAGTTGTTCTCCTGTTTGAATGCTGGTTTGCCATTGTGACATCTGGTTGGCCCCAGTGAGAACAGGAGGCTGGGCTAGAAGGGCCCTCTTTGGCCTGATCCTGCGGGCTCTTCTTCTAAAGGCAGAGCAGGTGCTCTCCCACTGAACTGCAGCCTGCTTGCCCAAGTCATTCATCACCACCGCCTGAGAAACAGTTTTAATCCAAATGCGATTTTGGTTTTAAATGCAGTGTAAAGTAGTCTCTGTAGGAGTATATTGTATTTAATTATGGGGTATTTTTAGGGGGTTAACCAGGCTGGGAGGGATGCGGGTGGCGCTGTGGGTTAAACCACAGAGCCTAGGGCTTGCCGATCAGAAGGTCGGCGGTTCGAATCCCCGCAACAGGGTGAGCTCCCGTTGCTCAGTCCCTGCTCCTGCCCACCTAGCAGTTCGAAAGCATGTCAAAGTGCAAGTAGATAAATAGGTACCGCTCTGGCGGGAAGGTAAACGGCGTTTCCGTGCGCTGCTCTGGTTCTCCAGAAGCGGCTTAGTCATGCTGGCCACATGACCCGGAAGCTGTATGCCGGCTCCCTTGGCCAATAAAGCGAGATGGGCACCGCAACCCCAGAGTCGGCCACGACTGGACCTAATGGTCAGGGGTCCCTTTACCTTTAACCAGGCTGGGATAGCAGGCTTGTTGGTTTTTGAACGTCTGGTGTAAATTTTTTCAATTTTGTTGTTCTGTATGGGACAATGACAATAAAGATTATCGTATCGTACGAGCAACTCATCCTAACAAACGAAACCCTGCGCATTTCAGGGGGTTGGGCAAGATGACCGCTTGGGTCCCTCTCAACCTGACAGTTCTTTGGGAGCCAAATCCAGGTGCGGCAGGAACAGGCAGCAGGCTGGTTACAGCTGATTTGGGTTTTCTTAGGACGGGCCTCTGGGCTCCCAGCTGTCTCCCACGCCCTGTTTCTGGCAGAGATTTGCATCCCACAGGCCTCTCTGAGGCATGATTGAACAAGGCCAGGCGGAAGCTGTGGCCTGCGAGCGATTTGGGAGCCGCCGCTTGGCTCTGAAGCCACCTACCCACACAAAACATGCCCCCCCCTTCGCCCAAAGAAGGAACAGTTGCTGCCAGCTGTGGCCGCCCATCTAAGGGAGCTGGGGAGCTCTGAGGCAAGGGCTGGGTGTTTGTTGTGAACAATGGAAGTGACGCATCCCAGAGTTGGGTGAGGAATAGGAGGCGGGCATGGATCAGTGGCAGAGCAGCCGCTTGGCAGGCCGAAGGTCCCCGGGTAGGACGGGGAAGGGCTCCCTGCCCGAAACTCCGGAGCACTGCTGCCAGTCGGTGTAGACAGTATTGCGCTGGATGGACCCAGAGTCCAACTTGGTAGAAGGCAGCTTCCTACGTTCCTGTTTCAAAACCTTGAGGACTAGCAACTTAGCGGTCAGGCTTTTGGGAACCGCCTGGTTTTAAAGAAAGGGCTCCTAATAGTTCTGTGCTGTTTTTACTTTTAATAGGCTTGCTTTTTTATTGTTTTAGTTTTGTTTATTAAATGTGTATGCCTCCTTACACCTCCAGGTCTCAGGGGAGATACAACATAAAACCACAAAATGAAAACAACCCTATAACTCCCCCCACCAACACATTTTGGTGACTGGGAGCAGCCGCAGAGACCACATAACACCGGTCTTGAAAGACCTACACTGGCTCCCAGTACGTTTCCAAGCACAATTCAAAGTGTTGGTGCTGATCTTTAAAGCCCTAAATGGCCTCGGTCCAGTATACCTGAAGGAGCGTCTCCACCCCCATCGTTCAGCCCGGACACTGAGGTCCAGCGCCGAGGGCCTTCTGGCAGTTCCCTCCCTGTGAGAAGTGAGGTTACAGGGAACCAGGCAGAGGGCCTTCTCGGTAGTGGCGCCTTCCCTGTGGAATGCCCTCGCACCAGATGTCAAAGAGAACAACAACTACCAGGCTTTTAGAAGACATCTAAGGCAGCCTTGTTTCGGGAAGCTTTTAATGTTTGGTGTATTATAGTATTTTAATATTCTTTTGGAAGCCGCCCAAATATTATTATTATTATTATTTTAAAAGGGCATTGCATGTGCATCAGCCCAAGACCTGGTTGAAGAGGAACATTTTTGCCTAGCGCCTAAAGATACATAAAATGATTTTTATATCGTTTTGATTGTGTCAGAGTTGAATTACCTTCCAACGGTTAGCTTTTTAGCTGTTTTGTGTTTTCTCTGAGTTGCTTTGATCTGTTCAAGCCGCCTTGAGCCCTGGTCTGGGGAAAAGGCAGGGTATAAATATATTCAATGCTTTTTTTTCTTACAAAATGTTTAGGGGTACTCTCATTTTCCTACTCATATCGAAATGAGGCCAAACTTAGATTCACCAAATGTTTAGGGGTATGCGTACCCCTGCGTCCCCCCCGAAAAAAGCACTGAATATATTTATAATGGTAATAATTAACAATTATAATCAAATAAATAAATAAAGCAAATGCAATCCCAGGGCTCGACACCCCCCTCTTCAAAGGGGACTTGGTTGGAACCATTACGGGAGGCTGTGGTTCTTTCAGGGGATTTGGAGCGTGGCCTCTTGGCCACGGCAGGGTCAAAGCTGGGTGAGGGAGCTGGCAGGGTTGTGGGCGGTGGGGCTGTCTCTCCCTGTATGCCTCCTTCCCTCCTTGACCTTTCCATCCTGCTTGCTTCTCTGTTCTGGAAAAGGGAATGGAGAAGAAAAGGCCCTCTTGTCAGGGCGACACAGCTCCCCCCTCCCTTGCAGACCCACAGCAGGGAGGTGGCGGTCGAGGAAAGAACCAATTTTTCTTCAGCTGTGTGAAGTACAGGAGGGCACAGGTTTGATCCCTGGCACGTCCTGGCTGAAAGGGCCTCCGTTCATGGGTTACAAAAGAATCAAGGGTCTGAGAAATTGCAGAAATTCCAACCCCTGCAATGCTGGAATATGCAGATGTCCTGTATGGGGATCGAAAGTTGCTGTTATCAGCACCACGCTCTAACCCATGGGTAGGCAAACTAAGGCCCGGGGGCCAGATCCGGCCCAATCGCCTTCTAAATCCGACCCACGGATGGTCCGGGAATCAGTGTGTTTTACATGAGTAGAATGTGTCCTTTTATTTAAAATGCATCTCTGGGTTATTTGTGGGGCATAGGAATTCCTTCAAAAAAAAATTCCAAAATATAGTCCGGCCCCCCACAAGGTCTGAGGGACAGTGGACCGACCCCCCTGCTGAAAAGCTTTGCTGACCTCTGCCCTAACCAGCTGAGCTATCCAGGGAGTGTATCGTAGAATTATACTATTGGGACCCACAGACAGTCGGGGAATCAGCGTGTTTTTACATGAGTAGAATGTGTCCTTTTATTTAAAAAGCATCTCTGGGTTATTTGTGGGGCATAGGAATTCCTTCAAAAAAAAAATCCAAAATATAGTCCGGCCCCCCACAAGGTCTGAGGGACAGTGGACCGACCCCCCTGCTGAAAAGCTTTGCTGACCTCTGCCCTAACCAGCTGAGCTATCCAGGGAGTGTATCGTAGAATTATACTATTGGAAGGGACCCTGAGGGTCATCTTGACCAACCCCCTGGTGAATAGACATTCCTCTGTGGCAACCGTTAACCTAGATTTAAGCTGCCATTTGGTACTTAGCTTATATATCTGAGTTTCTAACACACTGCTCACTTTCAGAAGTGAGGTTACAGGGAACCAGGCAGAAGGCCTTCTCGGTAGTGGCTCCCCGCCCTGTGGAACGCCCTCCCACCAGATGTCAAGGAGATAAACAGCTATACAATGGGACATCGGTTTTCGAGCGTCTCAGAAGCTGAACGTTTCGGAACCTGGACGCCAAAAACCCAGAAGTAATTGCTTCCGTTTTCAAATGTGCCTCACAATTGCTGGCAGCCCTTTGTGCCTCGGTTGTCGAATGTTTTGGAAGTCAAACGGTCTTCCGGAATGGCGGTTCGACTGTACGGCTTTTAGAAGACATCTGAAGGCAGCTGTGTACAGTGATACCACAGGTTAAGAACTTAATTTGTTATGGAGGTCCGTTCTTAACCTGAAACTGTTCTTAACCTGAGACACCACTTTAGCTAATGGGGCCTCCTGCTGTCGCCGCCGCATGATTTCTGTTCTCATTCTGAAGCAAAGTTCTTAACCTGAGGTAATATTTCTGGGTTAGCGGAGTCTGTAACCTGAAGCGTCTGTAACCCAAGGTACCACTGTATAGGGAAGCTGCTAATGTTTGATGTTTTATTGCATTTTTATATCTGTTGGAAAGGGACGCAGGTGGTGCTGTGGTCTAAATCACAGAGCCTAGGGCTTGCTGATCAGAAGGTCGGCGGTTCAAATCCCCGTGACGGGGTGAGCTCCCGTTGCTCGGTCCCTGTTCCTGCCAATCTAGCAGTTCGAAAGTACGTCAGAGTGCGAGTAGATAAATAGGTACCGCTCCGTCGGGAAGGTAAACGGTATTTCCGTGCGCTGCTCTGGTTCGCCAGAAGCGGCTTAGTCATGCTGGCCACATGACCCGGAAGCTGTACACCGGCTCCCTTGGCCAGTAAAGCGAGATGAGCGCCACAACCCCAGAGTCGTCCGCAGCTGGACCTAACGGTCAGGGGTCCCTTTACTTTTATATCTGTTGGAAGCCGCCCAGAATGGCTGGGGCAACCCACGCAGATGGGTGGGGTACAAATAATAAAATTGTTGTTGTTATTATTTAGACTCTTGATTTAACGGCCTCCCGCGATGGGGAGGAGAGACCCCTGTATAGATGGAGGCATTGCTTCTGTCATTTGGGAGTGGAGCTTTGCTGAGTCTGGGGTGCCCCTCGTTCCTCTGAGCCAGGGTGACTGTGTGGGGCCTCAGAGTGGGGCATGGACACCTGCCCAACAAGGCCCCTCTGTTCAGGGTAGCTCTTTGTGCCTTCGGTCTCTGGGGCAACGGGGCGCCTCCTCTAGCAGCTGGGTCAGGGTGGCATCTTCTGAAGCAGCCCTGTCTGGCATCTGGCGTGAGTCTTCGCTGGGTCGAAGGCAGGGTGCCGGCCATCTCTCCGCCCCCACCCAGCGAACGGCCTTCCCCGGTTTCAAACGCCCTTTTGTGCCGGAGGAACAAAAGCTCCCCAGTGATTTGGTGGCGAGGGGGGAGGGGGAGCCAGGGCCTGGGCCTCCCAGCAAGGGGGAGGCGAGTGACGTCTCGGAGCCTCCGGGCAGCACCCAGGGACAGGCGTCCCTCCCAGGGGTGTCACAGTGGCAAAGGCAGCAGAGGCCCCATGTAGAAATCTTGGCAGAGAGGATCCCAGGGTTTAAGCGCTGCACGTCAGGGGTTCAATAGTTGTGATTCCTGCACTGCAGGGGGTTAGTCTAGATGACTCTTAGGATCCCTTTCAGCTTGGCAATTATGTGATTTAGCTGCACCTTGTTAATTGTTCATGTGTTTGTTTTTCAGACAAAAGTAGTTTTGAAATAATTGTAAAAAATTGGTTTTTTTAACCGATTAAATCACAGAATTGTAGACTTGGAAGGGACTCTGAGGATCATCTCGTCCCGTGGTTCCCAACGTGGGGCACACGCCCCACAGGTGGGGGCAATTTGATTTTTAGGGGGGGGGGCAATTCGAGAATGAGTTAGGCTATGTTAATGGCCTTTTAGGCTTCCTCTATGTGAATAGGAGTTCACTTTCTGAGTAATAGCCCGGCTTTGGCTGGGGAGGGCGGGATATAAATAAAAATTTATTTTTTTATATTATTATTATTATTATTATTATTATTATGTGTCAGGGGGGCAGCACCAGGATTTTAGAGATGCTTTGGTGGGGCATTTATCTACTCCAAACCCCTGCCGGTGTCTTGTTGTTGTTCTTTGTAAACAGCTTTATTATAAATCTTGCGATATAAATAAGCTGAACACTCCTCTTTCCCTCTCTTGTTTCTCCCATGCACCCCGCTCCAAAACCCCACAACCTGATCAATGATACCTTGGGGGTCACTGAGCACAAACTCTTCACATGCTCAGAAGTGCTCTCTCCATTGTCTCTTCGGACTCTTGGTGGTGCAGAATTGGGCCTTGGGTACATCGAGACACAGGAAGCTGCTTTCTACTGAACCAGGCCATTGCCCCACCTGGCCTGATCTTGTTTACACCATGTTTTCGGGTTTCGGGAAGGGGGTACTTCCCCAGTTCTTCCTAGAGACCCCAGGCGTCGAATCGGGGACCTTATACGTGCCAAGCAGAGTTGTGGGTGGAGAAGACTCCTGATGAGAGTCTTCTGGGTTCTTCTGAAGGGGATGGGGGTGTTTTTGGGTGTCAGGAGCTGAGGAACATGTCAGCAAATGCTGCAATCCTCCTGAAAGGGGGGTGGGGAGTGGAGGGTTGGCGCTGCAAATTTCGGTGCATCCCTAGGGAGTACAGGGTGGGGGTGCCAAGCTTGGAATAGCTACTTGCGTGGGAGCCTCTCCTTTGGTTTTTAGTTTTATTTGCACATAGGCAAAGGGAGGTGTGAAGATTGCACAATGTTTTAACCATGAAGTCTGCTAGCTGTGCATAGTTAGAACAGGGTGAATGTTGCAGCCTTGATTCTTCCTCTCTCCTCACCCGCTCCCTCCAAGATTGTTCCTCTGACGCTTTATCTGGCCGAGACGCCCATTCTGCCCCACTTTCGGGAGCCACATTGGGCGTCTCAGAAAGATGAAGGCACCATTTGGTACCTAGTTTATATATCTTGAGTTTCTAAAATTGCTCGCTGCTGGAAGTGAAGTTACAGGGAACCAGAGGGCCTTCTCGGTGGTGGCACCCTCCCTGTGGAATGCCCTCCCACCAGATGTCAAACAGATAAAGAACTACCGTGGTACCTCAGGTTAGAGACGCTTCAGGTTACGTGCTTTCGGGTTGCGCACTGCACTGAACCTGGAAGTACCGGAATGGGTTACTTCCAGGTTTCGGAGCATGTGCAGAAGTGCTAAATTGTGCTTGGTGCATGCGCAGAAGCACCGAGTTGCAATCCACGCGTGCGCAGATGTGGCGCTGTGGGTTGCGAATGTGCCTCCCACACGGATCACATTCGCAACCCGAGGTTCCACTGTATACAACTTTCAGAAGACATCTGAAGGCAGCCCTGTATCGGGGAATTGTTAATGTTTGAGGTTTTATTGCGTTTTTATATCTGTTGGCAACCCAGTCAGATGGGCAGGCTCCAGATATAACAATACAATGGAACCTCAGTTGCCGAATGCTTCGGAACCCGAACGCCGACAACCTGGAAATGAATGCTTCCGTTTTCGAACGCGCCTCAGAGGTCAAACGGCTTCCGAGGTGCGTATCTCCATTTTTTAAAGGAATTTCCAGTCTTCCGGAACAGATTACATTTGACAACCGAGGTTCCACACGCTTCAGGTTACATACACTTCATATTACAGACTTCGCTAACCCAGAAATATTACCTCAGGTTAAGAACTTTGCTTCAGGATGAGAACAGAAATCATGCTCCGGTTGCATGGCAGCAGCGAGAGGCCCCATTAGCTAAAGTGGTGCTTCAGGTTAAGAACAGTTTCAGATTAAGAATGGACCTCCGGAACGAATTAAGTACTTAACCTGAGGTACCACTGTAATGATAACAACAACAACAACTATTTAACAGCCTCCCTAGCTTATATATCTAAGCTTCAACATTGCTCTTATGATGTCATTATGTCCTTAAATCATGCTCTGGTGAGGTGAGGTGAGTGGAGACAGTGGAAAGAATGAGATTCCCACCTGAGGATGCTTTTAAAGCAGGGTTGGCAAGGTTTACTCCAGTGGAGATCCCTCTGTGGGCCGGATCGTGTGCGTACCCATGATTTCCGGCGCCTGCGCATGTGCAGGCGCTATTTCTGGTGTCGCGGAAGCGAGTCCTCACACCACTGTGCCGGTTTAGTGCAGCACACAGGACTCACCAAGTGGGTGGCTCAGTTTGGGGGCGGCTTGTGGGCCGGTTAAACGACCCCTGTGGGCCGCTTGTGGCCCATGGGCCTTAGGTTGCCGACCCCTGTTTTAAAGTGTCAAGGCCTAAAACACACGCGACGAATTCTCTCTTTGTCACCGTGCTGGAAGGGGAAGAGTTGCCTCGATGTTTCTAGGGCGGCCTTTCGGGTTTCCGTAGCAACCAGGCAGGAGAGACAAGGTGTGTCTCTTCTGCATCAATAGATTTTTGATGGGTGCTCTCCCCCCTCCTAGCTTTCCCGTGAAAATTCCCTGGAATAAGGTTTGCTGCGGAGGGGGCAGAATATGCATTTCTAGATCTTTGGGGCCTCGTAGGGAGCAGCCAGTGGAGGAGTGGGAATGCCATCAGGGGCTGTGGCCTTGAGCCCAGACCTAGCCCCAGAATGTGTGGGATGAGGAGACCGTCCTCTGAGCATGTACAAAGGGTTTTTTTTGGGGGGAGAAGGAGCACGCTGCATGAAAATGTTAATGTTTTGTGTGATAATTGTTCTTCTTCTTTATGGCATAGTGCATATTTTTTGTAAATTCGAAAGTATGACAAACGAAACATCGAGATAAAATATGCCATAGGAAAGAGGAATAAAAATAAAGGATTTTTTAAAATGAAGTTTTGTTTTTTTTTAAAAAAAGGAATAGTGTGGTGGGATGCACAGTTCATATTTATACAAAATGTATCAAGTGTTCACAAACATTGCCAGATAAAATCGTATTTAGTAGTCTATATGTGTAGTATAGGGACGCGGGTGGCGCTGTGGGTAAAACCACAGTGCCTAGGACTTGCCGATCGTATGGTCGGCGGTTTGAATCCCCGCGGCGGGGTGAGCTCCCGTCTTTAGGTCCCAGCGCCTGCCCACCTAGCAATTCGAAAGCACCCCTAAGTGCAAGTAGATAAATAGGTACCGCTTTATAGTGGGAAGGTAAACAGCGTTTCCGTGTGCTGCGCTGGTGCTGGCTCGCCAGAGCAGCGATGTCACACTGGCCACGTGACCCGGAAGTGTCTCCGGACAGCGCTGGCCCCCGGCCTCTTGAGTGAGATGAGCGCACAACCCTAGAGTCTGTCAAGACTGGCCCGTACGGGCAGGGGTACCTTTACCTTTACCTTTATGTGTAGTATATTGTATGTATAGTGTGGGATAATATATTTATGTTTTTAAATGCAAAACAAGTTACCTTTTAAGTAACTAAGTGACTGCTAATAAGAATAATACAGAAAAGCTTCTCTTCTCCCTGCCGCCCCCAAGCTGAGAATTAGAGACAAGTCAGAAGTCCAGAGCCCCCAAATCTATTTTAAAAAGAAAATTTAAATGCGCTGCCTTTGCATCTGATGCCATCTTGACTTTACTGGGTGATGTAGTTATTTTTAATGATCTGGCAATATGACTTTGCGCTGAGGATGCCTTTGTAGGTGTGAAAAGGCAGCTGTAGCTGTTTTTAATTATAAATAATTCCAAAGCGTTGGCTGCGCTGCAGTGATAACTCAGAAGCCTCATCACTCCCATTCCTGCTTAACGATATTGTTCGTGTTATTAATTTACAGCTTGCCTTTTTCAGAAAAGCGCACGAGCCGTCCTCACATGAAATCAGGGTAACACAAAGCACACACGTCCCCTCCTCCATCTCTGGGGTGTAGAACACTTGCTAGGCATGTAGAAGGTCCCTGGTTCAACCCTTGACGTTTCCAGGTAGGGCTGGGAGACACTCCCTGCCTGAAACCCTGGAGGGTTGCTGCTGCTGCTGCCAGTCAGTGCAGACAGTACTAAGCTAGATGGGCTCAGTGGTTTGGCTTAGCATAAGGCAGCTTCCTGCGTTCTTTCTCCAAAAATATATTTCCATTTTCTTTCCGTAAATATACTTTTAAATTTTGTTTTGTAATGTATATATAAAACAGAGAGAACCGAAGTTAAGAGCTGAAAATTAAAAGATGAAAAACAAAGCTATAAAACAGGCACGGAGAATTGAGTCCGATTACACGTGGGTTCAAATAACAAAGTCCAAGTAAAGAATATTAGTATCATCTGATTATCTGGTTCCAGACTTGCCAAGCTTGGGATGAGAGTTGTCTTGAAAATGTTGGCTCTGTTGTCCATGTAATAAAGGAATACCAAATCATGTTAAAGGGGCCTGGTCCTTGTCAAAATCCCAAATTATGCACAATTTTCTCCATTCTAGCTCTATTCCAGAGTGATTGGTACCAAGCGTCCAGAGTGAGATTTTGGGCCATTTCCCACTGAGCTGCAAATAACTATGCCAAGATCATATAGGAGACCAATTCTTTTGGCACTGTATCTACATTGGCACCATCAGAAACATTAATTTTGGACAACAAACCATGGTTTCTTTAGTAACCTGTATCGTTTCCATCAAAATAAAGTTCCAGGAATCTTGTGTCGACTCACCGATGCATTCCCATCCTAAATAGAAAAGAATAGAATAGAATTTATTATTTATACCCCGCCCATCTGGCTGGGTTTCCCCAGCCACTCTGGGCGGCTTCCAACAGAGTATTAAAATACCGTAATACTTCAAACATTAAAAGCTTCCCTAAACAGGGCTGCCTTCAGATGTCTTCTAAAAGTTTGGTAGTTGTTTTTCTCTTTGCCATCTGGTGGGAGGGCGTTCCACAGGGTGGGTGCCACCCCCGAGAAGGCCCTCTGCCTGGTTCCCTGTAACTTGGCTTCTCGCAGTGAGGGAACCACCGGAAGGCCCTCGGCGCTGGATCTCAGTGTCCGGGCTGAACGATGGGGTGGAGACGCTCCTTCAGGTATACTGGGCTGAGGCCTTTTAGGGCTTTAAAGGTCAGCACCAACACTTTGAATTGTGCTCGGAAACGTACTGGGAGCCAATGTAGGTCTGTTATGTGGTCTCGGCAGCCACTCCCAGTCACCAGTCTAGCTGCCACATTCTGGATTAGTTGCAGTTTCTGGGTCACCTTCAAAGGTAGCCCCACGTAGAGCACATTGCAGTAGTCCAAGCGAGAGATAACTAGAGCATGCACCACTCTGGCGAGACAGTCTGTGGGCAGGCAGCATCTCAGCCTGCGTACCAGATGGAGGTGGAAGACAGCCGCCCTGGACACAGAATTGACCTGTGCCTCCATGGACAGCTGTGAGTCCAAAATGACTCCCAGGCTGCGCACCTGGTCCTTCAGGGGCACAGTTACCCCATTCAGGACCAGGGAGTCCTCCACACCAGCCTGTCCCCCCAAAACAGTACTTCTGTCTTGTCAGGATTCAACCTCAATCTGTTAGCCGCCATCCATCCTCCAACCGCCTCCAGACACTCACACAGGACCTTCACCGCCTTCACTGGTTCTGATTTGAAAGAGAGTTAGAATGTACCAAGTTCATCGCAGCAACAATCTCCAACCATTAGGTGATATGGAAGGAAGCGATTCTGACATTTGCAAAGGAGTGCGATACCATCTGCATAGCAATTTCAAGGTGTTTTCCCTAAGAAAACTGGAAACAGACATTAAGGGTCGCGATTTCCAAACTTTCAAACTTGTGTTTTTTCTCCCTCCAGACCCTGGTTGGGCGTCAATCAATCGCGGAGTGCTGGTCTGCGACGAATGTTGCAGCGTCCATCGCAGTCTGGGGCGCCATATATCCATCGTCAAGCACCTTCGTCACAGCCCTTGGTCGGCCACCTTGTTGCAGGTGAGTGGGGGCACCTTTCGGGATGGGGCCGGAGGCACAGTGGCATCCCCAGAAGGGTGGCACAAAGCTGATTTTTTTAAAAAAATATATCTTTATTAATTTAAAATAAATACATTTATGAAAAACAGACGTACATACAAGTAGACATACAGTCAAACAAACAAATAACTGAAAAATCAAACAAACCACCACACTATAAGATATAAGAAGATTAATATAATTATCATCATACATACTCCTGGTATTGAACACAATTATAAAATTTATAGAAAAGAAATTTAAAACTGACTTCCAGTTAATCTCACTGTACTTTGTCTATCCATTACTTTATAACGCACAGTTACATATTTCTTAAATAATTTCTTTTTTACCTCCCTACAAATTATATTTATACAATACAGGGATCAGTCTAATTCTGCCAAGATATTTCCTTTTATTCCATAGTTTTCTAAATATTCTTTAAAGATTCTCCAATCCTTATAGACTTTTTGTTTTGGTTGGCTGATTTTGAAGCGTAGTCTGCTATTACCGTATTGGCTTGCATATAAGCCGCACCCGAATATAAGCCACACCTTTAAAATTCAGCGGCTTTCGGGAGGTTTGGGAACAGCGGGAGGTGTGGGGAGCTGCGCCACTTTCTGGAGGCATAAGGTCATGAATGTAAGCCACACTTTAACTTTTCACGATCAGAATTTGGAAAAAAAGTGCAGTTTATATTTGGGCCAATACAGTATTATTATTATTATTATTATTATTATTATTATTATTATTATTATTATTAACATTTGTATACCACCCTATGCCTGTAGATCTCAGGGCGATTTACAATCTAAAATTACAATATAAAAAAAGACAAAATATTCCATAATCCATATGCAGAAATGGTGAAACTTACTGGAAGAATAAGAAATCAAAATTGCAAACTTTCTATAAAAGAATGGAAATGGCTTATTGAATATTTACAGATGAATTGTAAACAGATTAAAAACATTGGCAGGATTATTGTAATAACCTGCTGTTTCATAAGGTAGATATTTAAAAAAGATGATCGAATGAACAAATTAAGTTAATTTGGATATGCAGAAGATATTAAAAATAAATTTAAGGAACCGCAGACAGTGGGGGAAGGAAGTCAAGTTTTGAAATGTCAAAATGATTGTAAAATCAGTGAAATGTATAAAGGCCTGGTTAAAGAGGAATTGTAATCTCCTCGGGGGCAGGGACCTGTCTCTTCCATCTCTCTTTCCAGCACACCAAAATGCAATTAAAAAAAAATTATTAAGAGGATCCCCAGTGAAGGAAGGTTGCAGTGTTCAAATTAGAAAGAAGGCAAATCAGAGGCGATGTGAAAGAAGCTTATAAACTTGCGTATGTCATAATTGTGTGTCCATGTGCTGGAACTCATAGACATCCAAGGCAGCTGCGTGTTGGGTGATTCGGGACAGACAAAAGGCAGGACTTCTTTACACAGTTAAACTGTGGAACTCCCCGCTGCAGGAGGCAGTGACACCCACCAAGTTGGATGCCTTTAAAAGAGAAATGGACTAATTCATGGAGGAGGAGTTGCTATCAATGGCAACTAGCCACAATGGCTACTATCTGCCTCCACAGTCAGAGGCAGAAATGCTTCCGAATACCAGTTGATGCAAGCCACAGAGGGCGAAAGTGCTCTTGTGTTTGGGTCCTACTTGAGAGTTTCGTACTGGGGCATCTGGTTGGCCGACGTGAGAACAGGATGCTGGCGTAGGGGGCCCTCTTTGGTCTGATCCAGCAGGCTCTCCTAATAATAATAATAATAATAATATATTTGTATCCCGCCTATCTGGCTGGGCTTCCCCAGCCACTCTGGGTGGCTTCCCAAAAAATATTAAAATACTGTAATACATCAAACATTAAAAGCTTCCCTAAACAGGGCTGCCTTCAGATGTCTTCTAAATGTCCGGTAGTTGTTTTTCTCTTTGACATCCGATGGGAGGGCGTTCCACAGGGCGGGTGCCACCACCGAGAAGGCCCTCTGCCTGGTTCCCTGTTACTTGGCTTCTTGCAGTGAGGGAACCGCCAGAAGGCCCTCGGTGCTGGACCTCAGTGTCCGGGCAGAACGATGGGGGTGGAGACGCTCCTTCAGGTATACTGGACCGAGGCCGTTTAGGGCTTGAAAGGTCAGCACCAACACTTTGAATTGTGCTCGGAAATGTGATTTGTTTATGTTTCTAAACAAGTTTTGCTCAGCTTTGGGGCTGGGGGGTGGGGCCAGGTCACAGTCTTTGCAGGAGTTCTGGGGGCACTGGGGAGGCAGACCGTGTAATCATTCAGAGAGGACCTTCAAGGCCTGTAATGTTAAAAAGCAATCAATAGCAGGTATTAAAAGCAGTCGAAAGGTACGGTATTATAAGCAGCAACATGCCGAAAAGGGCACGTGTTTTGATCTCCGCATTCTACGCGCCGGGATGGCATGTGCCTATAGCAGGCGCCGAAAACGAGTACACCAACTTCAACAGGCAGGGATTTCCACAGAGGTTGGTTTCTTACAAGCGTGTTAAAAGGAGAATTTATTCTGGCACCTGTAACAAATGCCAGTTCCACAGGCCAAAGCGGTCAGATGAGCGTCGATGCAAGAAGGTGATCCTGCAGGTAAACTGGCTGTTTTCCTGTTGATTTTTTCTCTCCATTTTTCTTCCCACTCTCCCAATCCCTGCCCCCCGGTCCTCAGATGGTGCACACCCTCGCGAGTAACGGTGCCAATTCTATATGGGAACACTCGCTGCTTGATCCGGCGCAGGTCCAGAGCGGGAAGCGTAAGGCTAACCCGCAGGATAAAGTCCAGTGAGTCCCGGTGGATTGGGGGAGGGGGTAGACGGGGAGAGGATTTTGGGGGGGTACCTACCTGGGGAGAGGGGTGGGGATCATTCCTCCCGCAAGGAGGGATGGCAGTGGGCAGTGACCATTCTGTAATTTTTGTGGGGGTTACGGGGCGCATAGAGAAGGGAGGGGCTTGCTGGAAGATGCCAGCTGTAATTATGATTTTCTGATACATCCCTAACCGTAGTCAAAACAAAATAAAAAAATCCTTCCAATAGCAGCTTAGAGACCAACTAAGTTTGTTATTGGTATGAGCTTTCGTTTGCATGCACACTTCTTCAGATACACATTCTTCCACATTCTTCAGGTGTGTCTCTGAAGAAGTGTGCATGCACACGAAAGCTCATACCAATAACAGACTTAGTTGGTCTCTAAGCTGCTATTGGAAGGATTTTTTTATTTTGTTTTGACTACGGCAGACCAACATGGCTACCTACCTGTAACTTTTACTTCCCTGTCTTACTCAGAATGTCAATGTTGGACCAGTTAGCCTCCACTGACAACTCATTCTTAACTGGAACCATTTAAAAAATAATAATTGTTTGACAGTTACTAACAACTCCACTGCTCCAGATAAGATTGCTGCAAATTGTAACAATCTGCAAGAAAATACAACTTAGTGTAAAATTGCAATATTTCTTCTAAAAACCTCTCAAAATCTACCTGAATTTGCTTTCATGGGAGGTCATTGTTTTATTGACAATGTTACATAGGGGCAGCCAGTTTTCCCATAGTTTTTTTCTGTACTCGCTTGCAATTCTGGCTCTTGAGGCATCGTTTTTTTTGCCACTGTAGACAAATCCCAAATTTTATTAAGCATTTGTTCCAAGAATGTAACTTTTGAGCCAATGCAGATAGGATGTAAGTTCCTTAAATGTTCTTTGCATGTGATAAGCAGTGTACTGTTGAGCAGTATCAACGATGGATCTAAGGGAACGTCGCATTTCAATATTTTTCTTATCATTTTATCACCCATCTGGCATTGGAAGGTAGATCGTGCAACCCAAAGGATGAGGACAGCTCAATTTTAAAGCTCTTCCTTTGATTCTGTATAGAGTTAAATCTGCTTTTGCCAACCTGATGGCCTCTCAGAGGTTTTGGACTACAACTCCCATCAGCCCTAGGTATCCTGGCTTTGTCTTGGACTGCACCTGTGCTGATTGGGAATTGTAGTCCCAAACCTCTGAAGAGCGCTAGATTAGGGACAGCTGTTCTACAGCCTCTCTGATCATCAAATCATAGAGATTTAAGGGACCCTGAGGGTCATCCAGTCCAACCCTCTGCAACACAGGAACCTTTTGCTCAACATGGGATTCGAACCCACAACCCTTTAAGAGTCTCATCCTCTACCGACTGAGCTATCCTTTATGCCTCCATTCTTTATCTGTGGCCATATTCCTGGCCTACTCAGACATCTCAGCCTCCTGCAAGGGCCCTTTTAATAGTTCTGCAATCGAAGCTGGGAACTAATTTTGAACTTGCTGACCGCAGCAGAGAGAGGAGAGAACCAAGAGCTCTGCCTATTTTGGAGCGGACGTCTGAAAGGGTTGGAAAAGGAGCAGGAGCAGCTCTGGTTGCAGAAGACACCCGACGAAGTCATAACTCCGCCTTTGCCAGATGTTTCGGACTACAACTCCCATCATCCTCAGCAGGCATGGCTATCTGACGCTGGGGCTGATGGGAATTGTAGTGCGAAGCATCCAAAGGGCATCAGATCAGGCAGAAGCGGAGTTAAGATTTCCGTGGACACCGTCGGTCATTTCCACACCTCACCCAATAACTTAGAGGGTTCAAACTCTTTCAGAAATGATATGTGGGTTGTCTGAGGTGGTAAGGGACCCACAGAAAATTTCTGACAGCGTTTGAGCTACTGCAAAATCAAAGGGAGTTTATTTTGCCCTTCGCAGAGCTTGCATATCCAAGTTTCATTCTGTTCTTGCTCTGCACATCGCTCTGATGGCTTTAAATTCTGACGCCACCTGTCAGCTTAGCTGCGCTTCCTGCATTGCACGGGGTTGGACTAAATGACCTTTGGAGTCCCTTCCAACTCTACATTTCTATGAGATGATGATGATGATGATGATGATGATAGAAGAAGGCAAAAACAATGAATAGCTGTCAAAATGTTTTGTAGGTCTCTATGTTCAATTGCATTTCTTGGTGGTATTATTATTATTATTATTATTATTATTATTATTATTATTAGGGTTTTCTGCCTTGCAGGCAGTCTTCCCCTTCCATATTTTGTTGTTTTTAATAAAATGTTCAAACCAAGAATTAGCGCCTTCCCAGGGCAGGGCCCAAAGCTTGTGCTGGAGGAGGTAGAGCAGAGAGGGAAAGAGTGCCTCTGGTCATGTGCAGAGGTACTCTTAGCCCTCATTATCCAGAAGCTTGACGAGCTTCCAGGCTACCTGAGTCTTCTCAAGGCCACTGCTATGAATAAATCCCTGTAGGGGAGAAAGGCCTCACCTGTGCAGTTCGTTTAAAGCAGCATCATACGGTTGTAACAGTTCCCCCAGAGAATCCTGGGAACTGTAGTTCATTGTTGGGAGATCCCTCCCCCTGTGCCCTTCACAGAGCCACAATTCCCAGAGTTCCCTGAAAAAGAGGAATTGATGGTCACACCACTTTAGGAATTGTACTTCCGTGAGGGGGAGAATGGGGGGTGTCACCTAATAACCCTCAACACTCATGACAAACTACAGATCCCAGGATTCCTTCTGGGGAGGAAAGCCATGTTTGTTTAAAGTGGTATAATCGTGCTTTAAATCTGTAGTGCGGACGGCGCCTTAGTGTGGTTCCTCACTGATCTGCTCCTGTTCTGTATCGCAGCCCCACCAAGTCTGAATTCATCCGTGCCAAATACCAGATGCTGGCCTTTGTCCACAAGCTCCCGTGCCGAGACGATGACGGCGTCACCGCCAAGGACCTCAGCAAGGTAGACACCTCTGCGTGCGCACCTGGAAGGGGTTTACGAAAAGAACAACGCCAGGAAACCATCAGAGTTAAAAGCAGTGCTTTTTTCTATTAAAAAAAATGTTTAGGGGTGCTCTCATTTTCCTACTCATATTGAAATACTGCCCCTCAGTGAAGCCAAACTTAGATTCACAAAATGTTTAGGGGTAAGTGTACCTCTGTGCGCCGCCCCCCCCCAGAAAAAAGCACAGGTTAAAAGCAACGGTTTAAAATAATTCAAAAAAATAATAATTGGAATAAGCTAAAAACCAGATGAAAACACATGTTGGGCTTTGCCTAAGCAAAGAAGTTTTTAGCAGCTGCTGAACGGAGTACACAGCGAAGGCGCCTGACTGATATCACTAGGCAGGGAGTTCCAAAGGACAGGAGCTGCCAGGCTAAAATACGGATTTCTTACAAATGAAGAATTGTGTGGCATCTGTAATCATGCCAGCTTCACAGCCTGAAGTGGTTGAGAGGGATTAAATGGGGTAGATGAGCTCTTGTTTTCTGGGGTCTTCGTCCCCCAGTGTGTGGGGTGCTGGCCTCTTTGTGGGTGCACATGTTTGTAGATAGCTTTGTGTTTCCTTCCAGCTGACCTCTCTCCTCCTCGTCCTCCTTCCTCCGCAGCAACTTCATTCAAGCGTCCGGACGGGGAACCTGGAGACCTGCTTGCGCCTTCTTTCCCTGGGCGCCCAGGCCAACTTCTTCCACCCGGTGAGCCCCCGCCACTGCCCCATCTCCCAATGTCGGGTTTCTTACCCTTCTAGGCCTCTGCCCTTTTCGTTTAATTGGCGGAGCCTGGCCGTAGAACAGCCGGGAGAGAGAAAGAGTGCCTCTGGGCATGCGCTGAGTGTGGTGGTAGAGCAAAATCCTCTGCTTTTTGTAGGAGAAAGGGACGACGCCCCTGCACGTCGCTGCCAAGGCAGGCCAGATCCTCCAGGCGGAGCTGCTCGTCGTCTACGGGGCGGACCCCGGGGCGCCTGACGTGAACGGACGCAGCCCCATCGATTATGCCAGGTGAGAGTGTCTATAAGAATGACATGCATGGCCCCGCCCACTTCTGACTCTAGCCCCTCCCACTGCTGGCCCAATGTTGCTTATTAATAGGGTAGCACTGTGGTCTAAACCACTGAACCTCTTGGCCTTGCCAATCAGAAGGTTGGCGGTTCGAATCCCCGCAATGGGTTGAGCTCCCATTGCTCTGTCCTAGCTCCTGCCAACCTAGAAGTTCGAAAGAACACCAGTGCAAGTAGATAAATAGGTACCACTGCGATGGGAAGGTAAACGGTGTTTCCGTGCACTCTGGTATCCGTCATGGTGTCCCGTTGCGCCAGAATCAGTTTAGTCCTGCTGGCCACATGGCCCAGAAATCTGTCTGGACAAACGCCGGTTCCCTTGGCCTGAAAGCGAGATGAGCTCCACAACCCCATAGTCGCCTTTGACTGGACTTAACCACCCAGGGCATAATAATAATAATAATAATAATAATAATAATAATAATAATAATAATAATAATATAATATTTATACCCTGCCCATCTGGCTGGGTTTCTCCAGCCACTGTGGGCGGCTTCCAACAAAATATTAAAATACAGTAATGAATCAAACATTAAAAGCTTCCTTTACCTTTTTATCTTTACCTATCAGCAGTCTAAGAGATGGTTACCCATTTGTGATTCCTGACTGCAGCAGATCCGCTCTGTTGTATTAAGTTTGTAACGAGTCCTGTTTACTGGGGTGGGTTCTCTCTCTCTCTTTCTGGCCTACCTCGTCTGACCGTTGTCCCTCCCTCCCTCCCCACAGGCAGGCGTCTCAGCACGAACTGGCCGAGCGCCTGGTGGAATGCCAGTACGAGCTGACGGACAGGCTGGCTTTCTACCTCTGCGGGCGAAAGCCAGGTAAGAGAACCATACAGTTCCGAGTGGGAGGGAGCCAAACCTCTGGGATAACAACCTCCTACTGCAGCAGCTTCCCGCTGAGCGGCCTGTCCAGCCTCCCTTCTGAACACAGATGAGCTGGGGGCTCAGGGAGGGGTCCCTGTTCAAGACAAAACAGCTGCAGAGCGGAAACAGGGAATCTGCAATGCACTGAGCCAGACGACTGGCTAGCCTAGTGTTGTCTCCCCTGCCTGGCAGGAGCTGTCCAGGATTTCAGACAAAGCATCTCTCCCAACCCAATCTGGAGATGTCCAGGATTCAACCTGAGACCTTCGGCATGCAAAGTTGCAACCCTCCGAGCTAACACACGGCGTTTCCTGTGTTCCTATTTAAATCGGCTCCTAAATCAGAACCATAAGGACCAACATCTACCGTATTTTTCGCTCCATAAGACGCACCTGACCATAAGATGCACCTAGTTTTTAGAGGGGGAATGCAAGGGAAAAAAATTCTTTAAAGGGAGCGCTGAGCAGAGCCTGTATGCATTCCAGGCTCTGTTCAGCGCTCCCTTTCACGAGCCGCGTGGAGCTGTGTGTGGCACTTGCAGGCTTTTCCTCCTCGGGGAAAAGCCTGCAAGCGCCACACACACGCTCAGTGCGCTCTTTAAAGGGAGCTTTTCCCTTTAAAGCTCTTGCGGGCTTTTCCGCGAAGTGGAAAAGCCCCCAAGAGCCGCACACACTCTCCACGTGGCTCTTTAAAGGGAACGTTGATGCACACACATTTCCACTTACTTTTTAGGAGGGAAAAAGTGCATCTTATGGAGCGAAAAGTACGGTAATTTCGAAGGCAAGGGTTGCAGCTCATTGGGAGAGCGTCTGCTTTGCACGCTAGAGGCCCCAAATTCAATTCCCGGCGTCTCCAGGTAGGGCTGAGAGAGACAGCTCCCCCTCCAAAAAATAACCCTGCAGAGCCACAGCTGCCAGTCAGTGTAGACAACACTGAGCTTGAGGAGCCAATGAATCTGACTCGGGATAAGGCGTTTTGCTCTGCTCGTGTGATTCGCTCATCCTTTCCAAAGTTCCCCTTTTGTGCAATATTGCCATTTTTCTTGGTTTATTAAAAAAATGTAGCGATCAGAATTGTGTTTACTGTTAAGGCAAGGGTGGCGTGACTTGATTCTGTTTAGGGACATCCTCTCCATCGCTCTTCTCCCAGGAAACTTCGCCACAGGGCCATTGCTCTTTCGCTCACACGTAATGATGGCGTGGCTTTTGTTGTTTAAAACCCTTACCTTTCCAAATAATTCCTGGCATTCCCTGTTTCTGCTGCAGCAGAGCAAGTGGGAATGTATATTTCGGTGGTGCTGGGGAATGAGCCATCCTGCTAATCTTTGTGGAACCAGGGAGTCGGCCCAGGGACCCCCAGCGGTCATCTAGGCCAACCCCTGCAATGCAGGGGTCCAAGGGAGCCAGCGAACCTGCTTCTGTGCAAGGGGGACAGGGCGACTGGATTCGACAAAGGCGCTCTCGATCTTACTCAACCCATTTCCTTTATTTTGTCTCTCTACGCAGACCACAAGAATGGGCATTACATCATCCCGCAAATGGCAGACAGGTGGGGAACTGTGACAATTCACGGCATGTTTGTTCAGAATGCAATTGAAACCATTTAACTCAACAGAACTGGCGGACTTGATGCAAGGAGGCCAGCTATTTCAAATTCTGATAGTCGTTTGCGCCCCCTGCTGCCTCCTTGTCTCTTGGCCTCCCACTTTGAGAACGACTGCTCTGGCCTCCTAAACCGCGTCCTGGTACAGTCGTACCTCGGAAGCCGAACGGAATCCGTTCCGGAAGTCCATTCGACTTCCAAAATGTTCAGAAATCAAGCTGTGGCTTCTGATTGGCTGCAGGAAGTTCTTGCAGCCAATCGGAAGCCCCGTTGGACATTCGGGTCCCAAAGAACGTTCACAAACCGGAACACTCACTTCCGGGTTTGCGGCATTCAGGAGCCAAAACGGCGTTTGGGATCCAAACTACGACTGTATTATAGAATGGAAGGGACCACTAGTGTCATCTAGTCCAACCCCCTGCAATGCAGGAATCTCGCCCAAGGCAGGACTCAAACCCACAACCCTGAGTTTAAGAGTCTCATGCTTGACCAACTGAGCTGTCTACAGCTGAATCAAGAGCCCGCCCCATCGTTGCTCCTCAGATCTGACCTTTGGTTGCTTCTGCCTCGAGGGCTGGGTGGTGGTGGCCCCTCTGACGTCTCCGAGGAGGGTTCTTAAGTGGGTCGCTCTCACCCACCCCAAAGGGGGGATCCTCTGCACCAGATACAGGGGGCCCTGGCTGCTTGTCGAGGCCCCCAGACTGCGGCGTATTTTGGTCTTAGAATCATAGAATTGTACTGGAAGGGTTCCTGAGGGTCATCTAGTCCAACCCACTTCACTGCATCCCTCGGCTCAGTTTCAGGCACGGTCTGGGTCAGTGTTAGGCGCGGAGAGACTGGCTTGATATCTTGACCCAGCGAACGCCTGCGAGACCTTCAGGAGGCGAGTGCGAATCCCACCCTTTGGCTACATAACGCTCTGCTTTTGTTTTTTTTTCTTAACACCCTCACTTCTCTCTTTTTCCAACCCCTCGCTGCCTTTTCGGAGTTCAGAGTGCGCCCAAAATGCATGTCTCAAAGGTACCAAGGCTTCAGCTACTGTTTGCATGACGCCACCGTCGCCCTGTGTGCCCCACACACACCCTCCAAATTTCTGTGGGGTCTAGGGAGATATAATGTGGATTATCAGTGTCTGTTTTATGGGGTGGACTTGGAGGAGATTGGAGGCAAAGGGGCAGGGAGGGTGGGAATAAACAGAATATTTTTGTGACCGTGTTTGGCCTGTCAGTCTCTCCCCACACCCCCAGTCTTCTGCAGGGCTGGAAAACCCCCAGGATTATTAATGCTTAGAAGGTTGCCCTTGAGAGAATCTGCCCAAGGGTCTAGGGATGAGAAGAGAGCCTGACTGCTGGAGACCACCTAGTCCAGCACTCGCTTCTCGCTGTGGCTATCCAGATTTGGCTAAATGCCGCCACCACTGGCGGCAAGCAAAGTCGTATGGAAACTGGACAGAAGTGTGATATAAATGGGCATAAGAAGGGCCTATATTATAATCTCCAGCGCGCTCTCACCTGCGTCCATCGGTCTGAAGATGAACCTGCCTTCCCCCCTCAATTATGATAAATAATAATAATAATAATATTTTTTTTATTTATACCCCACCCTTCCTGGTTCAGAAAACCGGGCTCAGGGCGGCTAACAACACTTGTATCACTTAATTGTGATACAACAAAAAACAGCATAAAATACAGTATAAAAGCCTGAATAACAATAAATTCAAAGTTCTATAATCAATTTAGGGGGGAAATCCATCCAATAAACATTAGATGATCCCCAGGGCTAGCTGGCTAAATTAGTCTTATTTGGGCCAGCGAGGAGACCAGGGGAGAATTAGCTGTGGGGTCTCAGAGCAGGTGATCTTCATAAAAAGGGGAGGGAAGGAAGGGGAATAAAAGATCAGGCTAAATTCAGATTGAAAGCCAGGCGGAATAGCTCTGTCTTACAGGCCCTGTGGAATAAAACTGTAGAGTTGGCAGGGCCCTCCAAAGTTCATCTAGCCCAACCCCAGGAATCCCAGCTAAGGAATCCCTGACCAATGGCCATCCACCCTCAGCTTAAAAACCCCCAACCCTTACAAATCTGTTCGTCGCAACTTCTTCGTTGGGGGTATTCTGCAGATGTGAACAGTCTGGCGGCAGGCAGCGTTTGGAGGATGTAAGGGGTGTGTGTGTGTTGGTGGGGTGCATGGAAATGGGCATTGATCCCCGATTTAATTTCCGCTGGAAGAAGATTGATGGCTTCTTTGCCCTTCTCCCCACAGCCTGGACCTCTCTGAGCTCGCCAAAGCAGCCAAGAAGAAACTGCAGGCGGTAAGTCTTTGAGGACGGTTCTGGGTTTTGTTGTGGGTGGTGGTGGGGGGTTCCTGGGTGGGGTGTTGTAAGCCTGTCCCTGAGAGTCAGGAGGCCCCCGTGGCCAGTTCAAAAACAGATCTCCCCGCCCTAGGCTTTCTCCCACTTGAAAACGTGCTGTTTTATTGCCCCTGAACCGGGGAGCCAACATGACCCCCTCCAGATGTTGTTTGATGATGGGAGTTGGGAGATACAGACCTCCAACATCTGGAGGTCCGTCAGATCCCCTCCCCTCCCTGAAATAAGGGCATTCCCCTGTCTCTGGAGGGAAAACCTCTTTTAAATAGAAGCATTGCTTCTGTGGGGGGGGGGTACCTCTTTTGAATAAAGAGTTCCTTCTCTCTCTTGGGGGGCAGTTTCTTCCAAATAGAGGCATTCTTCCTCTACTTGCTTTTCAAAAGTGACCGTGTTTTTCCGTGTATAAGACTAGGGTTTGTTTTTTTTTACTCAAAAACAAGCTTTAAAAACTGGGGGGTGATTGGTTGCAGCCGCGAGCTGCAGATTGTCATTGGCGATTTGTGGTGTGATTGGTGGCTGCGGCAAGGGCAGCTGCGGACAGGCTGTCGCTGCGGCAATTGTGCTTGCTTTTTGCTTCCACTGTTGGTGACCAGGTGAGCGATTGTTAGCCGGTGTGAGCGATTGCAACCGTCAGGTTAGTGATTTACTGCGTTCAAACCCGCACCGCACCCCAAAAAGCTCAACAACTTTGAGACATTTTCTGAAATTGGAGTCCCCAAAATTAGGGGCGTCTTATACAAGGGGGCGTCTTATACACGGAAAAGTATGGTGCTTTAGATTTTCTTAGGAATACAGTGTTAAGTAGTTAATACTACTACTACTACTACTAATAATTTATTTATTTATACCCCGCCCATCTGTCAGGGTTTCCCCAGCCACTCTGGGCGGCTTCCAACAAAGTATTAAAATACAGTGGTCTGTTAAACATCAAAAGCTTCCCTAAACAGGGCTGCCTTCAGTTTATAAAGCAAGTTTGTCTCCTGCATCTCACATCCCCAAGGAACATAACAACACAATGAAATTCAAAGCCATTGATTGCACATTTGTTCAGAAATCCAATTAAAACTATGCAGGTTAATTAGTTGGACAAAACTGATGAACTTGATCCAGTGACCTCAGCATTGGGGAAGTCTGAGAATCATTTACACCTCTAGCACACCCACACACACTCTTGCACTCTTGCCCCCCCCCAGGGAATCCCACCCCCACAACCCACTTGGGGAACCTCTGGATCATGGGATAACTTCCTACTCACGAGTCTGGCTCATGGCTGGCTGTAACCATTAAGCGACGCTTCCCCCTCTGGACCGCCCAGTTACAACCATTGCCTTCTCTGCTCTGACACTTTCCTTCCCCAATTACCACCTGGAACCCTGTTAATGAGCCGACTTCTTATCTCATTTCTCTCCCCTCCCACCCCAAATATCTATATCTATATCTATCTATCTATCTATCTATCTATCTATCTATCTATCATCTCTAGCTCAGCAACCGTCTCTTTGAGGAGCTTGCCATGGACGTCTACGATGAAGTGGATCGCCGGGAGAATGATGCAGGTGAAGAGTTTTGGGGGTGGGGGGTCTTGAAGTTTGGGGGGTCATCTAGTCCAACCCCCTGTTGAGTGAGGGTGGGGCTTTCCCCTTTCTCAGTCATATCCTCCCGGTCTTTTAGAGGGGTGGCAAGGAGATTCCAATGCTTATAGGCTTTGCCCAGCTTGAAGACTTATGAATAAGGGGCAGATAAAATCTCCCTCCCCCTTTTTAAAAATCAGTTCATTCATTGTAGTTCTTCTTCTGGCCTTTAGGTGGCAATGTGCACTCAGTTGCTTGTGGTAATATCATTGGAAGAATCTATTATTATTATTTGGGGTGTGTGTGGATGGATTCGAACTCTGGCTTCATCCAGACTCCCTCCAACACCCTCTAGCTCAGGCATAGGCAAACTCTGGCCCTCCAGATGTTTTGAAACTACAATTCCCATCATCCCTGACCACCGCTCCTGTTAGCTAGGGATGATGGGAATTGTAGTTCCAAAACATCTGGAGGGCCGGAGCTTGCCTGTGCCTGCTTTAGTTCCGCTGCCCAAAATTATTTCTCTGTTTCCTCTCGCCTTGTATTTTCTCCCCCCAAACTTACATTTTCTCCCCTTATCTGCGATTGCTGGGGTTGGGCTAGAGGACCTCTTCGTTCCCTTCCAGCTCTGCAATTCTACAATTAAGCCTCTGCCCCAACTTTGGTTATGGCAGTTTCTGTTCTGAAATTTGAAAGAACGTGGTTTCTTTCCCACCCCACCCCTTTTATATAAAGTGTTTTAGTGGTTTACTCCAAGAAGAGACTAAAGATTCTTAGTTGGCGGGGAGGGGGGGGGCGCATCAATGCAACTTGGCTCAATTGTGAGAGCCACCTGGAATCATTTTGCTGGGCCAGGGTTCTTGTGTGTTCTGCTCATTGGCGTCCACTGTGGCGGGTGGTGGAAAGAGAGCTGTCTTCCCCCACACACTGACAACCCATAATTCCCTGGGGCGTGAGGTGATTTATGGAGAACCTGAAGGCCAGAAATGTGAGGTTCTTCTGCTCCTTCCTTAAGCTTGCTTGCAACCTTCTTTTGAGACAGAGGACACTTAAAGGAAGTTTTTCCTGCTGGTCTGAATGTCTTTTGCATGTGGGCGCAGGCTGCTGCCATCTTGTTCTGCGCTACAGGCTACAAAATGTCTTGTGCCGGCCCTGGGAAAAAGAGGCAGGGGGGTTTGTGGGGCAAAAAGATGCCATTGCCTTCCAATGGGGGGGGGGGAGTAGGGTTCATCTGCCCCTTCTCTACGCCCCTCACCCTTTGCCTGCTTTTAAATCTAGTTTGGTGTTTTATTCTGGTGGGTGGTGTTCGCTGTTTTTTTTTAAAAAAAACTATTTTATTTCATTAAAGTTACATAACACTCGATTGCAAAGCAAACAAGCAAAACTCTAAGCAGTTTGCAAAAAGGGGGAAAAACAAGGATGTTATTATTTGAACACAAGTGTTAAAAACCTACAAAAGAAAATTAAGACCAGTGATAAGATAAAAACAAATGTCGGCATTCTGCATTTGCCTTAACGAAAAATGTTTTTAGCAGGTGCTGGAAAACGTACAGTGAAAGCACTTTCTTGGTGTCAAGAGGCAGGGAGTTCCAGAGGCTGGGTGCTGCCGTACTAAACGATGGATTTTTTTTACAAATGCAAAACGAGCATTATGTGGCCAGAGCCTCTAATTATTTAGTTCCGCTGTTGCTGGTCTGTCTCCTTTTGGTGCTGAAGTTCGTTTTAATTTGTGGGTTGTTGTAGTAAAGATTGGTGTGAGTTCTTAATGGTTGCAATTTTCAGATTTGCTCTGTGTGTGTGTAAAATGTCTGGCGTTTGGTTTTCATCTCGAGAAAGTGGGACCCAGATGTGAGAATAAATACGGGGCAAGCCGGCTCCTTGCCGCAATTCCCGCATGCTCCACTCTTACCTCCCCTTTCCTAAGATTCGAATTCGGTACGCACTTTTGCCGTGCGTCAGCCTGTGTGTGCACCATACAGGCAAGACACATTTAAAGCCCATTCTCCCCAAAGTGCCCTGGGAACTGCAGTTTACCCCACGCAGGGCTATATTTCCCAGGAAACTACAGTTCCCAGGACTTTTTTATTGCAATGAGTGGGGAATAAATGCATGGTGTTTGCACAACCCATTGAAACCTCTCCTGTATTCCAGAATCAATGATTGTGGCTCACTTCCTTTCTCTGCCCCCCCCCCCCCAGTTTAGCTTGTGGGAGGAAAGTGGTCAGTGGTTTGTTTGCAGATCACTTGGGGCTCTCCAGATGTTTCAGGCAACATCAGCCTCAGGCTAACACAGCCCTTGCATCCCTGACTGGAAGCCTGCCACTTTAAAACCAAAATTCACCTTCTCCGAAAGCTGAATTCTGTCGCCGGCGTCCGAGGCCAGAGCCTAAAAAGATCCTGGCTGCTGGATCAGGCCAAAGGCTTTTAAGGTTTTAAAGCAGAGGTTGGATGGATCCTTTAGCTGGGATCCCTGCATTGAAGGGGGGTCTGGTCCCGTCTCCCACAGCTGCCACCTGGATTCCCATCGTAGGAAAACCCTCAAGCCAGGAATCGAACGCAGGATTTTGGCCAGACCTCTCCCTCTCTTCTATGCTGCCCCCCCCAAAAAAGTGCTGCTCCTGGCATCTTTGCAAATCCGTTTTCGTCCGCTCCTCCGGCAAGAAAGGAAAAAAACACCCCGCCAGCGATTCCTTGCCCAGGCGCGGCTCGTTCATCTCCTTGGCCCGAAGCCCAAAATCTTGGCCGTGTGGCTGAGTCATCCCCAAACCCAGCCCCTTGGGAGAGCAGGGAAAGGGGGAAAGCGGCGTGGGAAGGGGGGCTGTTCGGGAAGGGGGGGCAGGCCTGACATCTTCCAGCAGGCTAAGTCCTGCGTTGTAGCAAATCTCCCCCCTCTTTTCCCACCCACCCACCCAAAAGAGCGAGGCGGCAGAACGAAGCGCTTTGGCTGCGGTTCTGTGGGAACGTGGCCACTTTCTCTCTTTCCCGGCCACCCTGGAGCGGGCCTCCCCTTCCCCCCCCTTTCATTCCTGGCCGGCCGAATCCTTTGCAGGGATAAATCTTCCCTTTTGCTCCCTCTGCAAACTCCAGGCCCCTTTCTAAAAGTTGCCCCAGAGTCCGGACGAAGCTGGTAAGAGGATGTTTGTGTGTGCATTTGGGGGGTGGGCAGCGGTTGGACTGTCCCTGGGCGAGGTGGGTGGGTTTTTCGTGGAGCCTGCTGAGTTTGAGGTGGGGCTTGCAAGCCCTTTTAGGGACCAGAGAACTCCCAGGCTGGATTCCTTTATTGGGGTGGGGTGGGTCACCCCCACACCCACACCAACACCCACCCTGTCTGGGCATCAGCCAAGGCTGCTCCCTTCCCTGCGACTCGGGAGTTGCCGGTTTCCTCCCTTGCAGTTTAAAAAAGATTTATGCTTCTTCCCAGAAGTTGCCTGCAGAAAGGGGATGGCTTTCAAAAAGGCCGCAGGGAGGTTGTAATCTGTACAAGCGCTGTTGTCTTTGTAGCTGTGCCCCGAGGGATCTGGGTGGCGCGAGTTGAGCTGGGGACTTGCCTGGGTTTCTTCTGTGGGGGGGCAGCACGCTTGGGGTGTTTGTGTTTCTGGAGAATTTTCAGCTTTTGACGCAACTGTTATCGATGATGATGATGATGATGATGATAAAAGGGGAAAGAGGAGCAGCTGGCCTTTCCCAGTTGAAGAGTCCAACGATGGGACATGTTTACGTGGAAGTAATTTGCCGCTGCCACCAGCGCTTGGCGTGAGATTGCCTTCCTGGTGAGCACGCTTGTCTGACTTGCAGCATCATATTTCTGGGGGAAGGCTGTGGTTCATTTGCTGACCATCCCTGCATGCAGAAGGTCCCGGGTTCAAACCCCGGCAGAACCATGAGGACTGGAACCTTACTTAAGAAGCAGGACAACAGCTCAGGAGTAAGGCTTTGTATACAGAAGGTCCCAAGTTCAATCCCTGGACAGCAAAAGAGAGACCCCTTGCCTGAAACCCTGGAGAGCTGCTGCCAGTCAGTGCAGATAGCGCTGAGCTAGATGGACCAAATGGCCTGACTCTGTATAAGGTGGTTTCTTATATTCCAGCTTCAACCAGCCCTTTATTTGGAATCATGAGGACAAGAATCTTGCTCTGTTTTTAGGGGAAGAGCTCAGTGGCAGAGCAGCTGTTTTGCATACAGAAGGACTTGGGTTCAATCCCCATGGCATTTCAAGGAAGTGCTGGGTTTGAAACTCAGGAGGGCCTCTGCCAGTCAGTGTTGGCAGTACTGAGCTAGGTGATACATGTAGCTCCTTGATTATTAGGCAGCTTCTTAGGTTCCTGTATCTTAAGGCTGTAGCTCACTGGTAGGGCACCTCTTTTACATGCAGAAGGTTAAATCCCCAATGGCATCTCCAGGCAGAGCCAGGAATACCCCCTGCCCTGAAACCCCTGGAGGGCTGCTGCCAGCCAGTGTAAGTGAGCTAGATGGACCAATGGCTCCCTGTGTTGTAGTCGTGTGTGCGCGTATGCATCCTCCTGCAACAACAACCCTGTGAGGCAGCTCATATGACAAGGAACTGCTCTTGACAGCGTGAGTGTGTCGCTCAAGGATACTTAAAGATACAAGTGGCAGAGATTTGTCATCTGGGCGTCTCCGAGAATTGCTAATAATACACACCCAAAAGGTAGTGATGTTTACGGAGCAGTGGCTTGGAGATTTCAGCAAGAACTTCAGAAGAGAGCCCTGCAGCTGGGTCAGACCAAAGGGGAACCCTCCTCATTCTGCGTCCGTTTGTCACAGTGGCCAGGCAGGGACCAGATCTGCCATCGCTGAGGACCTCATATCACTTCCAGGAAAGGACTGCTGTGTCTCTTTCAGGCCAGCTGTACCTTCCTAAGAAGGAGAGACAACAGTGCATGAAGTGAGAGGCTGAAATAGGACGTTAAAGTTTCAATTAGTGTAGCCCAACATGTCTTGAATCCTCTTCAAGAGCCAGTGTGGTGTAGTGGTTAAGAGCGGTAGTCTCGTAATCTGGGGAACCGGGTTCGCTTCCCTGCTCCTCCACGTGCAGCTGCTGGGTGACCTTGGGCCATTCACACTTCTCTGAAGTCTCTCAGCCCCACTCACCTCACAGAGTGTTTGTTGTGGGGGAGGAAGGGAAAGGAGAATGTTAGCCGCTTGGAGACTCCTTTGGGTAGTGATAAAGCGGGATATCAAATCCAAACTCTTCTTCTTCTTCCTCTTCTACCTGCCCTCCTTTGTCCCTACAAAGTCTGGCTCACGACGCAGAACCACAGCACCTTGGTGACGGAGCGCAGCGCAGTCCCCTTCCTTCCCGTGAACCCCGAATATTCTGCAACGCGCAATCAGGTAAAGCGGGTGGGACCCTACTTATTTCTGCGTGGCTGAGGCCGGCCCTCTCTGCCTACTGTGGTTAATTATTGGAGGGCAGGGATGGAGAGAGCTGGCTGGGGCTTCTATCTGGGCCTTGAATACAGGGCTGGAATTCCTGGGGCTTGGCCAGATTTCAGAGAGTCAGTGGGGTGTAGTGGTTAGAGTGTTGGAATAGGACCTGCGAGAGACAAGGGTTCGAATCCCTCTCTTGGCCAAGAAGCCCAATGTGTGTTGCCTTGGGCCAGTTACCTCCTGTCAGCCCAGCCTACCTTGCCGGGTTGTTGTGAGATAAAACGGAGAGGAGGGGAACTGTCTTGTCTTTTAATGCAGAAAGTCCTGGGCTGGTATAATGATTCTCTTTCTCTCTCTCTCTTCCTACCAGGGACGGCAGAAACTTGCCCGCTTCAATGCCCGGGAATTTGCCACCCTCATCATCGACATCTTAAGCGAGGCGAAACGTCGGCAGCAGGGCAAAAGCCTCTCCAGCCCCACAGGTTAGGGGGCAAGAGAGAGATAGGGTGCGGTGGGAACAGGGGGGCTGGAGGTCCACCCTGTCCGTTTACGGGGTTGTCACCTTCTCCCTGCAGAGATCCTCGACTCCTCCCTCCACGGGCCCAGCGACCTCGACGACCAACACGACTACGACAGCGTTGCCTCAGACGAGGACACGGACCAGGAGCCCCTCCGCAGTGCCAACGCGGGGCGCAATAACCGCGCCCGGGTAAGCCTCCCCCCTGGGAAAAAGAGGGGGGAAAGGAAGCGTGATCTGTGACAATCAGCAATGAGGACTAGTTTCCTGAGTCACAGCTTTCATTTCCATCAAAATCAAATTCCAGAAATCTTGCCCCAACTTACGTTCTCACCATAAATGATAATGCGCACCAGGTTTATTGCGACCCTTCCAACGCGGGAGAATGCCATTTTTGACATTTGCAAAGGAGCACGATACCATCTGTGTAGTCATTTCGAAGAGTTTTCCCTACGGAAACAGATTTTTAGGGTCACGATTCTCACGTTTTGTTCCAAGCCTTGGGGGGGAAATGTGTTCCAATATCTGGTTCCTATACCTTTGTAAGGGGGGGGGGTGTTAACAGATCTGTAAATTACAGGAAGCAATATAGAATACAGTTTAGAAACTAATAGGGCAAAAATTCTTCCAACTTTGTCTGGGGTGTTGGGGGTGGGGGGGACCCCATTTCCTGGCAAAATCTGCTTGGTTTGTTGCTGTTGACATTCCGCACTGATTTACAAGCATGTTGTTTTATGCCTCGTACATTTTTGTGTCCACCCCAGTAATGACCCCATCTCACTGAGCGCCCTCTCTCTCTCTCTCTCTCTCTCTCTCTCTCTCTCTCTCTCTCTCTCCCCTTGGAAAAAAAGAGCATGGATTCCTCGGACCTCTCAGATGGTCCCATCACACTGCAGGAGTACCTGGAGGTCAAGAAGGCGCTGGCCGCCTCCGAAGCAAAAGTGCAGCAGCTGATGAAAGTCAACAACAGCCTGAGCGACGAACTGAGGCGGCTGCAGAGAGAGGCATGTTGCTGTTTGGGGGATTGGGGTGATTGGGAAGGGAGCGTCCTGGAAGTGGTCTGAACAGGAGCAGTGACCGCGCAGTGAAATTTGGCAACTTCGTAATGTGGAAGGAAGGGCCTGGGATCGACGGCTGAGGCCAGGGGAATGGAGGGTGCTGCCTTATGTTACGTCACGACTCTTGGTCCAGATAGTTCTCTGAAGTGTGATGCAGCAGCAAAAAGAGCTAGTGCTATTCTGGGATGCATCAAGAGAAGGCTAGTGTCTAGATCAGTGATGACCAAACCTGGCCCTCCAGCTGTTTTGGGACTACAACTCCCATCATCCCTAGCTAACAGGACCAGTGGTCAGGGATGATGTGAATTGTAGTCCCAAAACAGCTGGAGGGCCAAGTTTGGCCATCACTGGTCTAGATCATGGTAGGCAAACTAAGGCCCGGGGGCTGGATCCAGCCCAATCACTTTCTAAATCCGGCCCACGGACGGTCCGGGAATCAGCGTGTTTTTACATGAGTAGAATGTGTGCTTTTGTTTAAAATGCATCTCTGGGTTATTTGTAGGGCATAGGAATTGATTCATTATTTTTTTCAAAATATAGTCCGGCCCCCCACAAGGTCTGAGGGACAGTGACCCTGCTGAAAAAGTTTGCTGACCCCTGGTCTAGATCTAGGGAAGTCATAGTCCCTCTCTACTCTGCCTTAGTCAGGCCCCACCTGGAGTCCTGTGTCCAGTTCTGGGCACCACAATTTAAGAAGGATATTGACAAGCTGGAAGGTGGGCAGAGGAGGGAGACCAGGATGACCAGGGGTCTGGAAACCAAGCCTGATGAGGAACGGTTGAGGGAGCTGGGGATGTTTAGCCTAGAAAAGAGGAGACTGAGAGGAGATATGGGAGCCATCTTCAAATATCTGAAGGGCTGTCACATGGAAGAGGGAGCAAGCTTCTTAAATTCTGGCGCCCAGAACTGAACACAGTTTTCCAGGAGGAATCTGACCAAGGCAGAATAGAGTGGGGTTATTACCGTATTTTTCGCTCTATAACACGCACCCGACCATAACACGCACGTAGTTTTTAGAGGAGGAAAATCCGTAGGCATGCCACCCGTAGACATTCCCTCCATAACACGCACAGACATTTCTCCTTACTTTCTAGGAGGAAAAAAGTGAGTGTTATGGTGCAAAAAATACGGTACTTCCCTTCATCTGGACACTAGACTTCTCTCAATGCAGCCTAGAATAGCATTAGCTTTTTTTGCTGCTGCATCACACTGTGGACTCATGTGAAACTTGTGATCTACTAAGACTCCTGGATCTTTTTCACATGCACTACTAGTAAGCCAGGTGTTCATCATTCTATATTTGTGCATCCGGTTCTTCCTGCCTAAGTGCAGAACCTGACTTTTCTCCCTACTGAAATTCATCCTTTTAAATGGGAGTGGGAGGGTGGAGTTACCGTATTTTTCGCCCCATAGGATGCACCAAGTTTTTTGGGGGGGAAATAAAGAAAAAAAAATTATTCCCCCCCCCCAGGCGCTTGTGGGGCCTGCAGCGGGGAGAAGCACTCTTCTCCCCGCCGCCTGCCTTCAGACCAGGTCCGGGGACAGCGGAAAGACGCGCTGCGCCTCCCCACTGTCCCCGCCGCCAGCCTCCAAACCACTTCGGGAGACAGTGGGATGGCGGTGTTCCGCCTCCCTCTGTCCCCCGACCTTGTGGGGCTGGCGCTGGGGCTCTCCTGAAGCCTGGAGAGCGAGAGGGGTCGGTGCGCACCGACCCCTCTCGCTCTCCAGGCTTCAGCGAAAGCCTGCATTCGCCCCATAGGACGCACACGCATTTCCCCTTCATTTTTGGAGGGGAAAAAGTGCGTCCTACAGGGCGAAAAATACAGTAACTGGTTTTTTAAAAATGTATTATATGTTTTTATCTTGTGTGTTTATGCTGTGGACTGCCCCGAGATCTGCGGATGATGCGCGGTATACAAATTTGATATGTGCACAAACTTTGCTAGCTCTGACCCAGTTCCTCCAATCCGTTAAAATCCTCTCCAATTGTGATTCCGCCTTCGGAGGTATGAGCTGCCTTCGGCCGGATCCAGCCCTGACAGTCCTGTGCCCCTTCCTCTCGCGTTTCAGATCCACAAGCTGCAGGCGGAGAACATGCAGATTCGCCAGCAGGTGGGGCCCATCCACCCGGCGGCAGCGCCACCCCCCAGCGAGCGCCCCGACCACAGCCACGTGGCCTCCACGGCCACGGGAGCCCACCGCCGGGACCGCCACGCCTTCTCCATGTATGAGCCCGCCACTGGGGCCCTCAAGCCCTTTGGCCAGCAGCCGATGGACGACCTGGTCACCCGCCTTTCCACTCCGTTCCACCCCGGGGTGAGTGCCAAGGAGGGGAGGGGGCATTTGTGGGTGGGTGTTAAGTGTTTGGGTGCATTTTTTCACGCAATCTCTTGTTCCGCCCAAACATCATCATCATCATCATCATCATCATCATCATCATCATCATCATCATAATTTACTATTTATACCACGCCCATCTGGCTGGGCTTCCCCAGCCACTCTGGGCGGCTTCCAAAAACATATTAAAATACTATAATACATCAAACATTAAAAGCTTCCCTAAACAGGGCTGCCTTCAGATGTCTTCTAAAAGTCTGGTAGTTGTTCTCTTTGACATCTGGTGGGAGGGCGTTCCACAAGGAGGGTGCCACTACCGAGAAGGCCCTCTGCCCAAAACATGATTTGCTTTCAACAAGAAAAAGTGGTTGGTGGGTTCCTTGCTGTGCAGAGCTGTGAGTCGAGGAGGGTGACGTCCGCAGGGTTGGGATTCTGCAATCCAACAAGTGCTGCTTCTTCGTTGGGGGTCACGGGGTTGCCCCCCTGCTCACCCCCTTGTTCTTCTGCCGTTCCAGGAGGTGGACGAGGAAGCCTTGTATTCCATCCACAACCAGGCCAGCATCTACCGGGTGAGTGGCGCTTCCTCCAGGGGCCATTGCTAGACCCTTCAAAGCCTCGGGGTCCGATGTGATGACAACACTCTGCTAGTTTATATGTACAGATAGCTAATTTTTGCTAACCTGCCAAGGCAGGTAGGGAGGCAGTTTTGCTAGCTTTGCCGCAGAGCCTTGTGAGCAAAGTATTTATTTATTTACTTTGTTTTTAAGTTTTAAAAGGGGGGAGGCTCAGGGTGAAAGATCTGGGGCTCGGCCGCCTCCCTAATGTGACCCCCCCCGGTTGCTTTTTACGACAGACTTCGCCAACCTCAGACCCTCAAAAAAAGTTTGGACTGCAGCCCTCATCATAAACTCCTTGCTCACCCTGGGGCTGATGGGAGTTGTAGTCCAAAGCAGCAGGAGGGCACCAGGTTGGCGAATGTTGCCATTTTTATTTATTTATTTCATGAAAATTATACACTGCTTGACTACTGGGGCGGGGAGGAAAGAAACATTGAAGCGATTTACAAAAAAAAAGATAAAACAAAAATATTATCAGTAAGAGGAATTAATTTTAAAAATTAAGGCTTTTAAAAAGTTACAATAAAAATAGACTAAAACAGATTAGAACTCACACCAGTTTCTAAATATGTGGGTAGGTTTGTCTAATGTTGAAAATGTTTTCATCAGGTGCCCAAAAGAGCATACAGCTGCCTGATTATCAATCAGCAGGGAGTTCCAAAGTGTAGGCGCTGCCACACGCAAAAATGGGTTTCTTACACATGTGGAAGGAGAGTTATGTGGGTCAAAGTGGGTCACCCAAGAGAAACTGATGAACTATGCTGAGATGGCGAGACTAGCTGGGAAAATTCGGAACCAGCAGGACCAGACTTTCCTAATGGAAGAGGTTTATGATACATTTGGAAAGCGATTGTAAACAATTAACATCCCTTGTAGGGTTAAAAGACGTTTTGTAAGGAGTATTATATAAATCATTGCGAAGGGAATTCCGAATAGTTGTATTTAAGATATGAATTTGTAGCAATAATTATAGTAACAAGATGCACAGTTAGAAAAGACTTTAGAAAACCATCAGTCGAGGTTGAAGGAAGTCCTAGGCTGTGATAGCCAACATTTTTGAAAAGGATGATAGGCTGGGAAATGTGCGTAAAAACCAATATATCTCGCTCCTTCTGGGCTGCTACTGGGGGCCGGGGGCCACAACCAGGCAGAAGACATGAAAAGAAAATCTCCTGGGCTTCTGCCAAGTGATCCCTCTGCCCATCGGAATCCGGTGTCCCTGCGTTTGCCTAACGGCTGCCTCCTGCCCTCTCCCTTTCAGATGCGGAAAGGCGGCTCCATCTCCTCAATGCCATTCCCCCAGTCTTCTCCCCTCCTGTCCTGCGCCCCGGAGAGCGGACGTCACATGGTGACTTATGACATTTCTGTTTTTGGGGTTGGGAGTTTCTGAAGCTTCCTTTTTATTCCAGATCAGACTCTTTGCCCATCCAGCTCAATGCTGTCTGCTCTGACCGGCAGCAGCTATGCCGGGTCTCAGCGGGGGGGTTCTTCCTTTCCTAGCCCTGCCACCTTTTATTCAGTGGTGGTGGGGATTCAACGCGGGACCTTCTGCATGCCTGGCTGGCTGGACTCTTTGTCCAACTAGCTCAGTATTACCTGCTCTGACCGGCAGCAGCGTTTGGAGTTCCTTTAAACTAGAGACGCCTGGGAACCCTCTGCATGCAAAGCAAGCCTCTGCTCCGGTTACACAACAGGGGTGCCTGCCGCCAGCTCCCCCCCCCTTTTAACACTGCCCAATTTCTCTCTCCCCCCCCCTTTCCTAGACTGGAAAACTGGACCGACATGGCAGCGGCACAGACAGCGATTATGACAACACGCAGGGCGGGGATCTGCCACTCAGGTGAGGGCGAGGGCTGTGCAGGGCATCCCTTTCTGGGACTTGCACAGGACTAGCTACTTGAGAAGACCTCGTGGCTCAAAAGCGACTAAGAATTCCAGGCTGCATCCAGTGTGTTCAGTTATCCTGGGAGCAGAGCCAGTGAAATGAATACAGACGCTTAAGTCCATTCTCTGCAGTGGGCCTACTCTGAGTAGAGTTTCACTGGAAACACCCCTCCGCTGCCGGCAAGCCAAATTCTGCGTTGAGGGAAGTTCGGTTCGGCAACCTGCTAGCATTATGCGACTCTTGCGCAATCCTTGTTTTGACAAACTGGGATGTCAGGGTCACGTAAGCAGCTCAGATATCTCCCCTCTCCTTTACAACAGCTGGAAATCTTGCTCAGCAATTCTCCAATCTTCTGTGGTTTTCCTCTCTCTTTCCCCCATCACCCACCTTAAGGACTAGAAACTTAACATTGTTCCTTTAAACAGAAGCGAAGATTCTTCTGGCGCTCTCTGTCTTCCCTGCCTAGAAATAGCACCCTCCCTGGCTTTTGATGATGGCAATATCTGAGTTGGCATCAGGGATCAGGAGGGTAGCATCTTTCCCTGCCCCCAAACCCACTCTGCTTCTCTCTCCCCCCCTCCCCTTTCTCAGCATGGATGGGAAGCGCTTGCTGGACCTCAGCAAGGACGATGACTTGCACCCAGAACCTGAACCACTGGAAGGCGACCTGGACCCGGGCCTGCCCAGCACGGAAGATGTCATTCTCAAGACGGAACAGGTCACAAAGAATATCCAGGAGCTCCTCCGAGCTGCCCAGGAGTTCAAGCACGACAGGTCAGGATGAATCCCTCCAGGAATCCTCTGGGGCAACATGGGGTAGGGACAGATTGGTGACGCGCCACGAGAAATGAAAATGAGTGTGCCTGCTGCATCTCTGTGTGATTCTCCGTTCTGGTCTTCCGCCTAGCCAGCCTCCGCAAGGTTGTCATTCTGGTATACCTTTTGCTGTCGCTGGCATGCAGTTGTTCACGCTGGGGAGACAGCTGCAGGATTTGGCTCCTTTCGGAGGACATCTGCCTGTTGTGTGTCTCTGCACGAGTCCCTGCTCTGAGCTTGCCGCTTCCTTAGCAAGGAGGGGTGCCCAGATCTGGGACTTGGGGAGGTGGCAGATTCCCTCAAATCCTCTTAAGGAATCCGAATCGAATTGCTCTGCTGAACAAAGTTTGCTTTCTTCTTTAACCCCTAAAGGGATCTAGTGCGGTGACTGGGGTGGGGAACTGGCAAGACCTGTAACGCAGGTGAGGGGAAAGGAGTCTGGGCCTGGGCCTCATTCTGTCCCTTCTTAACCCCAGCAGCTTCGTCCCCTGTTCGGAGAAGATTCACGCTGCCGTCACGGAAATGGCGTCGCTTTTCCCCAAGGTAGGAGAGAGCGGGAGAGCTGCTTCTGCCGAGAGAGGGGTCTGGGTGGGGAAATCTCCTTCCCAGCCCAGGAAACGTCCTCAAAATGAGCAGACGCCACTCCCAGGGGCTTTTCCAGGACGTAACACCTCCCAAAGGGTGTTGCAGAGCTTGGGAAGTTTCCCCTATGAGGAAAAGTTGCAGCGCCGTTTGCAGTTTAGAGAAAAGACAAGCAAGAAATGGTGTGGTGGAGCTTTATAAAACGACGCCTGGCGTTGAGGTGGTGGATCGAGAAAAACTTTCCTCTCTCGTACCACTAGAACTTGTAGGAGATTTGGGGCAGACAAAAGAAAATCCTTTTTCAGGCAGTGCAGTTAAACTCTGGAACTCCCTGCCACAGTAGGCAGGCATGGCCACCATCAGTTGCTGGAAAGTGCAGGGAGAGTTTTCTCTCCTGCCCGGATCCTGTTTATAGGTTTTTCACTGGGGCATCTGTTTGGCCACTGTGAGAACAGGACGCTTGTCTAGGTGGGCCAGGGGCCTGATCCAGCAGACTCTAAGGGGCTCCTTAGAAGCAGGGAGTGGGAAGTGATAGTTTAAAATAGGGTCGGGGTTGGGCCAGCAACATGGGACCCTCTCCCATCCCCCAGCAGCCAACTCCAACTTCCATGTCCCTTCAGCCCGCCCCGCCCCCATTATTTTGAATTTTTACATACACATAGAGATAAACAAGTCTAACCACTGTGATGTTATTGTCCTGTGATCAAGCAGGATATAACTTTTATGAAATACATTTTTTAAAAATTGACTGCCTAATGATGACTTTTGGAAATGTAAAGCAAAACAGGCAACCTTTTGAGGCTCTCTGCACATGTTTTTGGGTTGGTGAAGGGTAGGGTTAATTCAGGCCCTTACTCCGAACTGGCTTGAATGTGCAGGGCTAATTCAGGCCCTTACTCCGAACTGGCTTGAATGTGCAGGGCTAATTCACGCCCTTACTCCGAACTGGCTTGAATGTGCAGGGCTAATTCACGCCCTTACTCCGAACTGGCTGCGTAGGCCAGACAGAGTCCCTTTAGTCAGCAGTGAGGCTGGGCGGCCGCCTTGCGAGTTCACAATATGGAGGTTAGACTTGAACTCTGGACCTCTGGACATGAGTTGGGAGTCTTACGCCACTCTCCCTTTCCGCTCCTTCCGCAGAAGCCGGCCCTGGAGACGGTGCGCAGCTCCTTGCGCCTGCTGAACGCCAGCGCCTACCGCCTGCAGAGCGAGTGCCGCAAGACGGTCCCCCCAGAGCCGGGGGCCCCTGTGGACTACCAGCTCCTCACCCAACAGGTCATCCAGTGTGCCTATGACATCGCCAAGGCCGCCAAACAGCTGGTCACCATCACCACCCGCGAGAAGAAGCAGTGAAGGGTGGGCAGGCGGGGGGGGGACGAGGCTGGCGCAGCCCCTCTTCCTCCCCGCCCCCCAGCTCCTCCCTTCCCCACTGGAGGATTTTGGGGGGTGCAGCCACTTGAAAGTGTCCTTTCCCCACCGACTCACCCGCCTCCCTCCCTGCCAATCGGCCTGCCCAGGCTGGGTTGGATCAACACTCCCCACTGCAGCTTGCGGGGGGGGGGGCAGGATCAGGGCCCTATAGGGCACACGCCCCATGGCGCTGGGGTGCCTGCGCAGTGAAGAAATCTCCCCCTGTAAATATTCCCATCTCCCCATCCTTTGGCACTGGGGGGGGGGCGCGTACCTGTGCGGCGTTCAAGATCCGGGAGGAAGCAGGCCATAGAGTCCCCGCCTTGCATGCAGAAGGTCTCGGGTTCAAGCCCCAACGGCATCTCCAGGCAGGGCTGGGAGAGAGGCCCCTTGCCTGAAACCCTGTTGGGCTGCTGCCGGTCAGTGCAGACAGTCCTGGGTGTACAAATGGCTTGGGACTTGTATTGCGTTCGTCATCATCATAATCAACCCTGCCTGTGCTGACTGCTCGGGGCGGTTGCGAGTTCAAGTCTAGAACCCCTAGCTGGAGAGGGGCCACACAGTTCATGTAGCCCAACCCCCTGGAAGGCAGGAATCGCAGCCCATTGACCCAAGTCGGCTCCAGAGGCAGATGGAAGTGACGCATCCAGACACACCTGAAGGGCTGCAGGTTAGCTTTTCCTGCCCTTTGTAGCGGGGCGGGGGTCCTCCTGAAGGGAGTCAAATCTCTCTCCCCCCCCCTGCAAACAATACTCTTCCTCCTCCTCTTCCTCCCCACCTTCCCATATAGTGCGTGGAACTGTATGTGTCCCATTCCTGACCCACCTGACCACGCACCGATATATATATATATGTATAGAGAGATATATAAACACCAAATGTATTTATCTCACCACGTTCCCTCCCCTAATAGTGTTAACACTGGAATTACAACGTCTAGGTGCTGTGGGTCGGGGCATCATTCCCCCCCCTCCCCGGAAACCTCCGGCTGGATCACTACTCCCCACCCCAAATCCCTCCATCATTCCTTTTTTGGGGGAGGAGTATGGGGTCTGCCTTTGCCTCCGTAGCAAAGAATCAGTTCCCCTCCCCATTTCCCCCTCACTGGCCAGTCGTGTTCCCCCCGCCCCCTTGAAATCTGTGAAGTTTTTCAGGCCATTGAGGGAATGTGGGGTGGGGGAGACACATGGCTATGGAGGGCTGCATCTGGGCACTGCGCTGGAAATCTTGTTTGTCCTGTACATTTGTAACAAATAAAAAGATGTGAGCATCTCCCGGGGTTGCCCCGTTGGAATAACTTATTTCCTCCCCTCTAAAAACAGCCACACCATATAGAGGTCATTTGAACCCGTTACCCTACCCCCAGAACCGCTGAGTTGGCTGAATGTCTCGTCCGCCCTGGAAGATTCCTGTGTTTTGAGTATGCGCGTGTTCCTTGGGTCTAGGACAGGAATGTCGCCCAACAGTAGAGCAGAATGTCCCAAGCTCAACCAGTGCAAGGCAGTGTGGCATAATGGTTAGAGCCTTGGAGCCCTGTGAGAAACCAGGGCTCAAATTTATCCCCATGCAGCTCACTGGGTATGACCCTGGCTCAGCCTTGCCTACCTCACAGGGTTGTTGTGGCAATTAAATGAGGAGGGGGAGAACCACCTTGAGTTCCTTGGAAGAAAAGGTGTTGCATCAATGTAATAAATGAAACCCTTAAAAATACCCCCCGTGAGTGACTGCCAGTCAGTGCCAGGAGGCAGGCCCTTTGTACCTCTCTCTGCAGCCTAGTCCCAGGTGGCACACGCCCTCCTTGAGTGCTTTGGCCAGGCTGGAACGTGTCCTTGAACTTTTGATAAAATCAATGAATTGTAGAGCTGCAAGGGACCCCAGGGGTCATCCAGCCCAACCCCCTTCTATAAAATTCTACGAAAACAAAAGTTTCAAGGGGGGAGGCTCATTTTCCTACCACTTGCACTTCCCTGGCTGCCAGCATGCAGCTCACAGGACAGTTTTCGCTACCCCAAGCGCCTAGTCCTCATGGCTCTAGAAGACCATATCTGTGCTGCCCTCAGAAAACTGACCCGCGCGAAACAGACTGGGCTCTGTGCCTGCAGCGCAAAGCGTGCCTTTCCCCCGATCTGCAAACCTCCCGGTTGTTTTAGGGATGCCTCATCCTGCTTTTCGTAGCAAAAATAAAAGATTTTATTGCGTAAGAAAAACAAACGAAGGCAAGGAGCCAGCTCCTCCGGAGAGTAAACAGACCACGGTCAGGCTGCTGTTTTGCCGCAACGCCAAAGTTTCGCCCGCAGACAACCTTCTCCGTTGGCAAAGCCCAGATTTCCGGGAGGCCTTCGGCTGGACGTCTCCACCCGAGAGGGTTGTCCCTAATCTGAGCTGTCGCTGGTGGATGTTGGCAGAAGAGGCGCCTTGGGTGGGAGCTGCTGCTGCTGCTGCCGACTCCGCTTCTTGCGCCTGGTCTGGGCGGAGAGGAGACGCCGCTTGATCACAGCTGCAAAAGGAGAAAGGAGTGGAAAACTTTGCAAGCCGGCAGGAAGAGGGGGAAGCCAGCCCCATTGCTGACCCCCTGAAGCCAAGACTCCTGCCGACTCTGGGTTCGTGGAGATGTGGAAACAAAATAGGGGACCCTCCACACCTCACCACGGGGTCAAGCAAAGCAGTCATCCCCCCCCCCCCCCACTGCAGCCAGCCCCACTTAAATTTTAGGCAGGGGACCACATCGCAATAGGAAGGTCCCAGATCTAAATCACAGCATCTCAAGGTAGGACTAGAGATACCTCATCAGGTATAAAACCGATCAAACAACTGGGTGGCAAACACAGAAGACTCTTCCTGAATGAAAATTTGCATCTGGGTCCTCACTAGCTGATGGCCATTTCCAAATTACAGTGGTACCTCGGGTTAAGAACTTCATTCATTCTGGAGGTCCGTTCTTAACCTGAAGCTGTTCTTAACCTGAGGTACCACTTTAGCTAATGGGGCTGCTGTGCCGCCACCGTGCGATTTATGTTCTCATCCTGAAGCAAAGTTCTTAACCTGAGGTACTATTTCTGGGTTAGCAGAGTCTGTAACCTGAAGCATTGGGCCAAAGCTTATCTTTCACCTTAACATAAATACTAATAACCTGAGGTACCACGGTATTATTATTATTACTATTAGTAGTAGTAATTTATTATTTATGACCTGCCCATCTAGCTGGGTTTCTCCAGCCACTCTAGAGGCTCCCAACAGAATAATAATAATAATAATAATAATAATAATAATAATAGCAATAAAAGATCAAACATTAAAAGCTTCCCTAAACAGGGCTGCCTTCAGATGTCTTCTAAAAGCCAGATAGTTGTTTATTTCCTTGGCATCTGGTGGGAGGGTGTTCCGCAGGGCGGGCACCACCACCGAGAAGGCCCTCTGCCTGGTTCCCTGTAGCTTTGCTTCTCGCAGTGAGGGAACCGCCAGAAGGCCTCGGCGCTGGACCTCACTGTCCAGGCAAAATAATGGGGGTGGAGACGCTCCTTCAGGTATACTGGGCCTTTGAGGCCATTTAGGGCTTACAAGGTCAGCACCAACCCTTTGAATTGTGCTCGGAAACATACTGGGAGCCAATGTAGGTCTTTCAAGACCGGTGTTATAGAGTTGAAACCTCTGCCGTGAGCTTCTCCAGTGAGGGATGGCCCACCACACCTCTAGGTAATTGGGAGGTGGGCTGCCTAAATGGAGAGACCCCCTTCAGCTATGCTAGAAGGTAACTGTGAATATTCACCCCCAGAATGACTTTGCCTGATTGATCCAGAAGTGCTGCAAAATCTCAGGAAAAGCTGCGGATCTCCTGGCACTGCTGGACTCCCATCATCCCTGACCCACTGGGCATCCCGGCTGGAGTGGTTGCAAGTTGGGAGTCCGGCAGCACCCAGAAAGCCAAAGTTTCCCCACCTGCTCTGCTCTAGGCCTTCACCCCTCTTGTCAAGCACAGAGCAGGGGTAGGCCGCATCTTGTGGCAGAGCGTTCCGCAGTTTACCAACAGCCGGCAACCAGCATTTCCCACCCCCCTCGTCAAGCACTGAGCTCGAGGAGGCCGCATCTTGTGGCCAGGAGTTCCGCAGGTTATCCAATCTTAGATTGCTACTGTAAATATCCAACATTTCCCCAGAGGTTAAAATTGGGCACTGAGTGAGCTCTGGATATGTGTATATGCTGCAACTGCCCCACTGCATGGGGGGAGGGCTGAGACCTCCCCCACCTTCCCCACGGGCCACTCACCAGCCACTGTGTCGCTCCCCTCCTCGGTGCTCGTGGTCCAGTAGAGGCTTCTGCCGCGGCGGCACTTCCGGTGGAGCCGGGTGTAAAGGACGGCGAGGGTCAGCACCACCAGCAGGAAAGTGAGGGCACTGGCCGCCCAGGCCGCCTCTTCGGTGCGTGGGGTGGGGACACGGACCCCCGCTTGGGACCCTCTGGCTTCCTTCCTGCCTTCGTGCCCTTGCGCTTTGCCGAGTCCTCCATCTGGGCACCGGCATCCCATGCCCCCGGCCGCTTTTGCCTCGGTGGGCAGGACGGGCAGCGAGGGGCGGATGTCCTGCGTGACGAGGGGCTGCTGCCCCAAGAGGCCGCCTGGCAGGGGCATCGCACTCGGCTGGGCCTGTCCACCAAGGTCTATTGACTCCGGAATGCCCTTTTGCTCAGCTTGCAAGCTCAGGGTAACGGGAGGCGGGCCGCCGTTTACGCCTTTCACGGGGTTGGCGATTGCGGAATGCCTTCCGCCACCCACATCTGCTTGCAGAAGGCCATCTGCCCAGCGACGAAGAGCCCGGCGCTTCCTACTCGGTCTCCACGGTTTCCGGGGACCACGGGCGGCTTCCCAGCATTGGAGCAGCTTCTGCAGAGCCTGGGAACGGGAAAGAGGTGCAGGATTTTATCGGTGGTGATTCCTGCAGCGCTCTTCCCCTTCCGCCACCAACCAACCGTCGCCTCACCTGTGCCAGGTGCGTCGGGCACAAACCTCCGCCCGCCGCAGATGCTCGCTTCAGGAAACGGCAGCGTTCCCCACCTGTGGGGGGCTTCTCAGAGGTCTGCTGGGCCATGTGGCTCTCAAGCCAAGTGACGGCCTGGGCCACGTCTGCCTTTGCCAGTGGCAGGGGCTGCGAAGCAAGAGAGCTGGTTAGCCAAAGCAAACACAGCCCCTTTAGCTGTGATTTCTGTGGCGGGTCAGACTAGATGACCCTCGGATCCCAACGACGGTTCTGTGGTTTCCTCCTCCTGCTCCCCAAATCCTGGAGGGCCAATAGCAGGGCCTCTTCTCCCTTGCCTCGCAGCCTCTGCCCGGCACACTCACCCAATGTCCTGTGGGGCCGTCATGCGGGGCTCGGACCTGGTGGGGCAGGCAGGCTTGGGCCAGGAGGGTCAGCTGTCGGTGGAGGAACAGGGGAGAGCAGTGGTGGTCGAGAAAAACGATGTCCCCATCCTATGGAGAGATGACTTTTTAAAGGAACGAAGACACACACTTACCATTTATTGATCTTGGGTTATATCTCCTAATGGTCAGTCCCCCAAGCGCATCTGCCTAGGGGTTGGCAACCCTTTTGGCCCTGGCAGGCCAGGTCTGGAACTGGCAGGTGGTGGTAATAATAATAATAATAATAATAATAATAATAATAATAATAATAATTTATTATTTATACCCTACCCATCTGGCTGGGCTTCCCCAGCCACTCTGGGCGGCTTCCAACAAAATATTAAAATACCATAATACATTAAAAGCTTCCCTGAACAGGGCTGCCTTCAGATGTCTTCTAAAAGTCTGGTGGTGGTTGTTCTCTTTGACATCTGATGGGAGGGCGTTTCACAGGGCAGGCGCCACTACCAAGAAGGCCCTCTGCCGGGTTCCCTGTAACTTGTTGCTTCTCGCAGGGAGGGAACCACCAGAACCTCAGTGTCCGGGCAGAACGATGGGGGTGGAGACACTCCTTCAGGTATACTGGACTGAGGCCATTTAGGGCTTTCAAGGTCAGCACCAACACTTTGAATTGTGCCCTGAAACGTACTGGGAGCCAATGTAGGTCTTTCAATACCAGTGTTATGTGGTATTGGTGGCCGCTCCCAGTCACCAGTCTAGCTGCCGCATTCTGGATTAATTGTAGTTTCCGGGTCACCTTCAAAGGTAGCCCCACGTAGAGCACGTTGCAGTAGTCCAAACGGGAGATAACTAGAGCATGCACCACTCTGGCGAGACAGTCTGCAGGCAGGCAGGGTCTCATCCTGCATACCAGATGGAGCTGGTAAACAGCTGCCCTGGACACAGAATTGACCTGCGCCTCCATGGACAGCTGTGAGTCCAAAATGACTCCCAGGCTGCGCACCTGGTCCTTCAGGGGCACAGTTACCCCATTCAGGACCAGGGAGTCCTCCACACCAGCCCGCCACCTGTCCCCCCAAAAACAGTACTTCTGTCTTGTCAGGATTCAACCTCAATCTGTTAGCTGCCACATGGGGCAATGCATGTGCCACAAGCAGGCATGAGACAGGTTACGAGATTCTGTATAAAGAGGACCGTCAGGCTAGCACACCAAAAGCTGGCTTCCCCGTGGGACTTCTGGTTGGCGACGGTGATAAGAGGGTGCTGGACTCTCTGGGCCCCCTCTGGCAACCAGCCTCTCCCAGGCTCACAGAGTAAGGAGATCAGACAGACAGTGTGGTGTAGTGGTTAGCATATTGGACCAAGACCTGGGAGACTGGGGTTCAAGTCCTCCCACTCAGCCGTGGGTAACTCTGGGCCAATTGCCTCCTCTCAATCTAACCTACCTCACAGGGTTGTCGTGGGGTTTAAATGAGGAGTGGGAAAGCATCGAGCAACTTGGAGAAAAAGGTGGGATATAAACAAATCTAAGGGGGTTGGACTAGATGACCCTTGGTGTCCCTTCCAACTCGGCCGGGAATCACAAGTGGGGAGAGCTGCCGCTGTTGTGCTCAGGTCTTGCTTGTGGGCTTCCCCAAAGAGGCATCTGGCAGGAGGCTGGACTAGATGGGCCCCCTTTGGACAGATCCTGCAGGCTCTCCTTATGTTCTTATGGAACCTCCAGGTTCAGAGGCAGTCTATCTTGGCTGCTAGGTTTTTAAGGGGTGTTTGGCCACTGTGAGGCCAGGAGGCTGGACTAGGGGGGTCCCCTTTGGCCTGATCCAGCTTCTTTCTGAAGTTCTTACTGGGCCAATTTTACACAAGTCAATGGGGCCTGATCAGCTTGGGAACGATCCCTTTGCCAGCAGAGTTCAAAATGCCTCCTCCGTCCCCAAAGCAGGTGGCAAGAATCCTGGCACAATTGTGCTCCTCGTCTTTCCCATGCTTCTCTGTGGGGAATGAGGGGGGAGGAGGAGAAGGACCGCCTTCCTAATGCCACCTGGGCAATTTCTCATTGGCCCAGAGGAAGGAGGGAGGAGCCCCTGGCTTTGGGTGGGGACCAATGGGAGAGAAGCAGGGGACACCCTTTTCCCGCCTCTGCATGCTTTGGGAATTAAAGGAGAAGGGAAGAAATAGGATCCTCCCGGAACCAGATCCCCATCAAGGTTGAAGCCAGGTTGGAGGCCCCGATCCCACACTCCAAATGCAAGCCGAATGGGTCAAGATACAGCAAAATTAGGGAAAGAAGCCTCTAGGCGCTGTTTCAGTACTTGGAGGCAGGGAGAGACTACTTTGTTCACTTGGAAATTTGCTGATCACTAAAACCAAGCTTTCACAATTAACCCCTGGACTGATTTGTCCTTTTAATTATCACGCTTTTATCAAGAACTTTAACCTAATTGTTGTTGCAAATGCAGCTGGAATTTTTTGGGCGAAGGGCAGTTCAGAAGGGTTTAAAAATAAATAATATGGGTTAATATTATTTAACCCATATTATCCGTGTCCACTTCCCAGAGAAGCGGACACGGAGCAATGGATCCAAACTACAAGAAAGAAGATTCCACCTAAACATTAGGAAGAACTTCCTGACAGTAAGAGCTGTTCGACAGTGGAATTTGCTGCCAAGGAGTGTGGTGGAGTCTCCTTCTTTGGAGGTCTTTAAGCAGAGGCTTGACAACCATATGTCAGGAGTGCTCTGATGGTGTTTCCTGCTTGGCAGGGGGTTGGACTCGATGGCCCTTGTGGTCTATTCCAACTCTATGATTCTATGATTCTATGATAATAGGCTGAAGAGAACAGGTCAACACATATAAGATGAACAAATTGAGAATCTGTGCTGTGGACACAAACTAAAGGTAAAGGTACCCCTGCCCGTACGGGCCAGTCTTGCCAGACTCTAGGGTTCTGCGCCCATCTCACTCAAGAGGCCGGGGGCCAGCGCTGTCTGCAGACACTTCCGGGTCACGTGGCCAGCGTGACATTGCTGCTCTGGCAAGCCAGCACCAGCGCAGCACACGGAAACGCCGTTTACCTTCCCGCTATAAAGCGGTACCTACTTATCTACTTGCACTTAGGGGTGCTTTCGAACTGCTAGGTGGGCAGGAGCTGGGACCGAGCAACGGGAGTGCACCCCGCCGCGGGGATTCGAACCGCAGACCTTTCGATCGGCAAGCCCTAGGCGCTGAGGCTTTTACCCACAGCGCCACCCGCATCCCTAAGTGGACACAAACTAGGATGGCCTTAAAAGATGGGGCAAATTCACGAAGAAGAGGGCTCTCAATGGCTACTGTCCAGAAGGTAAAGGTAAAAGTGGATGGCCACATGGGTGGAGCTGTGGTCTAAACCCCTGAGCCTCTTGGGCTTGCTGATCAGTAGGTTGGCGGTTCGAATCCCCGCGATGGAGTGAGCTCCCGTTGCTCTACGCCAGCTCCTGCCAACCTAGCAGTTCAAAAGCACACCAGCGCGAGTAGATAAATAGGTACCACTGTGGCGGGAAGGTAAACAGCGTTTCCGTGCGCTCTGGTTTCCGTCACAGTGTCCCATTGCGCCAGAAGTGGTTTAGTCCTGCTGGCTGCATGACTTGGAAATCTGTCTGTGGACAAACGCTGGCTCCCTCGACCTGAAAGCGAGATGAGCGCTGCACACCAAGGTCGCCTTTGACTGGACTTAACTGTCCAGGGATCCTTTACCTTTTACCTTTTTTACTATCCACAATGGTTATGTTCTCCCTCCTCTGTCGGAGGCAGTCAGTGCCTCCGAATCCCAGTTCATGGGAATCCAAAATGGGGAGTGTTGCTGCTGTGCTCAGGTCTTGCTTGTGGGTTTGGCTTTGGGGTACCTGGTTGGCCATTGTGAGAAGAAGATGGTGGACTAGAGGGGCCCCCTTTGGCCTGATCCTGCCGGGCTCATTTCTCAGGTTCTTAAACTCTGGAATGGGGCACACAATCCAGCTTCCTGCAAAGTTCAGCTTATTTACGTTCCTATTTACCTAAAATATTGTTACACCATAAAACGCCCAAGGCACTGAGCAACATTTAGAAGCCACTATACGGGTTAGCAACCACGACGCATGCTAGCAAAATTAGTAGATAAAAGAAATTTCTAGAACAAGCACTGGGAATAAGATGAGAGGGAGGGGATGCGAAAATAACACAGAGAGAGAGAGATACCAGAGTCCAAGCATACCAGGCAGAACATCATCAGAATCTCACCCACCAGGTACCAGGCAGGTCAAACAAACTTTCCAGGAAAAGTTAAGAACCGTTTCCAACCAAAATGCCTCTCTTTAAATTAAAAGGTGTTTACAAGGCAGAGGAATGGCTATCAGAGTAGGACCCTTCCAAATATATGCTTTTTTTAAAAGCATGTGATTCACACTCAAAAGCTAAAGGAGAGTAGTATGAATGAGATTTTGATTCCTTGCCGTGAATTGCAAAACCAGAATAAATTATGCAAAATCATGCAAACTGACTGGAATTTTTGATGGTGTGGGCAGGAGAATTTGGCTTCTTGTTGTATGAGAATTTGGACACCTTGCATGCAAATGTTTTATGTTGGGGTATCAATGCCCCTGAAAATATTTTCGGATGGTTATGGCTTCAGAGCTACTAGCTTTCTACCTGCTGAGGGATTGGCCAGGATACCCCACGACAGCGATATTGCTCTTCGGAGTGGAGATCTTGTTGAAAACTGGGCTGCAAGGAAGAAAACAAACAACAACTTAGAATTTCCTTCCCCCAAAAGATCTCTCTCTCCCCACACCATGCTTTTTATTCACCAAACCCTCCTTTCCAAGGCAAGCTATGTTTTGTCCTCACCTCTTCAATCCTGCCCTTAATCCAGAACCATGAGGACTAAAACCTATGTTTCATTTTTAGGGGAAGAGCCATAGCTCAGTGATCAGACACCTGCTTTCCATGCAGAAGGTCCCAGCTTCAATCCCTAACAGCATCTCCAGGTTGGGCTGAGAAAGGGGTCCCTTTCTGAGACCCTGGAGATCCACGGATGGTAGTTGTGGTCCAAAACCTTCAGAGGCCCCAGGGGAGGGCAAAAGGCACCCTGGAAAGGCTATCTGCCGCTAATCACACCAAGTGAAGTTTTGAAATTTGACTAGGAGAGGGAGCCAGCATGATTCAACCTCAAAATGTGAAAAATCTGAATGTGTTGCTTTAAAAGCGTGGGGGCGGTTCTTTCTTTCTGGTTTATTAAAGTAAAGTTAAAGGTACCCCTGCCCGTACGGGCCAGTCGTGTCCGACTCTGGGGTTGTGCGCCCATCTCACTCAAGAGGCCGGGGGCCAGCGCTGTCCGAGGACACTTCCGGGTCACGTGGCCAGCGTGCCGAAGCTGCATCTGGCGAGCCAGCACAGCACACGGAAACGCCGTTTACCTTCCCACTATACAGCGGTCCCTATTTATCTACTTGCACCCGAGGGTACTTTCGAACTGCTAGGTTGGCAGATGCTGGGACTGAACGACGGGAGCGCACCCTGCCGCAGGGATTCGAACCGCCGACCTGACGATTGGGTGTTTTACCCACAGCGCCACCCACATCCCTAAAGACATGTGCTCCAGGTGAGGCTGGTTTATTAGGAGCAGCCAAAAGCCCCAACTGCAGGTCACGGATTGGGCCCAGAGGAGAGCATCCTGACACCATGGAAGTGGTCCAAAGCAGGCATTATTTGCCCACCCCTGTCTCCTACCATGTCCTACCAGCAACTTTTAATGGTCAGTCTGCACCTAAACAGGATTCAACCAAGCTTTTAATAAGGCTGATACTGTAGTCCTATCTACTCCTCTGGAACCCCAATTAACAGGCAATGCATTGGAAAGGAAGTTTTATTCAGAAGAGATCCACTAAACTTAACGCTCTTAGTTTACTCACGCCCATTATTAGCGCCTGTGCGTATGACTAACGCTGGATCCAACCCAACAGGCCGAGTGGCGACTTGTTTTTCGTTCAAAAGTTTGTTTTGGTACTAGTCTGCTACTTTATAAAACGTGTGCACTTAACCCCACCCCCCAACCCAAGACAGCGCTTGGCTCACTGACGTACAGACAGGAAAGTTTGGGTGGCGGAAGGCGGGGGGCGGAGAGACGTTGGAGGGTTTCCTCAAGAAGATGCGTGGCTGCAATTTAGGAGCAGCCTCTGAGCACGTGCAGAGCGTGCCCCACAGCCTCACAGGATTCACGACCACCGCCTTCGGAGACTCGGGACCTTCTCTTCGGGGCCAAAACACACAAGCTCCCCCACTCCCACCCCAAGCCCGACTCCGGTTCTGGAACCGCTAGTCTCCACTCTCCTAGTCAGACGAGGGATTGAAAAAAAGCAGCAGCCGCCGAGAGCTTTGCAGCCCCTGAAATCAACAGATCGCGGCGAGTTACCACGAACTTTTAAGGCCATCTCGGTGCAATGGGTCTACTCTGGAGGCGGACTTAGGAGCCCCGCGCCCCAGAGCGCCTCCCTCCTTGGCAAGAAGAGCGCGCCGCCTCTGCCTCACCTTCCCCGCCTCGATGCCGGACGCCAGGCTGAGCAAGAAGAGCAGGATCGGGGGCCCCGGAGGCGGCGGCAGCAGCAGCAGCGGCTCCCCCATCCGGTCCGGCGGCAGCGGCGGCGGCTGGGCTGGGCCGGGGAAGGCTGGGCTGGTCCCCCGGGCGCCGCCTCCTCGCGCTCCTCCCGTGCGCTCTGCGCGTAAAAGCGCACCGCCTGGCGGCCGTCGGAGTTCCGGGCGCGCCGGACCCCAAGCTCGGCGGGAAGGCGGAGCCTGGGAAAGAGCGAGCCGGCTGGTTACGGGCCAGGGAGGGAATGCCGTTTCGCAAGCGCTGATCGCCTGGTGAAATCCCTCTTTACCAACTCGAACAGCTGGAAAGGGGAATCGGACAAATGCACGACCGGAGAGATCAGTGGCTGCCAGCCATGAGGGCGAGCAAGCATCTCTCCCCGCTGGAGAGGGCGGATGCCCTCGGGTCTCACTTGCCGGCTTGCAAACAAGGCAGCGGGTTGTCTGCTCGAACAGGAATCCCGGGCTAAACAGGCCTTTGCCCCGATACGCGGCAGCCAGCATGCTCTTACGAGGTTGCTTTTATTCATTTTATTACGATTATATCCTACCTTTGCCCCAAGAAGCTCCACGTGGTTTACAGAGTCCTCGCTCACACGGATTTTATCCTCAAAACAATCCTGGGAGGTTGCCTTCTTTGGGCTCTTCTTATGTAACCTCCAGGTCCACAGGCAGTCTATCTAAATTCTTTAGGGTATTTGGCCACTGGGAGAACAGGATGCTGGACTAGATGGGCCCCCTTTGGCCTGATCCAGCAGGCTCTTCTTACCTACTTACTTGGAAACAGTGGCAATCTCATCCTTGAACTTCTCTGCATTAAAATTAGATCCAAGCAGTCAGTCGTCTTGATTATTAATTTTTACATCCACTGTTTAAGAAGCAAGGAGGAAGGCTCCAGAATACCAGATGGATGGAAGTCAGTCTTTGTTCAGCCTTGAGTCATAACAGCCAGATGGATGCATGGAGAACGCGTGGGGAACGTCAGTCTTCAGCCTCTTGATTTGAAAACAGAATAATTAGCAAAGAACAATTAAAGGCTAACTAATTCCCCCAGTGATGCCTGGTTGCCATTGGGACTGATAGGGCAGAAGGCAGGGAGTTTAACAGTAGGGGGCGCCAGAGCCAGTGACAGGCAGAAACAACAAATTCCAGTTTTGTCCCCAAGCTCCCCACCCCCGCTGAAGTCTACAAGGGACAACACTGAGACTAAAGGGGGGGGGGAGCTGATGGGTAGGGCCACCCTCTGGACTGGATGAGGGCAAGCGAAAGTTGGTGGAGCAGTGCCCCATTTCCCCTCCAGGACTAATCACCACTGAAAACAACTACGAGCAATGATGTACTGGAGCAGGGCAGCAGTGTGGTTTTTTTGTTTTTGCTGTAAACCTTAAGCGACACTTTGAGGAGGCAGCCTTCAAGTTCCCCTGAAGCTTGAGGGAAATGCCTCCTCTCCCAAACTTCAGATGGCTTATGTCCACATTTGAGGTGGGGTGGGGAACACACTTCTAAAATATATTTTGGTTCTTTTTTTGAGCTGTGAATTGCATGCAAAAAAATGGGATGTATGTGAAATCTGATGAACAATTGTGCCCCGGTTGCAATGGCACCAAACAGGAATAAAGCCCAAACCAAGCAAAAAATAAGGCTTGCAATAGCTTTGCCCAGATGTTGTACAATTTTGCGAAAGAAAGAAAGAAAGAAAGAAAGAAAGAAAGAAAGAAAGAAAGAAAGAAAGAAAGAAAGAAAGAAGGGCATCTGCAGCCAGGCTATCTGAAGCAGCCACCTGTTCCCTTAAGTCAGGTGTGGAGAACCTTTGGCCCTCCACAGAAGTCTAGTGTCCAGATCAAAGGAAGTGATAGAGCCACTCTATTCTGCCTTGATCAGACTGCACTTGGAGTGCCTGTGTCCAGTTCTGGGCGCTACAATTTAAGAAGGATGTTGACAAGCTGGAAGGTGTGCAGAGGAGGAGGACCAAGACAATCAAGTGTCTGGAGACCGAGTCTTGCGAGGAGTGGTTGAGGAAGCTGGGGGTGCTCAGCCTGGAGGAGAAAAGACTGAGAGGGGATGTGAAAGCAGTCTTCAAATATGAAGGGCTGTATCTAAATATGAAGAGATTCCAAGTAAACATTAGGAAGAACTTCATGAGGGCAAGAGCTGTTTGGCAGTGGAACAGACTCCCTCAAAAGTGGGTTGCCTCTCCTTCAGTGGACGTTTTTAAACAGATGCCAGAGAATCATCCGTGAGAAGGCTCTTTTGCTCTGATTCCCGCATTGCTAGACTAGATGACTCTTCCAATCTTACATTTCTCTGATTCTAGAAGTGCTGATGGACTACAGCTCCCATCATCCCTGGGCCATTGGGGCTGATGGGAGTCGTAATTCAGCAGCCTCCAGAGGAGCAAAGGTTAAAGAGGGGAAAGTGCCGCCCAGACCTTGTGGCTGAACGAGGCAGAGTACAAAAACAGGAGGCGCTGGGAGGGAGAGGGAGTATCTAATATACAGGATAATCTGTGCTTTTCTTCTGGGGGGAAAATGGTGCTGGTACTCACAGTTAGTGCCAGATTTTTAACCAGTACTTTTCTTATAGGAAAAAAGGTGCCTGTGCTACATGCCTTTGTATACCCTCAGGGACAAAAGCACTGAGGATAATCTTCCCCCTTTGGGCCTCTGGAAGCAGAAGGGTTAACCCACTTGCAGGAGCAACACCCATCACCCCTGCTTTCCTGCCCGCCCGCCCCCCCAGCAACCCTCAGACAAATAAATTATTTGCTTAAGTAACCAAGCACCAGTTAGCTCCAGAACAAGCTGGCCAGACTCTCATCAAGTTCTAGTCAGGTCTTTGCCTGAGGCCCCAGCAGCCCAGAGGCGATGGTTTTATGGGCTGTGGGCTGCATCCTTCTGGCCCTCCTCACCTGGTGGTTCTGGCAGCCCCAGGCTCCTCCCGGCAGAGCCACCGATGGCAAGAGGCAGCCGCGAAGACGGGGACCCGCAGAGGAGGAGCACAAGGCTGCTGGGGTCCCTTTGGGAGAAGAGCGGGGGTCTCCTGTAGGGGGCTGCCGCCTCATCTGCAAGCCCTCTGCCCTGGCTCAGGCCCTGGTCAAGAGCTTCTGCCGCTCTGCCCACCTGGAGACCAAGCGGTGGTCCTGGAAGCGGTGGCCAAACCTGCAGACTGCTGTGCAGCTCCTGTGGCCCCCGGATCGCCCACTGGAGTTTTCCAGGGACCACCTCCAAATGGCGGACGAGGGCATCGTTGCGTTGGATTGGGTGGCCGGACCCGTGGACGGAGGCAGGAAAGCCACTGACGCAGCGGTTCTCCTGGTGGTGCCCAACGCCACTGGCGCGATCAGCAGGAACGTCCAGCAGCTGTGCCGACTGGCCCTCCGGCAAGGCTACCATCCGGTCATCTTCAACCGGCGTGGGCACAACGGCTGTCCACTGACCACCCCCAGGCTGCAGCCCTTTGGTGACCCAGACGACCTGAAAGAGGCAGTGGCATACATCCGGTTCCGGCACCCCACCAGGACCCTGTTTGCCGCGAGCGAAGGGTCAGGGTCAGGCCTGCTGCTCTCTTACCTGGGCGAATGCGGCTCGTCCAGCTACCTGTGTGGCGCTGCCTGCATCTCGCCCATTCTGAAGGCCCAGGACTGGTTTGAGGCTGGCCTCCCTTGGCTGTATGAATGGAGTCTCCTCCTGCCCCAGAAGAGGAACGTCAGCAGGTGGGTATTTCCATAGCTGTCAACTTTCAGATTTGAAAATAAGGGATCGGCAGCCTCACCTGTCCCGGGGACAGTCTACGGGATATCTAACAATCCGGGATAGCAGTGGGAAACGGTGCTAGAATAAGGGAATTTCTCGCAAAAAAAGGGAAGGTTGACAGCTATGGGTATTCCCAAAGTTTCTGGCATAGCACGCCCTCCCACATTTCTCCAATGAAAATAGGAAAAGTGGGACATGAAAGGATCAAATCAGAAACCAGGATGGCTTCTGTAAATCTGGAGGGTTGGGAATAGGGCCTGAACCAGTGGTATGGGGTGAAATTTTTCGCAGGGGAACAGTTAGGACCAGAGGGGCCAGTGAGGGAGATGGGGGGGCATGTCACAAGCATGATGCCTTGATGGACTGGTGTCACTCACGTGAGCATCATGCCTCCCTCCCTAACCTGGACAGAAGCTTTCCAGGCTTTGGGCACAAGGAGAACATTTAGAGGACTAGCCTAGTCTCCCTAGTCCACTGACGGCATGCCAATAGCCTGAACTGGTGGTGGTGCACATGGGGGCACCCATAAAACTCCTGAAGGCCCCCTAACGCACATACTGCCCCACCCCATGGCCGTTACGTGGTGAAGGTGGTTGCTACCCCCCCTTCAGTTCCTAGAGGTGGTGGAGGAAGCGAAAAGACTGACACTCTTTCCCACTTCCTGCTGTGGCTTTGTGGTCTTCAAAGCCCAGATTTAAATCTACAGGATCTGACTTTGACGCAGATCCCTTTGAAAAAGCAAAGTGTGGGTGCACCCCCTCTTTCGCGTGGTGGGAAACCGATCCGGGGCGGGAAGTGATGAGAAGCTCAAAAGGAACTCCTCCTTCAGTTCAGCTGTGGAACTCCCTGCCACAGGAGGCCGTGATGGGCACCGACTTGGTTGGCTTTAAGAGAGGATTAGACAAATTCATGGAGGAGGAGAGGGCTGCCGATGGCTGCTAGCCAAAGCTGGTTCTGCTCTGCCTCCAAAGCGGGAGGTGGCAATGCTTCTTCTGAATGCCGGTTGCTGGAAACCACACGAGACGTTGCTCTTGAGATCGAATCCTGCTTGCAGGTTTCCCATAGGCATCAGGGTGGTGCCTTTGAGCATAGTTCGTTGGACTGGATGGGCCACTGTCCTGACCCAGCAAGCTTGCCTTCTGTGCTTAAAAATCTCAATGAGTCCCTTACAGTAATAATAATAATAATAATAATAATAATAATAATAATAATAATAATATTGTTGGACTATTTTGATTGTTGTTAGCCGCCCTGAGCCCAGCTTCGGCTGGGGAGGGCGGGATATAAATAAAATTTATTATTATTATTATTAATAATAATAATTTATACCCCGCCCATCTGGCTGGGTTTCCCCAGCCACTCTGGGCGACTTCCAACAGAATATTAAAATACAGTAATGCATCAATCATTAAAAGCTTCCCTAAACAGGGCTGCCTTCAGATGTCTTCTAAAAGTCTGGTAGTTGTTGTTCTCTTTGACATCTGGTGGGAGGGCGTTCCACAGGGCAGGTGCCACCACTGAGAAGGCCCTCTGCCTGGTTCCCTGTAACTTGGCTTCTCGCAGCGAGGGAACTGCCAGAAGGCCCTCAGAGCTGGACCTCAGTGTCTGGGCAGAACGATGGGGGTGGAGACGCTCCTTCAGGTATGCTGGACCTTTGAGGCCGTTTAGGGCTTTCAAGGTCAGCCTCAACACTTTGAATTGTGCTCGGAAACATACTGGGAGCCAGTGTAGGTTTTTCAAGACCGGTGTTATGTGGTCTCGGCGGCCGCTCCCAGTCACCAGTCTAGCTGCCGCATTCTGGATTAGTTGCAGTTTCGGGGTCACCTTCAAAGATAGCCCCACATAGAACTCTGATGGTGCCTCTTGGATAGAGAAACAGGGTGTGTGCAGAAACCAGCCTCTTGTGCAAAGGTCAATTCACATTCGTTGCCCTGCCTGCTTTCCCTTCCGGCCCCACATACCCCTGGCATGTGGCCCCCTGGAAAATGCGGTCCCCAGCCTGAAAAAAACTTCCCCACCCGCTGCTCTGTGTTCCAGGTACACGGAGGCCCTGGAGAAGGTGGTTGAGATGGACAGGGTCCTTGGGAGCAGCTCCTTGCGGGCTTTTGAAGCTGCCCTCTTCTGCCCACAGCGGGGGCAGAAGATGAGCTGGGAGACCTACTGGGCCAGCAACGATCCCTTGCGGGATGTGGACGAGGTGGCCGTGCCTGTCCTGTGCCTCTGCAGCGCCGATGACCCCGTCCGGGGGGCTCCCGAGGACACGATCCCGTGGGAGCTCTTCCAAAGCAACCCTTTCTTCTTCCTGCTTCTGAGTCCGCACGGAGGACACTGCGGATTCCTCGGGAAAGATCCCAAAGGCTCCTGGGGCAATGCAGTGGTGCTGGAGTACCTGCAGACCTTGGCGGAGTTTCTCCGAGGGGAAGAGAGGGTGAAGGACAAGCCCCGCCGAAGGACCGCCACTGCCCAGCATCGCTGCGGCCGGCGGCGCGGCCCTCTGCGGAACAGGGGGGCCGCCCTGCCTGGCCTCGACCTTTTCAGCTGGCAAAGGTCGTACACACGGTGACAGAGCAACAGGCTGCGCATGACTCCTGGAGCAACCAGGAATCCTCAAGGGCAAATGAGCTGGGTATTTTAAGGGATGCAAGGGTCTCTGTCCTTGCGGAAAGGGAGCGACAGAATATTTGGCCCCCATCGTTCTTGCCTGTGGTGCCCATAATGGCAGCTGAATTTCACTGCAATTCTTTCCCCCCCCATCAAATTTTTTTATTGATTTTCACAGAATTATAAACACACTAACAAACTAACAAACATAAATCATAACCTTATTAAAGCTAATCTTGTTAACATTGTTAAGTGACTTCCTCGTATCCCCCTAGTTGAATTTCAAATGCCTATCATTTTAACGGTTCTCCAAATCAAAATTCTTATAAACTTAATCACTTAACATCATTTTATCTTCCCAATTCAGCATCAAACATGATAATTCATCACATTACTTCTTTAAATCCCAAGCCTAACTGGTAATTGCAAGCTTTTCCAATTAATTTAACGTATTTAACTAAATAATCATTAAATTTCGTCCATTCTTCCTTTCTCTGCAGTTCTTGCATTGAACAAGGTGGGACTAGGTGACCCTCTGACTCCCTTTCCAACGCTGCCATTCTTTGAATTAAATGGGCAGCTCCCGTCATCTCAAAACCTCCAGGCTTCTGAATGGGATCCAACCTACCTTGTTGCAGATTCGAACAAATTATTAGCGGCGGCTGTGATTAGGTTTCCCCCTCTGGCTGCTTAACATGGAAGGAAACCTTCCCCTGAGTAAAGCTGTCCTGTCCAGCTACGATTCTTGTACATTGCTTTTTTAAATCTGGTTCCTGATTTTTAAAACTCTTCACTCCCACATTTTAAGGTATCCTGCTGTATATCTTAGCTAAGGTATTCCTTGTGCAGCGTTTTACATCATTTCTGTCTTACGACCCACTTGTACGTTAGGATACTTGGCTGCCAGTGTGCTTGATCTTGTTTTGCTCGGGTCAGGACGGCATCATAATAAAGAATCTGTTATCTGTCGTTGGGAAATGCTGGATTACTCTGACCTGCTCTTGCGATTCTGGAACAGCCTTCCACGGGGCTGCAGTGGGCAGGTGGGGGTTGCCATTTCAACTTGCCACAATGCCCCCAGCCCAGGATTGCATGAAAACAGTGGTCGTCCTTTATCTTGCCACCTAGGGTTCAAATTCTTATTGATGTTCTTCTTAGCTGCTTTGAATGTAAAGCGCTTCGGGTCCCTCTTGTGAGAGTAAGTAAGAGCAGGGGTAGGGAGCCTGTGTCCCAGGGGCCAAGTTTGGCTTGTGAGCTTATCTGGCCCTTGGGATTCTCCCCAGCCCTGCAGTGCACCCTTGTTGAGCTTATTGCCTGGTTAGAAATGTTGCCTTCAACTCTTGTTTACCTGGAGGATGAAGAGGGATGTGCAATATGATAATAATAATTTATTATTTATACCCCGCCCATCTGGCTGGGCTTCCCCAGCCACTCTGGGCGGCTTCCAACACAATATTAAAATACAGTAATGCATCAAACATTAAAAGCTTCCCTAAAGAGGGCTGCCTTCAGATGTCGTCTAAAAGTCTGGTAGTTGTTCTCTTTGACATCTGGTGGGAGGGCGTTCCACAGGGCGGGCGCCACTACCGAGAAGGCCCTCTGCCTGGTTCCCTGTGACTTGGCTTCTCTCAGTGAGGGAACCGCCAGAAGACCCTCGGAGCTGGACCTCAGTGTCCGGGTAGAACGATGGGGGTGGAGACACAGAAACACCATGTGCAGAAACACCAACCTACTGTGCAAAGGTAAAAATTTGCATTCATTGCCCCGCCCACGTTTACCTCTGGCTCCGCCCACCACTCTCATGTGACCCCCCCCCACCTCCCCCAAAAGGAGATTTGGCCTGTATGGGCTGTAAAAGATTCCCCACCCATTTTAAGAGGGCGGGCAGGCAGAGATGGGCATTGCAGCAGCTGACCAGAGGACTGTGATGCCTGCATTGCATTACTGACCTCTGTTAACAAACGAAGCAGAGACGCCATCTACTAAAATTACTTTATTACAGCTCCTTTTTTTTAAACATTTCCTTTGCTAGGATACAAAGGATACTTACAAACAAAATATTACATATCACCTCTTTTTGTTCTCTTGATTTCCCTCCCCCTCCCCCAACTGCCCCCGAAACAACTGGGTTGGTAACAGCTGTAAATGCACAATCTATACAATTAATACAGGTTATATGAGCTATCGTGTACGCCTGAACCAGAAGAAAAGACCGGAATACTGACGAGAAGTATTGTACAAGAGAGAGCGAGGAGAGAGGCTCGCTTTGCCCGCCGGCAAAAATGCACACCTCTAGCTGGGTCTCAAAGGTCGGTGCCCGGCAAAGCCTCCGCCTTAAGCGGCTGGGGGACAACCTGGTCCTTGTTTAGACTTGCGTGCAACTGGCTTGCTACGGATAAAGCTTTTTAAAAAACAAAATCCCCCAAACCAAAATAATGAAGCTGTGCAGCTTTCAACTCAGCTGTCCTGCCCAACGAATTCACCTTGATCTTTTGTGAAACCACGGCAATATGGAGGAGGTTTGGTCAAAGGATGAGCTCAGGCTGACCCTGTTTAAAAACGGTTCCTCTGGATCTTCTCTGCACCCAAAAAGACAGGCTGCTCTGGAGAGTGATTGCCCCAATGCTTTTAAGGAATCTGGGTGGAAGGTGTGGACTCATATGTTAAAAAATAAAAACCTACTGTGGGCTTGGGCGCCATCTTTTGCCAACCGGGTTCTTTTCCAGATTTATTTTTGCGCTACAATTCCCATCAACCCCTGGCAGGTTGATAGCCCTCATAAGCCCCACTTCGCATTGCAGGGGGTTAGACTAGATGATTCTTGGGGTCCCTTCCAACTCTGCAATTCTAAGATTGCTTTCAATGCTCAAAAGCCAGAATGTCCCCTGCAGATCTCCTCCCCCCGTACCCATCAGTTCTCTCTCAAAACAGAGGGATCCTTTTAACATTTTGCTGCCTAACCCATTCTACCAACCCAAAGTGATCCACAACTACAAGTGGGTATCTTCTTTTCAAATTGCAAATCTGCTACCCAGGCTTGCTGGGTTCCTTCTTCCTTTCAACTGATGGTCTATTTAGGGGGGTAGGAGAGCCAGTGGTCAGAGATAATGACCAGATAGCTTGCAGAGTAAGCTTCAAACTGGGGATGGTGAAATAAAAACAAGACAGGAGGATTTCGTTGAAAAATATTGAAAATGTCATAATTGTAATGTACAAAATGGGATTTTATTTAAATAGGGAGGGGGTTAGGCAGGGACAGGGAGACCCTAACTTCAGACCCAGACTAAAAAGCCATGAACGCAAGAGGAGGAAGGAAATTAATTATACAAATTAATAAATAGAACACCCCACTGGCAGAATAAGCCATGCTTACGGCTTACAAGTCAGGAGGAGGAAGAGGAAGATTATACATTCAAGATGCTTTTTTTGAACCCCAAGTGGGATAAAACGTACATCAAAGTTGTGTTAATAGTTCATTAGAAATCAAGTCTCGATTTTGTTTTAAAATAATCTCCACGATACAGGCAAGCTTTCAGGTTGGTGTAAATGTCAAATGTACACTATTCACAACTCACACTCTCGCCTCGGAGGCCTTAAGATGACGACGGGCAGAGTTGCCCACCTGTCCGATTAATGCAGAGAGGAGCCGGGCGGTTGAAACCACACTTGACGCAAAGTCATTTCCTCCTTGGCACTAATCTCCCATCAGAAGTGATGGCTAGTGCCCATTGAGACTGGTAGGGCGGAAGGCAGGGAGCCCAACAGCAGGGGGTGCTAGAGCAAAGACAGGCAGGGCCAACTAGTTCTGTCCCCCTCCTCCCCGCTGCTGAATTTGACAAGGGGGAAACTGAGCCTGAGGAAGAGGAGGAGGACGCCAATGGGCCAGTTTTATGGAAGGAGGCAGGAAGGAGCAATAGATGTGTCCATTATTTTAAGAACAGAAACCTTTTAGCGTTTTTACACCCATTTCAAGTGAATGTAGCTTCTTTGTGTGTGGAGGTACGTACTGGAGCGTTAAAAAAACACCACCACACCATCTGCATCAAGCCTACTCTCTAAGCTGGAAAAATGAAGGGGCACACATTTTGGTAGCGATACCAAATCGCATTTGCTAGATACCAAAGTCACTGCTTTCTCAAGGCCTGTGGGTCAGCTCAGCCCCACGCACCAACACAGAGCCAGTTGTATCCAGGGAACAGTTCTCTCCCCTGCCCAACACACAGAGCCTACATTCCCCCAAAGAATTCGGGGAACTTTAGTTCACCCTGCCCAGAGCTAGTTCCCAGTACCCTTCCAAAACTACAGTTCCCAAGATTCTTTGGGGGAGCGACGTGCTTTCAATGGACTGTGCGTATGCAGGAGCACAGCTTCTGCCATAACACAGTCACATCTTTACAGGTGATATGCTCAATTCCCCATCGCTCCTGCAAAAATCAGGATCCCACAATCTCTATCAGAGGGTCCAGCTGGCCACATTATTTTCTTTTTCTGAGTCAGTGTCAGATCCCAGGTGCCAAGAGAACTCACGTTTTTACTCTCAAGCAAATCTGACAGGCAGAGGCCAACAGGCCTCAGCACCACATTCATTCACAGGAAAGTCGAGGGTGCTCAGGTAAGAGCTCCTCTCATCTCCTCACACAAACAGAAAATGGTTGGAAGGAGGGGAAGGTCAACTTGCAGACAGGTCAAGAGTCTACCTATCGCTGCCTTTAAGCCAGGATTCTCCCCCGTTTTATTTAAAAACCAAAAGCAAAAAAAGCTCCCTTCTGCCGCAAATCAGTGTTTGGAAGTTTCAGTTCATTCGCTTTAGTCTTTTCGGCCTTTCTGCTGAGCCAGCAGTTGCCATAGAAATCTGCCATTCTGGGCTTAAACAACAAGAAAATGGGGCTTCATCCAATCTACTGCTTTCCCTAAAGCGCTGTGTTTTAGGACTTTGTCCTCTCAAATCCAAGGGCAAGTGTCTCCCACACCTTGTAAAAAAATAAAAATAAAAATGGCACAGCTCAAAGGATATTTGTTTAAAAAAGGCAGACAATAAAGAATCCAGCCACCCCAAACTTTGGGAATCAGACACAAAGGGTTGTATCCAATGTTAGCCCTACTCAAGAGTTGCCCCACTGAAATCAATTAACAGGAACAAGTTTGGTCCATTAATTTCAACTGAGTAGTCTTGAGTAAACTCAGCTGGATACAACCCTAAACTTCCTCAAGCCCACATAATGCTAAGTTTGGATCCAGTCGCCTTATGAAATCTATTGAAAGCAGTGTTTCCCAAACTTGTAGTCTAAAAAACAGCTGGAGACCCAACTCTTATCATCCCTAGCTAGCAGGACCAGTGGTCAGGGATGAGGTGAATCGTAGCCCAAAAACAGCTGAAGGTCCAAGTTTGGGAAAAACCAATTTAAACATTTTGTACCGAAAAAAAGACGGAAGGAGGGGAAATTTTCCAGAATTCAAAGGTAAGCACATACAGTTTATGCTCCCCTCACTCAGGTCAATTCGCTGTCATTGTTCTTTACAGGTAAGTGAACGCATTTCCTTTCCCACTAAATGAGTTGCCAGGGATACTAAGCATCAGAGGGCAGGAGGAGGGATGAGGGGCCAGTGGTGAAGAAAAATCCTCTTTTAATGTTTGCATTGCTTCCTGATGGCAGGAGACCGGTCCTCATTAAGACCAGGCTGCGTTTGACTGGGGGAAAAGAGGTCAACATGGAAGTTTGGGTTAAACAAGGCTTAAATGTTTAAAAATTGCTTAAAGGAAGTTAAAAATGTGTTAAAACGACTAGGTTTTGGCTACAGAAGGATGGTCCACGTATTCCACCCCATCCTCCACTAGGAACCTAGCCTGGAGTGGCAGCGACGGTTAGGGAAGGGACTGATTGCTAAGAGGCACTCAAGCTTGCAGATCAAACAGCTCGCTTGTTCGTGCAAGCCTCATTTGCTGACACGGCCCTTTCACCCTCTGGGAACAGGTGTTTACCTAAGATTTTGGGAGAGGGCTCCCAACAATAGCTGGGAGGGTTTTTCCTGAAAGGGGCAGATGTTCCATTTGTTACACAACCGGAATCGGAAAGCAGAAAATGATCCTTGCTTGGCGAGAGTAAGCCAGACTCAAACACCGTGAGGCAGTCAAGCTTAGAAGGAATATTGATTGGGAAGAATCAACAGCAATCCTGGCTCAGAGATTCCTGCCGATATGTCCTCCCTGAGCTACGATGAAGTCTCCTCCAAGGACCCGAAGGATGTTTTAGGAAGACTAGGGCCAGGTCTTCTTGAAGGGAAGCCCTTGGGTTGTGGGACTTGAAGGGCAGGAGGCCACAGCTCAGCTTCCAACCCAGATCAGGTCACCTTCCAGTTTATCTGCTGCATGACTACCGGAAAGGTAGAGAACTCAAAACAGCTACCCTTGCTTTTGTATGTGGGACAATCTACCTCCAGGGTCTTTTTAAGGCAGTGTTTCATTTGTGCCCCATTGCAGGGATGGGAAAGCTGCCCCCCAATGTCGTTGCGACTCCCATCTTCCTTGCCCACAGACCCTTCTGGCTGTTGGGAGTCCAACACCACCAGAACCACCACTGGTCTCTATCCATGCCCTCTCAATACCTCTCTGCTAGAGAGGAATGACCTATCGATTCAGAAGTTAGCATCATCTGGGTACTTGCTAGCTCTTACACACACACAAACTTTGCACTGGCTGCAGAAGTCTAGAAATCAGACAGATGGTCTCTATCCAAACATGATTTAGACCTTGCACGTTCAACCATTTCAGACCTAAGACTCACTTTTAACCCAAACATGCATTTGGGGACCCATTTTTTTCTCTTTTTTACCATATCTTTGGATGGCGGTAGTACTGTTGTGACCCACCTTGGATCAGGCCACAACCCAGTAGTGGCTCCTAACCCACCAGTCGGAAGACCAGCGATCTAGACCTCTTCATTCTCTCCTTCAGACACATTGACTTACAAGAATCCAAACCAGCCAGTTTCCAGAAAAGCTAAGTGGACACTCACTTGGTGATCTATAAGGTGAGACGGGGGTCTTTCCCCCTCACCCACCAAATCAACCTCGTGCAGACTGAAGGATGCCCCTCAAACCCTGGTTCATGACAGCGGGCAGCAGCACCTCGAAAACAACTCCTTTTAATGTCTCAGTGCCAAAGAGGAGAGATCATCGCTCTATACAGAACATGTAACTATAGAATTGAGCGTCAGGATGTGCCTGTGAGCATTTTACTATAAAACGCAGCCCCAAGAGACGTCTGTGCATTTTAGAAGGTGAGGGGCTATGATCCACGGAGGCGGCATTGCCCTTCCTAGCACAGGATGAAGGCTGTTAGGATCAGAGGGCCTGCGGTTGCGCAGCTAATGTGAAAAGAGGAAAGAAAATAGAAATAAATCAGCCACATGAAACACGCACCTAGAGGTGTCATTCTGAGTCTGCTTTCAACCTCCTGGGAAGGAACCATCTCTTTAAGACCCTTGTGTTAAAAAAGAAATTTACAAGACCTGCAGGCTTTGGGGGGCGAGCTTGTGGCTTTTTTAAACAGATGTTACAAGATGCCAGGCTGCTCTGGCTCTGCCACCCTCAAAACAGGAAGCTAGGAAGTTGGAGAGGAGCACAGTGGAGGGCTGGACTAGATGACTCGCTGGGTCTCCTTCCAACTCTGCTAATGGTTTGGATTTTATTTTCTTAAAACATGTATAGAGACCAGGGAGGAGGGAAGCTGCTTCAAAGCTCCAAAGAGAAGGTAGGCTCCCACCAGAAATTCCTCCTACAGCTCCTGTTGCTCAAGGCAGTTGCAGTTTGGACTTGTTCCCTTACAACAGTCTTTTTGCTCACCTGGTGCCCTCCAGGTGTTCCAAACTACAACTCCCACCAGCCCTGCCCAAAGCTCTTGAAGGGTGCCAGGCGGCCTCAAGGCTGCTTTGCAGATTCCACTGCTGATGTCAGGACCTTGTGGAGAAGGCTGAGTAAGGCCACCAGGAAAAAGATGGGGAGCCTGTTGTCCCTCTCAGACGTTACTCATCAGCCAGCAGGGCTAATGGACAGGGACCGTGGCAAGAGATGTAGTGCATAAAAGTCTAGAGGGCCACAGATTCTTCAGCAAAAAATAAATAAATGGAAAGGAGGGGAACACCAGAAGGCAGCTTCTAGGGATAAATATGAAATGAACGAACGCTGCTAACAAGCTTTTTTTGGAGAGGGGAGGGATGCAAGTAGACCACACAGCACTCTTCCAAGTTGTTGGACTACAACTCCCATCATCCCTGATCATCTGGGGACCCAAGGCTGAGAACACTGCTGGAAGGTTGAGGGATTCTCAAACATCTATCCGGTTTGCGAATCATTTCAGGGAGCAGGTGCACCTCAGGGGGAAAAAAGCACAAATTTAAAATCTGGCTTTCTTATTGAAAACAGGAAATAGAACCTGCACCCGGATGGAATTAAAAATGCAATTGGCTTCCCTCGGTGGGGATTTCTGGCTTGCTCAGGCCCTCTCAGCACACACACACACACCTGCAACTATGCACACACACAAAACATTTAGACCAATGGATCTGATGCAGTTTTTGCAAACTATTTTAATTAAAATATTAATTCCTTGAATAAGTCCAGGGTCTGGCACGTGATGAGATATACATTGGGGGGGGGGGGGGGAGGAAGAGAAAAACGACCTGGTTACAAGACCACAATTCTCTCTCTCTTTTTTTGTTAAGCGCTAATATTGAAATGGGGCAGCATGGAAGGGGAGGGGGTGAAGGAGGCAGCAGTCAGGCCTTGTTTTGCATCACACAAACAAGATTATTTTAGGAAAGAACACTCCCACCCCCTCCCAATGTGGAGCCTGCCCAAAATTTCATCATCAATGCAAGCAAAAAATGCATGAATGAAGCGACAGGGAGGGGTTCTCAAGTACCGCTCATAATTCAGCCCCCACCAAATCGGGGCTCTCAAGCGGCTTCAGACTACAACTCCCATCAGCTGATGGGAGTTGTAGTCCGAAGCAGGCAGAGGGTCCCAGCTTGGCCAAGGCTGGCTCATATCACTGCTCCTTGGTCTGTGCGTTTGTGGACATGCTTGGGAACGAGAGGCGCTCCCCTCTTTGCCCCCACCCAGAGGAAAACATTCAATATTAGCACCATGTTACTGATGTGGTACTGCCTAGAAACGGAGACCCATTCCAGGGGTCCAGGGTAGAAGGGCCTTTTGTAGTTAAATGACAATGTTCTTCTCTCTCTCCCCTTCCCCCTTTTAAAAATAAGTTAACTGGTTCAAATTTCATGTCAAATGGGAAGAGAAGAAGCATGAGAGTTCTGCTCTCCGTGAAGTTAGTTTTGCTAGGAAGGATCTGAGCACTACCGAGATCTTTTTCACGCGAGATACACAGAACACATGGGCAAAAAGGGGTTTGCCCACTGCGACCCTTTCAAGAGAGTCACTAATATGCTAGGACAATGGTGCCCAAGTCAAGATTCTCCCCACCCATTTCCACCCCCCTGGAAGGGGCTGATTTGGCTTTGTGGCCTCCTGCTTGTTCCCAGTGCTATGATCAACCAAAGATCTGGAGGGAGGGAGGGAGGGAGGGAGGGAGATAGATTAAGGATCTGGAGTGGTTGTTTTTTAATTTAGCTAAGATTTTTTTTTTAAAAAAAGAAGTCACACTGATAAAAAAAAAAGAACTGAGCTGCAGTGTGAAAGACATTAGAGTATTTTTCTATACAAAGATGTCGCGTTGGACACCAAACACATTCGGAAGAAACCTTGCAATTCTGAGCCCTATAAGATGTGTTAAAAGGCAAAATAAAAAATTCTAGAGTTAGTTAGCTAGTGTTTCATTTGCTTAAATGTGCAAGGGATTTTTAATTTTTTTTTTTACAACGAACAGCCGAGGGAAGCAGCTCCTGTAGTGAGGAGAATCTCTTTCTTTTCCTTTTCTCGTAACCTTGGGCCAAGCTGCTCTCTGCTTAGCCCCTGGCTTGACGCGAGTCACAGTACCTCTTTTGCTGCCTTGGCAACTGAGGTCCCAAAGATCCTGAGCGCAAAAGGAGAGGGGCGTGTCTAGCTCTCCCAAAAACCTTCTTCTCCAGCCGCCAGCTCCAGAAATCTACATGTGTGTGTGAGCATGCACAGTGGCTCTTTGGAAGCAGAGCCTCTGGGCAAAAGGTCACCAAAAGCAGTCGCAAATGGCTTTAAAAACGGTGCGGGGGGTGTCCCCCACCTCTCGAGAACTCATGCGAAGGACGGGTCGCATGTAGCGTAAAACGTCAATGGAGGCAGCTTAACAGGCTGGTCAGCAGCAGGGCAAGAGAGGCGAACCCCCCCCCCCATGGCAACTAAAACACACTCGGAAACACGTTGGCTACAGCTTTACATGTAAACGAGGAAAAAACTGTGGCAAGCCCAAGGTTAGCCCCCCCCCAAAAAAAAAATCTGGCAAAAAATAAAATAAAATATGTAGTGTCAGAAAGGAGAGAGATCTCCTTGCCTGCCCTAAATGGCATGTCTGAAACTTATGGCATCAATCACAATACCTCTGGAAATTTGGACTGGCTGGCTGAAAGTCTTTTTTTTTTAATATATAGAAGTTTCTGAAGAGCAGAGCAGGCAGGCAGGGGAGTGGGGTATGATCCCGGGCGCCTCTCGAATTGTTCTGATGCTTGACTAACGTGAGATGTCACAGTATTAAGCTAGAAAACAGCAGACCCTCCCTGGCCTTGCCTCTTCCCCCTCCAGCAACCACACAACCATACACACACGCACACGCACACACACACACACACACACACACACACACACACACACACAACACAGCCTGTTGGGCTGAACTGCAAACAGGTTTCTAGCAGGTGCATTTGACTAGTGCAGTTCTGTCCAAGCGATCAGGTGTGCTCCAAGTGAGCGGCTTCACCTTAGTGCAACGGGGAGACAGCATGCGCCAGCAGGGGGGTGGGGTGTCCAGAGCTGTCTGCTTGCCCCCTTTCTCCCCCCCAGCTTCTATCAGCAGGCGCGGTTCCCCTCGCCCTCCTGGACCTCCTCTCTTTAGTGGCACACCCCCCCCCCCCGAGTCCCTTTGTAGCAAGAGACTGGCCCCCAATGAAGCAGGGAGAGGTGAGGGGCATTTAAATACAGAGAGAGCAAAGCAAGAACCCACAGGGTTTGCCCTCCCAATGTGCCTAATTCACCAGGAGCTTGGGCTAGGGAAGACCCTCCCTTCCTTCCTTCCTTCCGTTAAGAGAGAATGGCCTCCCCTGACCCCTTGCCACTGAAAAAGCAGCACCTCTCTCCCAGACTCCAAACCGCTTTCTTTAAAATAATCTTTCCTTTTTCTTAAAGAAGCTAAGAGAGACTCTGCAGCCAAATACTATGACATCCCAATTAGTAAACCCAAAACATTAAATGCTGCCCGAAATGAACACGCTCGCCAGTTGGCACCCGGAGTCCGTGCTGCCCGGGTCTGGGCTCCCGGGGAGGGGGGTGGGGTTGCCCCTTGGCAGCTTCTGTTGGCAGACAGCTCCAGTGGACTTGCCACCCTCAGGGACAGACCTCTCGAAGCTATTATGTATAAGACATGTGTGACCCATTGGATATTTGCGATGTGACGCTCGTGCTCCTGCTCATGCCTGGCTCCGTCCGTCCCCCGGAGGACGTCCGCCTCAGAGCCTGGGGGCTGTTGCGGACCCCCAGCGAGCTCCCCCGGGGGACTCCCTGCATGGGCCCAGAGGGGTGACCCCAGGGCTGCGGGCCGCCCTGCATTGGGTGGCCCCACGCCTGCGGCGGACCACCCATGGGGTGACCCCAGTGGGGCCCTGCGCCCCCGGAAGGGTTGTGGGACCAGCTGGAAGCTCCTGGGTAGCTGTGGCTGAACGCCTCTGGGGAGAGGTTCGAGAGGACCATGTTGCTGAAGCCCAGCCGCATGCTCTCTGAGTCAAACGCCTCAATCTCCCGGGCCTGGCGCTCCAGCAGGCTTCGGATCCGCTCCGTGCGCTCGTTCTGCAAGGCCAGCATCTCCTCCTCGATCTGGGCAGGACAGAATCGGGTGGGGGTGGGGGAAGATGGGGGGGCAGGGTTAGAGCGGAACAGCAAATACTGAGCAGGTGCCCCGCAGCGACTTTTAGAAGGCGGTGAAGAAAGCGGTGCTGATGCAACCCTCGTGCTGATGCAAAACAGGTGCTGCCGTTCCCCAGCACCACAAACCGCAATCCTAACAAACACTGCGACCGGTTGGCCTCGGCCTGCGAGAACTGGCGCTTCACCTGCCCTCATCAATCATGGCACACGTTAGTTATTAACAGACTCTGGCAATGGATTAGGGTGTGGCTGCTTCCACCCCACAATAGGGAAAGACGTTGGGCAATCAGAACCTGCCGCCTGGCGAAAAGGATTTAGGTTAAGCCACAAAACAAGCCATGAGGGGAGAGCTCACCAGTTGTCAGCCTAGGTTTTCTGCCCAACATCCACACAATCCGGAAAAAACAGGGTGTCCTGTGTGAAGACCCCTGCTCACCCCCTGGGGCTGTCTTGGGGGTGACTGACTGTGGAGGAGCAACTAAGAGCCCTCACATCTCTGAGGGCACAGAGTCTTGTTGGTGGGGGGTGGGAGGCAAGTGGCCTTCCTCGCCATTGCAGCGGGTTGGACTAGATCATCCTTGTGGTCCCTTCCAACTCTTCTATGATTCTATACAGACATGACCCAAAGGCCTTGACTGCATCGGAAAATAAAGCACATCTCTGCTCAGTCATTTAGCTCACTAGGTGATCTTGGGCCAGTGACTACCTCTCAGCCTAACCTACCTTGCAGGGTTGTAGTGGGAATTAAATGAGGAGGAGAATCATGTAGGCCACACCTTGAGCTCCTTGGGGGGAAAGGTGGGATATAAATGAAATAATATAAAATAAAAGGTAAGCACCAGCATGCACCCTCAATGAACAAATAAATCACCACTTCACCCTGAAGCCGCTTGAGTTAAAGGGGTCAAAAGTTGTGAAGTCAAGAATCAAGTCACAGGACAGCCACACTCTTAATCCAAATAGGATTCTTTCCAAAATCTGGAGTTGTCTCTGGACCCTGAGAGGGACAGTTTCTCCAGAGACATGGCCTAATTTCAGGTTTTGTAATGGAAGGGAACCACGGAGCTCCTTTTATATGCAGAAAGGCAGCTGGTTTTCATTGCAATGCATTCTGTCTCTGACTGTATCACAATTTTCAGGAATTTCATTCACACCCATGAGAATTGGACTGAGTTTGCATAGACACACACCTATAGCAGGCACCCCCAAACTTGGCCCTCCAGCTGTTTTGGGACTACAATTCCCATCACCCCTGATCACTGGTCCTGTTAGCTAGGGATGATGGGAGTTGTAGTTCTAAAACAGCTGGAGGGCCGAGTTTGGGGATGCCTGACCTATAGCTACACTGGAGGGGGCCAGCAGGTGGCAGCAGAGGCTGCCTGGTTCCATAAAAGAGCCTCTGGCCCTGCAGATGTTGGTGGACTGCAGCTGCCATCAGCCCTGTCTGGCCCTTGGCCATGCTTCCTAGGGCTGGTGAGAGCTGTGGTTCAACAACAACTGCAGCCAAAAGCTTCCCTGTACTTGCACTAAAAGAAAACGACTTTTGCCCCAAAACTGAAGAGAGGTGGAGGGCTGCTTCCAAGAGTGGGCAAGTGGGGTACCCAGAGAGGATCCGTAATCCTTTCTCTCCACCACTTGCCTCCACTCACTCATAAACACACAAAACAGGCTAGTAACTCTGCACAGGGAGAAAGACTGGAACAGCGTAAAGCTGAAACCTTAAGTTGCACTGCCACCAAATTCCCTATGCTGACCTTAAACTCCAAGATATGGCAGCAGAGTAAAGTTTGCAGCACTGTAGCTTCAGCCACATTAGCTACGACACCATTGTTAATGACAGGTGGGTGAAGGGAGAAAAGGGGTAGAGACGGAGGCATGGAGGTTAAATCCCACTTCCTGTGCAGCCATTAAGTCTCAACAGCATGGGGCATGTGTGGGTGTTGTCAGTGACAGCGACTGCCGTGGGGCGACTGGGTCACCAATGACACTGTAGGCGTAGGGACATTGCCATTCCTACAATGCCTCTTTTTCTAACAATATTATTGTGCCTTTGGTGCGGCAGGTGAAGTGCAGGATGCTACACAGCAGAGAGACCGTGGGTAGAGGTTTGAGTCCTGCACTAGGACATGGGAGAGACCAGGGTTCAAATGTGGACAGACCTTGGGGGCTGGTCACTATCTCTCGGCCTAACCTACCTCAATGCCTGTGAGCTCCTTTGAGAAAATGTGGCAAATAAATATTATTTTTATTATTATTACCATCACCAACTTAGCTGGGCCACAGGACTGGGGTGCCCATGGCCACTTCCTTGTACCCCACAGATCTGTCTATTGCCTGCTTCAAACACAGCACAAAGCCATGGCCTGCTTAACAAACCATGAGTTAACCACAAGCTGTCCCAGAGTTTAGTGTTACATGTGAACTTGACCCCAATACCTTGGATGGCTTCTTCCACATGTCAAGCAAATGACAGAATTCTGAAGAAATCCCTGTGGAAAAAATACTGTGTGTGTGTGTGTGTGCCCTTGTCCTACTTTAATGCGCCAACGTCCAGGCTGCCTGCCCATGTCATACCTTCTGCTCAAGGAGGGCCCTGCGCAGAGACACCCGCTGCTCCAGCTCGTGCAGCTCCCGGTCGTGCTGAGCCTCTGCCTGCATCTTGATCTTGCTCTGATAGGCGTTGAGCAGCTCCAGTTCCTGCTGCAGCTGCATCTTCAAGACCTGGCACTCTGCTTCCTGCGCCTCGTCCAATCGCAGCTGCAAGACAAAAGCAAACAAACTGAGCTGTGGAAGAGGGCTCCTGGAGGGAGAGGGAAGCTGGTTGTGAGGCTTGCTAAGAAGGGAAGAGGGAGGTGGAAAGGGCTCCTCACTCTGGTGTTCAAAAGCCTGCAATGACTGCCCATGTGTTCCCAGGCCAGCTTCAAGATTCCTGCATTAATGTACAAGGCCCTGAACAACTTAGGATATATTAGTATAAGGATAGAATTCCTTCTATCACTGCCTGGTCACAGAGATCTTCAGGAGTCTGTTAGCAATGACTCAGATGCAAGGCTTCTATCCGCCAGAAGGCATGCATTCATTATTATGGGCTGGATTCTATGGAACTCCCTCCCAGCTGAGATTAGACAGTCGTCCCCTCCCCTCCCCAGTGAAACTTCAGGTACCTGACAAAGACTTTTCTGTTTCAGCAGATACTGAAAGGAAGTACTCCATATTTAGGATGAATGTTAATTGACCTTGATGACCTACTGCTTCTTAATTTTTATGCAAACCACTTAAATGAATGAATGCTTCTATTTCATAAAATCTATACATTGCTTCATTGTAAAAAGAAAGAGAAAAACCCTCAAAATGGCTTACAAAAAAGAACGGCTTAATTCTGCAATTAAGAGGTCTATAAATAGCTTAAATAAATAAAATATTTCCCAGGGAACCCAGAGAGGCAGCCCCTGGCTGTGGCCAAGGCTCAGCAACGCTCCACCAACACCACGTCTGGTCAGCCTGGATACCTCAGTTGGATACATGAGGTGCTGATCATGCCAAGGTTGCAGGTTCGATCCCCATATGGGACAACTGCATATTCCTGCATTGCAGGGAGTTGGACTATATGGTTCTCAGGGTCCCTTCCTACTCTACTATTTCATGATTCTATGTCAGTTATGGGACTGAACAGCCCCCCCCCCCCCGCACCGCTGCCAGGAAGGAGAGGGCTCCATGGGGGAACTCACAGCTTGCGTGGAGAGCATCTCGTTTATGCTGTGGTCGTACTGCTCTGCAAGGATGGCCAGCTTTCGGGTCTGCTCCTCCTTGAGCCTCTTCAAGACAGCCTTGTGCTCACTCTTGGGGGTGGTCTCCAGCAGGTGGTTCCGCAGGGCCTTGTACTGCCGGGTCTGGATCTTGCACGTATCCTGGAACTGCTTCTTGATCTGGAGCTCTTTAGACTGGAGGGGAGGAGAACAACGGTTCTGCGTCAACCTTCTTAGAGGACAGGCCTGCCATGTCAAGGGGTTTCTAACGGGCTTTGAGCTGCAGAGCCATCTCCAGCCTGGAAGCCCCAACAGCACCACTAACGGCACAACCCCCTCCACGAAAGGCCTGCTGGTGGTTTTTCCACACCCTGGGGCAAGAACACTGAGCATGCTCTGAGAAGTGCCCCACTTGAAACAGACTCTTGAGGACAAACCCAAACTCAGACCCTGCTTTACTGGGAAAGCTATGCCAGACTTCCCTGGAGAAGAAGCGACCTGCTGCCTTACACACTCACACAGTATATTGAGTCAGTTAAGGGTAGTTTAGACCTTACTGCAGCCTTACCATAGATAAGAGGGGGAGATGTGGAATAGAACGTAAACGAGTATTGGCAAGAGTGATGCACACAGAAACAGGATGAGCTGTTTAATTCTGAGTCAGACCACTGGGTCCATCTGGCTCAGTACTGTCGACACTGACTGGCAGAAGCCCTCCAGGGTCCCAGACAGGGGGTGCTTTCTCCCAACCACACCTGCAGACACGGTCAGTGACTGAACCTGGGACCTTCTGTATACAAAGTAGGTGCTCTGCCAGTGAGCTATGGCCCACTTAAAACATTCAACCGTGGTCACACAAAACACCATGAAAGGGAGGCCCAGCCTGCCAGCCCTCAGCTGCCACAAAATAGTTTCTGGCCTGAAGAGCCTGTCACCCTGTTGGTAGCAGCACATATATTTTTCAGGGCTTGGGGGACAGAGAGGAAGCTGGGTCAGATTTCCAGAGGCCAAAGGGGAAGGCAGGCAACAGAGCCCTGCAGAGAGCTGCCTGCCCTCCTCACTGCCCAACACCATCTAGATAAGACGGGATTATGTAAATAGGAGGAAATTTGAAATGTGCTCAACTTGCATAATTTATACAGGTCACCGAGCTGGGCTTTCCTTGGCACAGGATCTGGGTCGCCAAGGTGCAGAGAGCCGCTTCTGGTCAGTTGCCCAAGCCAGAGATGCATGGCCCATGTGCTTCACCCACTTTCCTGTTCCTGAGACAGCAAAGTCAGCAAGAGGGCTGGAGCCTTGGGCCTCCTTTGGGTGGGCAATGCAACTCTTCCTTCCCTTGGCACTCCTGGCTGAACAATCGGCTTGAGGCTTCCTCACTCATCTATCTTCTGGGGTAGGCAAAGCGCCAGGGTTCTGCCTCAGCCGGGAAAGGAGGAGCTGGGGGAAGGGCTGCAGCCCAGTGGTAGAGCATCAGCTTCACTCCTTGACAGTATCTTCAGGCTGGGCTAGGGAAGATTCCTTGCCTGAAACCTTGGAAAGCCACTGTACACAGTACTGAGATAGATGGGCCAATGAGCTGGGCTCGCTCTAAGGCAGCTTCTTGTGCATAGGACATGAGCCCCAGAAGGCAGCCTGGGATCACACAGCCCCAGAGGTTTCTAAACCCAAGAGGCAGGGGGAGATGACACCAGAAGGCAGCAAGTAAGGGGCTGCTGGAACAGCCCTTCAGCCTGCAGACTAAATGCTTGAGGAAACAAACATGTCTTCCCAGGGGCTCAATATGGGCCGAATGCAACAAGTCCTGGGCAGTGCCTCCCCGCAACACACAATGGGGCCCGTGGGCAGAGGGCTGCCCACCTCCACCCCCTGAACCAGCTCACCTTGAGGCTCTTGGGCTGCTGCCGCACCTCCATGACATGCTTGCGCCGCAGCTCCCTCTCCCGCCGCTTGTTATACTCCAGCTGGTTGGTGAGCTCTGTCTGGTGCTGGAGCCGGATGAGCTCGCAGCGCATCTTCTGGATGGTGTTGAGGTGCCGGAACTCCAGCTCCTGCATGGACTCGTGCTGGCGCAGCAGCATGGCATGCTCCAGGTCCTTCTGCGTCTGGCGCTTGTTCAGCTCCTGAGACACAAGGAGTCATTGGGGGGAAGCGAGGAGAGGGGACATCAGGACCAGGCAAGCATTTTCCTGGCTGGGTCAGAGAGCCTGAGGCAAAGGGTGCTGCCAGGGGAGGGCAGGAAGGGGGCAGCTGTCCCCTCGCGGCCAGAGATAGATGGCCTCTGCACACGGGTATTCCATTATACTACTGCAGCTAAGAGCTGCCAACAGACTCCCATGAATGCCCAATCACCCTTTTGGGAAAAATGGTATCTGAGCTACAAACCACACCCCTATCTATTGTTCTTCATCTTGTTTTTAAAGTACCTTATGCCATTTTATCTCACTTCACACTGCATCAATGGCTGTTGGCTATGAAGAGCTTTATAAATCTGAACAATTATGACTTGTGATCTGAGAAGGTACTTCTGAAATGTAGCCTGCTTCTGCCCATCCTAAAACGTGGCTATTTTACTCAACCACCAATCTCGCTGCTCAATCTGTAATGGCCATTGCTTGCATTTTTAAGTTTACCTATCCTTTCGCAGTTTTCCTCCAACCCTGATCTGCAGTTGGGCTGGTTGTTGCTGTACAGAGCCCTGAACTCTTTGGACAGAGGTCAAGTCAAACCTTCAGGATCACCTTACCCCATATATGCTCCCTCGACCCCTTCGATCAGCAGATCCAGCACTGTTACAGGTGCAACACCCTATCTGCATCCGTAAGAACTTGATATTTTAGTGTGGCAGCACCCACACTTTGGAACTCCCTGACTGTTGTTATCAGGCAGGTGCCTTCATTGTATTTTTGGCGACTTCTAAAAACATTCTTATTTAGACAAGCCTATCCAGATATCTAGAACGCTGTTGCATGGTATAATCTGTTTTTAGTTTAATAACTTTTCAAAAAAATAAATTGTTCTTGCTGGCTATGATAATGCTATTGTTTTATCTGTTTAGTAAACTACTCTGTTTTGCTTTGTTTTTTTACAATAGAGCAGTGTATAAAGATGGAGGAATCGGGAAATTTAAAGTCCTTCTTCACACAGTGCATAGCTAACTCAGTCCTGCAGGAAGCAGTGATGGCCACCCACTTGGGTGGCTTTAAAAGAGGACTAGACAAATTCATGGAGGAGGAGAGGGCTATTGATGGCTACTAGCCAAGGTGGTTACGCAGAGGCAGCAACGCTTCTGAACACCAGCTGCTTGAAACCACAGGATGGGAGAGCACTCTTGTGCTTGGGTCTTCTTTGCTGGTTTCCCTTTGGGTACCCTATTTGGCCACTGTGAGAAAAGGATGCTGGGCTAGATGGGTCATGGGCCCTCCTACCCACCTCCCGGACAAGGTCCTGCTCCAGGTTGTGGCGCCCCAGCAGCATCCGCCGTTTGAAGCGGCGGCACTCCAGCTCCAAGTACTGCCGCTGCCGCCGGAGCAGGTTGGCCTCCTCCTCTGCCTGGAAGTGCTGGATGTTCTCCTTCTGCTTGGACAGCCACTCCTGCTTCTCCTTCTTGGGAGTGCTCTGGTTCTCATTCAGCTCCTGGAAGAAAGAAGAGCAGGTGGTCTCCCGTCACAGGGGGCAGGGCTCAAAGCAGCGTCATGGGAGGGGAGCTGCCTGCTGCCCCACCTGCTGCCCTTGGAAGCCCTAGAAGAATAATCTGCTGCAGGAGGACTGTGAACAACGTGATGGGAGGGGCCGTTTCTAGGACCAAGGCGAAACTGTAAAGCTCCCTTGTTGTTTTTGCTATTGGCTGGTGGATGTTGCTTAAGGAATCTTGTTATATTTGTAGTACCGAAGGTTTGTTTTTTGTATGGTATTATATTTGCTATTGTGTTGCTTTGCTATATTATTATGACATTGTTTTTGTTTTGAAATGCATTCCTGTTTTGTCATAAACTGCTCTGTGGAAAAGCGGCATACAAATGAAAGGAATAAATAAAACGAGTTAGCTTGGCTTGTAGGAAGATGGGAGGAGGGGAGAAGGAGAGAGAAGGCTGCTCTCTATCTGCATCCTTTGGTATTGCAAGGAGTGCAGAGATAAGGGCACACACGGTTCAATGGAACAGAGAAGCAGCAAGAAGGGGACCTTCTGCCAATGGAGGGTTCCCTGCCATCGTGGACACTCAGGATAAAAACATTTATGGGAACAGAGGAATCATTGCTGGAGGACAGGCCTTCCATTCCACAGGCACAGCTTGTAATAGGCAAATTTCTGCATGAGTGGCTGAGCTAGACCAGGTACAATATTATAGGAATGCCAGCAGTGACATTGTCCCAGAAAAGAGAAGGGTTTTTAAAAATTGCGTTTTAGGACAATGCAAGAGTCAAACCTCTATAAAACAAGACAAGCACCCTGTTCCATCCTGGCTTTTGACAGTTGAGGTGCATGTTTTTTATTTTTAAGGTTGCAAGTTGTTTTTAATGTTGTTTTTAATGCTGTAACCTGCCCTGGGACCTTAAGGTGAAGGGCAGGTAATAAATAAATCAACAATACTGCCACCACTATTTCAAAAGGCCCTGCTAAGCAAAAGTGCTAGTGATCACAAGCGTCTTGAATAATTGTCTTAATTGTACAAAAAGGCAAACTTTTTCTAACTGCCAATCAGACCAGTGACTGGACGAATGCTCTTTTGCTGCCATCAGCGACACCCCCCCCCCCCCCCGCTTTCTAAGAGATGAGCTTTACCTCTTTGAGCTGCTCCTTGCGCAGTTTATACTCTCTTTTCTGGGATTCCAGGAAGCTGTTCAGCTCTTTCTTCTGCTGGGCTTGAATGTGCTGCTGAAACTTCTTCTCCTCGTTGGCCATGATTTTCGCCTACCCAGGAGAAAAGGCCCAGGAGAGAGTGGTAAGCGGCTCAGGGGGCAAGCAAGGGCAACAGTGTCTGCATCGTCAGATATGCTTGAAATGCAGAAACAGTAACACAGGCCTGCCTACTCACACACAGACACTCTGGACACGAGCAGAGAATGCATTAAGCCAACCTCTGCCTTCCAGCTGTTTTGGAAAACTCCCACCAGCCCTTTGGCTCTTGGGCCAAGTTTAAGGTGCTGCTATTAGTATAGAAAGCTCTGAACAACTCGGGACCAGCTCACCTACGAGATTTCCTTACCCCATATAATGGTACAGGTGCCACATAATACCCGTTCTGCATTTGTAAGAACTCGAATCTTTTAGTGTGGCCTCACCCACACTTCAGAACTCCTTGCCTATTGATATCAGGCAGGCACCTTCACTGTCCTCTTTTCAGGGCCTACGAAAAACATTCCTACCCAGATGTTTAGAAAGCTGGTGTGAATTTTAATCTGATTTTAGTCTACTGTTATTTTAACTTTTTGAAAGTCCTAATGCAGTAAAATGATCAACAATATATATTTTCTGGGGTAAACCTCCTTGAAGGTTTTTCATTTAGCAATCAAGAGGTGTATAAACTTCATGACATAAAACAAAGAAAGAAAAACATTTGGAGGGCACCAGGACGAGCAAAGGCCACGTTAGGCTTTATCTTATGGCGGGTCTGTGTTGCCCAACCTTACCGGAGAAGCTGTGCGGAAGCAGCTGCCCCCTACCTCCTTCTCCATTGCCGCCTGGTGCTTCTTGATGAGCTTCTCCATCTCCGCCGCAAAGTTGTTGCGCTGGGTCTCCAGGTCCTTGTCCAGCCGTAGGCGGTGCTCATCCATCTCGGCCTTCAGCTTGTTCTCCAGAGCCATCAGCTGCTTCTGGTGCTGCCGCCGCATCCGCTTGTAGCCGGACATCTGCTCCCGGAGCTCCGAGTCTTGCTCATGCTCCTGCATCTGCCTCGTCACCTGCAGGGAGGGCGGGGAAACAGACCACAGCGACTCAGAGGAGCAGACGTTCCCCAAGGCACGTGAGCGCAGGTCTATGGGCTGCACAGCTCAGTATTGAAACGCATCCTTGGCATGCAAAGACGTCTCAGGTTTGATGCCTGGCAGCATCTCCCAGGTATGAAGTCCTGGAGAGATGTTGCCACTCCGTGTAGATGGTACTGAGCTGGATAAACCAACAGTCTGATTCCGTATTAGGCATATTCCTAGGTTCCTATTAAATCAGCCCTTAACTCATAACCATGAGGACTAGAATCTTGTTGTATCTTTAGGGGAAGATACATAGCTCAGCAGTGGAGCCCCTATTTAGTCTGCAGAAGGCCCCAAGCTCCATCCCTGGCATCTCCAGGTACGGCTGGGAAATACCTTTTATTTGAAACCCTGGAGAGCTGCTGCCAGTCAGTGTGAACAGTACTGAGCTAGGTGGACCAATGGTTTGACTCTGTATAAGGCAGCTTTCTACTTCCCTCTTTCCTTCCTATGTCAGCTGAAGGAATTGTTATGGGGAATATTGGGGGGACCCCTCAGCTAGCAAGCATCTAGAAAAGCAATGTGTTAGAGAACCAGATCTCCTCCTTTTTCAAAAAACAAAACAAAACATTTTATATTTTAAAAACCAAGCAAAACAGAATTTTCCTCAAGTTTAAAAATTATCATTGTGTTCATGTTACAGGACTTTCTTGCAGGATAAGGAGTCTGATACAGCTGCCCATTAAATGTAATGGAAAGGTTTCTACTAACCCCCCCACCCGAAATTGGCTTTGCCCCTTGTTTTTGCTAAGCTGGCCACTGAAATATGGCTGTTATGAGTTGAATCTAATGTTACTCAGAGCAGGCATTACAAATAATTTTAAAAAACTCTGAAAAGCCCCAAGATGACACTTAGCCAAGGGCCTAACCCACTCCACAAAGAGAGAGTTGAACCTACCAGCGACGCTGTGCGTATAGTAGCAAAGTGCTCTCGGTTGCGGTAGTGGGATCTGTGGCGAGACACTTGGGGTGGAGACACTTGGGGTTCCGACGCTCTCGACCGGGGGTCCGGATCCTCCCTGTAGTTTTCTTCCTCCTTGGGAGGAGGAGGAGGAGAAGAAATATCAATGGGGCTGATTGATTAAAAAAGAAACCTCTTGAACCTTTTGGCTCCAGATGGGCCATGGGAAGAGACACAGATCATGCCCTCTCCAGGCTGCCATATGAATTACCGGCTTCAAGTGGATGACGGAGCTGTTGGACATCACCGTGTGGTCACCCTCCATCATGTCCAGCTCGCTCCTGTCGTCCGAGGCATCTGGAAGACTATTAACACTACTGCTTTGGCTACTGGCACTAATGGACATGCTGGGGATGGACTGGTTGCTCCCGACGCTGTTCACTGTTCCCGTCCGGCCCATGCCGTGGTCTTGCTCCTGAAGGGAAGAGGGGAGAACATCACAGAGGGTTGTTAGCAGGGCAACCCACTGCAGCTGTAACATGAGAATCGTTGCCAGTGAGGCGGCAGCACTTAGATCTCCTCCCTGCTGAATGTTCAGCTTTACAGGTAGCCAAGGAAAGACCCTGAGTCTTTTGGGGAAAGAAAATGTCACATGGGTCTGCCGGACACTAGCCAGTTTCACAAACTAGGCAGGTGTTTGTGGACAAGAGCATCAGGGTTAAGACATGGGTTCAAATTTCCTTGCTTGGCTAGCCTCATAGAGAATGCTCAGTTCTTGATCTCGATCTTACAAGGAAAGAAATCTAAAGGATAATTCAGACCTCGTTAAATACCCAAGAAAGAAATCATGTGGATAAGTTGTACAATACTGAGAATTGTATCAAGAGCAGCACTTACAGTTGCAAACACACACACACACACACACACACTGCTTTTTGCCACAGATGAGTATCCAACAGGCTTGGATTCAGCAATGCTCTCTTTCCAAAAGTTACCAGAAAGGAATGTTCTGCTACAATTTTAAAACAGACTCTTGCAAACGAGCAGCATCTAATTGTGGCCATTTCAGGCAATCTTCACCCAACCTGGTGCCCTCCAAGTGTCTGGGATTACAAGTCCCTTGGGCTCCAGCACTGTGCTGCCTGGGGCTGATGGAAGCTGTGGTTGAAAACACCCAGAGAGCTCCAGGCTGGGTGAAGGCTGTGCTCGCCAAACTGCAGGAGGAGGAAAGCCTTGTTGCATGATGGAAGGGAAGGCCGTGGCTTGGCAGCCGAAACTGCAGAGGGCAGTTTATGGTGGACATATCCCAAGATGCAAGTTAAGCTCAGATGGAGATATGAATGGGCTGCTGGGAAAGAGGACCGTGGTGGCGATGCCAGAAGCAAGCACCACACAGGGATGAGCAAAAGGCTGGTGAAGAATTCCTCCCCACCCCCCAAGCCCAGCCTCTGCTTCTACCTCCTCTTCCTCCTGGGTTTCCACCGCGGGACCATTGTGCGCCTCCTGGAAGAGGAGTTTCTTCATCTTGCGATACTGAAGATTGTCCAGTTCTCTGACTGCATCCTTTGTTCTCTGGATCAGGTCTATTAACACTGTCTCAGGGCGCTCCCGGAGGACAAACACGTGCTGCAGCAGAAGACACAAGCGGGCAGGGGAGTGTCAGTGCCCTGTGACCTCAGGCTCTGCCCACAAACCACAGCATGCCATGGCTACAGGCAAAGCGTTCTCCTGGACTGGGAAAAGATATAGGTGCCGACTGCAGAGATGGTCTGGCAAGGCTTCCGTCAGTCCGAAGCCCAGGGAATCCCTTGCCTGGCAAAGGCCTGTGGGAAGCTGCATGCAGAACTGCTCAACTGGAGGGTCCCAGGCAGAGAGACCTGGCACTCGAGTTCCAGTATGTTTACTCCCTGTTTAGATAAAAGCTCACCACCACCAGAAACTCTAGCTATGATTCTATGACTTAGGATGTCTGGAAGTGCAATATTGCGCTGGGTCAGTCCATAAAGGAAAAAGAACCTCAGAGAGCAGCTGATGGCAGAGACCACGATCCAGGTAAGCCACTGCCAGTTGGAGCAGCTTCAGGATAAGGCAGCTCCATGGGCTTTGCTTAAAAATAAATGTAAGTAGAGAAAGTAGAGAAAGCTGACAGATGAAGAATAAAGGAAGTCAAGCTAACCTTCAGGAGCTCCTCCGATGTAGGCCTGTCTTGGGGGATTTTCTGGAGGCAAGAATCTACAAAGTTTCGAAAATAATCAGACCTATAAAGGGTAAGGGAAAACAGAAGTTTTAAACTATTGTTTAGTCAAGGGCGCAGCTGCCTTTTTCGCCCATGTCAACACATCACTTGCGCAGGATCATCAGAGGAAACACAGCAGCCGGGACCAAGTGACCAGAAGCCACTGCGGAAATTGGACACACAGGAGAGGCAACCACCCACCATTACAATTTGACATGGCAAATGCTGCTCTCATGCAAGCATTGCTGTGATGGATCTAACAAATTTCATTTTTGCTCAAATAAATACATCACCAAAGTGCTCACTTATAAACCCATTTAGGTACGTTGATCCCGAAACCCAGACAACTGACCCCAAAAAGTGTTGCAACCTCTCCTCCTTCGGCCATTCACTCACCATTCACTGGACTGGAGTGTAGGGGATTCATTCTGCGCTATGTGATATAAGGCACTCATTGCGTTCATATTAAACAAGGGAGGCTTCCTTTCCGCTGCACAGAAAGAAAAAAGTGTTTGCTTAATGGAGGGGGAAGCAACTGGTGGCGCCCCAGCCGGCCTGTGCCTGATCCTCAACAGAACCAGATAGAACGAGGTCACTTGCACCTGCCAAACCCTCCCGCTCCTCACTGCAGCAGAGGGGTAAATACCATGCCTGTTGCACTTTCAATGGCCAAACGAGCCACCCAAATGCCAAAGGGGTCGGGGGGGGGGGGGCTTCTCCAAACTGATGAATGTTTTGCCCAGTCCTACCACTGACATATCTGCTTTCTACCAAATCCTTTTTTTAAAGCCACCAAAGAAATCGCTGTCTCTTATGTCAGAAATTTCCACAGTTTAACTAGAAGCTGTGTGGAACTCTAACCTCAAATTCTAATACAGTGGACCCTCTAGTTACATACCACTCTGGATACGTAACTTTCGGGTTACAAATGCGACAAACCCGGAAGTGTATACTTCCGGCTTTTGCTGCGCATGCATGAGCAGAAGCACTCAAATCGCACTGCGCGCATGCGCAGAAGCAGTGCCCCTGCATATGGACTTTTTGGGTTGCGGACGGACCCCCGGAACGAATTTAATTCATATCTGGAGGGTCCACTGTAATATGAATGAGGAAAGTCTCTTTCTGTTCTCCTCCACCACCCCAATTCATGAACCTCTCCCCTGGATCCAAATTATCTTTTCTTTTTAAAAGACCCAAGTGCTCTATTATTTTTCTCCCAAGGGGGAAAATGCTCCAGCCCTTGATCAACTTTGGTTGCTTCTTTTTCTATCTTTCTCAGTTCCAAAATAATCTTTTTAGATGGGGCAAGACATAATTTAGCACCAGTGTTGCTGAAATACAAGAGGCCTCATCACTACTGGCATTCTGCCGGCTCTTGAAGACATACCTGTTTAGACTGCAATCCTCTTGATTTCCTGACCTGAAACTCCTCATCTAATCATTTTAACTGCTGTTTTAAACTGCTTTAATTATTATGCTGCTTTAGTGGGTTTGTTTTATTGGACAGATTAATTATGGGTGCTTTTTAATGTTTTGATGAAATTGTTTTGTTGTGTATTTTAGTTCCGTGGGGATATATTTTTGTAAATGGTTTTACACTTGTAAAACCACTTAGAAGCCATTTTGGCAAGCAAGCAGTATATTATTATTAGTAGTAGTAGCAGCAGCAGCAAAAAATGTGCAACTTTTGACTGGGAGAAGTCAGAACTCGAACAGGCGGACATGGCCTACCTAATTCAATACACGTTATCCCAAGTGACCACACGTCGACTTTACCATCATATTGCCCTTCATCCATGGCTAAAATCACTTCCGGGGCCATCCTGAAGAGAGAAAAATTAAGGTGCTTAGCAGATCCACTCACCAAAATCCTTGACCATTTCTGTCTTGCCCTTTAGGATGAAGACTAACACTGACTACTAACCAACACTAACTAGCCTGAGGTGTAGAGAAAACAATACAGAATATGAGTATATCTGGAGGCCTGGGGTCCCAAGGATGCTACGTAGTTGCTTGAGGAAACACCAGCAGGGCTGAGGGCTCCTGAAACGGCAGAGCAGGGAGAGAGAGAAAATATATGTCTTGCATGTGGATGTTCTCTTATCGTCCTCTCCCTCCACATCATTTTCTTGAGTCACTTAATCTTCACCAGGAGAAGGGAAAGGAGAAATCAGGATGGGCCAGAGAAAGATGCAATGGCAACTTGGTGTCCCTTGGAACTGGTAAGGTGGAAGGCAGGATGACTGACAGCAGGTGGAGCAGGTGGCGCTGTGGGTTAAACCACAGAGCCTAGGGCTTGCTGATCAGAAGGTCGGTGGTTCGAATCCCTGCGACAGGGTGAGCTCCCGTTGCTCGGTCCCTGCTCCTGCCAACCTAGCAGTTCAAAAGCACGTCAAAGTGCAAGTAGATAAATAGGTACCGCTCCGGCGGGAAGATAAATGGCGTTTCCGTGCGCTGCTCTGGTTCTCCAGAAGCGGCTTAGTCCTGCTGGCCACATGACCTGGAAGCTGTACACCGGCTCCCTTGGCCAATAAAGCAAGATGAGCGCCGCAACCCCAGAGTCGGCCACGACTGGACCTAATGGTCAGGGGTCCCTTTACCTTTACCTTAAGTATATATTAGGTCTTACTCAGTATAAGGCTACCTTCTATGTTCCTATCCAGTCTTCATAAGCTATTTCAGGAAGTACTAAAGGGTGACAATGTGCTGGCAAGTAGAAAACGACTCATTGCTAGACCCCAATATTTATACTCTGGAATGACAGACCTGGCATTGAAGTAATCTCCTTTCCAGCCCACTTTAAGGGTCATCCAGAAATCTGGCGTGCATGTAAGACCATTAACTGCAAAACGTTAACTCCCACAGCAATACCAATGCTGAAGCCTCCCTTACCAATATGGTGTCCCCACAAACGAGTTGGCAGGAGATGCTATGGAAGCAGATCCGAAGTCAGCGAGTTTCACCTGGCCTGGTTCCGTCAGTAGGATGTTTCCTGCCTTGATATCTCTGGGGAACAAATATAAGTCAACATGCCACACTTGTTCGCTGGCCCCAACACAGGAACAACCAAACTGCTGCCCCACCACCCTTCATGGATCTTGTAGAACTACAAGGCCAACATCCCACACTTGCTGGGACTCGTGAGTTATAGTGCAAAGAATTTGGAGGGCACCATGTTGGCTACCCCTGCCATGAAGAGATTACATACAAACACAGCTGTAGTAAAGAAGGAAGGAAGCACTAACATCACCCCAAAACATCTAGGGAAGATGAACCAACACAGTGGCAAGGGGGCGGGAGCGCCTTAACTGCAATCCTGCCCCCAGCAACAGGACCAATGAACCCATCCTGTGTCCACCCTGCTGTGGTGCCTCAAAGAAAACCATGGGGTGGCAGGCTTCCTGTTGGAGCATCTGGTTGGCCACTGTGAGGGTGTTGAACTAGACAGGTTGCCAACTGCCTAGCCCAGAACATGGGCTCTTCTCATGTCCTTCAAAGTCACTGCAAGTTCAGGCTGCCAGTAAAGCTTAGAGGGTCATACCTAAGTAAATTATACTCAAGCAGACCGACCTGAAATTACAAGCCCTGGGCGAGCCACACCTAGTCATTTCAATGGTCTATTCTAATGAGTACAACTAACACTGGATACAACTTAGTGTGTGTTGTGTTTATTTTCTGATAAATCAACCATTTGTTTACACTGATCAGCCCGGACACAGATCCAGCTCCAAGAGCCTTCTGGTGGTTCCCACACTGCAAGAAGTGAAGCTACAGGGAACCAGGCAGAGGGCCTTCTTGGTAGTGGCACCCACCCTGTGGAATGCTCTCCCATCAGGTGTCAAGGAGATGAGTAATTATATAACGTTTAGGAAACATCTGAAGGCAGCCCTGTATAGGGAAGCTTTTTAAGGTTTAAGGTTTTACTATGTTTTTATATATGCTGGAAGCCACCCAGAGTGGCTGGGGTACAAATAAATAAAGAAATTGTTGTTGTTGTTGTTGTTAGCAAAATCGCAGCTCCTCATATCTGCCTGATGTACTGAAGAAAGTTGAGTTGGGTTTTTATCACCTTATTTGCTTAATTGTTTGACAAAGGCAGTGGTAGTTGGGGGGGTCTATATAGCACCCCATGAAGACTTTAGATCTGGGGAATTTTAACGCATAACACACAGTGACCTGTACACAAGCGCACCCCTATCCCGTGTATGTGTCTGCCCTATTAAGTCAAGTCATCACTGCAGGTTCTCTGTACACTTGACGAAAAAAGAGGGAAAGCCACCCCATTTAGAAAACCACAAGCTTTTTGCCCAGAGAAACCACAAAATGCAGGTGAAGTTCAAGCAGGCACCACTGGCGATGTCGTGAGGAAGGACTTACCTATGGATCATGTTGTGAGAATGCAAGTATGCTAAACCTTGGAGAGCACCGTGGGTAATTGCAGCAATTTCCAGCTCTTGCAATGGCTTTTTATGGACTTGAGGAAAGAGAAACTCAGTTAGCAAAACAGGAAGGGACGGGCTGAATATGCACGCTGCTGACTTGACCAGGCCCATAAGGTAGGCGACAACACAGAGAGGGCCAGGTGGATTTGGGAACCAGACAGTCTGCCGTGTGCCCTGAGATGAACTCAAGAGCCGGCACAAGTTACTTTATTGCCTGCGTTTCCCCAAATATCAGTTTGACAATCAGCATCCAATCTGTCAAACACATCACAAGCCTCCACAAACGAACAAATGAGCAAAAAGGTTGTAAAAGGTTAACCTGTCCCCAGCCACTATCAGGGGTTCTCACATAGCAGCACAATGGAAGCTCACCTTGCTTCATCAGGCTACTACAAGGAAGCACCCAGCATTTTAAGAAGGTAGTGTGGTGGGCCTTGCCCCCTTACAAAATCGTTTCGTGGGTTTACATCCCTTTGCTGAGCAGCCCCAGGCAGGGGCCACCCAATCAGGGCCAAAGACTCTATGTAACCAAATAGGGGGAAGTTGCCTGATTGGGGAAGGGACTGGTGAGGGGGAAACGGCAGAAAAAGACCATCAAGTTTTGAAAAATTGGCTCCATAAAATACACCTATGGGGCATTCCAGGGGATCTCCTTTTTCCTCCCTTTCACACAGCATGGGATCACATGGCAATCAAAGGGACTGAGAGGAACATACCTTCTAATAAATCTGATGCTGATCCTAAACAGTATTCCATAACAAGCTGTATAGGACAGAAGGGGGGGGGAGTGTTAGTAAGTGCTTCAAATGGCATGGGTAGCACCCCCAACACCCTAAAACAGGGTCTGATGACAACCTGCTCCTCAGACAGAACCCCACCACCCCCACATTCCTCAACAGGCTATCCATTAGCTTTATTTGGACCAACCCTCTCCAGTCTTTCCCCACGGCTTCTGTACTGGGTAGCCATACAGAGGTAGCCTGTCTCCGCCAGCAAGTTTCCCTCAAGGTGTCCCAAAGAAATGTGTCAGCAGGGCCCCAACTGTCGACCTCCGATGACTGGAGGAGCCCTTGCCCACCTGTCCATTTGACTGAGGAACAGCATTGCCAAAGTTTTAAAGTATCTCACAAAATGCACGTTTATCCTGATCTTCAGGAACATGACCCCTCTCCCTCCTCATGTTGACTGCTATTTATTTTGTGTTTCACAATTGGCTCCTATGAGGCATCCTGAACTCATTTCCAGGATTTATATGGACAGTTACATGCACAGAAAACCAACTGCATATATGAAAATATATTTTTAAAAAAACAACCCAGATTTAAACATAAGAACAGTTTAAAAGAACAGCAGCACATAGAGATAAAACCCACTCCATCCCCAAGACAGACACTAACTGGGACAAAGGTTTCAGAAAGCTTGTCAAAAGGGGAGGTGTCTTTTGCAGAGAAGGTGCCTATGGGATCTGCATCTGCAAGAGCGTTCCAAAGGGCAGGTGCCACCACACTGAAGGCCCTGTTTCAAGACTGTGCAGAATGGAGCTCCTGATAGGATGAGACCTGATAGGATGAGACCTGCCGAGTGCAGTGAACTGTTGTGTGTGTAAGGAAGGTATCCTGGCCCCAAGCTGATATTTTTATTTATTAAATTCATATCTCACTCACAGGAGGAAACTACAGGAGGAGGATAGTGCTCTTATGCTTGGGGTCCTGCTTGCATTTGGTTGCCCTTGTGAGAAGGATGCTGGATCTGATGGGCCATTGGCTTGCTCCAGCCAGGCTCTTCTTCTACCTTTTGTGCCAAAGGAGCCCAGGGCTCCACTAACCCTAGGAAGCAGGCTTATGCCACACCAAAGGTCCTTCCCAGCCTTCTGCACAGTGCCTTTGTCCAGTGGAGATTCAGCGGACTGAAACTGGGGTTTTCAACATGCAAAGCTTCTGCTCTGCTGTCTGAGCTGTGCCTACCCTCCCTAATCCAAGTGTTCTATAGTGGGACTTCCTCTCCTAGGGACATTACAGACACAGGGATGCCAGCAACTGACTTTTGTTCTCAAAAGAAGCAGCTTATAATTTGGGTTTTGCGCAAGCTGCCCTCTTTTCGTTGAAGCTGAGAGAACACATTTCTGTATTTCTTTTAGGATTTAAAATTCCAGAGGAATCAATAAATCTCCTATCACGCAGGCAGGGCATTATAACTAGAAATTCAGGCCAAATGGGAGAGAGAAAACTTCAAAGGCTTTTGGCTTAAGAGGGCAAGAAACCAGCTGAAAGTTTGGTCTCTTACTTGTGTCACGTGGGATTTAGTCAATCATCCAGAAGGCTCACTCACTGGCAGCCAGCTCCTGCAGATGTTTATGTAGAATCAAGACCCACTGATTTTTCGGGGTGGGGGTGGGGGGGGTTGTTACTTCCAAATAAGTAAGCAACTGGACTGCAACTTTGGTTGAGAGCCTTGTTGGAGGAAGACTGAAAAGCTGCTTCCACATTTGCTTAAATTTGAACAAGGGCTAAAGGGGCACTTTGGACTGGAGGTTTTTAGACACACCCACCCCGGTATGTTAGCATCCCAGAGCCTGAAAGTGAAGCTAGAAGGTGGTTTTATGGGGCATTGTGTAGAGCACGGGTGGGGAAATATATGCAGCCTTCCAGAGACTGCTGGAATCCCATCAGCCCTGACCACTGTCCATTCTGGCTTCTAGGAGTTGGGAGTCCCGAGACATCTGGAGAGCCACAAGCTTTGGGAAGCCGATGAAAAGATCACAAAGGCCTTCCATATTGCAATTCTCAATAAAGAGTGGCCAAGAACTGGCCGAAAGCTAACGGAATATTTCATGAGCGATCTATATAATAGAGCAAATGTCTTATGCCGCTTCAGTTAGAGCAAACTCTTCTCATGAATGGCATAAATCTCATCAAAGCTTTGATGCTGCGTTTTGTTTTCAAGAGAGATGCCTGGTATGATAGGAATCTAGCTGGAGCTTTGAGTCTCAAGCAAGAGTAGAAGCAGGGAATGAGTCTGATGATAAAACCATGCAAGGGGGTAAAATAAAAGGTAAACAGCTATCTCTAACATACAGGGTCAAAATTTTCACAAGCCAAGGGCACTGGATGACAAGAGTATTGCCTCAATAATCCAGTCAATGCCTGCTGGACAAAGAAGTTTACAGAAGCTCAAAAGATCATATATATATGGCTGCCATATATACCCAGCAGGTCACTTCGTTCTGCAGGAGAGTTCCGCCTTAAGTCCCCAAAATATCAGAAGTTGGCTCTACAGTAACTCAGAGAAGGGCTTTTAGTGCGGCAGCCCCAAGTTCTGTAGAATGGCATGCCTGTAGAAAAATGACAGGCATCCACCATCTGAACAATTGAAGATGTTTTTGTTTAAACAAGCTGTCCTAGCTGAGTAAGTCAGTCCCTTTCTTGGATGCTCATTTTGTATTGTTTTTAAAATGTACCTGTGGTTGTCTTTTTGTACTGTTTTTAAAACTCACAGCTGTTTTTATGGTGTGTCTGTAAATTACCTTCAGATATATGTAAATGGCAATTCATACATTCATTCAATAGAATTGTAAAAAACTTTCAGGAGGTAACAACTGGGAAAAGGCAAGTGCTGGCGAAGAGTGTTGATTCAATATCTTCAGCCAGCAGATACACATTTCCTTTTTACACTGCTCAACACACACACACACACACACACACACACAACTCCACAAAGGGAAAGGAAAGATGCACTTACCCATGCTGTATGCTCCCGCAAATAGCAGCCTTTGTATTCTATACTGTTTGGATGTTTAATTCTTTGTAGGAACTTGACTTCTTTAATGATATCCTGCCATTTCTACAAAAGGGAGAAAAGAAGGAGAAGGTCAAGCTTTACAGATGAGAGAAAATGTTTTTTAGGAATCAGAGGCAGAGGGCAGGTATGATCTGACCAGGACAAATACATAAGCAGAGGACTAAGAAGATCAGAAGCAACAAGGCAGAGGAACGGTCACATTCCTCTGCAGCCACCAGCTGCCCTTCTCCATTCATGAACAAGATTCACTTAAGGCTTTATGCTCCCCCTTTCAGATGACTTTTATAAACTTAAGTTAAAACATATTTATCCATATTTCAACCCATATTTCAAACTGCCTTTCCTACTGACCCCCACTACAGAACCACAGGGTAGGAACTTCTTTTTTTTTTTTTAGCCCAAGGGCTACATTCCCTTATGGGTAACCTTACGGGAGGGGGGGGGGGGTTGGAGACGAGACCATTTGCCAGTGGTGGGCAGGGGCAGGGCCAGAGGGAAACCAGGACAGAGCAACGGATGCAACCCTTTCCTTTGTAGAGCAGCCCACAATTCAGTCGGGCAAATGTCAGAGGTCGCTTCGCCCACACGTCTTTCCATCCTCCATCCAGGCATGCAAGAGGCATCGGCACAATTCAAAGACTCGCCCCAGCCGGGCGAACGCCGCTGAGGGCACAGAGCAATGCCAGTGAGGGGTGTATCCTAGGGAGACTCCCAACAGAGACGCCTGGCATTTGCTACCCACCCCACCCCCAGGCCTGAGGTCCCCAACCACTGTGTTCTATCTTTCTTTGCACAAGTAGCCCCTAATGCAGCTGTTGACGGAGGACAGAAACAGTGATTTGCCACATGGAGACACAAGCGTTACTCTGCTGCACCAAGAGCTCTTGCCTAAGCAGGAGTGTTGTGGCACAGATGGAATTCGGAGGAATTCAGCCCTCTGATCAGCCACGTTGGCCCATGGGGAAAAATTGACACAGAGGGAGCTACTAAACCAAGTGCATCAATTTTGTTGAATTAATTAAACTAAATCATTTTAAGTAGATTTTGACTAAATGTGCAATCAATTGCTTCTCTTTTGAATTTTACAGTGTTATTATGTTCCTTAAAGGGTTGTGCAACCTGCTATTCTGAATAATTTCTTTTACAGGGTAGGGGGCACTGGGGATGAGTTTATGGAACCAAAGGGGTGGTGGCCCAAAAAAAGTTTAGGAACCACTGCTTTAGCTGATCCTGAACTGAGCTGGTGTGTGTGTGTAATAGATGACCTCCAACTCTTACGATCACAAGAACGGAGGAGAAGGTAGCTGCATTTCACCCATCAGTGTTGCTGGCATGATGATTAAATGTAACTGCAACTTAAGCTGCCTTCTCTTTCGGCAAGAGAGGAGCAATCTAGAAACAGTTTTTAAACTGTGTTTTTCAAAACAGACACACACCCGCCCACTGGAGACAATCCAGCCTTATTTCTGAAGCGGGCGCCATGTGCTTCATTCATGTGAACAGAGTATTTATAGCCCAATAGTAATTAAATCAGCAGGATGAGAAACAGGTATAAATTAGACTTTCACCATTGCATGGTTAAACAAGATGCACAAGGCTTCAGGAACAGAATAAAAATGGAATGCGGGAGGCTGGTGTGGGAAAAACAGAGAAAGGACTCCTAGTTCTGCAGTACCTCAAGACGCAGGTAGGGGAAGGGCCACTAAAAGGCATTTTTACATGGCAGCCAGGCATCCTACTCTACATTCAGTACCAGGGCAAGTTCAGAGCAGGATGTAGTTGTTTTGGTTTTTGTTTAAAAAATACAAGTCCTCACAGCCCAGATAGAGTGCTGTTGTGTGAACCCCCTGCTGGTTCCTGACACTCCATGTCACACACCTCTGCTTTTCTCCTTTCCCCTCTTGCAGTGATCACTAAGCCTCAGAAGCTGTACTTAACAGCCGAATGGGCTTTTAATGTGCCAGGCTTCAGGCACAAGGCCAGCAAGAAGCAGCAACTAGGCTGTTCTGCCCTGGTCTTCTGCCCTCACCAAGCCTCAGAGCCTGCTGGCACCTGGGCCCTTTAACTGCCGTTCTGAAAACATGTTCAGTTATTCCATAGTGAAAATAAAATGTTTTAACAATAACTGATCTTTGGTGCACAGGATGCGCCCCCATTCTACTGACAGTCCTGAATAAATAGCTCTGTTCTGTTAAGGCAGAAGTAGCAAACCTCAGGCCCTGCACCTCACCAGCCCTGTTTTGCACCCTCCTTGAGTGTTCTTGTCTGGCTGGACTGTGTCCTTAAACACTGATAATGCATCTTGCTTGTCTGGACAGAGGACGGAGGGTGTGTATGTGTAGAAAGCAGCCTATGGTTCAAAAGTAGAAGTTTACATTTGCAGCTCCACCCACTTTTGCTTCTGGCGCCACCCACCACCACCATGTGCCCCCCCCCCGAAGATTTCCATAAAGGGAATGCAGCCCTTAGGCTGAAAAGCAGGCAAGGGAAGCTTCTGTTCATACAAAATCCAGACAGGGCTGCAGTTCTTGAAACACAGCATAACATTAAAATCTCCACACTTCCTTTCAAACATGAAACTAAAGGGTCTTCAGCCAAGGATCTAGAACTCAAGCGGATCTAGGGTTGCCAGGAGAGTGGGTGACATTCCTAACCTCCAAGGCTTGCTCTTGCTGGTAGCGCTCAAAGCCGACCTTAATCTGCCTGGCCTGCAATTTTCCCACGCTCACACCGTTTCCCCACTGCATCTTTCTGAAGTTCCTTGGGACGGATTTGTTCAAAGCAAAGAGCCAGGAAGGGAGAGAGGAGCTTCTGCTTGATCTGCCTTTGATTAAATTCTGCAGGCAAGCAAGCTCTGCTGTCTGAGCTGGTGCCTCTGCTGCATTCATGTCTACCATTCCTAGCAAGTTTTCTTTAGTTAGCTAGCCAGGCGATGGGGCTTTGGGTGTTTTGTTTTGAAGCAGAATTTTAGAATGGAATGTCGAAGGCCAAAGAGGAAAGCCAACGTACACTTAAGTCAGAATACCACAGCACTAGGTTCGTTTCAGCTTTTGCTATTGATGTTATAATAACATGCATTTTGCACAAAGAGGCTCTTTTTAGGTTGTAGAACAGCTGATCAGTCCCCGGCTAATTCAACATGGAGAAGCAACAAGACTCAAGAAATCCCAGGAGTATCTCTTGTGGCACTTCTTTCCAACTTCATTGCTAAGGGTGCAATCTGGAAGGATGTGGTCATGCCTGCAAATAAAGCTTCCCTGAATGGCATTCAACTGATCCCCAAGAATCCCAGCTCCTGCGTGGGTTTCTGAAAGCACACTTCTACTCTTCATGATTGCAGATATAAAGTTTAAAGACAGGGGGAAAGGACCACTTAAAGGCTCAGGGATGAGGGCAGGAAAATGTTTCTTGTGTTCAGGGAAAGAACAATTTTTTCCACACTTCATCTCTCTGGCTCCCCCCTCAAAATTCCAAACACCGCAGGCCCCTCACCTGCTGCCTACCTGGATCCCTGAAGCCCTATTCCCCTCCCCTTCTACCACAGACTGAATTTTCCCATTATGACAGAGTCCCCAGAGACACTGAATCCTCAAGGATACTGGTTACTACAGCTCTTTATATTTGTTTTGTATATTCATTCTGCGTGCAGTTCAACTAGTGAAGTGTTGAAGGGAACATTCTGGAGAAAGAACCCTGAGGAGTTCCTGTCGCCCCCAATGGTTGCAGAGCTTAAATCAGCCTCCCCTCCCACAAAATCTTGGTGCTGGACTACAACTCCCCTCACCCCTGACAATTAGCCATGTTACTGCTGCTAATGGGAGTTGTAGTCCACAACCTGTGAAGGGCAGCAGGTTGGCAGAGACTGGCTTGAATGAACCTACGTCAGCAGATGCAGCACAACCATTCACAAACACCTCACGTACCTCGTTGGATTGCTTCCCACTGTAAGACATTTTCTTGATGGCCACCACTTCATTGGTGCGCACATCATGTGCCTGCAATGTACAAAACAAACAAACAAACCAATAACCACAATGCTGTCACAGCGTTTATTCTGCTAGCAGAAGATCCCACCAAATTGAAATCCAACGTATCAGGACTCAAACCCACAGTAGGTCTTGAAGCTGGAACATGGGGATGTTGGGGAATAGACTGGTCAAGGGAAAGGGAGCTTGCCAGTGAAAAAGTCTCTGACCTGTGCACTAGAGCAAGCAAGGCAAGCCAGACCTCTTGAATCCTGCAGAGTCTGCTGGGTCAGACTCACTTCCCAGCCTAAGCAGCAAGTTCTTTGCTCTTGCTGTTGCCAGTGCTGGGGATAGACTCCCTTTGCCTCTGCGAGGATCCAGGTCTGACAGCCGGCCATTTGGGAACCCCCTCTTGACCACAGGTGCCAATCAAGCAGCCCTAGCATGGCTCTGAACCTCTGCAGATGTGTCACACAATTAAAGCCTCCATAGGCAAAGCACACAACTACCGTCTCTGGCAATGACACCCCCTGAAGAAGGTGAGGAAGTGGGCTTGGCCTGGCAAGTAACCAGAAAGGACCAAAATGCGAAATGTCATTTATTGCAGGGTAGGCACAAGAATCTGCATTACTGGCAGACTCCACGCAGTCTGAGTACTAACATGACGTAATGGCTGGGCAATACCTTATTTATGAGCCAGGGGTGGGGAACCACTTTTGATTTGGTGGGAGAACAGGGCTCAGTTAGAAGGAGCAAGTGAAGGCACTGGAAAAGACTGGTCAACATTTTTGTCTAATTTGCTTAGCTCCTCATTCAAAATAAATATGATTAACAGAAGCCACATAAAGAGAAGAAAGCTTGAGGGTGGCCGATGCCAGAATGGATCCTGTATCCCTAATATTTTATGCCTGTATCCCTAATTTTATTAGGGATTTAATCCTTCTTGGGAGGAAACTGACCATTCTGAGGCTTCTCTCAAATTCCAAAAGCTGGATGACAAAAGGGACAAGGGGCTAAGAATTTAGAAGAAGGACCCAGAAGTCCAACCTTTTGTGTGTGCATGTTTGCATTCTCAACCTGCAAGGTCTCAAGAACAGCCAGAGTTAAAATTCCAGGTCGCTTGGTTCAGAGCGTGCCCGGCCTCCCTCAGGACCACACGCTGCAGTGCTCTAGCAAGTGCAAGGAGCTTGCAGGGGGGTGGGGTGACAATTCCCAGCTGTGTTCCACAATGCCACACTGACAATGGATGCCAGTACGCAGCCTTGCAAAGCATCTCCACTTCCACACAACACACTTTTGTTAGGTCCGCTATTGTTCCAGGGAGGCCCTCCTCGTCCCCGACAAGGACACTGGAGTTGAGTACTAATAGCCTCAATGACAAACCTCTAATTCAAGACAAAGCGGAAACAAAGCAAAGCCCTCACTATCCCTGCTCCTGTGACATGGGTCACAAGGAAGACACACACACACCTCCCGATTGCACTTGTCAAGGCCTCTATGGCTTGAGCCAGCTGTGTGCATGCACCCTCTATTTTGGACAGGCAAAGCTATAGTGCCCCCCACCCCCAGAGCACCTTAGTAAACATGGGATCCGTCTACATGGCTTTTTTTTCTATCCCAGCCCTTAAATAACATGCAGACACTCTGAGGGGAGCTCTACCCAACAACTAAAGTGGGAGAGAAAAAGAGGGGGGTGGGGCAAATGAATCAAGAGCTGTGCAAAAGAAGCAGGCGCAGAATAACTCAGTATCTGAATAACTCAGCATTAATGAAGATACAGCCAATGGCAGAGTAAGAAGTCAATGGGCCCTTAGTGTGCATAAAAACTTAAGGAGAGCCCTGCTGGATCAGGCCAGTGGCCTATCTAGTCCAGCATCCTGTTCTCATACTGGCCAATCAAATGCCTGTGGGACCTGAGCGCACAAGAGAGAGTGCTCTCCGCTCCTGCAGTTTCCAGCAACAGGCATTCAGAAGAATTATTGCTTCTGACTGTAGAGGCAAAGCACAACCATCATTAATGTTCATTAGTGGTGCCATGTGAGGCAAGTGACACCTTGCGATTGCCAATAGCTAGCTGTGAGTTTATTCTTTTCCATGTGCCCCACAGCACCTCCATGCCCAACCCCAGCCCTCTTACAAAATAAACAGCTCCAAAGCTTCCATGGCCGATCTCTCGGAGATCCGTGAAGAGCTTCTCTGGATCTTCTTTGAAGAAGAGCTCTGCAATCTCGGGGTCCTTCAGGCTGCCCGCTCGGCTGGTGGATGGCATTCTGCTGGGCAGTTAGCCAACCGACTATCTGGGTTTAAAGTGCCACCTCGACCCTGGGCTCATCTGTATGAATGGAGCCTTTTCAGCATGGATCACTGCAAGGATACAGGGGAGAGAAAAGGCAGCATGTTACAGGAAGGGAAATCAAAATACAGGTAACACCAAATCCTCGGCCAACCGCTGCAGCATTGCAAAGGTTCTCTTTGCACAAGGCATCCACTTCAAGCTACAGTCCACGTTGCAAGGTGCTTTTGGGGGAAGGAGATCCTGAATGCCACCAGATTGTGCAGGAATCCAAAGCAGGCACTCCTATTTATTTACTAAATTTATATCCCACCCTTCCTCCAGGCAGCAACACTGCATCATTGTCCTGTAGGCTATTCAGAGACTGGGCTCAGGAGCTCCCACAATGCACAGCAAACAAACTGGGGTCTTCCTCTTTAAGGGTCACACATGGAAGTCCAAGGTGCATTTGCTAGCATCTCTATGAAGGATCTGCAGTAGTAGGGCTGGCAAGCCGGAGGGAGAATTGGTGAGTTGTTGTCAGTCAAAGCAGACAATTCTGGGCTAGGGATCAATGGTCTGACTCTGCCCAAGTGGTGTGCATCCACTTTCCCATGCATGCTGCTTCTCCCAAATTAGAACAGCACTTGCATAAATCAGGCATGCCTAGATCTACCTAGATGGATTACACAATTAAAACTCATACGCAACTAGATCTTCAACACTGTAACTGTATTCCCAGTACCACATCAGATCAGCAAGCCCTGTTTCTATAGCAATGGAGGCAGAAATGTAGAAACTGTGCAGTCAAATCTGACAGATCTTTAAGACCTTCGTCTCTACCCACCCCTTCATATGCATATTCACATTCTTGCTAGCCAAACATAAAAAAGATAATGTCAGAACCCATTTCAAGAGGAATTAACCCCATGATTTCATATAAAATTAGGGAGGGGAGATTCCAAACAGAAAACAACTGCTAATTCTCCAAGGGCAGCAACCGAACTGACTTTACAGCAATTTCCAAACCCAGCCAATATTGTAAGTGTCTAGAAACCACCACGCCACACTTTTAGTCTACCCCTACCTAAAGCCTTCTCCCTGGCTTTTTAAGTTATTGGGCCGGGGTGGAGAAATTCAGGTCCCTGAGGGCCAAATCCAGCCCTCCATACCTCTCTCCCCCCACCCTCAGGACTCTCCCCAGGCCCTGATTCACACCCTACTTGAGTGTTTCTTGCTGGAGATGTGTCACTGAACTTTGATAGCACCCTCTATCAGAGGATAGAGATGGACATGCAATTTGTTTGTGTGTGTAGAAACTAGCCTGCTGTTCAAGGCTGAAGATTTATACCTGTTGCTCCACCCACTCTTGCCTTTGGCCCAGCCCATCACTGTCATGAAGTCCTGGGAAGGCTCCCCGGGGGGACTGCGGCCCTCAGACTGTAAAGGGGCCCCACCTCTGAACAAGGCCTTTAAGGGAAGGTAGCGACTGACTGAGCTGGGTACAAGCTCCCCTCTGATGTTCCCCTTTCAAGATCAGTTTTGCACATGATCCGGATCAGGTCCCCAGAGCAGGTGGGGTGAGGGCTACTGGAACTGTGCCTCCCCTTCCACCCGTGGCCAAATAACAAGGCTGATTGTGGAAAGGAACACACTGCACACAGCCAAAAGAATTAGGTGCAAGCTAGTCAGGCCGCATGGAAAGCATGCTATCTGCCGCATTCCTCACATAGGAGGGAAAAGTCCAACAATGCTACAACTTAATCCTCACTCTGAAGAAGGAATTTAAGATTATAGAACACTTTTTTGCATTTACAGTCCATTTCTAAAACAAACAATAAACAGAAGCATCAAGCAGAAGAAAGGGTGGGGTGAGGCGCTGATAAGTGACAGCACACTCCGTATTACTGGGAGAAATTCTTCCTGGCTCAAAAAGTAATGAGGTCATATTCCATCTTTAAGCAGCACTGGGTCCTTACAAAAAAGACATTGTTCAGGATGCAAATGCTGCAATCCCACAAATGCCCTTCTGCTGCCCCCCCACCCTGCTCGTATCTGTTCGTGTTAACTAGAGAGAAGAGGGCTTCACACACCTGCCTCTGGGCAAGGCTATGTACTCCCTGGGTAAGGAGATCTACGTTCGAGAGGTAGCATCCATGGCCTGCTCCCATCCACAACCACCACCGCGATGTAGATGAGCTCTGAGTCACCAAGAGACAGGGCAGCAACAAGCTTCCAATGCTAGCCAACACTAGCTGCAGTTGCTGTTCAAGCAGAGTCCTCCCAAGAAACAGCCCATTCACCTATGGAGGAAACAAGCACTTTGTGGCCTTACAAGATGTCCCCTAAAATGCATGCATGTTTGACTCAGCTGCAGGAGGGTAACCTAAGGTTACCAGACGTCTCCATTTCCCGAGGACAGTCCCCGGGAAAAATCAGTCCCCATACAAAATCTGATGAAGTTGAAAAGTGTCCCCGGATTCATTAAAAAAAAAAAAAATCTGGTAGCCTTAGGGTAACCTACTATTCTGGTCACTCAGTTTATGACTGATCCAATGCCTTTGTGTCAAGCTTAAAAGCAGATCCACCAACTCTCCAGCTCTCATTTGAAATTCCCAGTTCCAGGCCGCTGACATCACCAAAGCCAATTTCATAATAAAAACAGGGGGGAACGTTCAGAAAGGAAACAACAAAACAATGGAAGCAAACACGCAGCAAATTAAACTGACAAATACCACACAAAAAATATTCGCTAAGCAGCAGGTAAAAAGTTTTGATGTTGTTGTTGTGTTTTGTTTTGTTTTAAAGGTCCTGGAAGTGAATGGAGCTCAATAAATTTTCCAGCAAAAGGAATTCCACATCCTGAGTACCATCAGCCACACCCTCAAGGGCAGTGGAGGCTGGTCCATTAGGATGGCAAGGACCCCCCCCCACCTGCCTTCTTTCTCAGAGGGTCCAGAGGGTGGTACTCCCCACCAGCTGCCTTCTCAGCCTCAGTGTTGCCCTTATGCATCTCAGCAGGCAGGGTGGGAAGAAAGCTGGAAGGGGGGGGGGGGAGAGGACTCTGCTTGTCATTGGCTTTGGCAACACCTACTATTGGTCTCCCTGCCCAACCATACCAGCCACTGCGGCCCAATGGTGCCTCAGAAGTTGGCAGAATGCGCAAAAGGGCCTCAACAGGTTATCAAAATTGACAGGTAGTTTCAAATGGAAGTCATGGTCCTTGACATATCATGTCCCTAGCAAGGGCAGAGAAGTCAGTTTCCTTTGTTGCCATGGCTGCCTAATGTGAGTTATAGCCAGGGGTCAGCAAACTTTTTCAGCAGGGGGCCGATCCACTGTCCCTCAGACCTTGTGGGGGGCCAGACTATTTGGGGGGGGGGAATGAACGAATTCTGGTGTCCCACAAATAACCCAGAGATGCATTTTAAATAAAAGGACACATTCTAGTCATGTAAAAACATGCTGATTCCCAGACCGTCCGCGGGCCGGATTTAGAAGGTGATTGGGCCGGATCCAGCCCCCAGGCCTTAGTTTGCCTACCCATGTTTTAGCTCATTTTGGGTCAAGGTCACCACAAGGTTTTCTTCTGTGATTCCAGACACATTCATCTGAATCTCTGCCATCGGCTGCCCAGAAACCAGGTGGAAGCAGATCTGACTTTAACCATGGGCGTCAAGGATCATATCCCCAATCCCAACCCACTAAAAACCATGTACTTAATGCTTCGTAATTTAATTATTACCTTTCACTCCATTTACCATGAAACAGCAAGCACCTGTTTCATATTGGACCAAGAAATATTTTTGAGGGCAGGTGAGTGGGTGGGTTCACAGAATAAAGCCATATTAAACTTTGCACGACAAAGAAAGAGGGAGTAGCTGTTATGAGTCTGTGACTTTAGCCATTATGTTATTTTATGACCAATGGTTTTTTGATTAATGTGCAAGCTCTTTTTCTAGCTGCTGTTAGAAATATCCCTGCCCACTCCTGAAGGGTTGCTTAAGAGTTTGGCCTAGCAAGGCCATCACCTTTCATGTCCTCCCCATGGCACCACTGCCTTTAATAGGGCATCTGGTGTACCAGGAGAATGCTAAACAATGAAGCTTTTGCAGTAAATTGCAGGAGAATTCAGGGATCCCATGAAAAACGACTTGAATGAACTGGATCCCCTTGTGCACAGCAAGAAAAAAATATTTCCTTTGGGTTGGGGAGGGTGTCATGTTGCGGATCCCCAAACATTAAATTGATATTCTCCACAAACATTTTAAGACTGGTTGTCATTTTGAGTACCACATGTTTTCACAGTTGGTTCTGTTGTATGCTAGTTTCATTTCTTTGACAGTTAAATCTAATAACTCCAAAATCTCCCGGCCTCTTTGAGGCACCAGTGCAGCTTACCAGTTTTGATTTTTATTTAACTTATTAAGAAAGCTCTTGCTGGCTGGTCTACTTTCTGCTAAAGGAAGCTGGTATAAGTCATAAAATTACGTTATTAAAAAGTAATATACAGCTTGGATGATATAACTGACTATGGTCATATAATTCTTTTCAAAATGGGACACTTTTAGCCCACATGCTCTGGAGCTACTCTAAGATGTCAATGCCCTTACTACATCTCCAACACTTATTATGAGGATGAAGCCACAGTTTAAGATGCTTGGAGACCAGTGGGTCCTGAGCATCATTTTATGTTGAATTAGCCTACTTGCCCTCCCTCTCTTTGATAAAAAGGGAAAGATTGGTGGGATGAGGGATTGGGGGGGGGGGACTTTCCATGGGGGGGGGGGCAGATGGAGGGGAGAAGATTTAGCTGGCTACCTTATGCTAAAATGGGAGGTTGGGTACTGTGTGAGAATGGTGCGAAGGATGTTTGTCAGTAAGCAGTGCAAGCAAATGCATGTCTACTCACAAGCAAGCCCTACTGAATTTAATGGGGCTTGCTCCCTGGAAAGTAGAAGTAAGTTTAGTTGAACTCAGTAGGGCTTATGCACGCACAGATTCCACTTAGACCTCCGAGTGGGGAAGCAGATGCAACCTGACTAGTAAATCACTTAAACTACTCTTAAATTAGTTGAAAATATATTAAATAAATTATATGGAAGTTTATTTAATATTTTTATTAAATCTACTACTTATTTACATTTTAAAGTCCTCAACCGCCATGGGAAGGCGCAGCGCGGCCCTCCACCACCGCAGGAAGCTCTCCACTGCCCCAGGGAAGTGCAGCCTCCGCCTAACAGAAAGGTGCGATGGGGCCCTCCCTCTGTGGGGATGCCCAGGGAGGCCCTCTACGGCTGCAGAAAGACCTATCAAGGCCCTCTGCTGCTGTGGGAATGCCCACAAAGCCCTCTGCTCCCATGGGGAAGTGCAACAGGGCCCTCCACCACTCTGGATTGGCCCAGAAAGGCCCTCCATCAACATGGGATAGGCGTGGTGAGGCCCTCCGCTGCTGTGGATAGGTGCAGTTATCTAAAACTTCTGGAGGGTCGCAGCTTGGGAAAGGCTGTACTACATGCTCACTATCAAATCCAGAAATGGTTGTAATAATCAGCAGAGCAATATTTCAGGCTTGTCCTAAAGCAAGGATGGGGGACCTGTGGCCCTCCAGATGGTGTTAGAATGCAGTTCCCATCATCCCTCACCAATGGTCATGCAGGTTGCTGGGAGATGGAGGCCAACAACCTCTGGGAAATGCCAGGTTTGCCACCTCGGTCTGAAGTCTAACCCTAACCCAACTGGGCACCTCAGGTGACGCTGCACCAGTTGGTATTGTTTGCTTATTTATCAGGTGCCCATAATCTCTCAGTGCTGCACAATAACACAATTTAAAAACACAAATCCCACACAATGTAATCAGACACAATGCAACACTTAAATCCAATCAAAAAAGGCAGCCGGACTCAAAATGGAGAGTAAGCATAATGCTGGCTCCGTCATTTAACCTAATCCCACAGAAAGCTCAAACAGACTACTCTCAGGCTTTGGCAAAGCACACACACACACACACACACACACAGAACACACACCCTAATTGGAGCGATTGCATCAAGGAATCCTATGTGCCCTTCCTGTAGCTTCCCAGAGAAGTTATTCCAAAGTAAAATAAATATTCTGAAGAAGACCAATGTAAAGAGAGTCTGACGTCTCTCAATGGACTCCCTTGCCTGCTTTGCCTAGACCTAAACCAAGGGTGAGGAGCCTTTTTCAGCTGAGGGCCACCTTCCCTTCTGAGGGTCACATGCCTACACACTCTCAAACACCCCAATAATCATTATCAGAGTTCAAGGACACATTCCAGAAACACTCAAGGAGGGTAAAGGTCTGGCTGTTGAAGGTTGTGACCTGAGGAGTTCCAAAGAACCACACACAGAGAGCCCCAGAGGGCCACATTCAGCCCCTGGGCTAGCGGTTTCCCACCCCTAGACAGACCCAGAGCAGGGAAGAAACCAGGAAAAAACCTTTCAAATTCAGGAGAGACAATAAGTTCAGGTTTTTCATGAGTTCAAGGCAAAAATGGTTTACCAATCTCACTTGCCACTGTTACAGAGGAGTGGGCTTGGACTGACACCTGAAAGAATCTGGAGACTGGGAAAAAGAACTGAGGATCAGAGGAAGGAACTGAATAGATTGAGGTTTCCACAATGGACTCCTAAATGAAGTTGAGACATTAAAAGTGCTCTGCCCAGGAAGCTGGCCCTTACAGAAGGGACTGCGGTCTGTGCTAGAAGAGAAGCCTTGGGGGCCTTATAGGCTTGCATAACACAAACTTTTACCCACCTTGATAAAGATGCTGTCTCAACCTTTTTGCCTGCATTTATTGTGTTCTGACAGGTTACAAATAATAACACATCTGTCCTAAAAGGACCCAGCCTGGAGCTGAAAGTCCCAACTGTCCAAACATCTCATCTGCTCTCCCTTCTTCAGAATGAGGAGAATGACCATGAAACATGGAAATCCAGGTTTGGCCAATGGACAATCTTAAAGCCCCCACCCCTCCCCAAATTCCAATACTCTACCTGTTACAGTGAAAGTGAAAAAGGCAAGAGAGAATTGACTAAGGAAATTGGCTTAAAAGCTGGATTAGTTACAGTGTGAAGGGCCACATTTAAATACCAGAAGGAAATGTGTGGCCTGGGGTGGGAAGGAGCATCACATTGCTCCTAAGCACAACGCACATGGATGCACGCATGAGTGTAGTCACCCTGGTGCAGCAGAGTATTGGGTTTAAAACAACTCAGGCTATCTCACTGAAGAACAAACCAATCCAGATTGTGCCACTGGGAGGACGTTGGATCTGCAACAAAACACTGCAGTGTGTCAAGAGCAGCAAGGACAGTTCCTGCCCCCCTCAACCCCCATCTCTCCTCCAGGGTACTTCTCTTAAGCTGTCAGGGACTTGAGCAGGCTAATTCCCTTAACTTCCCTGCCCCCATCTCTAACCTCCCTCAAGTTGCCACCTCACTGTCCAGAGAAGCCTATTTCATATTTTGAGGTTTGGGGAAAGCACAGAAAGAGAGGCCTGCTGAACAATTTCTTGATATGTCTGCTGTGTCTGAAGACAAAGAGCCCATTATTAGAGTGCCAAAGTAACAGACCAAAGGTCAAAGATGTGCTTGTTGAGTGCCTTGTTATTTCCTGGCTTCATGGAGGAGCCTCAGATTGGCATCCATAATCAATATATCCTGCTGCTCTGTCACTGAGGTCCCCCACTTTTGGCTAAAGATTTGCCCACCCACTAGGTCAAGGAAGCAGCAAGATGAGACGAATCTTGCAGGAAACCTTTGGCTCTGCAGGTGTTACTGAATTACAACTCCCATCATCCCTGCCCACTGTTTTCTGCTATCAAACAACAGAAGGAAGGAAGCCCATGGCAGGGCCCTGATATTCGAAAAAATGGATCCCTAAAGGAGGGTGACTGTTTTGATCTTGATTGACCTCTTGTGTTGAATTCTGTTGATCAAGGTCATCAGTCTAAATTCCCTGTATGGAGGCAGAATTATCTGGTGCCCCATTGAGTACAGAATCACCCCCAGGTGTTGTATTAATTGGATTGGTTGGGAAAGGGGGGAGGGACTGTTCCATTTGACCAGGAAGAGTGCTGGACTTGAAGCTGGGAGACTGGCGTTCAATTTCCCACTGAGCTATGAAACTCATTGGGTCACCTTTAGCCAGTCACCATCTCTCAGTCTAACCTACCTCACAGGGTTGTTTTTAACATAAAATGGGAAGAGGAAGAATCTTGTATGCCACCTTGAGCTCCTTGGAGGAAAGAAGGGATACAGATGTTACTACTACTACTACTACTACTACTACTACTACTACTACTAATAGTGAGGCAATTTACTTATGGACATGCTAGGTATGGCATTTTCACACCAAGCAATCTCAAGTGGCAGGTGGTAAAGACAGGAAGCAAAGATCATCTGTAGGGCACTTGACCTGCATGCAGATTGTGCCATGTTCCATCTCTAGGTAGGGTTGGGAAGAGCCCTGTCTGATTTTCTCCATCAGTCAACATTTGTAAGTCACCATGGGTGAAGTGGAGAGCTCTAAAAGGTAAAACCTGACAGCGAGAATGCACTGAGAAAAAAAGCAAGGAAACCTCTGATGCAATATTCTCATGGGCACAGGGAAATAAGCATCTCTTCATGCCATGAAAACCACCCAATGGTACCATTGTGGAGGAGGGCAGACCTCTATGTCACAGGAAGATTCCTGCACAATCTCCTTGAGGACTAATGCTGTACACCACAACTCTCTCATCTAGTGGGACTGTCTATACAATGCACGCCTACGATAATCCTAAAATGTCCTGGAAGGGTAAGAAAGTTGAATTTCCTATGCTATTTTTATTATTATATGGCAATCTGTTAATAACGAATTGTACCCAGCTAAATTCTACTTAGAGAAAATCCCATGAAATTAAGGGGGCTATGGTTGAAATTACTCTACATGACTTGCACAGGCCTACTAATTTCAACAGGTCTACTCTGAATATGAGTATTGATAAAATCCAGTATGTTTAGGGTTATGAGTATACAATTCTATGTCAAGATTCCTGCATTGTAGGGTGTTGTACTAGATGACCCACTGGGTTCCTTCCAGTTGGATTCTACCTCAATAAATCTGTGGACTTCTTAAATGCAATTCAAATTGTGCATTATTGTCTTTAGAGTCAATCCACTTATAAAAAGCAGAAAGACATCCTACCTCCAGAGTAGAAACACGCCTATATAATTGTTGTCACCATGTAACAATATTGCCAAGAATTAGTGTGTCAAATGAATAAATCTTCTTTTCAAATTCACTCATACATAAAAATAAGCCACTTCCAGGCCCATGAAAGATCCCCACTGCAACACACTTAATTTGCTGCTATAACTTCTCGTTAAATGAGACCTAATTGCTGTTAGGAGAAGAATACATGTGGGGTGTGTGTTCTGATTTGCATTACATTTGTTGAAAGCCTCCATTGGTGGGACGCTGGTGTGTAAGAAGGAAAAGCCAATGTACATGGTGACTAAACATTCTGCATCTGAAGGGGGTACAAGGAAGACCCCAAGCTATTGCATACAAACTTTTCTTTTGCGATGCACAGTTGTCTGCTTTCTTATGTCTTCTCTTCCAATATTACAAAACAAAAGTCCTCACCACAATGGCCATGTCTGGAGACAGAACTCCACTACGTGTTTTATTAGGAGATGCAGTTTCTCACCAGCCAACTGCAGCCAACTTTTACTTTGAAGGTAAGCTACTTGTGTGTCCCTTAGGAATGCTTAAGGTTTATTTCATGGTTTGTAGTACACAAGGGTTCCTTAAGGATCTGGTGAAGGTGAGCATACGTTCTGAGATCTTTTGATAAAGGGCAGTATATAAATTGAATAATATTCACTGAGAAGAAACACTGGAACTTATCAGGAATTACACATATATAACATTGACACCTTATAGTCTTTTGAATAATTCTAGCAGGGGAAGATTCCACACACTTCCTGCTGAGACATCTGACAGACGCAGACAGGATGAGTGTGATGTTCCTAGAGGCTAACTCCAAGCCCTGTATGTTAACAGGCTGCCTTCTATGAGCCTGAGAGGCATACAATCCACCTCTGGAATGGCACCTGAGGCAATCTGGAGAAAACACAATTAAAAGTTTAGCACATGTGTCAATGCTATCACAATAAAGGGAGTGTTTGCACATAACTGCAATCTCCTCTTGTGTGCACGGACTCCTATCACATGACTAGTTTATTTTTACACCTAGTTTCTGGACGGCAGGAGCAAGAACTTCTGAAAATAAAATATCCAGTAAGCCTTAAAGAAATAAAAGAGAAAACATATTACAACATTAAAATCTCATGTGAAGTTGCTGAATAATAGAGCATAAATTATTTGAAGATTTTCGTACTGGTGAAGTTTCTAACTTTGTTTAAAACGTCTTTGGGGTTATTGGAGGGTCATTCAGATCCTCAAATTTCCCTTCTCACAACTTTCTAGTCAGAAGCACTGCTAGCTGGGTTTTTGAAACAATTTCACACAGGACAAAACTGAGGACATCATGTTAAATGAAACTGCAATGCTTCTTTTTTTAAAATGCTTGTCCAAAGTTGAGGACAGGATTTTGCAGCATCAAAGCCAGATGCAGAGCAACCACTCTTCCAGTTGTCAAATTATTTTCCTTCTGCAGTATCTAATGTAGAAGCAGGAATGAATTTCCTCCTCTAATTCCCCCACAAACACACACCTACCCCCTCATCCCCGCAATTGCTCAAAAGGGCCTGGGAGGAAAGGGAGTGCATGAGACAGAGATTAAAATTATCCTCTAAACACACCATTAAATTCTTCCTGAATGGCTTTCAGCTGACAGTGAGAATTATTATCTCTTTTATGAATAGGGAGGCAAACTGAGAGTTTCACCAAGTTTTTTCCTTTCACTGTTACCTATTAATGATGCCTGAAAGCAGAATTAAATTGAAAATATGCCTGAAATATAGAACTGGCACACCATAGCCTCTATCCATGTCAAATGACAAAGTGAGGCTATGAATCAGCAAATTAAGGTTTGAGTGCAAAAGCCACAATGAACTTTGCTGGCTCCTGCTCATTTCAGTGGGGCTCAGGGAGGACTTCCCTGTGTGAATTTGCACTGCAACAAACAACAACTTCTTCAGTTCTTTGACTCTGAAGACAGTCCACATTGAGGGTGCAAATCAAGGGCACTTGGAAGAGAGAAATCCATCTACAAGATGCAGAATTAAAAGTTGTCCCTATTACTCAGTCACAAAGCAGTGAGCATTTCACACCTCTCTGAAGACATTTATGTATCCTCCATTTTATTTCATGGGCCAACAGTCACCTCATAGCACCATCCTGCAATACTGTGTTTTCTTGGAAGCTAGTTCCTCTGCATTCAAAAGGCACTTATTACCTATGAAGTTCACTGACAACTGCAAGCGCAGTATTGTTAAGTGTTGCAATTTGTGCCAAAAAGGTCTACGCAGCTTTTCACCTCTATTAGACTTCTGCTATTCCACACTCATGGAATTCAGTATCACAGGTGGTGATTGGATTTCAGTCCTGTCCCTCTACATTTCAGGGGGAAAAGAAAAAATACAACAAACAACAACAACAACAACTTATTATTTATACCCCGCCCATCTGGCTGGGCTTCCCCAGCCACTCTGGGCGGCTTCCAAAAGAATATTAAAATACTGTGATACATCAAACATTAAAAGCTTCCCTAAACAGGGCTGCCTTCAGATGTCTTCTAAAAGTCTGGTAGTTGTTGTTCTCTTTGACATCTGGTGGGAGGGCGTTCCACAAGAAGGGTGCCACTATCGAGAAGGCCCTCTGCCTGGTTCCTCACAGCAATGCCTGTGCAAAACTCACATGTTTTTCAACAAAGCTGGACTGGACCCCCCAGGTTTCTCTCTCACAGATACACAGACACATGACTGAAGTGTTTAGGAAGTGTCTGTAAAAGGCAGCAGCGTTCAGAAGGTAGAAGCTTTGTGGCTTGTAAGCTTGTCTGGCAAATAGCCCCTCCCTTGAGCTTACCTCACACTAACACAACACTGCACATTAGTCTTCGAAAGCTACTGGCCTGCAAAAAAAAAGTTATTAGCCATGCTGGGGGCTGGCAGAAAAGGGACAGGGAATTTTACTGCATTTCTATGCTGAGTGTCTAGGAAGGGGCTCAACTCTTCTGGCAGGAGGGGGAGGACACTTTCTTCCACCACATCTTTCAGCAGCTAAAAAGGAGCAAATCTGTGGAAGGCGTCCTGTGAGCAGCTGTATGAGACAGAGACGTCAGCTACCTCCCCCTGAGGTCATGCCACTTAAGCTTCACAACCTCCAAGAGAACTTTAAAGGGCAGTAAATGTGAACTTCACTGGAGCAATTGGTGAAGCATTAGAAGTGGTGTCATCTTAAACCTGAGGCACCGAAATAGCAATGAACAAGTAAGGGCTCTTTGCAGGGCCTCTAATGCTAAGGATGGCCATTCATCGTGCCTGCCTCATTCAGGGTGACACACAAGAGATGCTGGTTCCTCTGGGTATCCAGGGCCTGTTCAGCAGAGCAACAAAGTAAGAGGCAGCTCCTGTGGAAAAGGCTGCAGAGCACACGGAAAAGATTTCTGCATCCAGACAAACATCTACTAAACCTATCAGGAGAAAAGAACTGATGTGTCAGGCAGCTAGCTCTGTTTAACAAACACCTTTGCAAAGTCTCTTCTAGAAAACCTCTTTTTAAAAACCTCTTCAAGGAGGTTACTGTAATTTATTGAATTTATATACTGCCCTATAACTGCAGGTCTCAGAGCAATTGACTGGATAAAGATATAAAACCACAAAATACATAATCAAAAATAAAAACAAAACAACCCAATAACCCCCCAACACATTTTGAAAGGGCATACGATGTCAATCAACCAAAGGCCTGGTTAAAGAGGAACACTGGCGCCTAAAGGTGTATAATGAAGGTGCCAGGCGAACCTCCCTGGAAGAGCATCCCACAGTCAGGGAACCACTGCAGAGAAGGCCTGTTCTCATGTTGCCACCCTCCGGACCTCTTGAGGAGGAGGCACATGAAGGAGGACCTCAGAAGATGCTATCAGGGTCCGAGTGAGTTCATATCAAAAGAGGTGGTCCTTGAGGTATTGTGGTCCTGAGCACTTTGAATTAGTCCTGGAAACTACCGGTAATTGGTAGTCAGTAAAGTCAGATGAGGATCGGTGTAATATACTCAAACCGTCTTGTTCCGGTGAGCAACCTAGCCGCTGAATTCTGCTCCAGCTGAAGTTTCCAAACCGTCTTCAGAGGCAGCCCTACGTATATTGCTCTGCAGTAATCTAACTTTGAGGTTACCAGTGCATGGTTTACTTGTGCATCATAATGATCAAATGTGAGAGGAGACAAGGGGCGATGATGGATTTGCACTTTTAACTTTGAGGGGTGGGGGGAGATGGGAGACCCAATCCAAGCAACAACCACCATACACTGAGGAGTCAGGATGCAGAGACAAATTGTGTCCTATGTATCTGAAGTGCAGCCTGTTTTTGGCATATCAGCTTCAAGTCACTTGAGTGGCAGCGCACAACTGCAGTCATGTTTACTCAAAAGTAAACGCTATTGATTCTCCTGCTTTGCTGCCTGTTTGTTCCCGACTTGCTCTCTTGGGCTGACTCCCCTGGTTCTTGATGCTGACTTGCTGCTCCAGTCCTTCCCGTCAGCCCTGAATATCCTGCTTGCATCTGACCATGCTCCAGTACCTATCCTGCTGGACGGGCTCCAACTAAGGCTTCCTAGTGCAAATCTAACCATGGCAGGCCTGCCTACCCCTTGGTATCTGGAAGTTGAAATCTATGGAATGCTGTCAGGCTATGGGCACTGAACAAGACGGCCCAGTTCACACAGCCCTCAAAGGCTAGGGTGACCAGAGAGCAGCCAATCTAATAAAACACCTACAACATGTGAATGACACACACAACAGATTTAGCGGGGGGGGGGGGACAGCTTCATGTGCAAGCACCTCTCAGATCAGCTAAAACTAGAGTGTACCAGAAAACAAGCTATTATCGATTTGGAACAAAGTGGAACACTGCTTGCGCACCAAAGTAATGGGATAATTACAACGAACAACCTTGGGAAGGTAACACCAAAAGCTGCTTGAATTCTGACATCTCAGAGTTAGCAGAAATCAAGGGTGAGGAAATTCATTCTGCACCTCAAATCTTTCATAGTAGCATAGTCTTAAACTGAGTCAGACCACTGCTCCATCTAGCTCAGCATTGTCCACACTGACTGGCAGTGCGTCTCCGGGGTAACTAGCAGGAGCCTCTCCCAACCCTACCTATAAATACCAGGAATTGAACCTGGGGGCTTTTGCATGCAAAGCAAATATCCCAAAGCCTATTTGATTTGCCACACTAAGTCACATACAAGATATAAATCCCTCAAACAGGAGAGAAAAGATGAACTAATGAGATTTTCATTCATGGCAGTGTTCAAAAGGTAATTCATGGCAAATTCCCTTGAGAAAACAGATCAAGCCAGTCAAAAGAAGCAGAAAGGAAAAACAACTAGAACTTGAAGATCAAGCACATTTGAAAATCAAGCGAGATGGTAAAATCAGTATTTTTGACAATTGGTGGTGGGGAAGCTCAAGAAAGAAATGTTATAAACATGCCCATGTTTTGTTTTGGCATCTAGGATGTGGAAAGATGTTTAGAAACTGGCTGGTTTACACAAAAAACCTGAATTTTTAAAAAGCAGAATTGTGTGACCAGAAATGCTAAATTCTGCCAAACATACTTAGCAAACCAAGGAAATCATGCTGTTACTTTTCATAATTCTGGATGCGGAGTTTGCCTTGCGTTGCCATGGCATTTTCTTTGCTTCCTAATCCCAGATTCTAAGCCTCTGTGGACTGAACGAGCCAAACTACTACAGTTTTACATGTTTCTGAAATGTACCACTCTATTCAGACTAGACTCCCACAAGAGAGAAAAAGCAACTGGTCCTGCTTCACCAGGCCAGTATGACTCCAACATTTATCCCTCCAAAACTCACATGATTGAATAGAACAACTTGTTAACCAACATGTGGGGAGAAGATGAGTAAAAACAAACACACACAGCCATTGTTCTTCCAGCCTAGTGGAAGGCATGCATCCCTAGCAAGGTCCAGGAGTCAACTTCCTCCTCTCTCCCTGCATTTCAATAAATTTCAAGAGGCCAAAAACACCATCTATCAGACAGATATTTCAACTAATGCTATTTGGCAAAATTTCAAAGAAACAGATTTTTCTTATAGACAATGCATCAGCTGCAGGTCCACACAAAACTACTTTTGTGCACTCCAATAGAGGCTTTGGGCTTATTTTTCTTGAACGCTCACACAGCAAGTTCTTTGTGACCTAATGTTAAATTGGAGCAAAGGGTTAACACCTCAGTCCAAACTAACTGGGAAGGATGACAAAGGAAGGTGGTTTTAAGGTACAGTGGTACCTTGGGTTAAGTACTTAATTCGTTCCGGAGGTCCGTTCTTAACCTGAAGCACCACTTTAGCTAATGAGGCCTCCTGCTGCTGCCGCACTGCCAGAGCACAATTTCTGTTCTCATCCTGAAGCATAGTTCTTAACCCAAGGTACTATTCCTGGGTTAGCAGAGTCTGTAACCTGAAGCGTATGTAACCTGAAGCATATGTAACCCGAGGTACCACTGTACTTCTCACTTCCAAGCACTCCAATCCCTGTTTTGCAAATACAGTGGTACCTCAGTTTTCAAACATCTCCGTTGACAAACACTTCGGTTTTCGAATGCTGTAAACCCGGAAGTAAATGCTTCAGTTTTCGAACATACCTTGGAAGTCAAACATGCTATGCAGCTTCTGTATTGAGTTTTCCGTGTTGAGTTTTTGGTTTTCAGATGTTTGGGAACTCGAACAGTCTTCCGGAATGGATTACGTTTGAAAACCAAGGTACCACTGTATGCTTCTCTTCTCAGTCAAGAGGCACAAACTGAAAAAATGGGTGGAGGTATAGGGAATGTTTTTATTTCCTACCCATCTCCACCTTCACTTAAGATCCCTTTACTTTGGATCGTGGGGACAGACAAAAGTGGTTTGCACTACTTATTTCCAAGAAAGAGCCAGTAGAACATAGGAAGAAAACAAAAATGTTTTATTGGGTGTAAAGATTAAAAATCAGCCACCCTCAAAGTGTTTTGTTAAACTAAGACTTCAGTATTTATCTGTACTCATTAGAACTATTATGCAAGTTGATTACTCAGCACCACAAGCAGCTTAGCATCTCATCTGAGCCCAACAGAGTAAGGCAAGTGAGAAGTGGATGGAGAACAGTTCTGACTACAGAAATGCTACCATTTCTCTGCAAAAGTACCTAAATTTGCTTTTTCAACTAAGTCTAAGGGAGTGGTAGCTGGTGCTTATTGGGACTGATAAGACAACGACAGGCAGAGTCAACTAATTCTAACTTTCTCTCCTCCCTCCTCCCTGCTGAATTCTAAGAGGATGACAAAGTGGAGGAAGCTCACAGCCAGTGGCATCAGTAAGAAGGGAAGCAGGTGAGGGCAGGCTGGGTGAGGTTGGTGGATCAGAGTCCAATTTGCCCTGATAGACCAGCCTCCACTGGCCTTACTTTCCCAAGGAAATTGCCAAGGGCTTCATTTTCCTCTAGTACATCTTTTCAGTGCTTCTCATAGATTCTGAATCAGAACTGGAGAATTCCAGACCCAAAAAGTCATGATAGCAGCAGTGACCTTGGAACACAGCCCTCTCTCTGCAAATTTACACTCACTCTTAGAAGCGTCTTTCCTTATATCTGGCCCCCTCAAACTTGCACACAGTGACTCACACATTTTGTTTATTTGCAATGATACATGCATGCAAAAAGAAAAAATTCTCTCAGTAAAATTTCAGTTAAATCATTTGCCTCCATCTAGAATGTAGCTGGGTAGCAGGCTTATAAGCAGCCACTTACATCATCAAGAGACCAAACAAGGAGGATTTTAGAAATCTGAACAGTTTCTTATCCTCCTTTCAAGCAGATGATGTGATTAGCAGAGATGTAGGTGGGCAAGTAAAAAGATGGTTAACTACCAGCTTTTATGCATTTGTTTGCAAGGGCAACATGTGCACGTATGCAAAGAAATAATGCAACAACCACAAACACCAGAGTCATGGCAGGCCCCGCACAGAAAACTGATCTCCACAACATCAAGCCAGTGGCAAATCTTTCCTAGAATCAGCCTGCATTAACAACAGCAAATATATCCAAGTCATCTGGCCTATGAACAGAGGACGCAGCCTAATACTAAGTCAGACCAGCAGTCCATCCAATGCAGTATTGTCCACACTAACTGGCAGCAATGGCTCTCCAGAGTCTCAGATGGATGTCTCTTTCCCAGCCCTACCTGGAGATGCTATTTGGGGACTGAACCTAGGCCTTCTGCATGGAAAGCTGCTGCTCTACCACTGTGTTATGGCCTTTCCCAAAGGTCTAACCCTCAATCATGCCTGGAACTTGATCCAGTTAAAAATCCTCTGCTCCAGGTGTATTTTCTGCTGGGTTTAACATTTACAAGTTTTATTTGACTTTGTTTGCTATGAAATTGTTTGACAGACAAAAATAATCACCAATTATTTATCCATACAGAAAATAACTGAGGACTGTTGTTGTCAGCTTGGGCATCAAAGTTTGTAGCAAGTTGTAGATCTTTGCATATTTGTTTTCCATTCCTCTAATAAATTCATTATGTTAATTTTGTGTTTTTCACTACTACAATACTGAGGTGATGCTTTAAGTACATTCTCTATCCTCACTTCATATTGTTGAGTAGTTATAGCCAAGTTAGACCCCCAGCCTAAATATATGTGAAGCATGACTCAAGAAGATTATCTTCTAACAGCCACACTGATTTATTTATTTTTTAAAAAAGCATGTCCCAGTGAAGGTTCTCAAGCTTTCTACCTTCAGAGACACCTATGTACCATACATGTGTCTGGTCTGCCACGACACTCTTGCGCATTGCAGTAGATTCTGGAAGAGCAATCAGTTTCCACAGGTCCACCAGCCAGTTTTGTTGGGCCTCATCATTACCCTAAACCAACTTGAGCACGCATCTCAGTGCATACCCAATACAATGTGCCCTGTAGCTAAAATGCTGGAGGGGAATATAAGTAGGGCTGGAGAAGCCGTCTTGATAACAGTGGACTGCTTTCTCACAGTTCTGTGAAACAGTTTGGCTGCCACTGCACTAATGTATTATCCAAAGCAATCAGGCAACACCTTATACATCCAGCAGTGTAATGCATCTTGAAGCGAAACAGGTGTGGCCCCTAGGCGATCTAGTCCTACAACAAAAAACCACAAATATGTATGAAATGATCAGATGCTTCTCTGCCCAATATCAGGAAATAGCTGACCTGAAAACCAAATGCCAAGTCAACGCATACCTTCTTATCAATTAAACACAGTAAGTAAATAGGCAGGCCAGGTGTACAGTCTAGCACCTCTAACAAGGAAACAGTCTGCAAACCCAGAGCTCCCTAGCATGGTATAGAAAGAGGTTCTTAAGGCAATGTACCCCATGCCAGACAATAAATCAGATATCATCATCTAAACAATCAGGGTGGGACCAACAGTTTGGAAGTCTTCAAGCCCCAGCCAGCTGATACAAACATCTGACTGCAGCCCAATGCTACATCAGGAATGGAAGCAGTGGCTCAAGTGTGGGGAGACTGGCCCGATTATTATCTCCCCCACCCTTTGTGGGCAAAGTTCCAAAGAAGGGTGGAACTGCCCACCTGTCAATCACAATGTCACAATCATGATAAGATGGCCTCATTTGCCCACAAGGGTCTTCAGATGCCCTTCTTAGAGTGCTATCTTGCCCTGCACTTTGAAAGGGGCTTTGCAGGCACTGCTGATGACTGGTGCCTGCAAACTCCCTTTCAACCAAGCCCTGCCTTTACCTGCCCCACACCTGATATCAGAAAGTAATCCAGAATGAAGCAGGCCACTAGAAGGGGAGGCAAAGGCCAGCAGTAGCAGACAGATGAAGCAGAGAAGTCATGACACATGAGAGAGGCACTCTGATAGAGACAACTTATTGTCCATGGTGGGGAGGCTAACCTTTTTGGGCCTGAGGGCCATATTCACATGTGGCCTACTCTCTGGGAACTGAATGCTACTGGTACACTCTTGCATGCAAGCACACACACAAGCAGGCAGCCATCTGAGAAAAGAGGGTTATTGCCTCTTGCCGCTCATAAAATGATCCCTTTGCTAATGGGGGAAGGGGCAATTTGCTTCCCTGTTGGGGTGCTAAGCTACACCCATCCAAACACTATGTCTTCTTTTTTCATTTTCCACTGTTGCTAAAATTGGTTGGGTCTTGAAGGAGGAAGCACTAGATTACAGACGCAGGAAGCTTTTTTCCAAGTTGTCACGTGTATGCCTTTGTATATATACTCATATGGGTTCAGAGAATTCTTTTTGTAAACCGTAGAACTAAAAGGCCACAAAATAAAAGGTGTGCCATACACCTGGCTAGACAAACTGGTAGAGCAGCAGGATGGCAGCAAATGTCTGCCCACTTTGAAGGGTCCAAAACAAAGAAGTAGGCTGAGGCTTTGATGGAACAAGATTCATTAAGTTCAACGAAGGTAAGACAGAAGTTGTAGGCTTCACCAAGACATACACAATCCTGAGGCTGAAGGTTCCGGCCTAATTAACACACAAAATCCACATGAGCAGTTTAAATATTAGAGGAAATTTGAACATTTAAAATGTGCTGAACCAGCAAACAGCCAAGTTCAAAGTCATTCATTCAGCCAGAATACTAGCCTTGCAAGATCTTCAGGTAATATGCTCTCACAGCGTCGTGACGAAACAAGACTACCTCATTCTGCACATCATGTGCTACTGTAACAAATATATCTCTGAGAGTTACAAAAGCAGGGTCAGTTGAAAAACCACAAGACAGAAAAAAATAGCAAATCCCAAAAATTCAGAACTTAATGGGTTTTCCCATTTGACTCTAAGCATTTTTTTAAAAGAAGACTATTTCCTGCACTTTCAACGTTTAACTCAAGATTCTACAAGGTATGTTTCTTGAGAATGGCTGCCATGTGATTGAGGTAAACTGCCTTGTAATATTTACATACACCATGTATACAGGTATGCAATGAGTACAGTGATCTGTAAAAAGAGTAATGTATACTGTACTGTCTTACACACCCTCATCTGTTATCTTCGTAATTTTTCCCTCACGTACCTGTATCACAGGAAGAAATATGTAAGGAGATATGGGAGTGGCTTGGCATTATGTAAATGAGCCTGGATGGATTCTCTCCTCACTGTTTTCCTGGCAGACCATAGCTTGCAACTTCACCCAAACTGGCAAGCTATGGTTTGGAAGAAGGAGAGAATTGCTATGAAAGGTGAGGAGGGAGAGTGTAAGTCCAAGGATTAGGCACAGAGCACCAACTCCTATGCATTTAACGTTATATTTTGGTTTAAAAGTAACAGCTTCTAAAATGCCAACGCAGAAAATGTCTGGATCATTATTTGAAAGGGGAAGGGGATGATTATGATGTTTGGTAAGAAAGAAAATACATAAATGTTCCCATTTTATTTATTTAAGTCTACCTTAGATGTTACAAAGTTCAGAAAACACCTGTTTGCTACATGCAAAAAATTAATTTTGATGGTCCACGTTTTTTAAAAAAGAACCCACTAACCTCTGCACTTAGACCCGTTTATTGTTTCTAAAGAAGCAGTGCCCTTAAACCCATGATTGAGAATGAGTATTTATTTGACATGATGTCTCAGTATGACACAATAAATCTAAGGCGATGATGGTAATGATTAAAAATAATAAAAGTCTCCAAAGTGTAGAATAGAAAAATATACAACAGAGTACAATGAACTGCAAGAAAACCAATATAAATCACAACACAAGAGGCCTAGAAAAATACCTTCACAAGCTGGAGGATTAAGAAGTGCTCTCAGGAATCCCACATAATACAAACCTAAACACAGAATGAGAAATACTAAAAATAAAAAAGCTTATTTCACCGCCACCCCATTCTATCTTTTCAGGGGTTCAGAAGCAAACAAATAATCCATGTAAACTGTCAAAATTGTCTCTAAACCAAGAAAGATAGAAGTAGGAATACTTATAATACCCATTCCTTCCACAAAGAGTCCAGCACTGCACCCCATGCTTTCTAGGCAGGTGCAATCCATCAAAAGCTTGGCATAAAAAGGAAGTGGCCCCCGGCATACCAACAACATATGAACGCATTTTGAGAAAATATATGGATGTAACACAGAGGCACATCACCTTGAATTAGTACTGTACAAATGTTGCAAAGAATTTGACCTGGAAGGTCAAACCCATTGTCAGCCATGCTTGTCCTTGGGCACAAGCAGCTGGCAAATAGTAAAAAGATATATTGTATTTAAAAGGGGTGAGGTCTGAAGTTATAAGCATCCATTTCTTCTGTGAAAAAACCAGCGTATAGCAGCCTACAGTACTGTAGAAATATAAATGGCAAGAAATCTACATCTCTATGAATTACATCCTAGCTTCCTACTGTGTGGATTCAAGTTCCATATGCAATGATGAGCTACATTCTAGAGCAGTCTTGTTGACACATTACTACATTAATGGCTTAAACAAAACACCTATTCACCTTGAGACAATTCTTACTAGCCACAAATGGCCAGCCAGGCAAGTTGCCACTTGCAAGTCTGAATTGCAGAACAGCAACAAGACTGAAAATATTTTACCCACTTTTAACCCAAATAAGCATCTGAGGACCCATTTCTTAATCTTTTGCCATATATTTGCATGGTGGTAATGCTGCTATTCTGACTCACCTTGGATCAGACTGTGACCCGCTAGTGGGTCCCAACCCACCAGCTGAAGACCAATGTTTTAAAGTATTGCATTTAGTAAGAAGAAAGGAATCATACATAATATAGACAGAATTAATGTCACAAAGTATGTGGCACATTTGCAGGTAACATTCAGAGTTTAGCCAAGAATGAAGGAACAGTTTTGCTTAATTTTCTCAATTGAAACTTTAGCCACTGCCCCCCAAATAAACCACATATAAAATACACTCTGTCATGATAAACAGAAAATACCTTCCTCTTGGCTATAGAAATAACCTCATGAAGACCCAAGGCTTCAAAAATGACCTCATGAAGATGTAAGGCTTAAGTTATGGTATTTATCAACATACTGAAGTAATGAATATATTACTCACATGACAAAACAATTTTAATTTCACTCAGTTCCTTGTACCACACCCCTCAGTAAGATGCCAGAGTACTTATATGTATTGGTATCCACCAAAGAATATTTTCAACCATCTTGCCAAACAGCAATGAGTAAGATAGTCAAACAAGGTATCATAAAGGAACGAAAACTCATAAGTCCTGACACTTAGATCCCAAAAGATAACTGGATGCACTGAAATGATTCTTTTGCTGCTGGGCACAGCAATTACTAAAGAGAATCAACACAAGGCCTTTTTAATATAGGTCACAGTCATCAATTAGCAGCCTGGGCAGCCTGAAAAAAAAAGCCTTTTCCACACTACACACCCCTTTCTCTTGTCACTCTGAAAGAAGCAGGTTTCCAGCAAAAATGAGCAGGCCAATTAAAAGGAAGACATGAAATAAATATTGCCTTCATTTCCACATTTTTTTAAAGCTTTCATCCAGGGTCTTCACTAGGATGTGATCAGGCCAAATCAATGACAAGTGGCCCCACTGACTGCCATCCCCACCACAAGTCACTGGGGGAAAGTGTGTCAGGCTGGTCCTGTTACTGGTCAAGAAAAGAGGAAGCAACCCTTCCAAAGGAGGTGCCATTATGCCTCCTGATGCTCCACCTCTAAGGGTACAACAGTTTCCAAGGCTGTGTATGTGGAAAGAGAAAGACTTCTGCAGCACCACAGGCATCCAAAAAGGGGAGGGTATTTCTGGCTACCCCAGAAGGATACTGGAACAAGCCTCCAATGGTATACGGACACAACTGGCAAACGCAGGCTACAAGCTGCTTCTCTTTTGTGGGGTGGGCGCAGCTTTGCACTCCCCTATCCTGTCCAGGCCATCATCTCAACCAGGAAATGCTGGTGTACTTGTGGACCAAGTCTTGGGACAAAAAAAAGTGGGCTGACGGAAGACAGTCACATACCACCCAGAAGAACATAGCTAAAAATAGGCAGGTGGCCCTGCTGTCTTGTGCTTGGCTCCCAGGGCACAAAGAAAGGCCCCTGAGCCGTAACTGAAGGGGCAACACTTTGCAAATCCTGGCACAGCCTTTCAGGAGCTAAGAATCCTCCCCCCCCCCCCAGCAGACCCGTTCTATGAGTTACACTACAGAAGGAGACATGTCCCTCTTAAACTCCCTCTGAGCCAGGCCTGTGATTTGTCTTCTACACTCTAAAAGCTGGGAAGGGGTCCCAAACTCGGAAAGGTCACAAAACTGATTAACTATCCACTACATATCTAATGCTGAAAACAAACAAACCCTGCAATAACAAATCTCACTTTTAATCACAAACACTTTTTAATCACAAAAAATTACATATTACATTCCTGGAGAAAGAACATCACAATTTACCCACTAGCAGCCCATCCTCTTCACCCCCACTCCTTGAAGCACAAGCAATTCCATTCTGCCTTCCTGTCACCTGTTCCAACCATGAAGAGAATACATCTCTAAGCAATCAACCCACAATATTGTTCCTTTGACCTCTATAAGGAATACGGCAAACTGGGGTGCTGCCCTCCCCTATTGCAGCACTGCACCCCACCCCCAGGAACAGCAATCAACGATGGTGGGCTTTCTGTGATATCTCCCCCTGCTATTCAACTCTATTGTTTTTGTAACATTTTCTCTAATAGGAAGATGGGATATTGTTGTTATATTGGCCTTTATTGGCATAAGTGGAAGACAGGATATCATATTTAAAATAAACAACAAAGGAAACCTTGATGTGCAGCCCCAATACATCACTGCCCACACCCACCCATACCCCAAAAAGTATCATGTGAATGGCTAAATGATGTCCTGATCACCTCCTGTTCCCCAATAAAGATGCCCTCCTCTTCTGCCCCATAGCACATTCAGATCCTTTTCCTTAGTAGGCACAACACTTTCCAAAGCCCTGACTCCCCACCCGCAATAAAAAGACACCACAACCCTGTGTTATATTGTGGGAGTGGGAAAGAATTCCCCTCCATAGAAAACTATCCCTTCACATTATATTCGGATTTTCCCCATTGGGAAAAGGCAACTCCTCATCCCCCATTGACACTCCCACCACCACCAAAAACCAAAAACAAATGAAAGATACACCCTATGTTAGTTAATTTATAGAGGGAGAGAGAGGTCCAACCCCCAACAGAGGTATTACACCTGTCCTGATCCCCTCCCCCCTCTTGAGGACAGTTATCTCCTATTCCTGACTCTCTCCCATTTAAAAGCATCCACGCCTCCTTGTTATTCTATAAGGGAGATGACAAATCCCTTTCCCTTGTATATATCCTGATTCTTCCCCAGTAGAGAAAGACACCTAAGCCACTAGTGCCCCCCCATGTGCCATCGAGTTGTATCTATATATTTATATCAATTTCTACACACACACACACACACACACACACACACACGGGATTCAATATTACACATTACATGTCTCTATATATTTGCCTGTTGTATGTAACATATATATATATACATACACACATGCAATATCCATACATAAACACATTGGCTCCAGTGCCCCCCAAAATGTATCTCTGAAAAAGACTGTGTGTGTATGTGTAAAGAGAAAGGGAATGTTACACTATACACTACAGTATACACTATACATACACATGAAGATATATATACACACACACACACACACACACACACAATATATATACAGGCTTTCATAGAGATACAAACCTATACACAGACACACATTCGGAAGCTATACCCCCATGTAAATTTGAAAGGGGGAAGGGAAGAAGATCGCCCCCCCTCCGGAGACGTCGACCCCTCCCCCCAGGTGTGTGTCCCCTCCTCCCCAAAACGCCGCTGCTTTGGGGGAGGAGGGGAGAGTTGTCTCCTTTTAACCCTTTCCACACCCCTCCCACACCCCCTCCACGACCCGAGGAGGCCCCGCCCCAAGCAGGATTCTGATTCTGCCGCCGCCGCCCTCGTCCTCCGGCCCTCCTCCGCGGAGCGCAGCCGCTCACCCTTCAGGTCCTCCTCGTCCTCCGTGGCCGATGTCGCTGCCGCCGCCGCCAAGGCCCCTCGCCCGGCCTGCGCCCGCCCAGTCCGCTCCGGTGCGGGGAGGGCCGAAGGGAGGCGGGGAGGGCGGGCCGGGCCGGAGGCCGCCGGCGCCTCCCTCACGGGCGACGGGGAGGAGGAGGAGGATGGTGACGACGAAGGCGACACCCCTCGCACCCCACCCCCGAGGGCAACCGCCACCAGCACCGGCTTCCCCCCTTCGGACTCCCCAGTCTCAGTCGCCTCAGCCGCCGCCGCCTCTTTCTCCTCCTCCTCCGCCGCCGCCGCCGCCCGCCCTTCCTCGTCCGCCTCAGCCACTGCCTCAGCAGCCCACCGGGCTCCCTCTCGCGAGACTTGGGCCCGGGCTCGAGCTCGGCGGCGAGAACCAGAACGGGACCATTCTCGTCATCGGCGCTCGCGGACTGACTGGGAGGCGCGGTGATTGGCAGGAGGGAAGGAGGGAGGAGCCAGAGGCGGAGGCGGGGACGGCGAATGGGCGGGCCGAGACAGAGAGATGGAATGCGCGTGCGCACATGGGGAAAAAGCGAGAGGGTGGGACTAATAGAAAAAAAGACGTCAACTGCTTTTTATCTTCCTCTCACGGCTTGGGGAAGGAGGGTGGGAGGGGAAGGGAAGGGTGCGAGCGCGCATGCGCACAAGGGGACAATAAAGAGAAGGCGTACCAGAAGGGGAATCGCGTTAGAAGAAGAGGGGGGGAAGGAGCGTACCAAACTGTGGGAAACGGAGGGGGGGAGGAAAGAGAGAAAAGGAAAGTGGACCGTACCAAGGGGAATGGAGGGAAAGGAAAGGGGGGGTTTCAATAGCAAAATAGAGAGAGTGTCAAAAGTGCGTTCTTGGAGGAGGGAAGTGGAGCGTACTAAGTGGGAGCAGGACAATTAGGAGAAGGGTACATGGGGGGGGAGGAAGTTGGAAAGGGAACGTGGGGTGTACTAAGGAGACCGAATCATGGGGGGGGGAGTTGGGTGTGTACCAAAGGGGAATAATAATAATAATAATAATAATAATAATAATAATAATTAATGATAATTTATTTATACCCCGCCCTCCCCAGCCAAGATCAGGCTTAGGCCGGCTAACAACCAATAATAAAAACAAGTTGATTAAAATACAATTTTAAAAAGATTAAAATACAACATTAAAACATTAGGATGCAGCCTCTTCACAGGAGGAGAAAGGAAAAAGAAAGAGGGGGAGGGAATCAGACTGATTCCAAGCCAAAGGCCAGGTGGAACAACTCTGTCTTACAGGCCCTGCGGAAAGAAATCAGATCCTGCAGAGCCCTGGTCTCATGAGACAGAGTGTTCCACCAAGTTGGGGCCAGTACTGAAAAGGCCCTGGCTCTGGCTGAGGCTAATCTAACTTCCTTACGGCCCAGGACCTCCAGGGTGTTGCTATTTATGGACCTTAAGGTCCTCTGAAATAGTGGAAAGTGTCCCAAATAGGGGGAGGGAGTGTACCATGGGGAATCACGGGGGAAGTGCAAAGGAAAACGGAGTGTACCAAGGAGATCAATTCATGGGGGTGTTTGTAGAAAAACAAAAACCACATGGGGTTTCTCTTTGCTGGTGAGGGGCCACCCAAGGGACAGAATCATTGTGAAGAGGGAGCCCCCCAAAAGAAAGCACTGTGGGTGTTACACTCTGGTAGGAATGAGCAGAGGCCTTGGGATTTGTGGACTCCTCATGGGGGTGACCTGACAACAGCCCTGCGGGGTAGGTTAGGCTGATAAGTAGCAACTGACCTCAGGTCACCCTGTCAGCTTGGTGGCTGGCTGCAACCATTCCAAGCCTGGCAGAAAGAGCCTGGGCCCAATCCACCGGCTGGCTAGCAAAAGAACAGCTGCTCCAAAGCTCCCAAGTCAGACCATGGGTCCACCTAGCCTGGTACAGCCTGCTCTGGCTGGCAGCAGCAGCTCCCCAGAGTGCCTGACAGTTTGCCTTTCCAGCCCTGCCTGGAGATGCTGTCAGCAATTGAAGCAGGTGCTCTAACCACTGAGCAGAGACCCACCCTATCCCCTTTCCCTTCTCTGTCCTGTCTATGAGACTGTGGGCCTTCAGGCCGGTCCTGTCTTATATTTCAATCCATGTACAGCATTTCAGAAAATGTAGTGCTTTATAAACATTAGGGACGCGGGTGGCGCTGTGGGTAAAAGCCTCAGCGCCTAGGACTTGCCGATCGAAAGGTCGGCGGTTCAAATCCCCGCGGCGGGGTGCGCTCCCGTCACTCGGTCCCAGCGCCTGCCAACCTAGCAGTTCAAAAGCACCCCCGGGTGCAAGTAGATAAATAGGGACCGCTTACTAGCGGGAAGGCAAACGGCGTTCCGTGTGCTGCGCTGGCTCGCCAGATGCAGCTTGTCACGCTGGCCACGTGACCCGGAAGTGTCTGCGGACAGCGCTGGCCCCCGGCCTCTTGAGTGAGATGGGCGCACAACCCTAGAGTCTGTCAAGACTGGCCCGTACGGGCAGGGGTACCTTTACCTTTATTATAAACATTGCATTATGTCACCAGTTGTTGCTAATGTTATTATTCATAACAATACGTTTATTTAGCAAAAAATTTTTTGAAAATCTAGGGCGACAAGAGCTTTACCTCAAATGGTATAAAATATTCATTTGAAATAGCAGTAATATAGAAAGCTGCATTATACAGAGAATTGCCAACAGTGACTGGCAAGAATGCTCCTGGGTTTCAGGGAAGGAGTCTCTCCCAGGTCTTCCTGGAGATACTGTCGGGAATGGAACCTGGGACCTCCTGCTCTGCCATTGAGCTACAGCCCCTTCCCAAATAGAAGATGAAAGCAGCAGTTGTTTCTATTATACAGTAATGCATCTCTCTGCCAACTTCCTCATAGCGGCTAAAAACGAAGAAGTTCTTCCACAGGATCAGCTCTGCGTAGGCACCAGGCGCTTGCAGGAGGCAGTTCTGCAATCTGCAAAGGACCAGGGACTGCATCAGGAGCTGGCTGGCTCCTCAGGCTGTGTTGATGTGACTCGGTGGCTTATCAGGGAAGGCACACGTGTTCACATCAAGCCACGTTGCCGGGTGCTTTGTGGAGACAAGCACACACAGGGCCCTCCTTGTGGCTCCAGTGGAGACTTGGGCCTCGCTCTTAAAATCCACAGATGCACCGCGGACGTCAGAGGGAGGCTTGTGCACCCAGAGATTTCCTTGCAAATCAGGCAGGGTTTGGTTGTCTCCAAAGGGTGCAGCTAGGCCAGCATGGTAAAAAATAGCCCCGTGAGCTTAACCGTGATTATTGGCTGGTAAATCCCATTTATTTATGGGAGATTGACTTTCAGGCAACGGGTGGCCAAATATGTCCATTTCAGCTTTTTCCATTATTCCATGCATAAGCTCAGTTATTCGCATTTCCACATCCGTTGGGAAATTTAAGAAAACGTGGAAATGTGGCCCTCCAGAACTCTCTGTATGGCCCTCAGGACTCTCCTTAGGCCACTCCCTTTTCTGAGCCACACACCCCTCCCCAGCCTAGCTTCATACCCCTCACATGAGTGTTGGAAATAGGTCTGATTCTGCCTCTTTGCCTGTCCAAATAGAGGACAGGGAAGGGGAGCCAGGTTAGAATGTCCAGCTAGGACCTGGAAGTGACCAGGGTTCAAATCAGCCCTGAAACTCAATGGGTGCGACCTTGGGGGCCAGTTACTGCTTCTCAGCCTAGCCTACCTCACAGGGTTGTTGTGAGGATTAAATGAGGGTGGGAGGAGCAGAACCAGGGATGATGATGATGATGATGATTTATTTGTACCCCGCCCATCTGGCTGGGCTTCCCCAGCCACTCTGGGCAGCTTCCAACAAAGATTAAAAATACATTAAAATGTCACACATTAAAAACTTCCCTGAACAGGACTGCCTTCAGAAGGGACACCACCTTGAGCTGCTTGGAAGAAATGGAGGGTTACAAAATGCGCTCTCTCTCTCTCTCTCTCTCTCTACACACACACACACACACACACAGTTGTACCTCAGGTTAACTACTTAATTCATTCCGGAGTTCCGTACTTAACCTGAAACTATTCTTAACCTGAAGCACCACTTTAGCTAATGGGGCCTCATGCTGCCGCCGTGCCGCTAGAGCATGACTTCTGTTCTCATCCTGAAGCAAAGTTCTTAACCTGAAGCACTATTTCTGGGTTAGCGGAGTCTGTAACCTGCAGCGTCTGTAACCTGAAGTGTATGTACCCCAAGGTACCAATGTATATAAGTGTGGCAGAGTGTGCAGAAACTAGTCTGTACAAAGTCAACATTTGCATTTCTCCGCCCACTTTGCCTCTAGACCCTCCCCACTGGATCAACAGACACACACACACACACACACACACACACACACACACACACACACATATATATTCTGCTGTTGGATGATTTAGGAAAATTGAAACATGGATTCTTTATTCTTTCGATAGAATATGGTATGCTTCGCAGAAATGAAACCAGAATCCTGAAATATTGCTTGAGGGGGGAAGTTAATGTATACAGTGGTACCTTGGGTTAAGAACTTAATTCGTTCCAGAGGTCCGTTCTTAACCTGAAACTGTTCTTAACCTGAGGTACCACTTTAACTAATGGGGCCTCCTGCTGCTGCCATGCTGCCGTTGTGCGATTTCTGTTCTCATCCTGAAGCAAAGTTCTTAACCCGAGGTACTATTTCTGGGTTAACGGAGTCTGTAACCTGAAGCATCTGTAACCCGAGGTACCACTGTATATGAATATGTTTGCAATGATACTTTAATCAATAAAAACATGCATGTATGCTGAGAGCCAGTGTGGTGTAGAGTGAAGAGTTTCAGACTTTGGGAGAGAACAGAGTTCAAATCCGCGCCCGCCCCCCCTTCTCTCTGCCATGAAGCTGGGCATGTTTAGCCTGGAGAAGAGGAGGTTAAGGGGTGATATGATAGCCATGTTCAAATATATAAAAGGATGTCACATAGAAGAGGGAGAAAGGTTGTTTTCTGCTGCTCCAGAGAAGCGGACACGGAGCAATGGATCCAAACTACAAGAAAGAAGATTCCACCTAAACATTAGGAAGAACTTCCTGACAGTAAGAGCTGTTTGACAGTGGAATTTGCTGCCAAGGAGTGTGGTGGAGTCTCCTTCTTTGGAGGTCTTTAAGCAGAGGCTTGACAACCATATGTCAGGAGTGCTCTGATGGTGTTTCCTGCTTGGCAGGGGGTTGGACTCGATGGCCCTTGTGGTCTCTTCCAACTCTATGATTCTATGATCTTCTATGATCTTTTATGATCTTCTAAGCTCTCCCTGGATGTGACCTTGGGCCAGTCACTGCCTCTCGGCTTAACCTACCCCGCAGGGTTGTGGTGGGGATTAAGTGAGGAGCAGGCGGGGTGCTACCTTGAATTCCTTGGAAGAAAAGGTGGGATGCGAGCCACTTCAAAGCTCAGATTTCAGTGGGGAAGAAAGTCCTTAAGCAGTGGAGGGAACCTGTTGCCCCTGCCTCCGTTTTATTGTAATATTTATTTATTTAGTAATTAATTAAATTGTGGCAGCCTTGCCCAGGCCGGCCGTCAGTCTCACCACATGGGGGAAAATTCCAAACCCAGAGAAGGGCAGCTGAAACTCTGCTGTGTCTCCGAGTCTCTGTTGCTAGATGATTTTCCCCCCCTTTCCACTGATACTGCAGGAAAATGAGTCACCGGTTCTCAATGCCTGAGCTGTTCTGATCTTAGGTAGCTGCAGCAAGCAAAGCCTTGAGGGCTGTGGGGCCGACTGCCCCAGTGCCCCAGAGTAGAGGACCCCTTCATGTGCCTCTGATCCTGTCCATCCATGACACATTGAGAAATCACCGCTGCCTTCCTCCTTTAGAACCTCTTTTTAGCAACCTGGGCCCTGGAGTCCAGGCAGCTCAGTATTGCCTACACTGACTGGCAGCTGCTCTCTTGAGTTTCAGGCAGGGGATTCTCCTAGCCCTACCTGTGGACTCAGCCTGGCAACTTCTGCAGGCAACGCGGGGGCTCTGTCGCCAAGCTCTAGCCCTTCTTCCTAAAAAATATGGCAAGGTTCTAGGCCTCATGCTGATGAGTAAAGGGTTGCTTTAAACAGGAAAATAGGAAACTGCTTCATGTTGACTCAGATGATTGGGCCATCCAGCTCAGTACACCAACTGACAGCTGTGGCTCTCCAGGGTTCAGGCAGGGTTCTCTCCTAGACCCCATCTGGAAATGAAAGTGACTGAACCTGGGACCTTCTGCATGGAGGACACATGATCTGCCCGCTTCCCTGAAAAGCAAATAAGACTCTAGTCCTCATGACTCCCATATTCCTCTTGCAGAACTACCATTCCTAGAGTGGCTTAGCTACCAGTCCTCCTTCCCAGGCGACTCTGGCAACTGTAGCTCTGCGAAGAGCAGCTCTCAGCACCCTGAATAAACTACACTTCCCAGGATTCTCTGGGGCAGCCTTTCTCAACCTTGGGTCCCCAGATGTTGTTGAACTACAACTCCCATCATCCCTAGGCCAAAGCTCAGGGATGATGGGAGTTGTAGTCCAACAACATCTGGGAACCCAAGGTGGAGAAACAGGGAAGCAGCCACAACAGCTTAAAGCAGAACGATGCTCCTTTAAATGCACAGTGCAGATGGGGCGTTAGATTCTTTGGCCTGATTCTCTTTCTCTGTGGTCTCCTTCTTGTCCTGCTTCCCCAGTCTCTCTCTGTCTCCTCCTCCTCCTCCAGAGAGACGCACATTTTTCCTGCTGGCACTCAGCCGATGCAGCACCAACGAAGAGCCTGATGCCTTGTTTCCAAGAGAACAAGGAATCTCATCGGAAGAGACCTGAGGGGGATTGGCAGGCAGAAGAGAGAGCAGCCAATGCTCTTGAGGGATTCTAGCAAAGCCAACAAGCAACCTCAGCTTCCCGGAATCTTGCGGGGCCAGAGCATCCTTCTCAAAAGGCTGGCAAAATCTGGTTTGTGAGAGGCTTCCTTCCCTGGGTGTAGCTCCCATTCAACCTGTACACCAGCCAGTGTGGTACAGTGGTTAAGAGCGATAGACTCGTAATCTGGTGAATTGGGTTCGCTTCCCCGCTCCTCCACGTGCAGCTGCTGGGTGACCTTGGGCCAGTCACACTTCTCTGAAGTCTCTCAGCCCCACAGAGTGTTTGTTGTGGGGGAGGAAGGGAAAGGAGCATGTTAGCCGCTTTGAGACTCCTTCGGGTAGTGATAAAGCGGGAGATCAAATCCAAAATCTTCTTCTTCTGTACACCTGTGCAAATGTGAAACAGCAGGGACAGTCTCCATTGCCAGCTGACAAACAGATTTGATTGTTTTATTTCCTCCAGGTTGATGGTTTCAGACTGTGTCATCCAGAACACACACACCCTTCTTCCAATGAATGAATTGTCTTTTCATATCACAGATATAAATGACTCTCCAAAACTTTGATTCTACCTCTTAACAACATGCTGCACTCTCTTGACCTGACACTGGATTAGATTTAATATATATTTGTATGTATCTCATCACATCTGGTGTTTATTTTTGGTTATTTGCTCTGGTTTTATGTGGTTTTGCTTGCATTCCTTTTAGTGAGGCAACAATCTTACACTTTGGAACTCCCTGCCTATTGACTCCAGGCGAGCGCCTGCACTGGACTCATTTCAGTGCTTGCTATAAACACTATGGTTTAGGCAAGCCTGCCCAGATATTTAGAAAGCTGATGCAAGTTTTAAATCCGTTGTTGTTTTTAAATTTTTTGAAAATCTTAACTTATAATTGTTAATTCTTCTTGTTGATAATTTTGCTGTTTAGATTCAAAAGCAGCTTAAATTGAGAAAACGAAAACCCATCCAATTCATAATGTATTGACAATGCACCTAACAGGCTGAGCCGCTGTGGCTTCCTGGACATCACAACCTGAAACTACCAAAATTTTGTTGTGTGGTTGTGCCCTCTGGAGGGGACAAGCAGAAACTGCTGAATATGAGAACTGAACACTAATTATTCTCCCAAAACGAACCTAAATGAAGTAGGAGAAGGTGAGGAGGGGAGATGTCACTGCGAGCCATGTTCCTTCACATAAAAAATTGTTTTTTCAAAAGGAACATGAGCACCTGACTCCCCCTTAACAAACATTTCCCTTCCTCCCCCCGATTGCAGAATCCCATGGGAAAAGGTTATTCCAAAGGTTCAAATAGGAGTCCTGGATTTGATGTTCAGTTGTGCATGTGATGAAAAGAGATGGTGCCTTTCTAAAACTGTCCTGGTCCCTCCAGCTAAAGCTGTATGTGAACCACAACTCTGTTAGCCTCACATTTAGACTAGTGGAGGCAGAGCAAAGCAATCGTGACTTGCAGCTGTTGATAGGCTTAAAGGTAAAGGTAAAGGGACCCCTGACCATTAGGTCCAGTCGTGGCCGACTCTGGTGTTGCGGCGCTCATCTCGCTTTATTGGCCGAGGGAGCCGGTGTACAGCTTCCAGGTCATGAGGCCAGCATGACTAAGCCGCTTCTGGCAAACCAAAGCAGCGCACGGAAACGCTGTTTACCTTCCCGCTGGAGCGGTACCTATTTATCTACTTGCACTTTGACGTGCTTTCGAACTGCTAGGTTGGCAGGAGCAGGGACCGAGCAACGGGAGCTCACCCCTTTGCGGGGATTTGAACCGCCGACCTTCTTTTCAACAAGCCCTAGGCTCTGTGGTTTGATAGGCTTACCTTCCATCAATTTGCCCAGTCCTCTTTGAAAGCCAGCATTGCTCCTGCAGCAGTGAGTTCCAAAGTTTGTGCTGCGTGAACAAGTCCTCTTTTAAAAATAAAAAAACTCTACTGAACCTTCCCCATTCAGCTTCCTGTGATGCCCAAGAGTTATGAGGAAGGAAGAAAAGGTCTCTCTGCCTGGTTTCTCATGTCATGCATTCTTTTCTACATTTGTCATCTCATACTCGCATTTCCTCTAAACTCAAGATCTGCAAACATGTGGACAGTGGCCTAATGCTCTGGATCCCCAGCTTCTGAGGTGTGCAAACCCTTTGCAGGAGCGCTCCATACGGCGATAGTTTGGAGAGCGCAGCCTCATTGAGAGGGGAAAACAAAAGGCAAGGCCTGTCTTGCTTGCAACACAAAGGAAGAAGCCTCTTTTTGAATATCACACACAAATACACTCTGTTATAAACAAAAATTGCCCTTTTTCCTTATGGGGTATCCAAGAGACCATATAGAGTCTTTACATAGGTTCCCTATTGGTAGGAGAGAATAACAGAGGCCAACCAGAGAATATTGAGAAGCAAAGCAGCTAGTAAGTCTGAACTTTATTGATCTGTTGCAACAGGGTGCTCCCCTCACACGCAGGAGAAGGAGGAGGACCCAGAACAAAAGTGTGTCCGCCCTTATATAGACATTTTAAATTGCCCGCCCTGAAGCTCAAGACCACCCCTCCATACATCATACATACATCACAGAAAGGCGTGTACCTCAAGACCACCCCCCAGACACATCACAGGGTGGTCTACAACAGAAATCTGAGTGTGTTGTTTATCTCCTGTCTGGCAGGTTACCTATTAATGGTCACTTGATTGGATACCCTGGGAAGCCTGGCAAGTCTTTTGTAATGATAATGTCTCTCTCCTGCAGGAGAGAGGAGGAACCCCAAAAAATAGTGTGCAAGGCCTTATAAAGACTTTTGAAATTGCCCCCCTGTAGATCAAGATCACCCCCAGAAACATCATACATACATCACAGACGGGGTGTAATCTAAGACCACCCCTCAGATACATCACACCTACATCACAGAAATTTTAATATTGTTTTTCTCCTGTTGTTTATCTCCTGTCTGGCAAGATACTTGATTTGATTTCCTGGGTAGCCTGGCCAGTCTTTTGTAGTAAGAAACACTTACGGTAGTTCCTGGGCAATATCACAGGCTCACACCCTATTCAAACAGACATATCCTTAAGACAGGATTTGTGGAGGAAAAGACAATGGGGAGGCTTTTCCATTTTGACCTTGCAGAGAAAAGATTTGGTCAGTTTAGGAATCAAAATGGTTCCAGGTTGGCCTTCCTGTGCTGATCTATGTACGTGCTTGGTTGGTACACTTATGAACATTACCATATATCTAAGACCATAAAATTCCTATCACAATACGAACCTAGATCATCTCATGCCTTCTCTGGTTCCTTTCTTCTATGGGAATGTTCTTCAGCAAGAAAGAGGGTGGACCTGAGCTGCCGTACCAGTCGCCTGCCTTCACAGGATTTAGTGGCTTCCAGAGAGATCGCTCGTGACGCTGGAGGAATGCAGTTGACTCAGCCGGCGTTCCTGCCTGGCCAGGCTCCGGTGAACATGACCCACCAACACACACACACACACACACACACACACACACACACACTTATTATTTCACTCAAGAATCTCAGAATTCCCCCAAGGGTCGTCTAGCCCGACACCCCGCACTGCAGGAGTCACAGGTAAACAAACCCCGACAGCCGTCTGTCCAAGCTCTGTTGAAAAACGTGCCATGGAGGAGAGTCCACCACATGGAAGTCGAAGGAGAGGCTGCCCCATGCAAGATGGAGGAAGCTTGTTTCCTCCTGCCCCAGAGGGAAAGACCCGATCCAGTGGATTCAAGTTGCAGGGAAGGAGATTCCGACTCAACATCAGGAAGAACTTTCTGGCGGTTAAGAGCTGTTCCACAGTGGAACGGACTCCCTTGGGAGGTGGTGGACTTTCCTTCCTTGAAGGTTTTTAAGCAGAGGTTAGATGGCCATGGAAGCACCTCTGTGAGAAGGAACTGATATTAAGTAAACATTTACAGTGGTACCTCGGGTTACAGACCCTTCCGGTTACAGATGCTTCCGCTAACCCAGAAATAGTACCTCGAGTTAAGAACTTTGCTTCAGGATGAGAACAGAAAGTGTGCTCCGGTGGCATGGCAGCAGCAGGAGGCCCCATTAGATAAAGTGGTGCTTCAGGTTAAGAACAGTTTCAGGTTAAGAATGGACCTCCAGTGAATCAAGTTCTTAACCTAAGGTACCACTATATGTATATACCATACTTTTCCGTGTATAAGACTAGGTTTTTTCTTTTAAAAATATGCTAAAAAGTGGGGACCGTCGTCTTATACATGGATAGTGCATAGGGCAGACGTTGAATGGTTGCTGCTGCGGCTGCCATCGGCTATTGGGCGTGTCATTGGACGGTGCATCAAGGGCTGGTGTTGATAGGCAGACACTGCGGCAATTGGGCGGGCAACTGGCAGTTTCTGCTGACGAGGGGACAGATGAGAGGCTCACGCATGGGTGAGCAATTTCCAGCAATCCCCCCTAAAAAAAGCTCAACAACTTTGAGCCATCCCCCCCCCACTTTGAGCCATCCCCCAAAATAGGGGGTGTCTTATACATGGGGAGTCTTATACACTGAAAAATACGGTGTATTTTCTGTGGTTTCCAGCAACTGGTATTCAGAAGCATTGCTGCCTTCAATAGCCTATCCCTCCTCCATTAATTGGTCAATGTGCTGTGTGAAGAAGCATTTTCTTTGTCTGACCTGATAAGATGTTGAAAAGGAGCCCCTTTTACTGCAGCATATTGGTCATCGTTGACTCAGCAGGGCCGAGAGGGTTGTATTAAGAACAGAGATAGCAGAGATATTTTCGCTTTCGTATGCGAATTAACACGTAGAGTGATTTTAAACAAATCGTTTTAACCCACAAGTTGATGACACCGAACTTCATTGGTCCGGATTGCAATTCCGTTGACTCATCTCGTATTTACAAAGTGAGCCTGAAAAGTCAAGCACTCCAAGAGATAAAAGGATACTGTACAACATCTATGACTCTGCAGAATGTGAATGGATAAAGAATCCAGTCCAATGATTCAGCAATTGGGGGGGGGGGACACCCTTAAAGTGTTGTTGTTTTTTTAAGTTTGAAATACCTGCCTCAATAAAATACGAGAGAGATGACAAAGATAAATATAATGTTATGTACTTCTTGGTTTAAAAAAAGTTTGTGAAGAGAAAACTAACAAATAATGGGAATAATGGAAAATGGGAATAATGGAAAATATTCAGCGCAGACAGAAGGAAGCACTTCACTCAGTTCAAAGGAGAAAAATGAAAAGGGACAGATGACTGGCAATGAGATGCAAAAAGTATAATCAGCAATCAATCCCTTTAAATGTTTGTGAAATAGGCCCAATAAGCCTTCAAAGCAGCAGATGGGTGGAAAATGGGCCAGCATTGCTTAAAGTGATTTCTTCAAAACACTTTTAGTGGGACAATAGTAAGCCGGTGGTGCTGTGGGTTAAACCACAGAGCCTAGGACTTGCCAATTAGAAGGTCGGCGGTTCGAATTCCCGCGAAAGGTGAGCTCCCGTTCCTCGGTCCCTGCTCCTGCCAACTTAGCAGTTTGAAAGCACGTCAAAGTACAAGTAGATAAATAGGTACCACTCCGGCATTTCCGTGCACTGCTCTGGTTCGCCAGAAGCAGCTTAGTCATGCTGGCCACATGACCCGGAAGCTGTACGCCTGCTCCCTCGGCCAATAAAGCGAGATGAGCGCCACAACCCCAGAGTCGGCCACGACTGGACCTAATGGTCAGGGGTCCCTTTACCTTAGTAAGCCATCGTATCTATTTGGACCCAACAAGTAATGTCAAATACCTCAACTTCTACATGCAATATTTAATAGGAGTTTGTGTTCCTTAAATAATGCTATTTTGCTGATCTGCAAAGATAAAGGTAAAGGTAAAGGTACCCCTGCCCATACGGGCCAGTCTTGACAGACTCTAGGGTTGTGCGCCCATCTCACTCAAGAGGCCGGGGGCCAGCGCTGTCCGGAGACACTTCCAGGTCACGTGGCCAGTGTGACAAGCTGCATCTGGCGAGACAGCGCAGCACACGGAAACGCCGTTTACCTTCCCGCTAGTAAGTGGTCCCTATTTATCTACTTGCACCCGGAGGTGCTTTTGAACTGCTAGGTTGGCAGGCGCTGGGACCGAGCAACGGGAGCGCACCCCGCCGCGGGGATTCGAACCGCCGACCTTTTGATCGGCAAGCCCTAGGCGCTGAGGCTTTTACCCACAGCGCCACCCGCGTCCCAGGATCTGCAAAGATATGCAAGTTTAATTGGTTAAATACAGTGGTACCTCAGTTTATAGACGCTTCAGGTTACAGACTCCGCTAACCCAGAAATAGTACCTCGGGTTAAGAACTTTGCTTCAGGATGAGAACAGAAATTGTGCTCCGGCAGCGCGACAGCAGCAGGAGGCCATTAGCTAAAGTGGTGCTTCAGGTTAAGAACGGTTTCAGGTTAAGAATGGACCTCCAGAACGAATTAAGTACTTAACCCGAGGTACCTCTGTAACTGATGGAAACTCACAAACTGGCAAGGCAATTGTGTACATATCGGCTCAGGGGTAAGAATAGGACTTATTCCTTCTTCTTTGGCGACCACTCGTAGCTGAGTAAGATTGTTTACATAAACACAGTTATGTATATGATTGTAGCCCTAAATGAATACAGTTGCTGTCCCAAATGTAGATCATTGTAGTCCTAAATAGGTTTGGAAGAAATTAAATAACTCCTTCAACAGCAGAATGTCTTCTAGAAATTTTGGACTTGTTAACAACTCCCATCAGCCCCAGTCAATACAGCCATGTTTAATTTTGTTTCATGATGTGTTTAATTTTGTCTTAATAGCATAATTCCACATTTTACTTATCCAATACTCAGTGAAGGGTATTGTGCAAAATACATGTTTTACTGGAACAGAAGACCTCGAAGCTATTTACAAGACAGTGTTTAATAGGCATTTAAAATACCAATAAAAAGATTAGAAAAGTAAAATATAAATCCAGCAATTGTGTTGAACTAAACAAGAAAAAAAAAATGTAATCAAAGGTCCAAAACAGAGGTTATATTTTCCAAATGAATAGAGTGCATATTTTGTAGAAAAATGAAAGCAGCAAAACACAAAGCGAACAGCCGAATTATGCAATTCTGTGGTGGAAGAGAGTTTTGTATATTTGAATCTGACACATAAGGAATGAAATCCTACCCAATGGTGTAGGCATGTTCTGGATCTTAGGCTTAGTGAAATCACATGCCTTGGCAGGCTTGCTGGGAAAAACTGTTTATAGCAGGTGCTGCAAAGAATTAATTGAAGGTGCCTTCTGAATATCAATGGGCAGGGAGTTCCAATGGTGAGGTTTGCGCCCCCCCCCCCCGCAAAAGAGCATTTTGTGTTATTACATGTTGTGCTCTTATATATTTATTATTGCTTGCCACCTCGTGTGAAATGTTTCACAAGGCTGGATAGAAACTGATGAAATAAACATGAAAACAAATGGATAAATTGCATATTTCCTCTATCGATTGGAGGTTAACATGTGAGCCATCCCATTCCCTCTTGTTTTATATGTTTGCCAAAGTTCACCAGGCTTGCCATACTTCAGGAAAATTCCTGACATGTCCTGGTTTTCGGGTGTAAAAATGGCATCAGGGTCAGGGGGGAATTTTGCCCGATCGGAAACAGCTCCAAAAGTTTAAAATCACTGTTTTTTTTTGGGGGGGGGGAGGTTCCCCCCCAAAAGCTTAACAATTTTGGGGTCTTCCTAAAAAAAGGCAAACAACTTTGCAGGAAATTTTGAAATATGGCAACCTTAACTTTGTATTACTGGTCAAACAAACGACATAGCTCAGTTGGTTACAGCATGGTGCTGATAACACCAAGGTTCCAGGTTCGAAACCTGGGGAAACTCAGCCAGATGGGCAGGGTATAAATAGTATATTATTGTTATTATTATTATTATCTGTGTATTCCTGCATTGCAGGGGTCTGGACTAGATAATCCTCGGGTCCCTTCCAACGCTACAATTCTATTTTTCTATGATCAATGCTAAGTTTGCCTTGGTGACCATTCCTTCTCTATATCCATTCCTGACTTTACTTGTAGCTGGTATTAAGTAGCTGGAAAACTACCCCGTCTTACGTCAAAGGGCATAAAGCTGTTTTTAATATAATGTTGCAACTCGCCCTGGGACATTAAGATGGAGGGCGGGCAATTAATCAATTAATAATTGGCAGCTGCCTTTATTGTTTCCTGGGGGCCCTCGTGCCCCTCCCCTCCTGCTTTCCCCAAAGCAGCATCTCTTGTGTGGTTAAGCGTGCCTGCGCGCGCGTGCGCGTGTGGATCTATAGAGATCGCGTGGGGGGGAGGGAGAGCGGCTGCTCGGATGATCCACGTGTCTTTCCGGGAAGTGTCGCTCCTTCCTGATCCCAGCTCCGGTAGTGAGGTCATCGCCCGGATTTAGGGCATGAGACCATCCATTGCCAAGACTGGCAAAAGGTTGGTGGCTGGGCGGGGGGGGGGGGCCTCAGAACAAGTCACTACTAGGATGGCGAGGGGGAGGGAAGCGCCCCCTGCCGCCCAAATCTGCGCTTGCAAAGTTTGGCGCGCCCGTGTTGGAAACGTGCAAATGCTGTACGTCTGCATATATTGCCGCTTTCCGTCGCGCGTAAAGGACGCGCGTTTGAAGCCCGCCTGCGCCTCTTTGCGCAGCGATCGCAAGAAAATAAAGTAGAGAGGGACTACAATATGAAGGCAACTGAGTAGACCCATGCAAATCAATGGCGCCCAACAGGCACGTGCATTCATTCCGATGGGTCTACTCTGAGCAGGACTCGCATTGGCTACAACCCCAAGCGCAAGGAAAGGCCGCAAGGCGCTTTCTAAGTTCACCCCGGCAACAAAAAAGGGAAGAGAGTAGCCAGCTGATTTTTTTTCTTGGAAAGGAGGGATCAAAACAAGTTCAGTAAACCTGGGCACTCATGTTCACAGTGCAGCGATCCTTTAACCACGCTTCCCTGGGATTAAAGCCCCCCGGAACTCAATAGGGTCTGACTTCGAATTCGGCTCACCTAAACTTTGGGCTCTTAGGCCTGCCTACCCCGAGATCCGTGGGGTTTACTCCCGGGTAAGGAGAGACACAATGCACACGTGACGGAGCAGGATGCGAGGCATATACACAGTCGAAGAGCCAGCGGTCAGTGTCGGACGAGGCCTGGGTTCAAATCCCTCTCTCAGCCATGAAGCTCCCAGGATGACCTTGGGGGTCAGTCCCTGCCCCTAAGCCTGACCCTGGGGAGTAATTGAGGGGGGGAAACAAAGTATGCACCACCCTGACCTCTTTGGAGGAAAAAAAGGGATAGAAGTGCAATAGATAAATACAAATAATTAAATTATACATCACGTACACATCTACATACATGCTTGTTTGTGTGCGCGTAAGTTATTTAAATGTTTTAATTAATGTATTTGTGTTTTACTTGTAACACGCCCTGGGATCTTAAGGGTGTAGGGTGGGTAATTAATAATGATAATAATAAATGTAAGTCTAATGGAGACGTTATTAGGTAACAAGTGACCGATAAAGACCAAGTAATATTAAAACAACAACAACAACAACAGCATACATACATGTACACACATCCACATCAGTATAATGCCCCATTCCCATTCAGGAATAAATATATATGTGGTTGTGTGTGGATATATATAGAGAGAGGAAGGAAATTGACAAAACCCTGATCATTCCGGAAAAGAGAAATGGACAAAACCCTGATCCGTGACCACAGCGGATTGCAAAACAGACCCGGATCCCTTTTCCTCTCGGGATCGCCTTGGGTTTCCTTGTTTTTGTCAACTTTCTATTCTTTCCTGCTCCTCCTCGCAGCCCCAAGCCGCGCCGCGTCCATCCCGGCAGCCAGCAAAGCCCCGAAAGCTCCAGAAAGGGGCGGCGGCGGCGGCGAGGCGGGCGGCAGGAGCGCGCGCGCGGGTGGCGCCCCGTCCGCTCCCAGCTTTCCACGTCTCCCTTCCTGGGGCCGGGAGGGGGCGGGCGGAGGGGGGGTGGGGAAGCCGGAGGGGGCGGGGAGAACCCAGGCCGGGCTCGGGAGCGCGCGCAGCGGCGGCGGGGCTGCGTGCGAAAGCGCCTTTAGCGAAGCAGGAGCCGGATCGAGGGGAGCCAACGCCGCCGCCGCCACCAACGCCGCCGCCGCCTCGCCAAGGCCGGCTTGCCGGGGAAGAAAGAGGCGAGACTCCGAAGTGCTGACGTTGGATTTGGCCGGAGAAAGCAGCCCGGGAAGCCCAGGAGGGGAAAAAACCTCGGGAAGGAGGACCCCCCCCCCAGCCCGTGCCAAGAATGATGGTGCTGGAAGGAGGAGGGAGTTTGGCACTTGGGAAGTAATACCGGAGGAGAGGAAGGGGGCGCAAAAAACCAAAGGGGGGGGGCTGGCTAGGGCGGGGCCAGCGAGGCCCGGAAGCTTCTTGATTGCTGGAGATCGGTTGTCAGTCTGCTCGGATCCCCCCCCTCCACCCCCCCAGCTCTCTTTCCAGGCCGGGAGCGGAGCGGCAGACGGGCTGGGTGGCTGGCTGTTGCGCGCCGCGCTCCCCCCGGCGGGCTGTGGGCAGGGGCGTCCGGGAAGCGAGCGCGCGAGCCGAGAGAGACTCCCCTTTTCCCGGACGGTGCAGCCAACCAAGGGAGGATCCGGAGAGCGGGGGGCGCCAGAAGGATCGGGGGTGGGGGGAGAGCCAGCCGCCGCCGCCGCCGCCATCATCATCATCCGGAGGCCCCGTGGCTTTTCAATGGAGGAGCAGCCCGGCCATCAGCCAGCACAGCAGCAGCAGCAGCAGGCGCCTCACCACCACCACCAGCACCACCACCACCATTACTACTACTACAACCACAACCACCACCAGCACCACCAGCAGCACCTGGCCGAGGGCAGCGCGCCCGCCAAGGCCCCGCCGAAGGCGCCTTTGCAAGCCCTCAAGCATGAGCCCAAGCACGGCGCCGGAGGAGGAGGAGGAGGAGCAGCAGGCCAGCAGCCCGACGCGCCCAGGAAGAAAGCAGGTCGGCGGCCCAGGGCGCGCGCAAAAAGCCGGCCAGGGGGGGAGAGGGCGGCGCCGCCGGTCGGGGCGCCCTAGCGGGAGGGGGCGCACATATGGGGCTGGGGGGGGTCAAGGCATGCGGGCGGTTGGGGGGGGGGCAAACTGCTTGACCTCCGAGTTCTTTTTTTTTGTGGGGGGGGGGGGAGATCCCGGCTGGAGGTCTCCGGGCGTGTTGCGCGCTTTGGAGAGGCCGAGGGGGACCCCCTTGCCAGGAGGGAGGAAAGCGCTTTCTGGATATCGGATGGGAGCTGGCTGGTTTTTTTCGGGGGCAGAAGTAGATGGGGGTATGGATCTGGGCCTTTTTGGGGGGGGGGGAGAAAGCCAGACCCCGGTGTTTCCATGCTGCCTCGCCACCCCAGACCTTGAGCGGAGTCTGTCTCCCCACGGCTTGCCTCGCATGGGGCCGGAGAGGAGGGAAGGCAGCTCGTTCTTTGGGGACAAGAATAAAAAATATATGCTACCAGGAAGGTTTTGGAGGGGGAGATTCCCACTGGATCCCGGTCAGAACCAGGATGGTGGTGGGATTCGTGGTTTCTCGTTTTTGGGGAGGAAAAATCAGATCCCGGATCAGAATCGGGAAGGCAGTAGAGAGGGTCTTTATTTGCTTTCACTTTTTAACAGGGTACACTCGGCCCTTCACAACCTGAAAGGTGGGAGCTGTTTTGGGGATGCAGAGAGAGAGAAAAATCAGATTATTTCTGGTGGCGGGCGCATTTCGTGCCGCAGACACAACATTACACCTTTTGGGGGGAGATGAGGGAAATACCTGGGACCCCCAGTCCGAGCCAGGAGCGACCCTTCGTTAATGTATGGGAGGGGGTTTAGGGCGACCAAGAAGGGCTGGGGTCCCTCTGCCGGTCCCCAAATATCTCTTATTTTGCCGGGGGGTCGGGAGAGAGAGACTCTCAAGCCAGGACGGGGATGGAGTGGGGGGCGAGTCGTGGGCAGGTGAGTGGGGGGCTGGGGATATGTGAACCATGAGTTGGGGGGCTGGGAATGATGGCTTAAATGTGTACTTTTGGGGGGAGGCCGAGGCTGGCCTCGCTTAGGCCCGAGCGCGGTGCTTCTCCTCTCCTGGGGGAGAAGAGGGGGCTCTCTTTGGGGCGGGGGTCTTGGGCCTGGCTGGGCCCGGGAAGAGGCGGCGGCAGCGGAGCGCAGAGACCCGGGTCTGCCGCCCAGGCCTCCTCCCTCCTGCCGGCCCTTTCGGGGGGCCGGGAGGGACCCCCTGCTCTCGAGGCCTGGCAGCTGGCGAGGCCGCCTCCTTCCCGGGCCTTCTCCTCCTCCTCCGCCGGGGCCTTGGCCGCCATGTTGGGCGGGAGGCGAGCCGCCGAGACCGCCACCGCCCTGGCCTGGCTCGGGCCTAGATGGGCCCCGGCCGGCTCCGCGCCATTGTCCGCCGGGGTCGGGGGCTGGGTGGGTTGGGGGGGCGGGAGGATGTCTGGAAGCAACAAGGGGTTTTTTGGGGAGGGCGCGGGATGGAGGAAGGGGACTCGCTTTTGGGGAGACGGGGTGGGTTTTTAGGGGCGCAAGGCAGACTGGAAACCTGCGAAGGACAGGCAGGGTTTTTTTTGGGGGGGCTTTGTTAAGATTTATGGCTGAAATTCTTGCCTCCCCCTCGCCTGCAAGGGATTTGGGGTCGTGTGTGACGTTCACCCTTTTTTGCCCTCCTAACAACCCTGCCAGGTAGGCTGGCTAGAGGAAGAAGAGGTGATTGCTCCCAAGGTCACCTGGTTAGCGTGGGGGTGGGAGGGATGATTTTTGAGCCCCGGTGCTTTTAACCGGCAGCAGCTTGTTTTCTTCTAATTATCAACAATTTCTCCCTAATAATGATCTCTGTCATGCAAGCGGAAGGGAGCTCCAAAGGTCATCTAGTTCAGCCTTGGATAACGTGGTTGCAGCTGATGAGAGTTGTAGTCCAAAACATCGGGGGGGGGGGGGCACCAGGATGGCCAAGCCTAAGCAAAGGGGAGCCCACCACCTCCCAAGATGGATTTGTTCCCCTGTTGTTACTACCCCACTCATAGGAGCTTAGGGCTTCTTACTTGCTGTGTTTTATCCTTGCAAAAGCTTTGCAAGAAGGCTGGGTATGTGTGTGTGTGAGAGAGAAATATTTGCTTCTTGGCTGATTCGAACCCAGGTCTCCTAGACCTAGAGTGCCGCTTGAGCCACAGTGCCACAAGGGCTTCTGTTGTGGAAGTGTCTGGGAAGATTTGTGTGGGTACCGGAGCCCCCAAATGTATAGCAAGGACTTGAGCTGTGGGTGCCATGGGGGGAGAGGCAGGTCTTGGACAGAGTGTTTAAAGCCTAACCCTTACACCAGTTGAACAGTCATGGCCCTCTCCATCCCACCCACCTCCCAAAATGCTGGGAGCTGTGGTCTGTTAAGGATGTTTGGGGTTGTAATTCTGGGAAGGATCTCCTAGTGGTCTCCTCAGCACCCTTAACAAACTACAGTTCCCAGGATTCTTTTGGGGGATGGATGTGACCCTTAAGCAGGTCCAAGGGATGCTTCTTCCTGAAATGTTTTGAGCACTAACTGCCTGGAAGAGTGGACGGTTCTGGGCCAGATCAGAGGAGTTTGTGGCCCCCTGGAAGTTGCTGGGCTTCCTATAGCCAGTGTGCAAATTGTTTGGGGGTGGTGGAGCTGTGGTCTGGCAACATTTGGAAGTCTCCAGGTTCCCCTTAGATCAGGCATGTCCAACAGGTAGACCGCGATCTACTGATAGATTATGGGGGTGTCCCAGGTAGATCGCCACCTCCCAAGTCGATTCCCGCTCCCCCTAAAAAAGCTCAAGAACTTTGACTTCCCAAAAAGCTCAACAACTCTGGTCCATCCTCCAGTGACAATGGCCAGATCACTGCTAGTTTTTTTAACACAGTGAGTAGATCGCAGTCTCTTGGAAGTTGGACATCCCTGCCCTAGATGAACTTCCTTGTAGGGCAGCTGCTTTCTTCAGCTGAGGGCAATCACTTCCCATAGTATTTTTTATGAAAATATGAATGCTTAAGAAGCAAGCCCAACTCTCAGTTATGTCCCTCAAGCCAATACAATATTGGGCATTTCCTATTAAAATCATTTTGGGGAGGATGTTGGCCAGATTTTGCGTGGTCCAGATATTTACCCTGCAGCTGGCAAAAAACTTGAATGAAACCTCCCTGCGTTCTCTTCATGGGCCTTATAAGTGACCAATTCTGAAATAGTGAGTCCCCAGACATGAAGTGTGCATGGTGGTCCAGGAGCCGTAAACTCCCCTCTCCCTTTTTAGTGATCCATTAAAACCTTCCTTTCATGGATTGGAAGGTGTGAGGACACTGATGTCCCTGTTCTGTAGAAAACTCCCCACATCCTGTCTCTCCAAATAAATCTTCAGTAAGTGGACAGAAGAGGACTTGTGGGGGAAATCTTTGATTCGATTCCTCTCTTTCAGGTTGTTTTAGTCAGGAACCAGTGTGCGCGCGAACACACAGATGGGTATTTGTACAAAATAGTAATAGTACAAATAGCAACAGAAATTTATATATTGTTTATAGGTCAGGAACTCTTCACACGGTTCACGGTAACAATATTTAAAGGCAGCAGGTCAGGCAGGAGCAAAATTTTGTACCCCCAAATTTTGCAGCAGTGAAGCTAATTTGACCTGAAGGTTTGCTTAAAAAGCCAGGCCTGCAAGCCTGTTTTCCACAGTAAAATGTTAACAGCAGGACGATGCTCCAAAGACTTGGTGCTGCAGTTGAAAAGGCCCCTTCTCGCCTTAGTGCAGGTTTGGGGAACCTTTGGCCTTCCTGATGTTTCTGGGCCATGGCTCCCCTTATCCCTGACCGTTGGCTCTGCTGGCTGTGGGGGATGATGGGAGTTGTAGTCCAACATCATGTGGAAGGCTTGTCATCCCAAGGCCTTCGCAGGTCGAAGACAATTTAGGTTAAAAGGATGCAACAACATATTGCATCCTTGAAAGTTCTGGGAAGCTCAAAAGCTGGCGCATCCCAACAGAGGGTCCACCAGAGATCCTGGATCTTATTCATGACATTCATAACATTAATATTTATTTGCTGTGTGCAGTTCTGGTCGCCTCACCTCAAAAAAGGATATTGTGGAGTTGGAAGTGGTTCAGAAAAGGGCAGCCAAAGTCATCCAGAGAAAGAGCGAGACTCCTAGGAGGAAAAGTTGCAGCATTTGGGGCTTTTCAGCTTAGGGGTGACATGATAGAAGTTTACATGATTTTGCCCAGAATGGAGAAAGTGGATAGGGATAAGTTTGTCTCCATCCCTCATGGTGGCTTTGCAGAGGCAGCAATGCTTCTGGATGCTGGTTGCTGAAAACCACAGGAGGGGAAAGTGCCCTTGTTCTCAGGCCCTGCTTGTGGTTTCCTCACAATGGGCATCTGGTCGGCCCCAGTGAGAGCAGGAGGCTGCTTGAGATGGGCCATTGGCCTCATCCAGCAGGCTCTTTCTTCTTATGTTCTTACAGTGGTACCTCAGGTTACAGACGCTTCAGGTTACAGACTCCGCTAACCCAGAAATAGTACCTCGGGTTAAGAACTTTGCTTCAGGATGACAACAGAAATCATAAAGCAGCAGGAGGCCCCATTAGCTAAAGTGGTGCTTCAGGTTAAGAACAGTTTCAGGTTAAGAATGGACCTCCGGAACAAATTAAGTACTTAACCCGAGGTACCACTGTACTCAATTTATATCACACCATTCCTCCCAAAGGAATCCAAGGTGGCTGGCCATTATTATTATTATTATTATTATTATTATTATTATTATTATTATTATTTATTATCCTTTGAGAATAGCTTCCTGTGAGGTACCTCTAAGCGATTTACAGTACTTTCATCTCTCCCAAATGCAAAAGACACCCTTCCCAGGCCTCTTGACCTTTGTAATGTTGCATCAAAGTTGGAGGAGATCCTCTCCAGAACAAACATCTGCCATTTGCCCTGCACACATCACAGATTTCCTCTCCATTGCGTTGGCATGGGCTGATCTCCCACACTGCCGCTGGACCCTTGTGGCCACATAACTGCTGCATTTGGGGCTTGGAGTCTCTTCTCTCCCCCCCCCCCTCCACTGGACTCTCAACATCTGTGAATGCGTAGTCAACCCTGGCACCCTTCGCTTTGCATGAAAGGAGAGGGTGCTGCCATGCCTGCAAGTCATGGGTGCACCCCCAACTTTCAAACTGGGTTCTGGGGCTCATCAGAGGTGGCAGTCCTGAAAGCCAGTGTTTGTCCTCTCCGGACAGCTGGCTCTCTGCGCTGAGATGCGGTTTGGATGTGTTCTGGGCCGCACCCTCGGTTTAAGTGGGGGAACTCCACACTGTTTGGATTGCACCCCACAGAATGCGTCCTAGAATCATTTGCAGCGCGCCAAGATTTGTAGCAGGTCTTTGGTTTCCTAAATAATATTATAATAATTATTTATTATTTATATCTCGCACATCTGACTGGGTCTCCCCAGCCACTCTGGGCGGCTTCCAACCAAATATCAAAAACAACACAGCGCCAGACATTAAGAATTTCCCTAAACAGGGCCACCTTCAGGTGTCTTTTAAAAGTAAAATAGTTGTTTATTGCCTTGGCATCTGGTGGGAGGGCGTTCCACAGGGCGGGTGCCTCCACTGAGAAGGCCCTCTGCCTGGTTCCCTGTAACCTCACTTCTCGTAGCGAGGGAACCGCCAGAAGGCCCTCGGTGCTGGATCTCAGTGTCCGGGCTGGATGATGGATAAATGCAGAAGTGGTTCCAGTTCTCTGAAGTTTGAAAACCAGTGGAGAAAAGATTGGTGTCTTTTCCCTGTGAGATCCTTGGAATGTTTTCGGGCTCCCAGCAGCCAGCACAACCAGTGGTCACGGATGGAGGTAGTTGGAAGTCCGGTGGCATTTGAGAAAAGGCCATAGCTCACGGCTGGAGTATTTGTTTTGCATGTAGGAGGTCCCAGATGCAGTCCTTGGTATCTTCAGGTCAGACTGGGAATGAATCCTTTCTGAAGCTGGAGAGCTGCTGCCAGCCAGTGTAGACAGTACCAAGCTAGATGGACTCTGCATAAGGCAGTTTCCTATTTCAATCCTTGATTCAGAGCCATCAGGTCTGGAAACTTGCTGCATTTTGAGGGGAAAGGGCTGTAGCTTGGGGATGTGGGGGGAGACGACCTGTGTGGCCTTCCAGATGCTGTTGGACTCAAACTTCCAGCAGCCAGAATGGCCGGGGATGATGGGAGTTGTAGTAACATCGCACCTTGGAGGGTCACTCCCTCCCTGCACAGGCCTCCAGGCAGTGTTAGAAACTAGAGTGGAAAAGCTAGGAGCCAAATGGACGTGAGTTGTGGGTGCCAAACAGAACGTCTAGTTGTTGTTATGGCAGGGAGTCAGCAACTATTTATTATTTTGATAAGCAGGAATTAATTCACAATTAACGTAAGCGACACATTGCTAGTATCACATTTTTTGCAGAAATTGTTAACGCATGTTTAATTTGGTGTTGACAATAAAAATACTGGTACCGTACTTCAGTTTTCAAAACACTCTACTCTTTATTGTTAAACACTTTGACATATTGTCTATCCGTAACAGTTACTTCGAGGCTTCAAAGGGCCTACACTTCCGTAATCCTGGAGTGTCAGCCAGGCGCAAAAAATGGCGCCCAGTCTTTTTGAGGCGCTCGCAAATGGAGAATTTCTAGGCGCAGAATGCGCCTGGCGCCCTGCTAATTTCGAACCCTGCCTCAAGGGCGTCTTCTGTTTGTGTACTTGGAAAATCTGGACCAGAATGTAAAATAATAATGGAAGGGGTTTTGGTGTTCCTGGTTCCCAAGCCCTGCATTTCTGAATTGCGGTGTCTGTTTGGTGACTTTCGAACTCGCTGCCGCAGGAGCTAGTGGCAGCCTGGGATGGATGGCTTTAAAATAGGATTGGACAAATCAGTGGAGGGGAGGGGTATTCATGGCTATTAGCCACAATGGCTACTCTCTGCCTGCTTCTAAATCTCAGTTGCGGGGAACTGCAGGAGAGGCGAGGGCTTTTGTGCTCGCATCCTGCATGCAGGTTTCCCACAGGAATCTGGCCGGTCACTGTGAGAACAGGACGTTGGACTGGATGGGCCTGATCCTGGTAGTTTTTTCTCCTTAGGTTCCCAAGTTTCTTACCAGTTCATCACCTTCCCCCAGTGCAACACTGCTACGCCCGTGTACCTTCTCTTTCTCTCTAAACATTTCTAAAGAACAGCAGTGGCAGAATAAATATTAACAGGAAGAAAAGATCCGTCGCCAGCCGAGTCTCTGCGCACTTAGCAGTTTCCAGGCTGTGGAAATGGCTGGTTCCCTGGCCTAATCCACTTAAAGTTGGAGCTGGGAGCACCCTCTGCTGCTCGGAGGTGTTTTGTCCCCTCTCTTAGTCCGTAGTTCTTGGGATGGACCACTTGGGACGGTGGTGAACAGGGGGCAGCTTGCATCATCAGCTCATAACTCTCTCCTGTATTATAAGGCAATACAGTGGTACCTCGGGTTACATACGCTTCAGGTTACAGACTCTGCTAACCCAGAAATAGTACCTCAGGTTAAGAACTTTGCTTCAGGGTGAGAACAGACATTGTGTGGCGGCAGCAGGAGGCCCCATTAGCTAAAGTGGTGCTTCAGGTTAAGAATGGTTTCAGGTTAAGTATGGACCTCCAGAACGAATTAAGTACTTAACCCGAGGTACCACTGTAGCTACCTGCAGAGAATTATGTGTTAGCTGCTTGATGGTGGAACGGACCCCCTTGGAAGGGCTCTCCTGCCTGGGAGGTGTTCAAGTAGAGGTTAGATGTCCATCTGCCAGGGGTGCTTTCGTTGAGATACCCGCAGGGGATTGGACCTTGGGATCCTTTCAAACTCTACAATTTCCACGGAGATCATGGCATCGTCGAGTTGGAAGGGACCCCGAGGGTCATCTAGTCCAACCCCCTGCAATGCAGGAATCTCGTGCGCAACATGGGGCTCAAACCCACCACCCTGAGATTAAGAGTCTCCTGCTCTTCGCCAGCTGAACTAAAATAAGGGCTCGTCTTGCGGGTCTAGTTTCCTGTGTGCCTTCGCGTGGTATTTGTATGTGGGAAGGAATTGGAGAGCATAGGGCATGGGTGCTCTAGAACTGCTAGGTTGGCAGGAGCAGGGAGTAACGGGAGCTCACCCCGTCGCAGGGATTCGAACCGCCAACCTTCTGATCGGCAAGTCCTAGGCTCTGTGGTTTAACCCAAAGCGCCACCCACGTTCCTGCTCCTGCCAACCTAGCAGTTCGAAAGCACGTCAAAGTGCAAGTAGATAAATAGGTACCGCTCCAGCGGGAAGGTAAACGGCGTTTCCTTGCGCTGCTCTGGTTCGCCAGAAGCGGCTTAGTCATGCTGGCCACATGACCCGGAAGCTGTCTGCGGACAAACGCCGGCTCCCTCGGCCTATAGAGCGAGATGAGCGCCGCAACCCCAGAGTCGTCTGCAACTGGACCTAACGGTCAGGGGTCCCTTTACCTTTTAGGGCACGGGTAGGCAAACTAAGGCCCGGGCGCTGGATCCGGCCCTTTGTTTAGTCGTTTAGTCGTGTCCGACTCTTCGTGACCCCATGGACCAGAGCACGCCAGGCACCTCTGTCCTCCACTACTTCCCGCAGTTTGGTCAAACTCATGCTGGTAACCTCGAAAACACTATCCAACCATCTTGTCCTCTGATCCGGCCCAGTCACCTTCTAAAACCGGCCTGCAGACGATCTGGGAATCATCGTGTTTTTACATGAGTAGAATGTGCCCTTTTATTTAAAAGGCATCTCTGGGTTATTTGTGGGTCATAGGAATTCCTTCATCCCCCCCCCCAAAAAAAAATATAGTCCGGCCCCCCACAAGGTCTGAGGGACAGTGGACCGGCCCCCTGCTGAAAAAGTTTGCTGACCCCTGGCATAGGGGCATAGCTCAGGGGTAGAGACCATCCGCCTGGCAACCCGAAGGCTCTAGGTTCCATCCCTGATGGCATCTCCAGTAAACACAGTGCCCATGGATTTACTCTGCGTTAGAAAGCTGCCCGCATAAGCCTGAGGTCTCCTGGGCATGGGCTGTGGCTCAGCTGCGGAGCATCTGTTTTGAATTCACGAGGTCCTAGGTGCATCCAGGAACACAGGAAGCTGCCTTGATCGGAGTACACGGAGAGTTGGTCCGCCTGGCTCAGTGCAGTGGCTCTTAGGGTTTCAGGCCCTACCTGGAATGGATAATTTTTTTTGTCTGGGAACAGCAGGGCCACGTCTCAGCACCAAAAGTTCCCTGCTTCCATCAGTTGGGAGGTTTTTGGCATTGTGCTTGGAGCAGCAGAGTTGTGCTCCCACCTTGTAGGGGGGAAAAATAGGTGGGGGAAATCTCTTGAGTCATCTTGAATTTTGGAGCAGGCAGACGTTTCCACCCACTCCGGAACTCAGCATAAGACGGAAGTTCTGCCCCCAAGTTCTCTGCAGTCCGCGGGGAATCTGTGGGCCCCATTGCCAGAGGGCAGGAGATGCAACACCCCCCCCCAAAAAAAAAAACCCCAGTTAAAAAACGAGCATTTAAAAACATTAATAAAATAAAATTAGCGATAAGCTAAAATACACACGAGGGCGTTCTGCGTTTGTGGATAGGCTTGCCTAAATGAGCATGTTTTGAGCAGTTGCTGCAAAGTACAGCGAAGGCGCCTGCCTGGTGTCAAGTGGCAGGGAGTTCCAAAGTGTAGGGGCTGCCACACTAATCCTTACAAATGTGAAACAGGGATTATGTGGCACCTGTAAGAGGGCCGCTTCTGCAGAGCGAAGCTGTCAAGTGGGCTCATATGGGGCAAGGAGATCTCTGGTCCCAAGCTGGCAAGGACATTGTCTGCTAATAGTAACGCCTTGAACTTGGCCTGGCAGCAAGCGGGCACGCAGCGCAGATCTCTGTGTCGTGGGTCTCACTTCTGTCAGCAACCGTGCTGCAGCATTCTGCATTGACCGCAGCTTCCAGATCAGGTGCAAGGGAAGCCCCATGTAGAGTGCCTTGCGGTAGTCCAGGCTTGAAGTCCCCAGTGCCTTTACTACTGTGAATCTGTTTGGTTTGGCGCATCCACATTGTGTGGTCCATTGAGGTCCGTGCTCCTATCGTATGCCTCCCCCCCGTGCAAATCTTGAGGGAAAACGAATAAATAACAGACGTACCTGGGTGCTGAGCACATAGATTGGAGTGCTTGGTATTCTAACAGGAGCAAAAGCAACTTTTAGCTCCTTCATGTGTAAGAGTTTGAGGGAGAACCACATATGCTACCTTGCCTCAAAGAAAAAGGTGAAATATAAGTGCAATTAATTGATTGATTATTTTTTGTGGTAACCCACCCTGGCACCTTAGGTTGGGGGGCAGGAACTGTATCATTCTGCACCCAGATGTTCTTGAATACAAATAATAACAATAATGTTTGATGCACTGAGTTTCTTTAATATGCTGCCTTTCCCCTGTGATCACCAAATAGCACGTTAAACCTGGGTTATGGTTGCCATAAATGGAATGTCTAGGTGCCAGGTTTTTTCACGTTGGAAGTATTAATAATAATTCCATTTCTATACCGCTTTATATTTTAAAGTACAAATCTCACTGCAGTTGACAACACACCAGAACATCAAATGAAACAATCCAGAATGAAACAAATTCAAGCTTTCAGGGCAGGATTTCAGATCCATTTTGCTTTACCCGGCTGCCAACTTGGCATCCAGGGATCTTCAAATGGTTGCCACTGGACCCACGCCAGTCGCAAAATGCACCTGGTGCCTGGCCAATTTCTAACCCTGCTTCCAGCAAGTGTCTATTTGCGGGCGATGACTGTGGTGAGCCTCCAGGCGCAGAGGCGGTCTACCCTAAAAGTCCCAGTTGAAAGCGGGCCAGAGGGCAGTCTAGGTGGGATACGAACACAGCACAGCCTCTGACCTTAACGCTTCTGCCTCTCTCTTCCTCCTAGGCTACGGCGAGCTCAATGGCAGCGTTGGAGAACGGGAGTCCCCCCCCAAGAGCTTGAACGGGGGCGATGCTGCGGCCAGCCCCATTTCCCGGGTCCCCAACGGCAGCCAGACCCCCGGGGACCCCGCCCTGGCGCTCAAGCAGACTGTGAAGGGGAGCGGTGCCTTTGGGAAGCTGGGGCTCAAGCCCAAGGGCTTTGTCCCCAAAGGGGCTGCGGACAAGAAGCCGGAGAAAGGCTTTGAGGGCCGGTCCCCCGACAAGCCTGAGACCCTCTGTATCCCCAACGGCATGGTCTCCACGGGCTACATCGCCAACGGCTACGTCGCCAGGGGGGCCGACAACGACGGCAGCGGCTCGGAGAGCAGCTACACCACCCCCAAGAAGCGGAAGGGGCGCCGCAACAGCGCCAAGGGCTGCGAGGTGCTCAGCCTGGCGCAGGCCGCGCCGCACGAACCCTCGGCCAGCACGGCGGCCTCGAAGCAGGAGCCCGAGGGCGGGGAGGCGAAGGCGGGGGGCAGGGTGGATGCCCCCAAGCCGGCTTGGAAGTGCGAGGCCGGGGGCTTGGGGGCCGGGCGCGGGAAGCCAGGCGACGTGCCGCCACGGAAGAACTCGGACGGGAAGGCCGGCGCCGCGGCGGGCAAGAAGTTCGAGGAGCGGCCGAAGGGCAAGCACGTGCCGGCGGCCTCCTCCAAGGAGGACTCCTGGACGCTCTTCAAGCCTCCCCCCGTCTTCCCGGTGGACAACAGCAGCGCCAAGATCGTCCCCAAGATCAGCTACGCGAGCAAAGTCAAGGAGAACCTCAACAAGGCCGCCGCGCAGAGCGCCTCCTCCCCGACCCTCTCCTCATCCTCGTCTTCGTCTTCGTCCTCCTCCCTGTGTTCGTCGTCCGCCGCTGAAGCCCAGGCGCAGCCCCCCGGCCGCCTATCACAGGTCCCCATGTCCGCCATGAAATCTGTCACCTCGGCCGGCTTCTCCAACGGGCCGGTGTTGGCGGGGGCCGACCGGGGACCCCAGCCCCTCCTCGTGCCCGGCGGGGTCCTCTCGGCCTCGGAGGCGGGGCCCCTGGACGTGGCGGGCCTGGGGGGCACCCCGGCGGAGCCTCCGCCGCCCAAATCTAGCCTGTTCATCTACCCGTCGAATATGCAAGCCGCTCTCCTCAGCGCCGCCGCGCAGGCCGAGACGCCGCCGCCGCCTCAGGCCAGCCAGAAGAGCCTGGGCGACATTTTCCAGAACCAGTGGGGGTTGTCGTTCATCAACGAGCCCAGCGCCGGCCCGGAGGCGGGTGCCAGGAAGCCGGCAGGCCCCCAGGCTGCGGAGGTGACATTTCAGGGGGAGGGCCCGGCCGCCCTGGCACCCCCGGGGGCCGAGGCGGCTCCCTTGGGGCCCGAACCGCCCGCCTTCCCCAAGGCCTACGAGCTGGACAAGCGGACTAGCCTGCAGCTGCCTGGCAGGATCCTGAAGCTGGCGGCCGCGGGCGAGGCAGCCGGCGGCTTCCTCTCGGAGCCCCTTCGGCCCGGCGGGCAGTGCCAGGCCGAAGCGGGCGGCACCTTTGTGTTCCTCTCCAAGGACTGCCACGTAGAGAGGCGCCTGGCCTCGCCCACGAACCATTTGTTAGTTTCCGCCAAAGAACTGAGGTGCCAGAGTGGCCTAGGAAGGAAAGAGAGCTGGGGTGATTTTGACCTGAGGGCGGCTGTTCTATATCACACTCAAGGTAAATTTATATCTTCGTTTGTGTCCTGCTTCAGGCTCCGGTTCTGTCTGGATTTAGTGCGGGTTTGGGGAACGGTTTTTTATTTTAAATCATGCTCTTCGGACAAAAACGGGGTCCCAGAGCAGCTTGCAGACCATTGACAGGGGGAAAAGTAAAGTAAAAAAAAGGCCTTTTACAATCTCAAAGGACGCAGCACGAAAGGAAAATGGGCTGGGAGGGAGGAGGAAAGAGACAAACCCCACTTGGTTTTGGGGCGCTTTTTGTCAGGGGGAAATATCGAAGTGGGCAGGTGTTGTGGTGAGAAACAGCCGTGCGGATGTCGGAAGATAAATGGTTTTATAGAGTATGTGTCTGGTTGGAGTGGTCGGTCTGAGAAAATGGACGGTTGAAGCATCTCGCTTCTTATTTGAGGCTGCTAGAGCATCGTTAACATGCCTATTCATTTTTATTTTTCTCCCCTGCCCCTTTGTATTTGTGTGTGTGAGTGTGAGAGAGATCCGACACTGTTCCCCCCCCCCCCCCCGATTCTCCTGCCCCATGCCATTCCGACATCTGCAGCCTAAGGATGTGGGGAAAACACCTGTTCCTTTCCTATCCAGGTGTTGCGTTACGCTGTTGGTTCTTTATAGGCTCCCTTGCAGACCCCCCAAGACTGCTCACCATGCAAATACCGTGCAGTAAAAATCCTACTGTAGCTTGCAGCATTTCACAACAACGTGTTCGTTGTCCCATCCCAGTGAAAACGTTAAGAGAGGAAGACTATAAGTAATTAAGACAGCAGGGGCTCCTCCCTTTCTGGGTCCCCTTCAAAAGAAGAAGAAGTGAAAATAGGGGTTGCTGTGTTTTGTGTCATCACCAGGTCTCATACAGGGGGTCCAGGACAAGCCTCAGCAGTGGCAGT